>NC_058029.1:7050977-7760151 GCF_019176455.1 Solea senegalensis
CTAACCTATGACTTTTTTGGCACATTTTGGAGGACATACTAACCTATGATTTTTTTGTTACATTTTGGACGACAAACTAAAGTATGACTTTTTTTTCACATTTTGGACGACATACTAACCTATGACTTTTAATTTAATTGATTAACAGAATTTAATTGATTTGAGTGCCAATTTTCTTTTTTACTTTTTTTCACCAACATTTAGTGCCTCAAGAATATGATCCTTTTGGAAGAAACTAAATTAACTTCAAAAGGAATTTCTAAAAAAAAAAAAGCTAATTAAAGGTCATTGGGTGTTCAAACCCACTGCTCTAACTTTGTAACTTCACAGCTGACATCAATGACAGCCCACATAAACTGACCTTTTAAAGAAAAAATATGTAAAGCAGAGAAAATCATTGACTTTGAACAGTTGGGAGAGTTTTTCTTCCCCTGACCTGCGCTTCACCTCAAAGGCTGTAACACTGTGAGTCGTGTTGAGACGCTGACTCACACCCGAGGAACAACACAGATTGTCTCTTCACTGAAATGGTTTTTCCAGGAGCCGCAGCTCGGCTCTTGCCTCACACTCACTGTGGGAGCAAAGGCGTGTTTGTGTGCGGGGCTGTGGGCTGCATAAACAGCTGTTCATTAGTTTGGACAGCAGAGGTCATTGTGGCGTGTGCCCACGTTCCATCAGCGCCAAGTAAATGCTTTCATATTTACATATAGATAAGATTGCTAATGAAGGAGGCAGACTGGGGCGTGTGAAAGGCGTGACAGCGCGATGCCGACATCTGTTTAGCATTCCTGCACACAGTGTCAAAGTGCACTCTTTCTTAGGAAGTGCTGTACATCTGACCTGTCCTTCACTCTGATACAAAATCTATTGTTAAGACACTCTTTTTAAAAGTAAAAGTAAATGACAAGGTAAAACTTTCATGTTGGCACTGGTCAATAACTTAATGTCGTTGTGAGTGATGTCGAGGCCGGTTCTGTCATAATGAACTTACATCTGTACAAGAAACAGGTTGTGACATCACCCAAAACAATATAAACCTCCAGAATCACATCACAGCAATATGTGTATAGTTCAGTTTGGTACAGTACAGTGTAATACAGTGCGGTTTGGAAGGGTAAAGCCCTGGGTCAGGCTTGCGTTTCTACTGAGAACGGTACCTTTACTCGGAGTACTTCCTGTCACCTAAACCGGCTGACTGTCGTGGGTCTAGCTCCTCCCATACTGTACCACACCATTACTCTGGTACAAGGGAAGGGAATGGAAAGATGGTAAGTTATTTTTGGACTATACCAAATGGAAATACAAAGAAATACGTACCGTACCATACAGATGTTTTGTGAACATGCGTCCCCTGCAACCAGGCTCCTATTGGACAACAGCAGCCAGCTGTCAATCACACTGTTGTCCACTCATCAAGTGTCACACTTTAGTCTATTTTCCACAAAACAAAAACATATCCTAAACATTTAATATTATGTTCTACTTATGAAGAACTGAATCTAGTGATTCAGACCTAACACAAGAGGAAAACAGGACGAGGAGGGATGTTCAGCTGCAAAATGTTAACGATAAATGTTAACACCAATAAATGTTGCCAAGTTCTGTCTTGTAAGACCGGGACAGATTTTTGCAATCAAACAAATTGCAAAAAAGCAAATTAGATGAAATTATAGAATTCTACTAAATTCTATAATTCCATCTAATTTGCAGCGCTTTATGTTGCCTTTGTGCTACTGTGTCCACATGTGTGCACTTTGGTCCCAGAGAAACACATTTTGACTTTGCTATGTACATCAGACTACAAACCTTACACCAGCAGGTAGAGTGACACACTGTCAACACTTTATTCTCATGTGTTACAGTTCATACATACTGCTGTACGTACAATACTGAATTCACCACATGTTTAAGTGACCGGCAGCTCCTCATGTATTTACGTGACATGCACTGTGACTAGCATCGGCTCATGTTATTTCATACACGACATGCCATCACTACATACAGTGGTACAGAATCCAGAATAAAGTCATATATTACCTTTTCACTATCAAATAGAAACAAGTTAGAAAAAAGAAAAACATTTCAATCAATTTCTTTGTCTTTATGTTAGAAAAGCCACAAGGTGATGGACGAGTACATAACTTCAAGCTTTAAGGTTAATTTTCCAAATGCACAGATTCATTAGCACTGCTCTCTCAAACAGACTGATACTGTATACATCTGTTACAGGACCCATTTTCCTGACGTATATATACCATTACAGGTCTCCTCTTTAAAAACAGCCAACAGAGAGTCAGATGTCACAGTTTATTAAGCTGCTGTCTCGGCAACTCTTACACTGAGCCGTGGTGGGTTTGAACGATCGGGGACAGAATGTGACACTTACAACAGACAACAGTTGACAGCTAAGGTTTATGAAGGTGAAATGTCAGAGCAAAGTTAGTGCAACGTCTCACTTTTCCCCCCTCAAACAGTCTCATGTGTGCCTCCTTGCTTCAAATTCACTAATGATTTATCAGGATCAGAGAATGTGGTCAGGGGTTACACCGGTGACTGATCGGCTAATTGTCTTTCTGTTTAAAAAATCCCTTTCCCTCAGAAACTCTGTCTTTGGTTTCCTGCAGCTTCTCGGACAGCTTGTCCTTAGTCTCTTCCATTTTCTCAGAGAAACGTTCCTTCGTTTCCTCCATTTTCTCAGACAGCCTCTCCTTGGTCACCTCCATCTTTTCTGTAAATTTGTCCTTTGTCTCCTCCATTTTTTCTGTAAATTTGTCCTTTGTCTCCTCCATTTTGTCCTGGAAGTATTCCTTCACTGGCGGTGGTGTGGATAAGTAGCCATGTTTGCGAAGGTACTTGACAGATAGCGATGTGCCGCCCAGAGTTACTGTATATCTAGCAGGGGTGGCAATCTGTAAGAACAATAAAAAGAAGAAACACAATGAAAGCCTGATACAACATATATGTGATCTACTGTGCCAAGAATTTGAGAGACCTACTCAAAAACATAAATAAAATCATAGTGTTCAAAACAATGGAAACCCATGAAGTCACCTTGTACATGGCGTAGGCGGTCAGAGCGTAGCCACTGGATGAATTTCTCAAAAGACTGACAAATGACTCTGGTAGACCAATCATCTCCAGGAATGGCACAACATTCACTCCTCTGAAAGAAAACACATCAAACATGTAAAATAGCTATTAACACATGTTACAACAAATGAATTAAAAGATGCATTGTTGAATTAATGTAACCTAGAAGGAATGTCACTGTCACAACAACTGTTCGATTGATTATTACTGAATCGATTATCACTCGATGACTAAACTAAACGGCAACACATTTTACAATGAATTAATTGGTTTGAAAGTTTTTTGTAATGAAAACAATTTCTCTGGCTTTTCAACTTCTTAGATGTGAATATTTCCAGTTTCTCTTCTCCATATATAAAAAAAAAATCATTGTACAAATCAAGACATTTGAGAACATCATAACTTCCTGGTTTGGGAAACACTGATCAACTTTTTCTGGACCAAACTAACGTTCAATTAATCTTGGAAATAATCTACAGATTAATGGAGATACAGATTAGTTGCAGCCCTACACTGCTGCATCAGAATACCATCGCTTTGATTATTTCAATATTAGACTTTTACCTGAAAGTGATTTCAGTGAGTTTTGGAGCCATTTTTGGAGTTTAAAGCTTATTTTTAAAGTTTCAAAACATCTTTGTGAATCACAATCACATCCACTCACTGGAAACATTAGACATATTGTGATAATAATAAATGACAACCTTAACTACATGTAGTGTAGAGTACATGTACATAAACACAGGATGAGACTCACTTCATGGCAGCGTAATAGAAGGATCCAAACCAGATAGAGGATGTCACCAGATGTAGAGGGATCATCACCTTCCCATACTGTTTGAAAGTCTTCTTAAACCTCTGGAACAGACCGATGGACTTGTCCTGCAGGGGGTCCACCTCCTCAGCCTGAGCCTCTTCTTTCTGGACCTCCTGTGTCTGAGGTGAGGAGCTGGACTGTGGCTCCTCCTGTGGTGGCTGGTGTTTTGGCTGATGTGCTACTCTGCTAGAGGCTGTGGTTGAGAGCCAGCGCCAGCCTGTAGGTGTCAGTGGTGTGACACGGAGAGAGCAGCAGCACAGAGCTAATGCTGGCTCTGAGAGGGTGGCGCCCACCAGCAACGGACGCACTGCCGCCATCCGCCATAGTGTCCCAGTATTAAGAATGCGCTGCATCATCATCATCATCATCCTCCTCCTCCTCCTCTCCTCCTCTCTGCTGCTGCGATGATTCGACCACTGTGAAGTCAGACAAAGACAATGTTCGTCATTATTGAGCTGCTTTCTTGTAACAGCTTAAAGCAGTAAACTACAAACATCTCAGTCAGCAAATGACAAACTGTCAGTTGTGGAAACTCAACATACTCTACAAAAAGAATGCACCATGCGCATCACAGAGAAAAATAACAGTTGATTTATTTACTTCCATGTACTTTCCAGAACGTAAATGTAAAACTACATTAATCTCTTTTTCTTCAACTGTACAAACACACAGGAGCATATCAGGGAAACATTTCTGAATGCAGGTGTTCTGTTGCAACAGTGTGATAACAGGGTGACACTTGATAACATTCATGTTTAAAGCTTATTAAATTCACTGGTTTCCTCATACCACCCGTTATGAATTCTGGAACTGGGATACAACTGCAGTTTATTAAGTGCACAAAATTCTTCGAATAATAATCTCAAGCAGGCTGTAACTTTGACCCTTGACCTTGGATGAACTGATTTAATGTAATTTGTACTTTACTGGCTCACATAATTGACACATGCGCAATAAAATACAAACACATCAAAGTTCAAGGTTTACAGTTAACTTTATTGCTGCTACTTTCATTATTGCTTTTGTATTATTGCTTTCAACAACTGCACAGCAGTAATATAAAATATGCCATCACTGCTATACGAAACTAACAATTACTTCCAAGCTATGAATCTATCAATTATTATTTTGATTAATCGAGTACTTGTTGAGTCCATGAAATGTCAGACAATGTTGTTCTTACCCCAACCCTTGAAATAACAATACTTTCAAAAGTCTTGTTTTAAATTTTTTTAAAAAAGATTTAAATTAACTTTTTAATTTAATTTTGACCTATATTCCTTTAATTATCTGCGTCTGGTGAATCTTACACAGAAGTTACAGAACTTAGCAGCTTCCTAAAACACTGCTAAAACTGTGTAAAAATACAACATTTACAAGAACAAGTGATTACACCCACCTTCAAAATAAAACTATCAAAATCGATCCAGGTAAGAGCAAGACAGAATTTCTCCCTACCTTTGTTTTATTTTGTAACACTTCCAAACGGAAGTGCACGGCTTTACTCGTGCCAGCTTTACACAAACACCTATTTTAGGCTAGTTGACTTTGGTCAGTTGTGTGTGAAGGACAGATTTGTTTTGTCCGGCAACTGTGGTGTGTCCAGGTGAGCTTTAATCTCACGACAGCAGACGGTGTTGCTTATTTAGACACCGAGGACAGACTGTCTTTAGTAAAGGCCAGTTTCTGAACGGCTGCCAAAAACTTTAACTCCTGTCTAACAGCCTAGCGTTAGCTTATTAGCCGCTAGCTGCTAGCACACATCGGGAAGCGAATGACAGCGAGTGGACAATAAAACACGCCAAAGCAGAGAAACGAGGACAAACACTTACGGTGGAAGTGACGTATTGAGCTCAAGACAAAGTGTTTTTTAACCGCATCCCTGTGGACAATGTGAGAGTGTCCGAGGTATGAGTCGAAGGGTTCAGGAACCACATTTATCTGGGCAGCTACAGCAGGCAGCACTCTATGACTGCGTGGGGGAAAAAACAGCGTGTCAACTCCGGCCGCGCAGAGCACCACGGGAAATGTAGTTCAGTTAGGAAATAAATGTCCCAGAGGTCTTCGCACTAGGTCAAGGTTGTCAAACAACAAGAACTCAAAATCTTTCCTTTGTTTTAATTTAGTTAATGAAGTATACTTTTTACAGAACATTTCTTGACAAAAAATAAGTGCAATTTCAACAATAGTATGCCAACGTTTACCATGTATTCTATATTAATCCAGAAACTATTATTCTCTATGCCACATAGGACTCCCAAAGGATAATTCAAAGAAAGTGGTCTGTTTGGTAAATTTTGATGCACAATTTCACATTATTCAGTTATTTAATTTTATTATTGACCAAATATTATAGTTGTAAGACATTGTTTTCAGTGAGAGGTTGTACGTGAAGTGTATCGTGTAATTATGACATGTGCTATCATATTATATTGACGCCATTTAACACATACCACTCAAAACACATTTTTGCTCATCGTCATCATTCACATCACATCAATGCACACGAATGACACGTGCCATCATCCACGGTTACCGTTCACAACTTTATCTGCAGTACTGTAGTTCTACCACATGAGAGCAGCCTGTTCATATTTTTCAACTTTCTGGTCTAAAACAATTGTGGAAACTATCAGTGTGACACAAGTTCACCCCAAAATCCTTCTAAAATAAAATCAGTTTACAATATCAGATTTTTTTGTTTTTATTTAGGTAAAATATTGCTCATATGTTTATTTAAAAAGTATATTTTGCTTAAGTTATACCAACACTATAACAAATATACATTCACAATGACCTTTTTAGGGCTGAAAGAATTATTAATGGATTACTAAAGTAATAGTCAATTATTTTGATTATTAATCAGTTTTAGTTTTTTTTTAAATAAAGAATTAAAGCAAGTTTTCTGACATTTTACTCACAAAACAAGTACATGATTAATCGAGTCGATTATGAAAATAATCGTTTATTGCAGCCCTAACCTTTTTTAAAAAAAAAAACAATACTGGGCTGTGTCATTGTATCAGGTTGTATCTGCAGCCAGAAAGAAGCAACTGTAACTGTGTGAACAGAGAGTGGCCATAGGATCAGATAAAATAACACAAGCCTCCTGAAGGAGGGGAGGTATCATTTCAACACAACTGACCCAGTGCAAATACTTTCTCTCTGTGTTTCTGTTCGCTCGTTTGCATTTACCTGTGTGACTCAACCTCACGCTCACCTGGGACCCATCTGGCAAGATGACAAGTTGGTCTGGTCATAAAATGACATAAGTTCATTGGATCAGTTCTTTGTGACGGGTCTGACTGCAGTCATTAATGAGTCCTGTGAGTCCACCTGTCTGTGGAATGACTTTTACAGAGACAGTTGGGACAGCTTGAGTTCCTGAACTTTAAACAGAACACATTTAAAATCCATTCATTCATTATTTCGTTACTGCATGTTCTTTGATGGTTGCAGTAGGAGCGACAGTCAATCCTCGCTGACACTGTGTGTGAGACAGAGTTCACACACAACTAATCACTGTTCCGTCACACAGAGAGAGAGCCGACATACAGAGACAAACAAAAAAACGTTCACACCTGTGGTCAATAACCTAAGAAAACGGTGCATAAATTATGTACAAACATTATATACACACAAATGTATAAGACCACCATCCAAAGTCACAGCTTCCCGAAATTAACAGCATTAGTAATCATATTGTAGAAGCTCTTTAACTGAAATATTTTTAATGCTAAAATATAATTATTATTGTTATCCATTCATTTTCTAATTTACTGTTTTACAAAAAACATTATTTCTTTATTAAGATGTCAAATTATAATTATTTGCTTTATTTTCATAATCATTTAATCTGTCGTTTATTTTATTGATTAATCAAGTATTTGTTTGGTCCATAAAATGTCAGAAAATGTTAAAGTTTTGATTGGCCAAACCTGGAAAAAAATATTCACATTTAAGAAGCTGAAAAATCAGAAAAAAATCTCTAACATCGAATAATCGATTGCAGCCCGACATCATTATAATGTCCCTGAGAGTTGGTGGAGCTGAAAGTGAAGTGAAAACTGAAATAAAATGTGTTAGATAAGCAGACACACAGCTCTAAATAGATGTTATTGTAGCCACACATCGACTGCGCGTGTTACTGAAAGACTTGACAAGGTCATCATATTTTGTGTCACAATTGTGTAGAATTGTTCATAATAAAGAGGAAAGACAACGAACACCTGCTGACCTGCTGACACAGGTTCCCTGATTACAGTTTCATTTAGTTTGTACTTTCTGATTCTTTTTTTCCCAAAATTTTGCTTGCCGTTACAGAGAAAGTGCTATACAGAAAGTGGTGTTTTCCTCACCCAGCTGTTTGACAGCTGAACAGCTCTGGGGTGCTATGCAATCTAAAAATGATGGGATGTTGTTGTGGAGGTTGTACAATCAGCAGCATGCAGACAGGGGCGCTGGTGTGTGTGTGTGTGTGAGGTGTCCATCACTTCCTCGGGTCCTCTGAAACACTCTCCATTAGAGTGTGTGCCTCTCTGTGTTAACATTTGATCTGAAATGGTTACACTCAGCAGCAGAGGTGTTATTTTTTTTGCCGTCACAAACCCTTAGAATTCAGGCGTTTAAACTCCTACATGAGTGAATAAATTCTGTCTGTTTTTGGTTAATTAAGTGAGCTTTTGTCCATGGTTTTTTCTAACCAAAGTGTCAAACTAGCAACAGCAAATTTTTATTAATCCCCTTAGGGAAAGTATTCCTCTGCATTTTGACCCATCCTAGAATTAGGAGCAGTGGGCTGCCACACTGAGTGGCGCCCGGGGAGCATTGGGGGTTGGGTACCTTGCCCAGTCCTTTTTGGCCAGGTGGGGATTTGAACCGGCGACCCTCCGGTTACAAGTCAAGTTCCCTTTCCCCTTGGCCACAGGCTGCCCTGGGACAAATGATTTCCTTGTTGTGTTTGTGGTCTCCCAATTTTCTAATTTTCTATGTTGTGAGTTATGTGGGGAGACTGATGAGAATTCCTTTAATCTCAAACTCATTGAACAGGTTCAATAATACAAATGTTTTTTTTCACTATTTTTACATTTAATTGCATCAACACAATGTTATCTGTGTATATTTGATTTTTCCAATTAATAATGTTTTTGTTCAGTGAACTTCAATCAGCAGTTTGTGCTTTTCCCATAAATTCTAAATAGATTTATTTCTATTATCTATTTTCCTTCTTCACTTCATGAACTATATGGACACGGTCATCAAAGATGCCTTGAATGTATTTTGTAGTATTCTAGTACTTTAGACAATACCACCATGACACTTTAGCTGCAGCCTAATTCTATGGGACAATCTTTCTACATCATTAACATAAGGATGTAAGTCAGTCACCTATTTTTGCCTCATTTAAACCCCCCCAAAAAAATCATGTTTGACCAGGATTACATGCATCTCCTCGTTCATGACACACTCTAACCAGGACAGCTTCCAGTTGGTTGCACCACAGACACTAAGACACAGAGACCTTGTGTTTCAAAAGTCAGAACAGATCAGGTATTCTTCCGTACATGCATCAAGTCAAAGGCCTTGTGATATGAGGGTGACTGCAGTTTTATCTAAATCATATACGCTGAAGATTGATGGGATGTTTCACTGTGTAACGTAATGAAATGCTTCCTTGTTCCAGCTCTAGACATTACTGTATATGTGATTTTCTGACTCACTCTCCTGTGTTGTAATCATTCACTCATTTATTGTCTACTTCTTAATCCTCCACATTAGGGTTAAAAACATGTTAACTCCAGGTGCAAACCGTGAAACTTCTGGTTGCGAGGCAACACTGCAACCCACTGTGTAGCCCTGTTGTAATTATAATTTATATAATAAGGGTTATTGTGTCTTGGCACACTTTTGAACACTGTGTGTTGCTGTTTTTACTGATTACTTTGAGTGACTGCACTCAATTGCTTCGCAAATAATAAGAACTATTCGAGAACTAAAATATTGTTCTGCACTTTTAAATACTATCATCTGGACTCAGTACCCACGGTGTGTTATCTGGAGTCGGCAGCTTGTTTTGAAACCTGCAGACCTTTTCAGTACAAAGAACGCTGAAACCTGCACCTGGCATGCTGACACACTGAATACATTATTTGCCTTTTTATTTGATTTCAAAAAGACTGTCACAAAACCAAGTATATGACCATGTCATGTGTTTAGTTAATGTGTATAATTCAGAATGGTGTTAAAATCTGTAGCAGAAGCACAACTATGTCATAATAGAAAGTAACTAAAGCTGGTCAAAAAGTTGCAGAATGTACTGCTGAGGTGTTGTGTTATTCTTTCTGCAGCAGAAAGTTAAAGTGATTTTAAATCTGTGTTATTTGGAGCAAATCACTCACTTGTGCACGTGTTCAAAAAATCCATATTTAAGTCCAGGTTCAGATTATCAGACTGAAGTGACTCATATCAGATGTCACAGATGGATACAGGAATCAGATGTTAATTCTGATTTTACAGATCAGATTTTGTGTCACTTTAGTGGTTATAGATCAAATATATATCTCAGGCAAAATGAAACACCAATGAAGTCGACTGCTGTTCCCAAGAGTTAAATCTCACCTACACATTTGCTGCTTTATCTTTCAGTCAACTCATGATTGAAATCAAAATCAATCGCAGATACACAATATGGACAAAAATATTGGGACACCTGATCATTACACAAACAGGGACCGTAATGACATATTTAAATACATGCACGGTGCTTTAAGATGGAGTTGTCTCCTACTTTCACAGCTATAACCGCTTCCATACGTCTTTAAAGACTTTCCTCAAGATTCATTACGTTGGACAAGAAGGCCTGGCTCACAATCTCTGTTCCTGTTCATCTCAAAGGTGCTCCATGGGGTTGAGGTCAAGTTCTCTGACACAAGACTCATCGAACCATGTCTTTATAGTCTATTGTTTTGTGCACTGGAGCACGGTCATGTCAGAGTTGAAAAGAAAGAGCCTTCCTCAAACTGGAAAAACACAAAATAGAAAAAAACAGCATTGTCCAAAATGTCTCGGTTTGCTCAAGTGTTACGATTGTCCCTCACTGGAGATAAGGGGCTGAGCCCAGAGCCTGATTGAAACACCTGAATTCAATACTGAACAGCTGTGGTCAAATACTTGTGACCATATAGCGTGTGTTTACATATAGACACATTGGGGAGTGATGAGCAAACGCCTTAAACCCCCAGTGGGAGACTGGAAAAAATAAGCAAAAACAAATTAATACAAGATATGTTTTGCTTGTAATAAGCCACGTTCAAACCAAACCATCAAATCTGATCTCTAATAAATCAGACTTTAATTGGATTTGAACAACGTGGCTGGTAATGTGAATGTGGCCAAGGGTTTTACGGGTGGGCGGGACCTTTTGTGCATAATCAGGAAGTACAATGCAATGGACAGATGAAAGGCTATGTCACTGTTCACATTTCCACACAATTTAAATTGGATCTTTGATACAGCAGGACGGCACAAAATGTCCGACATCTTGCATCATGTCACACAAATTTCTCTTCCGTCGATTCCTCGTGATTCTGGTGTTTTTCTCGCTTTCTCCTTCTGTCTGTGTTTTGTCTTTGTCTGCTCGAGTCTCTGTCAGCCACGTTTGCCACATGACTCAGCTCTCCATAACCACTTCATCTCTGCGGGTCTCCAGCTTCACTCAGCTCCCCTGCCTTGTTGTCAGTTTACCTTCTGGCCAGTCATCTAAAGCCAGAGTACACCCCACAACCCCCGGCCCCCTGCCTGCTGACACAAACTCCAACTTTCCATATTTTCCTTTGCAATATATGTTTGTTCTGTTGTAATCAGATTCTGTGTCAAAAATGATAACTAACTTTTGGAACTCACCTCACATTGAGGAAACTAAAAGGCTTGGAGTCAGGGAATAAAAGAGAAAATCCAGAAATATCTTGCGAAGACTAAGTAAACAAACAGAACAGAACAGACAAACTATTAAAGACGCAGCAGGAGAACAGAAGCAAACAAATACACAAGGGAGGCAGGTTTAATAGAACACAGGTGAAGCACATCAGAGCAGGGCAGACAGTTTTGTACAGAGAACGAGCACTGAATTCCAAATGAAACGGGTAAACTAACACGAATCAAGGAAAACAAGGACGTCAAAGAAGTCAAAGCACAGAGCGACCAACATGTGTTCATGAAGACACAACAGAGAGTGCAAATCAATAAAGTCTAATAGAGGTAATGACAGTAACTGTGCTGCACATACTCTTTCTATAAAGGAGGATGTCAGGGAATTTAATAGTTGTATTTTTGTGGTTATTTTATGACTTATAATAGAATAGAATGCCCTTTATTGTCATTATACAGTGTTCAATGAGGTTTGGAGAGCTTGTCCTTTTCAGTGCAGAAATTTCCCACAGTTTTAAAATAACAAAGAATTCAAAGAAAGTGCAAATATGCTCTATATACACACGCACAGGATACATATTTATCAAGTAATGAATGAAACATTCTTCTGGAAGATATGCAGAATGTTTAAAAGCTTCTTTGTGACTGATGCAACATGATGCAACAATCCGGGAGGCACAGAGCAGAGAAGGACCTTCCTCAAACTGTTGGAAGATTACTTGTTGTTGGTGATGCATGCAAACTGTACGCGTCCTTTCAAAGGACAGTCACGTTCTAACGAAAGTCACGAATGTGAACCATCAAATCTGATCTGTAATAAATCCGATTTTAATTGGATCTGAACAATGTGGCTGGTGATATGACTGTAGCCATATTTATTGTAGAAACCAATCAAATGTCACTGTGATCAGACCCATGACTTCAATATAAGGGGAGACATGGAGGGATATGATGTTTTAATGGGTGTGTTTTATGGTTATTTTTATGACGTATAATCAAGTGATGAATTAAACATTCTCCTGAAGGATACCCAGAATGCTTAAAAGCGTCTTCGCGACTGCTCAGTCTTGCAGTAGCCGTGTTTTCTAACCTCATTAAGTCTTCTTCACGTCTTAATGACCACTTCATGTTTCTTTCACGTACGGCCAATGATGCGGTCAAACTCATGCAGAACTGAAACCAGGTTCAATCCTGGATTTTCCCGCCGCCTGTTTCCATCACTCTCTGATTGCTCCAGTTCATGTGAGCTACTTGCCAGTAACTTATGACGTCCTGAAGGCTAACATCTATCAAACGCCATGCTGTCATATGATGTTTTTTTCCCAGATCTGTCTTGACAAGGACCACATGGATGCAGCACCACTGGAATGAGCAACATCCAGATAATGAGCTAATGCCCAGAGGCAAACACATGAATGTGCTGTTCATTCTGATCTCCCACACCATGACTTCACTAAATCATTCTGCTCTGCAGTATTTTAGCCCTCAAGGCTCGAGTCAACAGTCCTTTCTCCATCTGGACTTGCCAATCTGGGTCAAGCAATGAAAACCATCCTGTGACATAATGCTGACACCTCTCACCTATCACATCACAGTGATGCTTGTCTACTAGTGAAATAAAGCAGTAGACACTCATACACTTATATAACGTCGAAATAGAAACAAATAGCAAATCATTAGCAGATGAGTTCACACGATGCTGATCAGCTCCACGCAACTCTCTCTGAATGTTTGAGTTTTGCCATGTTTACGTCTTGCGTCGCTATGGCGAAATTCAGAAGTGAATTCCACACAAACGCTGTCTCATTTAGGTCTGAAAAATGTTGATCAGTGTTGAAATAATGATGTTCTCAAACTTCTTCTTTTGTCCACAAACCCACAGTTTTCAGTTTTAATGATTTCTTTGTCAAATAGAGCATTTGTCATTAATAGATAAATTTAGTAATCTCGCCCACCTCTCCTTTGTCCCCCATTTTTCCTTTCACCCCCAACCAGTCGAGGCAGATGCCACACATCTTAGAGTCTGGTTCTGATCAGAGATTTCTTCCTGTTAAAAGGTAGTTTTTTTCTCTCTCCGCTGATGCCTAGTGTTTGCTGATTGTGTGAACTGTTGGGGTTTTTCTTTGCTCTATAATGGCGCGAGACTCTCCTCTCTGGTGACAAACACTGTTTCTCCGGCTTCCTGAAACAGCGCAAGTGAAATTACGTGCCCTCTTGTTTCCACTGACATGTTTAAAACCATGCTGAAAAGAAAATCACTGAACTATCATTTATTTAACATATTTATTCACACTGTACGAGCGCTGGCGCTTCACATTTCACATAATAAGAGAACAGTGTTGTGTCGTCTACAGACCTCATTATTATAGTATTAGCATAGGTTTAACATAAACAGTGGCTTGTGTTGTGTAGTTAGGTGCATTAATGGTTATACCTGCACACTGAGATTTGTTCTTATTTTTAGTCTGTGCTTGTATTTGTTGCCTCATTAGGACCTTTTCTGGCACAAACACTGACCTTGTCATGATCATCCTTAATGGAGACCACAATGTGTGCACATCTACATGCTATTACGTCTACATACTATTTGTGTACCTCACATTCACCTGTTGCTTCTGCTAAAATGAGCTCTCTCCCTGACAGCAGCAAATTAGCTGCTGCCCACATTCTCCTCTCCTCTGCATCTCTTCTATCATTTGCGTCCCCTCTTACTGACCCGTATTTGCTGCCTCAGTTGCCACAGCAGCAGCGATGCAAGACTCCAAACTAACACAGTGGATGGCTGATCATGCTTGTCTGGTTTTCTCAAAAGTTCTCGTTACTTAGCTGATGCCTGTGGTCCAGGCGTTCTTTGAACCCTTTGAACCATTTATCAATATTCATCTGGATTGCAGGAGTGTGTGCAACAGTGTGCAAGCGAATCTACATGAGCAGTCTCTGACTAGATTAATCTTTTGTTGGACCACAAGGGACTACAATTGAAAAGACTACATGAAGGAGTGTTATCAGAGCTGTCTCAAATCTCAAATTCATAGTTTTCAATCGATACACCCCTTAAATATGGTTTCTATAAAAGCAACCATTTGTTTATTTCTGCAGTAGGTTACCGCACAGTCCACCCCCAGTGATCTATGGTGCTTTATGTTTCAACACTGCAGACTGACCTCTATATAGGATCATTTACTTGGATAAAAATAAAATATCCAATTATATGTAAAAAAAAAACAGAACAATGTCAATGTGTAAAAATGTCCTTAACACAACCTAGTCAGTCTTGTATAGAATTTATGGAATAATTCTTTTTGACTACATCTCAAGCCCGCAAACTCTGAAGGCCACAATGTGCCGTGAACTGTGAATTTTGAAGGATGCAAACTTTGAAGGTTGTGAAATTTGAAGGTTGTGAAAGTGCAAGCCTGCGAACTTTGAAGGTCAATAAGTTTAAAGGCGCGTGGATTTTGAAGGGTGTGTAATGCTCAGCGGCCAAGATATCATATCCATTTCAGAGACACAATAGAATTTGTGGAAGTATTTGCAGTCATATGTATTAATTTATCATTTATTAATATATTTAATTAACATAATGTCATTTATTATCCTCTATAGCTGGGTGTGATGGGAAGATGAGTAAGTCACATCAAAGTTAAATAAATACTAAAAGAACAGGGGACACATTAAAACCCGTATGCATATACAGCATTTCCATCAATGAAGTCTGAGCCAGTGAGGTCATGAAAAAAGAGCTCAATACTACTTCAAGGGGTGGAATAGGGAAATTATACATTTGTAAGGGAATAAATTGTAATAGTAAGACTGTGGAAGCTTAACCTGCAGGTGACACATAAGTCGATTTGGCTTAATTAAAAAAAAGTATGTTATTTGTACGCACAAGCATTGTTCAAAACTTCTTTCTGGAGAGGAGAGGACCTACAAAATATTCATGGTGCTACATGAGAAACACTGCAGTCATAGAGATTTGCATTATTTCACCTGCGCCAAGTTATTCTTGTGTCTCTTTTGTATTCTGTGCTCCTCTGTGTTATTCGTCATTCCTGCTGTTTCCCATCCTTGTTCCGTGTTTTGACACTTGTAATGTGACTCATGTTGGACACTGCATGTGGGCACTGATATATTGCGGGAGTGTGGGCCACAAGTTCAAGACAGAGTTAGCCATACATTTCAGATTTCTGGCTGAATTCTGTGAGTCCAACAAAACCACAACTGAGCTGAAGCCCCACTCAAGGCTCATTAATCAGTTGGTGGGTAAGAGAGAGGCTTGTTTTCTTCATTTATTCTCACTTTCCCTATGGCAACAACACTTATTTCACTACAGGATAGAATCAAATTAAGTTTAGTAATAATACTAATACTAATAACTGCTTTTGATAAATGAAACACAGTCTACATCAGTCATTATACCCAGAAAAACTCTAAATCGTTAAACTGCAGTAGTGAGTAAAGTTAACAGTTCATGAAGTGCTGCTGTCCGAAAAGTAAACAGCTCTTAAGGTGCAACTGTCAGTGAAGCTAAAGTCCAGAACTGTAAGTTAGTTAGTTATGCAGGCATACATCAAGTTCTCCACCTCCCGTTCGTGACTGACGCTAGACCCCGAGGGTGTGTGGCATCGATGAGCAGCCGCTTATGCACACTGGAGACAAGACAAGTTACACCATTGTCTGAAAAAAAATCAAAACACCTCATCCTTCACACATGCTTCACCCATAGCTTTTGAAACGTACGTAAAAAGAAACAACTCCAACTATCGTGTTATTAAGTCCATCTGATTATTACAAAAAAGTGGTTGAAATAAATTAAAATGGTAAACGGTCTATATTTATATAGGGATTTTCTAGTCTTGATGACCACTCAAAGCTACTTTACACTGCAGTTTTACCATTCACCCATTCATACCCGTTCACTCATATAGCGCATCTCTGTGCAGCACATTTTCTATCGCTCTATACGGCACACACGTCAAGAGCAAGGTGGGCCAATGTCTTGCCCAAGGACACAATGGCATGTAGACTAGTGGAGCTGGAAATCTAACCCACAACCTTTGAGTTGAAAAACGACTGGCTCTACCGCTCAGCTACTGTCGCCACCAAAAACATTTGTACTGTCTGACGGCCGATGTGATTTTAGCTGAAGGATGCAGAGCTGCACTGCAAAATGGAAATAGCAGGCGTCAGAACTATGATCACAGTATTTTTTAAAGTTGTTTACATCATAAAATATAAAGTGCTGAAATTGGATTGAAGCAGTAAAGCAGGCTGGATTGATGTATAACCTAATATGATGGATTTTGCCAGTATCTGCTCACCGCTCCTTTCATGTGTACACTGTATGACACGCTTCTTCTTCATGTCATTAAATAATCCATGCAGCTACATGAAGACAGCAGGACACACGTGTTAATAAATCAGCAGTCGCTCTTTGATATCATGAAGCTTCTTCCCAACACTGTTTGCAGTTTTTTTTCTCATCACCAGCGTCTCATTTTAATAAAGCATCACAGTGCTACAGTCACGTCACGTCACAGTGATACAATCACGTCACGATATGAGGTTTCTAAGGAGTTCCCCTAACCCTTACAAACTAAATCTTACCCCTCATTATCATGCTTTATACATTCATCCATTCATTCATGTAAAAGCGTAATAACAACTATCTCCACAGAAATAAGTCAGCACTGAGCAGGGCAGAATTAGATTTCATTTAATTTCAAAGCAGCCAAATCTACAACAGTATGTCAAGCGAGATTGACTGATTTTTTTTTTGCTTTTCCATTAGCTATAGTACCCGGTACCTGGTTTGATACCTGCTCTGATGAGGTTCCAAGTGTGCTGAGCTGAGACTAAAATGTGACGCGCACAGACTGGCGGCCACTGATTGGTCAGAAAGTGTCGTCACTGAAAGTGTCATGAGCGCAACGTCCACCACACAAGAATCAAACCGAACAATGCCAGACTGTCGATCAGTTAAAAGGACTTAAGTAGTTTGTGTGTTTGTGTCGAGTAGTGTTAGAACCAACTGCCATTAGTTTTTTTCCTGTGGAACCAGCTCTCAGGAGGCGGACACACTCTCTGTGTTTAAAGTTGGACATAAAACCTTCCTTTTAGATAAAGCTTATAATTATAGTTAAGCTGATGTAGATCGACACTGTTGAGCGCACTTCTGTGGTGCACTCACACTCACTCCCACACACTCTGGGTATATGAATATGATATTATTACATGTCATTTACCCTGTTCTTTCTCTCTCTGTGTCTCTTGTAGGTGACTCCTGTGCTGCAGGATCCAGATGTGAGGCTATTATTATTATCATTATTATAAATTACATTGCAGATAGAACTTGATACAACTGTTATCTGCTCCTGGTCTCTCTCTTCTGTCTCTACCTACACCCCCTCTTTCCCTTTGTCTCCTCCACCTCTCCTCTCTCCCCCATTTCTCATTTTACCCCAACCGGTCGAGGCAGATGCTGCACATAGTTGAGTTTTGTTCTCTCAGAGATTTTGTCTCTCGACTGATGCCTAGTCTTTGCTCATTGTGTGAATTGTTGGGTTTCTCTTCTCTCTATAACGTTGTAAAGGTTTCTTCCTTAGATAATGTATGTTGTGATTTAGCACTATACAAATAAAATTGAATATTGGGAGTCCATCTTCTCCACTGATTCCTTTCCCTGTCCTAATTATGTGTACGTGTGTCCCACTGTCTCTTCCCCTCCTCTGAATATACATATGTGCTTTCCTCCAGTTTCAGTGTTGTTTGTATTGAACCAGTGTTGAACTTTTTCTCTGTGGCCAGGTCTGTTCAAACTTTTTTGTTTTTAAAGATGACAAACCGTTTTGACCCAAAATAAATCATTATGAGAGCAAATTTGTGCATAATAAGACATTTCTGTTAAGTTTTAAGGTCATTTTGGTAATACCTTGTTTTATTTTGAGTATATAAATTAGCCACTTGTGTGATGAATAAATTATAATTTATGCACATGATTTACATTATTAACATATATTTAAGTAAAAGCCTAGAAAAATACAGCACCATTTATTCTCCTGCAACTAATTTATGGGTCCTAGCTTGATCTCTATGAATGGCTGTTTGATTGTCATTCACTCCTTTTCCCTAGTGCAATAAAATGATGACAAAAATGACAGGGGAAAAAGAAGAGTGACAGCAAGTTCGATTAGAGGTGAACACAGTTCAGAGGGACAGCGAAAGGAAGTTTGGCATGGAAAACTAAAGCTAGACTTTTGTCCATTTCTATTTATTCCACATGGTTAGGATGAAAACTAGAATCATTCTGGTTGATGCACATACAGTTTGATTTTCCTCACATTTCAGCCATGCTTCCAGAGGATACATGCATTTTCAGCTTTACAATTCACACTCAAAATGTGAGATGATAGCTAAGGATTAGGTAATTCTGTTCCCTGAGAATTTAGAAAGCACTGCTGCATAATCTGTCAATTTAATTCCAAAAATGGCCCCAAAAATTGAGAAACAAAACTAATATGTGCAACATATTGAATGTATCACAAAGTTTGCAATGTATTTGGGCAACAAAGGCTCAGGAGGTAGAGTAGGTCATTCATTAAACAGAAGGTCAGTGGTTCAAGTCTTGTATATTCTGAAAGATCCTTGGGCTGAGATTCTAAAACTCAAATGCCGCTGATAAAAAAGAAGAGGGGGAAAGTGCTGCATAATCCACTTCTGTGTGAATGAGTCAGTGTGAAGCTGTAAAGTGTTGACAAGTCTAGAAAAAAGTTCTATATGAGCACAGTGGAGCACAGCAAATCTATCTATCTATCTATCTATCTATCTATCTATCTATCTATCTATCTATCAGTAATACAGTATTTCTGATTGTGGTCACAAAGATAGGTTTGCTTGACAATTGGTCAACAGCCTACTAAAATGTCTGTAGTTTACACCTAATCATGTTGACGTGCTCTTTTGACTTTGTTTTTCTACTACTACTGTAAAGCAAGTAGTTTCATTCCTAGTCAACAGCAACGTATAGCAGAAATGCTAACACTGAAAATGCTGAGAGCAAATTAAATGTGTTGACTCACTAATTGAAAAGGCTGAAGGAAATAAAGAATGAGTGTGTCTCCGTTACTCTTGAAATGCAAATGTACTCTGGTGCCTCTTTGGAGCTTTAAAGTTGAAAACGAAAACAGATTAATTGGAGAGAGGCTGAAGATTGTGCGCACATCTCCTGGGTCTAATAACCACTCAAGAAGGCTCAAACACATTTAGTGTAGGCTCACACAAGATTCCCCTCAATGCATCATTTGGTGCAAGTGATTTGTTGGACTTTGTGGAGGAAAACAAACACAAACACACTCTCTCTCTCTCTCTCTCTCTCTCTGAGCACCTCATTTAGAAAAAACATGCTGAGTCCAGCCTCAGACACATGATACAGGTCCTGCTCCATGATGACATACATCAGCTCTCTCTGCTGCTGTTCCGTGTCGGTGTGTCGGTGTCCACTGCAGCCTCACGTCTCTGTTCCTGGCTCAGAGTGGAGCTGCTGAACTATTCTGAGTTACCACCGGAGACAGGTGTGTGTGCGAGTTCTGCTGTTTCACAAATATTCAACATCTGGTACCTTTTCTATAATCTGGTAATTGATGTGAACATAAACTGAAGCTCCGGCTTGTTTTTATCGAGCTGCATTTCTGCCACATGACTGGATGATAAACTATCATTTCTGTTCTTTCCGTCACAGGAGGGTTGTAATTTAATGTCTACCGCACTGTGGTTTAATGGACCGGGTTTATTTGCTGATAATACACAGTTTGCTGATACAAAGTTATGAAAAAGCAACATGTTAAAGCTGTTGTTTAACAAACCTTTCTTGTGAGGAATGTCAAAGTTTCCAGATTCAACATTAGTATTATTCAGAGCCGAGCCAAGGCATAAGAAAAACAAGTGCATGCTTATTAGCCCTTATTACCCTTTCTTTTCTCTGGCTTTGTTCATTCCGTCTCCGTTTCTGTTATTATATCTTTTATGTGTACAACGTCTTCTTTTCTGTGTTTTGATGTAGCGCTACAGCGCAACATACAGGCTTGGCATATGTACTACAGCATTTTGAGTCGTTTCAGGGGGTTCCATGTGGACGGAGATAAAGAATGTTTTCGTTTCGTGCCGTTTTCGTGAAGATGTGTCCTAAGATTATGACGATGCCAGGCTGATATTGTGATAATGCAAGTTTTGATGATGCAAGCAACACAAACACAACTGTCAATTCACCCAGAAGTAACTAAAGTAACGTACTGCTTTATTATTGCAGTATTATTTATTTATTAAGGCCCCAAAATCCAATTTTGCCTCAGGCTCCATGAAGGCTTGGGCCGGCCCTGACTATATGTGTACATAGAAATATCTCTTAGATCAGTAAGGTAATACAATAACCTGAAAAAAATAGATATTGTTTTTTGTTTAAACTTTCATTTATGATGTAAAAACTGACTTTGTATAAACACCATCTGTGTTTATATCGCTCACCTATTAGTCACACAGTGATTGTTTCGTCACCTGCTTTACTTCTCTTTACTACCAGGAGACAGTACTGTATACCAGGAAAAATGCTTTTTTTTTTTTCTCCTGCTGCTTCATTCTAAAGTTTATGTCACGCTGCGTTTCACAACAGAAGCATTTACAATGGCCAAAACACTCGCTCTGAGGAAAAGTGCAGGTGTCCGTACTGGTGATTTGCTACTATTGGGTCTGTACAACAGCGACCATACAATAATACACCTGGATATGATAGCGCTGCTCTGTTGCCTCTTTGAGGACATTTTTGAGGGTAAAAAACTAGATCTCACTGGACGTCCAGCTTTGACAGTCATGTCTTCTGAAGAACATGCTACAGGGCTTTTCTATGCTGCAGAGTACAGTGTGTTTACTTTCAGTCACAAGACTGAATTGTCATTGTTGCCTCAGATAAGCTGTCTTTTCCCAAGCTTTCTATATATATTATTATTATTATTATTTTTATTATTTTTTAAAAGGCATTTACTTGAAAGCATGTCAAATTCATACATAGCTAGTACACTTGGTAGCTACAAATATTTGGAAAAGGAAATGATGGGGTAGACGGAACAGAGGCTTCCATGGTATGTTGAGCTTCTGAAGAAAGTCCACGCTTCAGGCTGACAGAAAAAAAAAATAACTCGCAACCATGCAGAACGAGTTAAAGAGAAGATCTATCGGAAACGATTTATTTGCTAAGACACATTCAAGTGTGCCCTGAAGCATAAAAACCTAAATACCTCAAAAACATACTGCATATACATACAGTGTATATATATATATATATATTGAACATTTCAAGTCACACTTAACAGTGTGGATATGCATAAGCACGTACAGTACACACACACACACACATTAGTGTAAATGTAGTTCAGCATAACATGAAAATGTATTAGTAAAAAATGTAGAAAGTGTTCCTAAATATATATAAAAAAACATATGCAGATCATTCTACAAACATGATGTGATGTGACATTTCCTTATTTGTTTTTTTTAACATTGTTTCCTGTGGTCATTTCATTAATAACGATGGTAAATATTTCCCTGTACATATTGCTCTGTATTTCTGTTCAGGAACTTATTTTTGGACCGTTTCAGTAGTAATGATATCCTTTACAGCTCCTTAATCATAGAAAAGGTTGTGAGGAGAGTATGTTTGTCTATATGAGGGCTACTCATGATCATGAGAGGAATGTGTGGTTTTGCCTTTGGGAGCGGAAACATCACCCCGTCGCCTGCATCATATGTTGCCACTATATACATTTTGCAAACCACAGATGTGTGAGCTTACATTTCTGAACCAGAATAATACACTTGTGATGCTTTGGGCTGAAATGAGTGTGATGATAACTATTTTCCTGGTGATTAATTTTGTTCAGTTCCAGCACAAAAATCCCAAAAAGCTCCTGTTTAGGAAAAGTTCATGGCCTTTCCTCATAAACATCTTCTTCATGATGGGACTATTATTACATGAAACTACCCACCAACATCTTTTGTCAACTTTTGACATGACATATGACAAAAATGGACAAAACCTCATATTTGAACTGTATTTTTCAACATTTCCCGTGGTTAGCAGAAAAGTAAGATAGCAACCTTTGACTTTCATACACTGGTCAGCCACAACAGTAAAGTCAGTTCTAACACACGGCCAACAAATTTGTAAGCATTCAGGCTGTTGTGTCTGTGTCTACAGCTACAACACCAATGCCACAATGTTTTCCATACTTTTCCACTTAGTCCACTTTGTTTTGGGCAGTGGTAGCAGGTTAGCGCCTGGATATGTCACCACCATTCTACTGCAACATCTGGAGTTAATATACTGTATGACAGCCTCAGAAAACACAAGATGGATGTGATGTCCGGAGTGTTGGACACATCAGGAGAGACAAAAAAAACACACACAAACAATTGTCTTATATAGTGGACAACATGACAAATCCATACTGAGAGGACCACCACAAACTCATCCAGGGTCCCCTCTAATTTATCTATAACAAGAAACATCTGTCTGTCTGTTAATCTCTTAACTGTCCAGCATGTCCATTGAAAGGCTTCAAACTTGACAGTCAACACACACACACAGATGGGGCCAGACAAATTAATTCACCTTCTTGTTATTTTAACAGTTTTTACCATCATAAACTAGTGTCTGAAAAAAAACTAAAATCTGCATAGCCTACAAAAAGAGTACACACATGACCTGGCCCTTTTGTATACCTGTGTATCACATGGACTACGCCACCTGGGCACCAGTGCGTGCAGTGTTTGGAGAAGAAAAGCAATAGATAAATTGCTGAAAGAGAAGACACAATCTGTCATCTGTGTGTTAATAACACTTAGTCGACGTACTTCAAACTTGGCACATAATTTACTGAAGACACCATGTGTGTGCACTGCAGTGCCCATTTGGACGTTGTTTAGATATGATATGATACAGTCTTTTTAATATGCGCTCATCACCTGAGCAGCAATAAAAAAACGAACTTTACATTCAGGAAACATGTTAATGCAAGAAATAATGAACAAAGTTATTACAATAAAACCCATTTACCCATGAAGAAATTATACAAAAGGTGTTAATTAGTAGGTAAGATAATACAAATTCTATTTGTGATGTGCCAGTTGGGAAGGGTAATATACTTGCTTATTGTCTTTTTTCTTCTCTCATTCTTTCTTTTCTCGCTCCACAGATATTAACTGGCTGATCGGCATCCACCTGAGCTCAGTCGATTTAATGCTCTTTATTCATCACTCTTCTTGTATCCTGCCTGAGCTGCAAAATGACTTAGTAAAGAATAATTATAATAATAGTAAGGTGTGTGTGCTGGTGGGGGGGGGGGAAAGGGGGTCCTCTCTATGTTCTCACATTGTTAGAAGAAAATTGCTTTTCCTCTTAATAGGTAAATGAGGTTTTTCTTTTGTTTGCTCCTGTTGGTCATCAGACCTACGTTTGTTTTAGTGATTTCACGAAGAATTTCACATCAACTTTCAGAAAGATAACTTTACCTTTACATTTCTTAACAAACTCTACAGTTGAAACACTTTAAACATGGCACTGACATAGAAATGCAATTTCCACTTTGATTCAATTTGAGTCTGTTTGTTTCTCTGCTTCCTTTTTGTCCACTGCAAGCACCGACAGCGCACCGTATCAGATAATTGAGCACACATTTTTATCGTACAGTAGCATGACTGTGCAGTGCATCAGTATATGACACAAAAACAGAAACACTGTCAGGGGATCAGTTAAATTTAGAGGAGGACCAGATTAGGATTCTCTGGGTCACTGGAAGCCACATGAGTGAGGGGGTAATAGACTGACGTGAAGATGAACAAATGACAATTTAATGATGCTGGTATTTTTCATTATTTAAAAAGAAATATACATATATATATATATGTATATATATATATACATACATATATATATATATATATATATATATATATATATATATACATATATATATATATATATATATATATATATATATACATATATATATATATATATATATCTACATACATATATAGTAATCTTGTACAGGATTCTTGTAAAGGATTTACGGATTTAAGAGCTGCAACTAGCACTTAAAGAGCCAAATACAGCCTGCAAGCAAATATAATGTTCATTTAAGAGATGAAATACTGTCCCATTCATACATCCACAACCCTCTTAACTCAGGAGAAAGGGAAATATTAGTCGTTTGTAATCCCTCTCCTAATCTCAAGAGCATCTGACAGACTGAATATCATGAGGCTGTAATTTTGAGAAAATATACATTTCCAATGCATTCAGTGTCAGAATAAGCCCTGGGATTCATATTTCCTATGAATAATTTTTTACCTTTTACAGACAGATAAGGACATTGTCGCTATCCTGACACAAAGCAGCCTTCAGGAAGCCCATAAAATAACAGTTTTGTGATGGGCATCTGTCAGCTGCAATCACAAACAACAACCATCACATCGTTGACTGCACAGCTAGAGAGAAATAACCTGTGTCCAAAATAACAACAACAACTGTGGCTCATCAGTGTAACTGTGGGGGTAACTGTGCGATGTTGGGTGTAACATGCAGAAAAACATCTACTATCTTGAGGTAAGTTGCTGAGACATATTAGTCTGCACCTTTAAACCTATGTAGGCTACTACTCTACATTAGATACGGGTGAAACCGGATGTCACGCAGCAGGCGCTGTGTAACACACGGGAGAGTCGTAGAAGAGTATGAAGGAGAGAAGAGTGTGTGAATGCTAAATGAGTTGTTGCCGGTTACGGTGCTCATTAAATTCAGTCAAAGCTCTGTAAATCCTCCACAGACATTTTTACAAATGCAGAGATGGGTAAAGTGGACATCAACCAAAAAGATTTCACTGGATTTAAAGAGCCTTGGACACATTTTGGCTGATGTACACAACTCTGTCAGCATGGGCCAGATCCTTAAATTGCATCTTTTATATCACTTTCTAATTCAGGTCATGGAATAATTTGAATTTAATGTTGGTGACAGTTTACAATGTGACACAGACTGTAGATTTCAGTCAAAAAAGGCTAAAAGTCTAATGGCAAGACAAAGGAGCAGCCATATTCTCAGAGGGCACACTTACTGTAGCAGTCAGTGCTGACAGCCCCATGTGTCAGTGTTCCATATTACCACACTGAACTATCCCTTTCATTAGAAGACACATCATCACATCAGAGGCAGAGGAAGAAACTTGTGTTTTACAACCTGCATTTCACAAGGTTTTATGGCAGTTATGCACACAATGGAGGCGACACACATGGAATACGCCCGTTACGTTGAGACCTGTGTCAAACAGAGAAAGTAAAAACACCTACACTGTACCTGAACTTCCATTATTTCCTAGAATAATGCCACATCTGAGGTGATTGTTTGAAGACAGCAGGGGGAAGCTCTGCCTCCTCTGAAATGTCTACTGTTATATTTACATTTCACAACTAAAAGCTTTCTGTCTCAGTCCCATGCAGAGTTTGCGAGTGAAGTCTAGAAACTCGTTGCTATAGCCTTTTTTTTGTTTGTTTGTACATTTATACACTGTTAATAAAAAACACTAGCATTATTATAGCATTTCCTTGTTTCAGTTGTTCATTTGGGGGATGGGAGTGCATAAATAACATAACAATAATAAAAAAGACTGTGCTACATGTATGTAAAATGCTACAATATGAGTGAAATGTTGCATCTCAAACTTTAAAAACACACCTCAAAACTTTCTTTTCAGAACTGCTTTTAATGTATATTTTATATTGAGCTATATTTTTAATGTGTCCATTGCCTGTTTAATATTGTTTGCAAAGTGTATTTGAGCATTGTTAAAAGCACTACATACATACATTTTCCACTTCTTCTTCTTCTCCTCATTACTATTATTACAGTTATTATTGAAAGCTGAAGGATCTGACTAATATGCAGGCTAATCACACTTCCTGATGTGAACAAAAGCTCTGAATAACAAACATGACACATAATAAGAAGCAATGGAGACATTTTCTCAAACCAGTCGACCACTTCCACAGTAATGTTCAATCCTGTCTTGTTTTAACTCCTTAATGTAGCTGACTCAGCCTAATGGACAACATTCAGGTGCACATTACGTATGCTCCTTTTGTACAGTAACAAGGCCACTAACACCGATTAAATAAATGGACAAAGGTGTCCATAACAGCATTAGTTATGTCTGCTCTCCTTCCTGCCTCAAAGGTCTAGTGTGTAAGAATCAGTGATATCTGATGGTACTGATATCACAAACTCCAGTAACTACAGATACCGATACCACAAACTCAAATTACTGATACCGATATCACAGCTCCAGTAACTACGAATACCGATATCACAGCTCCAGTAACTACGAATACCGATATTACAAACGTAAGTAACTACAGATACCGATATCACAAACTCGATTAACTACCGATACCGATATCACAAACTTCACAAACTCAAGTATCTACCGATATCACAAACTCCAGATACCGATATCACAAACTCAGTGAGTAACTACCGACATATCACAAACTTCAGTATCTACCGTATGTATGATATCACAAACTCCAGTAACTACCGATACCGATATCACAAACTTCAGTATCTACCGATACCGATGTCACAAACCGTGTAACTATGAGCCGAGAACCAATGTCTCAAGTAACTACCAATAATGTCACAAAATATACCGATATCACAAACTCCAGTAACTACCAATACCGATGTCACAAACTCAATTATGTACCGATACCGATATCACAAACTCCAGTAACTACCGATACCAATGTCACAAACTCAAGTATGTACCGATACCGATATCACAAACTGGATTGTATTTGATTTTACATTTGTATCTGTCCGATAGTCGATCCCATCGCTATACTTGCTCAATGTATTGAAAGAAAGAAAGTTTAGTTTAAAGACTATGCAGTTTAGATTGTTTTAACAGGGTACACTTCCTGTTTTACACAACGCAGCAGTTCACTATCGTCAGCCTGAGAACATTGTTACATAATGTCTCTGTGGCTTCACAACTAAAATGCTCTCAAATTGCATTGTGGGACCTGTGGGACAGGATAGTGAAAGTCCACTCTGACTTTCACTCGTCTCTTGTGAGTCCACAGTTACATTTTTATAACTATATTTAGTGTTAGTGTCACTGTGGGACACATTCAAGAAAAAATACCTTCCATCTCTTTTTGTTCTTATCCTACAAATATCATGGCTGAACTGGACTGAACTGAAGCCATGCTGAGCATTTTCAAAGTGGATCAAGCGTCATGATGGTGGATCATGTTTGTATTTCCTTTGATTTAACTTTGAGTTACATTTTCTACAAGACAGTGATGATCAAATGTTGGTCTGGTTTGTAAGCTCTATCCACTTGTTTAGCGTGCTCACATGGAGCTGCACTGTGTCCCAATTTTTGTTGAGGTAGAGAGGTAGCCCCTCCAAACAGGGACATATACTTCAAATATTATTATGATTATTATTAGAATATGTAAGACTAACATTAGGTAATTAGCATATTGTATAGCTGCCCTTACCAAAATAACATCAAATATCAGAGTGACATCAACAGTAAAAAAAACAAAGGCGGTTCATTTAATGGTCCAGGCTCCGTACAAGATAAACATGTTTCCACACAGATTTACAAATACCTGATATGAATCCAAAAAAATGGCTTATTCACTATTCAGCTGGCAGCATGCATATTGACAACTGGTTGTGTTTTCTTTACTCACACATGGGTAAGGTACATAGTATTTGGCTAAGAAATATAGCGGCGCATTTTATCTGCACCCTCCAAGAACAACAGCAGCAGCAACAAGCACCTGTTGGGCTCACAGCGAGACTAAATATGTTGCACACATTCTTTAGAGATTATAGTCTATAGATAGACTGTGGAAAGTCCAGGTGTATAATGATCGTGTCTGCAAACAATATACTGGCGACACACTGAGAGACAGTGTGTCGAGGGATAACACAGACTGTTTCTCATGTATAGGTGAAAATTCTTTACTGCGTCTTTAAGGTTTTTGATTATACTAATTGGAGTGCTATATAATTAAGATTTGTACACAGAGCACTCCACTATATGTGCCTCCACTTGTGCTGTATGACTCATGAATGTTTAACGAATCTTCCTGAGAGTGATCCATCCTCCCTCTCTCTCTCTCTCTCTCTCTCCCTCTCTTCGGTGTCAGACACAAGTGAACATGCAGTGACACAATCAGGGGGTGAGTGAATGATTTAGGTTGCTTACTCACTGGAGAACTGGGGTGTGTTTCAGACAGCAAATGGGTTCAGGTTGCCAAAATGTAGCTGCAGTGATTCGATGAAATTCACATATATTAAGCCGTGTGGAATCGAGTGGAACAGTTTGGTTTGGTTTGTGTTTTAGTTAGGAATAATACTAAAATAACCAGCTCCATACCGTTCCATTTTTTGGCACCTTTCCCTTGTGGTACCACAGTTGAATGGTACCGGCGTTTTCTTCCTTTAACCCTTAGAACACAGAGCATTTAGGCTGCTTTCTTACGTTACTACATTATTAAATCCTCTTTTTCAGCACAACCTGATAAAAACATAAGAACACGGAAAAAACACATTTTGTAAAGCCTGAAGATGTGACATATATACACACTCCCCAGCATGTCCATATAAGGACTTGTGTACTATTCCCAATGCAATTTACCAAGGATGCGGCAGTGGCACAGATCGGTGTCGTGTGAGCACTAAGGGTTAATGGCCACAGTCTATTGTTGAGACAAACAGCCACAAACTGAGCTGAGAAAAAAGAGCTGCTGGATGTCCTCCACTTTTGTCTGCTGTGTTGCGTTCAATGTCATCATTTCACTGTTGTCCGAATGTGTCTCGCTGACACAGTTCTCAAGTCTGCTGCATGTCCACCTACACCTGTCAATCAATCACAGTGTCTGTACCTGCCAATACACACAATACTTATCTATTTGTCCTAAAAAGTGACCTTAATTTACAAAATAGACATCATGCATAAAGATTCGAAACATCCCAGACCATTGTATTTTATCTCTCTGTCTGTCTTTCCGTCTTACACTTACTACAGGCATATTTACCATTAAAGTACCATATGAGGCACAGAATATGCAAACCACCCATGTATACGTCATTTAATGGGGCTTTCACAAAGACAAGTTGGGTATACTGCCTAAGGTCAATCATAGTTCAGAGAAACTGGACCACATCATTGCTTCACACTGAAAGAATTCCAAAGGACATAAAAATATGTACATGAAAAATAAATACAAAATAACTCCAAAATCATGACGAGGAACTATTTTAGGAAGGACTATAAATCAGGTTTTCATACATGCCCACTGGAAATAAAAGCAGCCTGCCGTCCAGTGCTTTAATGTAGTCATGCTCCATCAATCCTGTTCCTCTTGCACAGACTGTGAGCTGCTGTTTGGCAGAGAAAACTCAGGATTGTAAGTATCAGCCAATTAGACGCAAGTCCATGTCATTTGAATCCGTTCAATGATGAAATACAACATTGATTTCAATGAATAAACCCAATAATCACTCTGCTGTCACACACTGTACACACTGAAATACTGAAGGCTCAGGCCACATAGCATTTTATTCTCATGCAATTTACCTTTAAAAAAAGTACTGTGAACACTGTGGTCCACACTGCTTATAGAGCCTGTGTCAAAAATGTCACACACCTTACCCAGAGGCTGTCTAATAAGCTGTAAATGCTGCCGTAACCACGGTAACAAAGGTGTTGGTTCTGATTCACTGACTTGAAGTTCTCAGACACTCTCACATAACCCCCCCTCGAAAAAGTGTAATATGGGCACTTTAAATAAAAGCCTTGCATTGAGTTTGCTTTTCAATGGAGTCAGTGTCTGACAGCAGTAAAAATGCTGCTAAACAACATCAAGGGTCATGTGCCGCTCACTCGCTGTTTTGCTGCAGGATCCTTGAAGAAAGGAATAGTATGTACTTTCAAACAACCCCCAGTTTACGTATGTCAGTAAAAAATCAAACCACACTATTCTGGGAGAATTGTTTCGTTTCAGCTCTCGACACCCACCACACACACACTCATTACTTTGTCTTGCCTCATTGTAGCTGCTACATACTGCAGCCTGGATCTCTGTACCAAAATCACATATAGGGGCTAAATTCTTTTAAAATGAAGCTCCCCCACACAGGCAGGCAGAATATTTTAAAGGGGGAAAAAGCTCTGTGATTCAGACTGCTGCTCCACTCATCACACTGTGAGGGAGAATGCTAAAATCTGCCGGCAGTCGCTGTGCGTTGTGTGCATATACTGTTAGATCTGGAGAGAGAGAGGGAGGGGGTTCCCTTCCTTCTTTCCTTCCCTCCCTCCCTCTCTCTCTCGCGCTCTCCCTCTCCCTCCTTCTCTCTCTTTCTTTTTTTTTTTTACTGCTCAGCATCTCGCACTCTCACAATGCTGCGTAAATCCACAGGTCTGGTGTTTCACAGAAGCATCATTCCGTCCATCTGAGCCATTTGAGAGGTGAGTCGTTTTTTTTTGTTTTTTTTAATACCCTGTTCCTCATTATGGAATCAGGAAACATCATTGTATTTATATATATTTATAGTTATGTATTTTTTTTTGTCAAAACTTATTTGTCTCCAGAAGAGTGTGTGTGTTTGCAGACTCTTTTTTTGTCACATCTGTGTAGACTTTGTTGTGAAATCTCTGGACTTAAAGGACCATGTGATGCTCTGTGATTTTAGCGTTGTTTGGTCAAAGATGACATTTGTCTTTTTTTAAAAAAAACAATACATTCATTGCTGCATAGAATGGAACATGGAAAAAATCCTTCCTAGGGAAAATATAAACATTCACATCTCTTGAACTCTGCAGCATAACTAAGTGTCACAGTTACATAACTGAAAGCATGCAAAAAAAAGTTCACCCTACCTATGAAACTGTCTCAAAATCTTGCGACTCATCAGTTTACAGTATTCAAATAGAAAGAAAAAAAGCTAGATTTTGGCTCTTTGCACCAGTAGCGCAGTGGGAATGTGCTCATGTGTATCGAGTAAAAACAGGCCACCGTGGTCACATACATTCACTCTGCTTGATGGGGGATTTTGCTGTGAAATGTGAAGGACTGACTTCACAGCCTCAATTAGACACAACCTCCCTTTGACATGCTCTCTTCTCCTTCCGATGGAAACACAAACACAGAGGTCCAGATGGCGTTCGGTCTCATGACATCTTGCCAAGAAATATATTGTACATCAGGCGGATTGCAGCAGCACAGAGCTCCCTGTTGGCACTCACACACACAGAGAGCATGAAACTGAGAAAATCAACACTTATTGATTAGAATTTGGGGGGAAATGAAATGTCACAATTAAAATGATGCCTGTTATTAATGATGATCACACACCGCCCACCCAACCTCACCCCGTCACCCCCTAAAAAGATTAGTCACCAGTGTGGTGCAGCAGCACTGAGACACAGATAAGCGGCTGTCTGTTCAACGACTGATATAATAATATAGGAAACACACAAAAACTACCCTCCAGTCATATATTAATTTTAGTGGTGTTATGTGGTAAGAGTTATGGCGAGTTAATCTCTTCTGTGTGTGTGTGTGTTTTATCACTTCCATACTGAGCTTGTTGACATCAAAGTGGGTCTATTTGTAACATCATTTGAAACTTGGTATTTTACAACAAGTATAAAGGCCAAACATGAATAAAGTCGTCATAAAACGAGATACTTTATCTATCATTATTATTATTATTATTATTGTTGTTATTAAATAGCAACAAAACGCACATGCAACCAGCAGTAGGCTTGTAGTCGACCACCACCAGGCATTTCCTCCTCCAGTCCACAGAAGAGATCATTTCTGAGTGATTCTTTCTTCCAAACAGACTCAGTTTATTGCACAGTCTTTTCAAAGTCCTGATGCTAAAGATAATGTGGTGCTGATGTGCCAAAAATATTAAGTATTTCTATATTTGTGAAGCCCCAATCAAAATGTTGACGCAGGTTCAAGCTGATCATCTGAGATTTTGCATGAATAATAATTACGACTTTATCCCCTTAATATTGCAACTCTATTCTCCAAATATTAAACAAATCTTCAGTTTGGCCCTAATACTAAATATATTTTTTTGCTGTTTTATTTGTGTTAACTTAACTTAAACCCAGAATTTCCAGTGAATGAGGGGTTACATACATTTACATACTGTATGTTTTACGATGTGGGTGACAAGAATTAGAGTGGATCATTCTCTAATCGGAGGGTCGGTGGTTTGAGTCTCTAAAACACTCCTCTAATCCAGGGGTTTCTCAACCCTGGTCCTGGGCACCCACTGTCCTGTATGTTTCAGAGGTTTCCTTGCTCCAACACACCTGATTCAAATAAATGACTCGTTATCAGGCTTCTGCAGTGCTTTGCTGATGAGCTGGACATACATGCTACATGCAGGACAGTAGGCCCCTGAGGACCGGGGTCCACACGTAGTCGAGTCCTAGGACATGGCACTACTGTTCCGGCTATGTGAACAGATGAGACGTTTTCTAGATGTTGTATGAATGTGATGCTCTGTGAGTAGCCTTTAAATGAAGCCATGAGAATATCAGTTAATGTACAGATTAGGGAAAGAATATCAAAACCTCACTATTAGATTTTGCAAGAGCAAGTCCACAGTAGTCCTAGTCTGATTCATTCTGATTGCTGAGGCTTTGCATAACTTTAACTTTTGTCTCTTTGAAGAAAGTGTGCTATGATTCTTGTTGCTGGATTATTTATGTTCCCTCGTGTTACTTGCAAAGGTAAACACAACCAGCGACTACTCACCTGGAGTAAATGCTAGAGCTAGCAACAGAGCGACCAACAGTTTGAATCACGTGAGAACTAAGGAGCTAATTCAACTTCCTCACATGTTCTCTCCTCTCCCTCTGAGCATGTTCTCGGTTGCTCTGGATGAGCAAAGATGTGAGATTTGTTATACTCGAGTGCAGTGGAGGGCATAGGAGGATGGGGAAGAATGGGACAATGCTCCCTGTAGTTCTCACTTCTCCATGTTCTGCTTCACTGTGGCTGAGTTGTGTTTTGCTTCCCTCCAAAGACCTATGGTTTAATACTGTCACAGGTCAAAGACAGTATCACTGACAAAACTGTTATATTCCTGTGATATGGTAGATGTCCCACTACCCTCAAGGGATCAGGGGTATAAATGATGGATGGATAATGGCTGAATGAATGGATTATCTTGTGTAAAGCTCCAATAATGCTGTTAAAATTGGGGGGGAATAGTGGAAAATTCAGTGCGGGGGTCAAGCAGTGTCTTTCCTGTTTTTAGACTGGTTATTGTTTTCATGTCCACTGCCAGCATTTTTTAAAGAGTAAATGCTGCCGAATACACGGCTGTGTTGGATTTTGAGTGAGGTTTAGTCAGTGCATTGTTGACTCACTGCTACATAGCTTTTGACAGTGGGAAGCAATCACGTAATTGATTGACAAATCCACATTAAGAGTGTGATAAGATTTCACTGTGCAAAAGTATATGTGCCCGCAGGCAAGTGTACAACACTGTGCTTGTTACACATACTGATGATCTTCCCACACCCTTTCACTTTGTGTGATTTCCTCTGAGGATAAGCAATCTCATTCACTATGTGGCTAATCTGCTTCCATAATCCATCAGGTGCAAGAAAACTTGGGTTTCAAGGGGAATCAGTGCATGTATTGTTTAAAATAAACCATACGCATAGACATGTGCTAAGTGCATGTGTGCTGTAGAGTATGTACAGTATGTGTCTTCAGTTTGTCCCAATGGCTGATCACCATCGTGTTTCGCTGTCGCCCATGTCATTGTCATTGGAGTCAGTCACATCACGGGATCAGCTGCAGACTGAGCTTGTAATGTTGTTCACAGGCTTCTGGGCTGGGCAGGAGCAGCCTCTCTGCTTCACTGTGAGCCTTTAAATCCACACAGATGAAAGCCTGGCTTTCACATATCTGCAAATACATGCGGCTTTGCCAACATGGCAGTGGCAGAGCTGTGGAGGAAACGGCACTGAAACGTAAAACACTGTAATTTGCTCTTTGATTTGGTTTCATCATAACCTACCACGTATAGGAACTGAAATTTGGCGCCCAATTCGAATAAAAAGAAAATCATTTAAAATGGATACAGATTAAAAAATAAAAGCAGAGTTTCAATTCAACAAGGATGTAATACACAATGGTTACTTTTCAGTCAAAGCTGAAAAGATAAGAGAAAACAGCAAGAAGGAAGCAGCAGCAATTCAGTATTCAACAATGCAATTTATATATGAAAGGAAAGTATGATTGGTTTCTGTATAAGAAGCCTATCTTTTTGACAATAAATGACCTGCGAAAGTCTCATCTTACTATCCGTACTTACCCCCATTAAACCCCTATTCCTCTTTAAAATCGAATCAAGTATCCATTTACTGGAGATAATTAAAAGAACGTCATAGGTTCTCAATGTTCTAGATTCAGAACAAACAATGACATCGTCAGTATAAAGACTGACACAGTGGTGGATGGGGTGAGGTGTTTGCGTGTTTGTTTATATGAAGCATTTTGTGTTACAGTTTATCCGTATGAAAAGTGCAGTACAAATTGAAATTGATTTGATCTTAAGGGAGAGTTGTTCAAGTATAAGTTGTTTTTCAAAAGTGAGACATACTGGAAATGTTGATGTCATCAGCTGAAATGCCTTGGGTTTTTTTTGTAACTGAACAATGCTTTGAAGGATTTTTATTTATTATTTTTGTACATGACCATCTCTGGGATGCCCTTCTTTTGGGTTGGCATTTATACTCAGGGGCCTCAAAATGAAAATGAACACAGGGCCAGTGAACTTCTAATCTGGCCATCATCATTATCACTCTTATAAAAAGATTGTTCAGTGTTGGTCAGTTTGAGCCAGTTTTCATTAGACTTTTAAAATAAGTGCAGGGGCTGTGAGTTTGAGGACCCTGCTTTAAGGACTCTCCCAGGAAAGTCATCACTGCAAATTTGATTTGATGATTGCTCTTATCCTTGATGAGCAGCTGTTTTTTATTGCTATTTCATAACCCTGTGCAGCATTTTTGATGAACCAAAGTGAATGTCACACTGAACTCTTTCAGACAATTCTGAAAACCCAAACTAATATTTGAAAGGGCAGTGGATGATCAAACGTATCGAATGCTTTTTACAGCTCAGCAAAAGAGCAGCATGATGTCTCACATTTGATACAGCGGCTGAAACAATGTTGTTAGTTCTGAGCCCAGATTAGTTTAGATTCAAAAGGATATTCACTAGGCAGGGCAGTTTGGATGGTTATCATATTGAACGTCGCTATCACCTCTTTTATTTGCGGAAATTACATTTGTTAAGTTCACACCAGGAAAGACGTTCACCGAGATCAAAAGATTAAATACTAGTTGCAGGGTAATAACTGACGCAGATAGTCACAAGAGAAAAGTATCCCATTTATCCTCTCTATTTAAACGTCTGGTATCAAGGTGGCTTGATACCAGACGTTGAAGTACATGACTATTATGAAAAGGGCTGGGGGGAAAAAGCTCAGAATCCTCTTTTACAAATAGTTGTCCAGCCTCAGCAAAGTGTTCCATGAATGCTTGACAGATTTGTTACTGATTGTGGGGTTAAGAGCTAGTAATTACATGAATTTATTTGATTTAGTTTTTCTTGCAGTCAAAGTGCATTTTTTTCTGAGTTGACTAAATGACAGCCAACGTGCAAGTGCGCATCTAGACACCGTTACTTAACATGTTTTTCCAGGTTTTAGAATGGTGCATGTTTTTCAATAATTGAAATAAAGACATCTGGTGCTAGTTGAACATCAGACATCTCAGTTGTGCAGTGAATGTCACGATGAAGAATGTTCACTGGATCATTAAAATGTGTACAGATTTTGTCTTCCTTAGATTAACTCAAAGACATCACAGGCAATGATTTTTGAAAAATCTGGTGCAGGTTCTGGTATTAGCTGCAATCAACCAACCAATCAATATATATATATAGATATATATATCTATATATATATAGATATATATATAGTTAGAAAATACAAAGATGACTTTTTTAAATGTCAGCTCCTGTTGCAGGCTGATCCATAAGTGAGGACCACAAAGACTAAATTCTACAACCTTTGTAAGAGAATACGATAAATTATGGAGAAAGTCAATGTTAAAACCACACAGCCAAACTCAGCTGACATAGGGCGATAGGCAGGGTACACCCTGGACAGATCACTAGGACTTCAAACCAACAAGTCTATAATATTTTGCTCACTGTCACTGTCATTGTTCGTCAAAAAACTCTCCTCCATCAGATCACTATCACTCAAGATTTCCCAAGTTCCATCCATCTATTTTCTACAGCTTTATCCTCAACATGAGGGTACTGTGTCAATCGGGTGATAGGCAGAGTCACACCCTGGACAGATCGCCAGTCCATCACAGGGCCACATATAGAGACAAACAACCATTTATTTAGAGTGTCCAATTTACCTAATCCCCATAGCATGTTTTTAGACTGCGGGAGGAAGTCGGAGAACCCAGAGAAAACCCATGTACACACAGGGAGAACATGCAGATAGGCCCTTGTTCCGACCGGGTCGTGAACACAGGTCTTCTTGCTGCAAAATCACTGACCCCAGCAATCACCTAGTCTGGTCAAAAGGGGGCCGGTCTAGAGAAAACAACTGTTGCGGAAAAAACCCCAAAACTGTGAAGATATTTTACAGAATTTCAAAGGAGTGTTTTTCAAATGATAATTAATCCCAATTACAAAAACTAAACACGCTTTAATATTATTGAATGTTAAAACATTTTATAATGTATTATTATCATTATCATCATTATTATTATTATTATTATTATTATTATTGTTATTATTATTATTATCAATAATAACAACAATAATAAATATTTGCCAACAAAATATTATAGTCCAACACCTCAGCATATACACTGTGTTTACTGGGAAGAGGATATGTGGGGCCATGTTTTCATGACATATGTAAGATATAAAAATCTCTGGTGTAGATACTAACATAAAATATTATTTATAAACACTACTACGTAATATGATGTAATATTAAAGTAAAAGCCAAATTGAAAAGCTGGACTTTTTGAAGGTCAGGCAGTGAAGGAATCAGTGAATCATTAACATTTAATAGTGGAACTGCAGAATCTAACAAGTGTACAACACTTCTGTTTCTATGGTTCCCTTCAAATAATACAGAAGGATGTCGTCCTTTGTTTGTGAAGAACTATTTATTATTTCAAAGTCATTACAAACTACTTATAGGTTATAACATTTATCTGCCAGGTTTAACATAGTCCTATACGTCCAGAATTCGTATTGGATAACATGAGTACTTGGAATACTGGAAAATGTTGGGGGTGAAAATAATGAATTGTGAAATAAAAAGCTTCATCAACAGACTGATGGTTAAGTAACTTCATAATAGTTCTTGCTTTGGGGGTGAAAGAAAAATGCTTTCATTTCCTGGAATAATAGTTACCCTAAGCACAGCGTGGACAGTGTATTACCACTAGAACTCACGATTGCATTAATATTCACCTCATGCCTTCATTACTACAGGTAAATTAGGACACATTACGTTGATTATATGGCCTGTTTTTGACTTTGCCGTATAACAGTAAACATGTGCACACGCGGTCCAGGTTGACAGGGTTTTTTTTTTGTTGCTATGGCGTGATTCATACAGTAGTTCCATATAATTATTAGATTTAATTGCTGCACATAATTGATGTTGCCTTACACTCGAGACAAATTAATAAAAAAAAGAACGAAAACACTTCTGCTAGAGAGAAAGGGAGATTGAGATTTTGTTTCACACTCATAAACCAAAGTGATTAAATCAACAAGATTTTTTGAATCGTTCTTTTTCTATTAATAATAAGACTGCATGTGTGGCCTGATAGCTTTTATAGATTATAGTGTATAAGCATCTACATGCAAAGACTTTCTTAACATGAAAGTCCTCATGTTCCCCACAGTGTCTCCAGTGTCACTGTATCAGACAGTACTAGCTGTCAGTGAGGAATGTTTTGATACTGCTTTCTGTTCTGAATACAGGGGCACAAGGTCTGAGTCGATAATAGACTCCCTGAGACTGTGTGCTTGTTTGCCTCCCCCTCATTAGTTAGTCCGGGCCGTGTGGTTGACTCATTGAATTAAAAAACGTCTGTTAAAAGATTCTGAAGTAGGTTTGCATTAAAGGCCCGCTCTCTCTTATGCAAAGTGATACAACATCCGGGACCAAGATATTCAGGAAAACATGACACTTGTTTGTCAAAGACGGTTTGTCCTTATCGAACCCTGAACTTCAAGCATGGAAGGCAGTGAGTTTATTGGGGGGGGGACCTCACATGCTCATATGAGAGTGAAATGATATCAGATTCATAGGAGGATGATTCATGTATTTACACTGGTGAAAGGCACATACAATCTCTCCAACACATTCTCCTTTATTGATAGTACACTGTATATAACAGGATACAAGGCAAGAAAGAACTTACTCACATATCTGTAATGCTCCATGCTCTTGGATAAAGTATCTGAAAGCGATACTTGAGTAAAAGTACAAGTATCTTATCAGAAAATGACATTGGTAGATGTTGAAGTCACTTTTTAATAATATGAGTTAAGAAAAAGTCTTAAATTATGTGACATTTCTGTACTTAAAGTATCAAAAGTAATTTTCTGATATAAAATGTACCTCATTTTTTAGAAGTAAAAAAAAGTGAGGATTGAGCCGTGGTTGCTCAGTGGTAGCGGGAGTTGTCTTTCAATTGGAAGGTTGTGGGTTCTGCTCTGCTAGTCTATATGTGTCCTTGAGCAAAACACTTCAACTCCATGTTGAAGCGTGTGAAAGGAGAAACTGTAGTGTAAAGCAACAGCAACTCATCAAGCACTCTTGTTCATAAGAAAGATTAATAAAAAAATGGCTGTAAATCTTTTCCTCAGGTTAGGATAAGAGTCGGAGCTTGACCACTTGTGTGTGCTGTACTTTGTTGAGCTGTATGTCTGTAACACTGATATTAAAAGACAAACAAAGGTGAGAAAAAGTAAATTACAATAAAATGTGCTAGAATGATAGCGGCAATGAAAAAAAGGGGACTTGTTTACAAAATTACCTTAGTTACATGATGTTCTTAAACAGCTTAAACCATGAAACCATCATGAGGGCACCCATAATAATTTGCCCTGCAACTGTTGTGTTCAAAGTCTATTAATTAAAAGACCTAACTCCTCAAAAGCTTTTTCATTTAGCCTGGAAACAAAGGTTAATTACTTTATCTGCTGAGCTCAGCTCGTGGGCATAAACACAGAAAAGTTTCTCATTTACTGGGTATCATTTTGTATGGAATGTGTTTTTCTCTCGTCTTGCTTCCCCTTTGGTGCTATATGAATCAGGAAAAATTGTTAAATTACATTAAGAGGTTATCTTACCTCTATGCCAACGCGTACGTCATCGAAATTTAGTAACTAGACTTTACAGCAATGTCCATTAGCTTGTATTAATGTGTGCTTTCAGGGAGCAGGTCTGATCTCATCTGATCTTAACAATGAGGCTTTTGTGTTCCACTCAGTTAAGTTTGTCACAGACTTTTTCAAAAACAAATGTCTGTGTAATCATGTTTGCTTTGCTGAGAACACTGCTTTTCTGTTTTTAATAACTGGTGAAGATAAGTAATAAGCCTCCTGATATCATAGCTCACTTATACAACCACTCCTACTTAAGAGACATGTTGGCCTGATTTTAAAATCTTAAATCTTTTTAAAGATTACACTTAAATATTAGGAGCCTTTTACTTAAATTGGACTTTGTTCACCTTGCTCTGGTGTGTTTGTCCTTGGTGAAACTTCCTCAGTTTCCCCCCCCAAACACTTTCAAAGATCTTACTTACAAAAAAAATGTAGCTTGGAAGAAATATTCCCTCATGATTTGTGTGAGGTTTTTGATCATCACTTTACTCGATCTGGAAATATATTTAACAGTTTACTACTGCCACATAAGAAACTGATCAACTCTGCATAAACCCTGAGAAAGATATTGTCACAATACTACAGCAGTTGCATTACGTGTGTCTAATGGTACACAACAAGCCCTTGACAATTGTTATCATGCTGAATTTTCACAGTATCATACTGTATATGAATCACATATACTATCACAGTATATATAAAGTAATCAGTACAATAAATCATGGCACTGCGCAGCATCAGGAACTTAAGATAAATTTCAGCAACATTTTTTGGATACTTCAAATGACAATGTGGTGCAGAAGGTGTTCCACAAGGTTCCATTCTTGGCCCCCTTTTATTGACCATATATCTAAGATGCTAAATGCACAATGTTCTGTGTCTCTGCATATGTTCAAACCCTCGTTTACTAAACTCTATTAAACAAATTTATTGTTTATCAGTTATATGCATTAAGGAGTCTGGCTATAAACACATTCACAAATCTGCCTCATAGGTCTTAACCAGGTGCGACATCCTCTGTCCTTTACCTTCACCACAGCTGCATACTGCATTACCAAACCAACAATGACCTTTTCACAGGGGAAAATAACACAGAATCCAAGAGGACTTAGAGAAGAACACTAGTGCTACATTTAGACTCACCTTGTGGGAGGCAAGTGCTGAGAGGAATATGTCATGTGAAGGAATAACCTTACAGGTGTTTTAGGCAGGTGGAAAATCCAAACTCCATTATAATTGTAAAAGGAACATACCGGAACAGTAGCATGGGCAATAGAATGGATTTAAGAATTAAGTTAGGTTGTACAGACTAAAATGGAAAAAGAACTGCGAGCAAAGACACTTAATACATTCTCAAAAGGAAGCAGGGAAAATTGGACATCAGGGCAAAACAGTCAATTATAGCTGACAAGGTAAGAGATGTACAAACAAAGCAGGAAATAAGTCCACAAATCACTCAGCTATTACAAGTTGAAGTAAGTTTTTTTGTGAACGAAGTTTGTTAAAGTTGGTGTGGTGGGACATCAACTGCCGTCAATATGTCTGAGCTCATATCGAGTCAAAGCTTAGATCTCACAATATAATCTCATCTGTCTTCCTTTAAGGTCTGCTTAAAACATGCCATACACAAACGAGCAGCAGTGATCTGGATCAGAGCCACAGCAAGGATGAATGCGTCCAATGAGTTTTATTACCATGAGGGGGAGATGATGGGTAACTCCACCTGGGCCTACAGCGACTACCACCAAAACTACACCTTCACCCCTCCACTCCTGCCAGGCAAGAGTACCACGCCCAAACCTGCAGCATGTGAGCAGCTCCACATTGCTATAGAGGTCTGTATTAGTGTATACATTAACACTGAGAATTTTATCAACTTTATACTGGACCAAAATAAAGGATTTCAACAAATAATATCAAGAAAATCACAGACTGATGCTTCAGCTGTTCCAGTACCATGCTTTTTTAATGGTCCATGTCTTAAAGGTTATAATAGTAACAAAAAAAAAGCAATGTTCCCCTCTCATATTTATTCATTTGAATAATTTCAAGATCTAGATGAGGCAAACACATGCTCCATCATTTCTCAGGAAAATTTCAAATATTAACCAGTAGTTTTTCCTAATTTTCCTTTCTCATATCTTAGTACTTATCTTGTGACCTTTCATATTTGTTGTTGACACATCTGCAAATGTGCAATTCTCAGGTTGGATACCCACAAATGCACTACATTTTGTTCTTCTCTTCCGTTTCAATTTCTTGCCAGGTCTTTCTGATTCTGGGCATCATTTCCCTGCTGGAGAACATCCTGGTCATCACAGCCATAATCAAGAACAAGAATCTCCACTCGCCCATGTACTTCTTCGTCTGCAGGTGATTTGTGTTTCAAAAGGGAACATAACAGGGGGGTGGCTCAGTGTTTTAAATGTGTGAATTTGGGACTTTTAATTTCAAATTTCTCTAAACCTATTCAGTAAAAATGTCTGATTTACAGTCAGTTAGTAGTCATAGGTGTCCTGAACACAGCCTAGTCAGTATTGTCCAGAAAGTATGGAAATGTAGTTTTTAAATCACCTCTCAAATTGATAATGTCTTTGATTAAAAGTGCAAATATGGAATGTTTGGAATTTCTCTAAAACTGTACAGTAAAAATGTCTGATTTGCAGAATGCTGGTAGTCATAGATAGCGTGAACACAACCTAGTCAGAAGTTATGGAAAGTTTTGTTCTTATTACATTTCAAAGTTGATAATTTTTCGATTAGAAAGTGTCAATATGGGATTTTAAGTTTAAATTTCTCTAAAACTGTACAGTAAAGAAAATGTCCTGAACGCAGACTAGTCAGTCTCGGGCAACACACTTAGTGTGTGAATGAGTATGAAAGATGTGTGATTGGTCATCAATATAAAGCACTATAGAAATAAAAAATTTTTTACATTGCAGTTCTGAATAACATCCTTTAGTGTGCCTCTATAATTATACCTGCTATGGGTTGAGGATTAATTGCACATATAGGTTGTGCAGTAATTGCCAAAGTTCACGCAGTACATCTCTATGATAAATACACCTACTTTGTTGGCGGTGGACAGCACAGAGACATAATGTTTCCGACCTACCTGCTCCAACTTTCTCCCCGTCTCCCTGTCTCGTCTCACATCTTCAGAAAGATGAGGTTTGATTGATGCATTCTTTTTCTTTTCATCTCCGTCTGTGAAGAGAGAGTAAGGACTTGGTCAATAAATGAAAGCGTTAGTGTCCTCTGTGAGGACGGGAAAATGAAACTATATGAACATAACATGCATCTCGAACCTTCACCATAATGAAGAATGTGACATTCATCAAATGCATTGAATTAATGCAAGTGGAATCACAATTAACAGCAACTGATTTGTGACACTCGATCACACTGGAGCTATTGCTCAGGTGATAAATGACTCATCAAATGATGGATGATTGGATGAGTGGTTGCAAGGATAGATTGGTGAATGAATGAATGGCTCGATAGATGGGCAATCTTTGACATTTAGAATAGAGTTTAGAACAGGAAAAGCCGCTGAACACATAATGTACCTTTAATCATCAAATCGTTTAAACGAGTCAGTGATTACACAAGGAGCGATGCTTGAACAGCTCTACTCCACAGGCTCCTGCATTCATAATGGGAGCGAAGTACAAAACAGCTTTGTGAATTTCCGTATTCAGTGTTCTTCGCCCTGACCCCGTTTCTGCTTCCTGTAGTTTGGCAGTAGCCGACATGCTGGTGAGTGTGTCCAATGCCTTTGAGACCATCATCATTTACCTGCTTCACAACGGACAGCTGGTGGTGGAGGAACACTTCATCCGGCAGATGGACAACGTGTTTGACTCCATGATCTGCATCTCCGTTGTCGCGTCCATGTGCAGCCTCCTGGCCATCGCTGTGGACAGGTAATTGACGGGAGGAAACACGGAAGAGAACAAAGTGTTTTGACAGGCGAAACAATTACTGTGTACATAAGGACGAAAACAAGGGAAGCTAAAAAGCCACAAATAACAAAACGCCAAATGTCTATTTAAAAAAATAAAAAAAATAAAATAAACGAGAGAGACAAACTAACAGAAAAATACAAGACATTAAAATGAAATGACCAAAAAGCAAAAGAAATGAAAGGACATTGCATAACGGCAACATTATAAAAGTTCAGTTGGAGAGGCTTCTTGTTGAAAATAATTGAAGTAACAGAACAAAACAAGACCCAAAACAAAGGGAAGGATGGAGGCAACAATGCACACTGTGTATGCCAGCTGCTGTCAAGCACAAACAAGAACTGAAATACCATGTAAACAAGAATACGTATTACTATTATAACCTTTAGGTCACAACAGTACACACATAATATACAGTCAAGGGCCTTTGTTAATCATTTCTGTAGGAGCTTTTCCAAGACTTTCAGGTGAAATAGACTTTCATTCAGTGCACTGAGCACAACTGCATCAGTCTTCAAATAAGAGGTTTTGTCTGTTATTAGAAATCAACAGCTACATACAATTTAAAAAAGCAAGGCTATTCAATAACATAAATAAATCACTATCATTCTTTGTCTGTAAGGAGAAGGAGAGAAATGTCTGCGGTCAACAAGCTCTGTATTATCACCCTATGATATATATGTGTATATATACACATATATATATACATATGTATGTATGTATGTATATATATATATATATATATGAAAGTCTTTAAATTTAAATATTAATCAAGAATCAAGAATAAGTGGGTCTCCAGATACCGCAGATTCAGATAAAGTATGTGGGGCAAATCTGAATGGACTTGAATCAAGGAAGTGAATCCTAAGTATCTCAACAAATACAACTAAGCCAGTTGTATTTGTTGAGATACTTGCACAAGAATAGAAAGTAGAAACACTCCAAAACGATGTGAACTTAACTACGAAAACCATAGTCTGAAGTTATTCAGCACGGCTAAACTTCTGCACTGCACATTAGTTGTGAGTGAAAATCCGATTGTGAGATAAAGTAATTGGGTGACCTGTTAAGGAATGACTCTTGACAGCCTGAATGGCATAAGCAGACTCATTAAACTTCTTCTTCTTCTTCTCCTCATTAGCAAAGACAAGTGCACAAATCCTTCAGGGGACAGTTCATGTTAATCAACATTGAAAGTGTTGATTAAAGTGTTGACTTTTTAATCAATGCATGCTGCAGCTAATTTAACACTGTTGGAGTGACGTGATGACAGCACAAAATTAAACTTTTCCCAGCTGTACGTCTGTTTGTGTGCAAAATTTGTAAATTTGCTACACGAGCTCCTGATTATCTTCGCTTTTCAACTCAACTGTGACACCTAGAGTTCCCCCCTTTTCAAGGATAATACAGTAACAGTTTTACAACCAGCTCATGATTATACCCGATGAGTGTTGAGGCTGTGAGTGTTTGAATAACGTGACGTTATACGTAACTTGTTATTTTCAATACCTGAAGGTTGCTGAACAACTATTTAGACTGCGATAGAACGCCTTGGCAAATGTAACTATAGCCTAAACCCATGGTTCTCAAACTGTGGTTTGAGTTTACGTGAGCTTCCTCTGGTGGAACTTACTCTGGAGAAATACTGTTCCACTGTATAAACCAGGGTATATGATCACAGGTATTTTGCCTGAAGTGTGTAGAAAATTAAACAAATAATAATTAGTCACCTTATCTCTTGCTCCATCATAATCTAATGCCACTATACCAGTGTGTGGAGTATATGTGAGGGAGAGGATGACGATGCATGAAGAGAGCATCTAATTGGGAATGAATCTGCCACCTTTGAAAAGTTTGAAGCTTACACCACCATGTTTTAACGTTGCTGATAATTGTTCTACTTCAAGAGCTCAATATTTTCTAACTTCTTCTAAAGAAGCGGTTCTCAAACAACCACTGACCCGAACCATTTCTCTGTTCTCTGTTCTTTAGTCTGTCAAAGCTGATTATTAGTGCCCTGATTCAACAGAGAACATCAATGGCAAAAATACCTCTGTGGTTTTTCTCACACCGAGGCTGCTCTGACACGCATCACATCAAACCAGCAGCATTTAAGATAAAACACGGCCGGAACACCTACATGACAGATCCGTGTGATGTCTGGTCTTGTTTCCATGCTAATATTTCACACAACTTAGTTACAAAAAGTAAGGGAAATGATGTTTAGTTGATCATTTCTTTGTTGTAACAATCTCTCTATCTATTCAGATCAGTCAAACGTGGCATGTTTGGAGCAGACACCAACTGACTGCTGTAGCAGGCAAGAATAAGAACAAAGTCGGTTCTAGCCAGGACTTTTCGCACTTCACAAGAAACTCAAGTGCAGAACTCCTGGGAAGCCCTCATGGGGAATGAAAACATTTCTGCATTTACCACAGCCACTATAGCCATATTTCTGGCCAATTACACACGGAAAAAACGTTCTGCCCAGATGATGTGTGCAAGAACAAGCTGAAAGAACTCCCACAGAGAGAACAAACGTCTCTGTTCTTGTGGAGTAGGTGAAGGCCTTAAATCATAAATCATATTTTCTGAGTTCATGGTAATGCCTTCAAGCTGCCACTACCATGTAACTTTGAGTGGAACTAATAGATGTTCCAAATCTATTTTTTGGAACATCTCCTGCTATCAGTTTAATAAACACTGGCAGTTTCTTAATTATTGTCTTATTTATTGTGGATGTGGTGAGCTGTAAATGATTTTCTCTACTGGGATCAATGAAGTTGTCTAAATCTAAATCTGAACGTGAATAAATCACGACGAGTTACTGCAGAAATGATTATATCAGTATTACATTTTCTACAGGTACGTCACCATCTTCTATGCACTGAGGTACCACAACATCATGACAGTGAAGAGAGCCGGCTTCATCATTGGGGGAATCTGGACCTTCTGCACGGGCTGCGGCATCATGTTCATCATTTACTCAGACTCCACCCCCGTCATCATCTGCTTGGTCTCCATGTTCTTTGCCATGCTGCTCATCATGGCCTCGCTCTACAGCCACATGTTCATGCTGGCCCGCTCGCACGTCAAGCGCATCGCCGCCCTGCCCGGCTACAACTCTATCCACCAGAGGGCCAGCATGAAGGGGGCCATCACACTCACCATCCTGTTGGGGATCTTCATTGTCTGCTGGGCACCCTTCTTCCTCCACCTGATCCTGATGATCTCCTGCCCGCGGAACCTCTACTGCGTGTGCTTCATGTCCCACTTCAACATGTACCTCATCCTCATCATGTGCAACTCCGTGATCGACCCGCTCATCTACGCCTTCAGGAGTCAGGAGATGAGGAAGACTTTCAAAGAGATCATCTGCTGTTGCAGCCTGAGAAACGCATGCAACAGCATCTGCTCTCTGACGGGTAAGTACTGACAGACACTGACTGAGAGCACCAGTGACAAGAAAGTGATGCTGGAACATAACTGTGGGAGATTCTACTTAAAAAAAAAATATATATAAAAAAAATATATATATATCTATATAATATATACTATGAATTGTTGCACTTTTCAGCCCGTTCAATGTGAAGTCAAGCATATTTTTGTCTTCTGCCCGTTACGGAACTGAGAGTGGTGTCTCAAGTGATGTAGGAAGGCCAGTTTACTATCTCATAATAAATCTGCCATGTATAAAAAATACAAAAATCAAAGGCTGTTTTATTATGTACATAAATTAAACCTCACAGCAAGGACAATTTGGGGCCATGCTTCACTTGAAAATGCATTTCAAAAGAAAAACTGTATGGTCTATCATTCATTCTAGCTGATGTTTATTTTGTCTCAACCATAAAAAAAAATCAATGCTCTTCATATTTTTTCTATAGATCTGAAATCTGAGCTCACTTGAAGCCCAGTATATGTATGTATATACATATATATCTATATATGTATCTATATATACACATGCATACATAGAGGTGAAGGAAAAATGAGTGGAGAAAACAGGCTGACAATGCCCCCGTCCTATAAGGGTTCAGCGACTGGTATGATGAGAATGAATGTGATGTGAATCATGTGCTATGGCCTTCACAGTCTCCACATCTCAACCCACTTGAACATCTATGGAAGGTTTTGGATTGGCTCTCTCCACCACCACCATCGCTGTTGTCGTTGTCGTCATCATCATCATCATCATCGCCATCATCATCATCATCATCATTATGAAAAGATGAGCAGTTGGTGGAGGTGTTGTGTTTCCTCCCTCCTGTCCACAGACTTGTACACACAATCGATGTCCTGGTGCACTGAAGCTGTTCTGGTGACACAGACTGGAACAACACGTCACTATAATACTCTATACTGTAATATACCATATATACTTTTTGTTGCTTTTTTTTTTTTTCCAGACACTTTTGTGTTCCGTGAGAACACTGTCATCATACACTGTTTAAACCTTGCACATTGGTGTATGCATGATGGCTACACCCAGGAGGGTTGGCTGTGTGCAAATTGCAGGGGCAAGTGTGAAGCTACCTTTGGACAAAGTTTTGAAGAGAACTCAACTTTAATGAAGTCTGGTGTACACTGGATGCATGTGCGGCTGCTTCGGAGCTTCTGCTATGTTTTTACATGCCTTTGAAAATCAAACACAAACTTTCATATATTCGAAAATTTTACTTTGTACTCAGCTACAGGCCGGGACTCTCCAGTAATGGTGCCTGGCATGTTCTCGGTCCTGAAAATATTTCGTTTAATCGTTGTTGAACATTTTTTATGTATTTCACTTGGGGAATGGAAAAATGTAGGGCCACATGTAAAAACTATTTTTCAAAGAAAGTTAAAATAAATATGAGATTAGACTTTCATCTCATAATTGTGACTTTATTCTCATAATTTCTTTTTTTAAAACATGTGGCCCTAATAATCTTCAGGAGAAATGTTAGAGTGGTTTACTTATTATATAGTGGAGTACTTGAAATGTGTACAGGGTGCGTTATGTTTGTCACATATGCCACTAATGCAGCCATTTAAAGTGCAATGAAAGATCATTTTCAGCCTGTTCTGCTGTGGAACTATTTATATCTCCCAAAAGAGCCATGGAGCTCACTGATTAAAACCACCCCACTGCCTACGTCAGTCGCGACTGAAGTGAGCAGAGTGGCTTCTCTATCAGTTATCAGTGTGCCTAAATGTAAATGAAAAGCAGCACGCACATGCATCCATGGCCTAAGTCTGTACACTGGTAGGTACTGTATTTAGGCCAATTCCAAGAATAGTACATATATCAGATGGTCAACAGCATTGCATTAGGCTGCTACATTGATGCAGACTGGATGACGTGGAAAAACAAGTGGATTATCAGTTATCTGTGGTTGCAGACACTCAGTGTGTTGTCGGGAAAACTTGACACGAATCTCTGGAGGTTACTTTAAGCTGTAAAAACTCTTAAAGTTCAATTTTCTGCTGCTGCTGCTGCTGCATGACCTGTCTCCCCTTCTGCTGTGGCATTAGTGGCAATCAGTTTATTATTGAAATCTGCACAGCAGCATGTGAATGCTGAGTCTGTTGCCCGTCTCTTTCTATCTATTGTAGCTGCTGTAGTCTTGTACCTGCTGTCCTCCCGTCCTAAATAAAGATGTACACTCGAGATGTAAATACTGAATTAACAAAACATCTGTGCAGTGCTATCTGTATGTGTGTCTTGCTGGTGCCTACCTCTCAGCTGAGAAGCTTTACTGAACTTTATTATGAAATTAAAAAAAATAAATAAAAGAAAGAATAATAATGCTGAGATGACAATGTCACCCATCCTGCCTCATGGTTGAAGCTACACCATTTGTTTTGCAGTGATAACGTTATCACAAAGAAAAGCCATTTCTATATTTGTATCTCCACAACTCGTTTCCACAGTGTTATGCATTTCTGTACAAATGGATGTATATGTACAGTTTAATATACAAAATATATACAGTACAGTATATATATACATATATATATATATATATACACTGCAGCCATGACAGATTAGTTTGACGGGGGTTTTCGCAAACCTCGTTTTGTGGAATATCAAATGCACCTGATATCAAATGTTGTGAGATGTTGTTTTGAAACACATTGTTAAAGTTGATTGTATTATTATCAATATTTGATATAAATATATATACAAATAAATGAACATAAGCTAGATTCTTCAATGTATTTTTTTAAACAAATACACTAACAGAATGAAATGGAACGGCCTCTTTTTATGCTATAACTTCCTGTGACACAAAGAAAAGTCTGCCTGAAAGTCACTGCAAAAGCAGTTCATGAGCTTAATTTATTTTTTTCGACTTAGAAGAGAGGCAGATTCCAGACTGCTGGGGGCATGAATGTGCTTTTGTTGCACAGCACTTTCAGGCATACGAACGACAAAGAAAAGCAAAGTGGATTTTGGAAGAAAGAAAAATCTGCTGTGTGTTGTAATTGCCTTAATGCAGTTTCATTTTGCAGTCGTGTGCAATCAAAAGAAGAGCATATGAAAATGGTGAGAATTGTATGCCACATGGAAGAATGCTTTTATTCGAAGCTAGGCGTGTAATATACTATTTTATTTCCTGGAAGAAAAAAACTCAGCTTTGTAAAGTACACAAATCTATATACATTTGACTTGTTTATTGTATATTATTCACAGTCCTGACAGAAACTGTAAGTGACGGAACACTGGAAATAGGTTAAGCCCACATGATGGTGTGTAACTGTATGTTCTGTCCTACATATGTTCAGTTTATCGTTGAGTTCATCAGCTGTGAGCACATTTTTCTCATGTTAGTTAACCGTGCATAAATGTGAGCTATAGCTGAAATGGTTGATGTCCGTGTTGACCATGTTGCTTGTTTAATTTAACTGTCTGAATAAAAGATAAAATGTTAACCGGAAAGATGGTTGTATTATTGTTGTTGCACTGCGGTCCTGCAAATTACATAGAAAATTAAATTACATGTTCAGAGTAACGACAATGTTCGTTGGTTGATTGACTGGGTGGGTGGATGGATAAATGAGTGGCCTTTGATTTCGGGTGTCTCATGAAAAAAAAAAGGTAAATAAACAAGAACATTTTCCTTTTTGGAGAGGAGCATGAAAACAAACAGTCACATGCACTCAGACACAAAAGAACTGTACTGTAGAAATGTACTGGAGGCAGTAGCCTTGCATTAACCTGCCCTAATTACCAGATTGAATAAACAAGAAGGGAACAAAAGTTGTCTATTGTAATGAGCTCTATCGTACCGAGGTGGTTTCGAATGCGATTCTGATTCTTTTTTATAGATCAATTTCAATCCGAAAGTCGCTCAGATTGGATTTCAAAGTGTCCTCCGCATCATTTGTAGTGTGACTTGAATGACAAAAACAATAATGACGCAGATCTGGAGAGACGGGTGTGAATTGGAGGCGGGTTAGATGATTGACACAGTGGAGGACAATAGTTTAAAAATAACCATTTAGGACAGGCACAGATTTCTGTCGTCCAAGGGCCTTTCTGCATGGAGTTTGCATGCATCTCCGGGGGATTAGGCAAATTGGGCACTCTAAAGTGACGGCACGTAGGAGTGGAAGGTTGTTTGTCTCTGTGTGGCCCTGTGATGGACTGGCGACCTGTCCAGGGTGTACCCCACCTTTCGCCCTATGTCAGCTGGGATTGGCACTACATGCGACCCTCATGTGAAAGAAGGTGAGTGAGTGAGTGAATGAAGGTAAGACTAACTTGTTTTACTGGGGCGTGGCCTGTAAATTTACAAATAGATTAGACTAGACACTGTCAATATGGACACATGCAGATCAGATCTGATCACTTGAAATATATAAGATTCTGATCAGATATGCTTACAAATGTGGTTTGGGCTCCAGTCTATGAGCACTGCATCCAGTTTGAACAGAGCAGCATCCTCCTGAAAGTTTGTCTGAGCTCTGCACTGCGGAAGGCGTAGATGGCTGGGTCGATCAGGGCGTGGCACATCATCAGCACCATGTGCAGCTGGAACAGCGATCGGTAACACTCACAGTATGGGTTTGTGGGGCACACCATGATGATGATGAGGTGGAGGAAAAACGGAGCCCAACACACCATGAACGTCCCAACCAGGATGGTGAGAGTCAGAGCCCCTCTCATGCTGCGCCCCCGCCAACGACACTTCCACCCGGCAGTTGTGGGCAAAGCTGCGATCTTGCGAGCGTGGATGCGAGCCAGCATGAACATGAAGGCGTAGAGAAAGCAGATGATCGCCAAGGAGAGGACGAAGAAGATGACAAAGCAGATCATGATGAACTTGGAATCAAAGAACCTCACCATGAGCACAGCTGACACCCCGCATGTTGTCCAGATGACAGCCAAGATGGCCCTGGTGCGCCTCATTGTCATGATGTTGTGATACCGCAGTGCGTGGAAGATGGTGATGTAACTGAAAAAGATAACAACCAGTTTAGTTCTCTGCTCAAATCATATTTGGACTTTGGAGTTTCATTTGGATGGTTTATTTGTTTGAATGGGAAAGACCAATGCATACCAATGCAATGAGTGTAGGACAATACGTGTGGACGAGAGATTACATCCATTCTATTATATTTTTTGACATTATTTTTCCCTCTGGATTTGACTGCCATCCACATGACACAAAAACTGAGAAGTTAGTTTTAGTTGGAAAAGTCACCTTTAGTAATGTAATCTACATAAACTCACTTCATCGCCAGTCTACTGAATACTTGCACATCCTTTTGACTATAATTGTTTCTTGTTAGTAATCCTTTAGAAAAAAAAAGTAAGCAAACAACTGCCTAGGAGATTATCGGCTTCCTGTTTATACTGACAAACCCATACCAAGTGCAACTAAAGGGTCATGTGATGTACATTTTTTGTATTAGTATGGATGCAGACACAGAAAACTGAAATTCCTGTTATGAAATGAAAATACAGAATGATGTAGCCAGCATGTGGGATCACGTATGCAATGCCAGACTGCCATGGACCCTCACTCTGGTATCAATGAAAGATTGAGAAGTATGAAGAGGCTTTAAATTGTCTCTATTTACAGTGATAAAGCCAAACATTAAAACTTGTAACAGGTTCTGTTCAGTTGCTTTCTATTGTTTCAAATCTTAGTCAACTCAAAAGAATACACAGTTTTGATAATGTGGCTGTTCTGTTTACGTGTCAATGTCAGGAGCAATTAGGAGTGTCTTGCTCGAGGACATTTTGGCATGCAGACCAGAGGAGCTGGGCATTAAATCAACAGTCCTCTGGTTAGAAAACACAAGCCACTGTAATACTGACAACCGCTGCTTATAGGCTACGAGCTTGAGTAACGTATCTGCTGAGTCAGAGTCCCCGAGAGAGGGACCCGATGTTCTGAATTTAAGCACAAGCAGCTGGTGATTAATTACCAGGTCTAAAATCTGAAGAGAACACAACCGCAGAATCACAGCACACACATTTGTGTGAACTTCCTCTTCACACAAATGTACGCAATCTCTATAGGTTGTGAGACTTCATCTAAATTAGAATTATTAGAAAATATTGAGCTCTCAAACGTTTAAATACAGATTTAATCCCAATAAGATAGCCTGCTCTCTCATAATCCCCCTCTTTCTCATATATACTTCACACACTGGTGTAGTGAAATTGAGTGAGCCATCCCAATCTCTACAAACATACCGGTCCACAGCAATGGCCAGGAAACTGGAGATGGAGCCAACAAAGGACATGCACAGCAGGGAGTCTATGATGTCGTCCAGCTTGGTCTCAGAGGAACCCTTCTTCTCCAGCGTGCCCCCGTCGGCAATTGCAATCATGATAGTCTCGCAGGTTTTGGTGACGCTGGCAATGGTGTTGAAGGCTGCCAGACTGCAGATGAAGCAGTACATGGGAGAGTGAAGGTTTCGGTTCCGTATGACAGCCAAGACCACCAGGAAGTTCTCAGCCAGGCTGATTAATCCGATGGTGGTGAAGAGACTGGCAGGGATTTTGACTTCGGGGCAGTCAGAGTGGGCCACTGAGGTCGTGTTCATCATTCTGATTAAACAGCTGATTAAAAATTAAAAGTGACTGGACACCAATGTCCTCTTGTCCTCTGAAGTTCACAGGATGTCTGGGAACCAGTTGATTTTATTGTCTCATCCTCACTTCACTGGGTCCATGCTCAAGATTCAGCCTCAATCATGTAACTTGAAATGTCTGTGACTTTCTTCTCAGTGTTTGTCAACGAAAACCAGAAAGTAAGAAAAAAAACATATAAAAAGTAAAAATACTATGACATTAACACTGGGGAAGTGGTTTTGCTACTGTATATCAAGTCATGTAGAGCTGATTTTACTTTTGTCAATAAATGGATGTATTGTCAGGAAAAGATCTTTCTTTTGTCAAACAAAAAGCCTCAGGCTCACATTACAGAATAACAAAATAACAAAATCAAAGCAGCTGCTAAACTATCACTGACTGAAACTAATGAGTGGGTTAGTCAAAAGACTCAAAAATAATCCAAATTTAACACTGCATCTAGTGTACTCCAGTGCAATAACAAGCAATGAACAGCAGACGTTCATGAGGACATGAACTGGTGGTGGTGAAGTTCTCAGCTGATACTGTGTGACTTTCTCCCCTCGAGTAATGCATCAGTGAATCTCAAATTTCAGGTAAAAGAAAAGTTTCTGTGTGTCCTGTCTCCTGCTACAGCTCAGTCATGGTCTCCAGTCACGTGACGGTGTCTGCGTCTCCCGTTAATTCACAAGAGAAATGTGTTTTCTGTGTTTCTGTCAGACAGCGGGTGGGGTTGGACTGCAGCAGTTTTAAGTGCTGATCTTTTGAATTGGTTCGATCCGGCCTTGTCCACTTCAGTGATTGATGCTTTACCTGTGAAAACACAACAACAACATTAATTTATTAAAACCGAGAGGCTTCAGGTAATCCTGTGTCAGTTGAATGTATTCAATATTGATATTTCAATATTTCACACAATGGATCCATGAAGAATTTGTGGACAATAATGGCTGTAACACCGTGTATTTTCGTAGTGATGAGTGATGCAACCTTTTATGCAAGGTCTTGTTCTCCAAACTTATTCTGCCTTCAACTATAGTTTAGTTCCAGCCTGATAAATGGGCGCTCTTCATAGATTATGAAACACATTTTAAGGGAACCTTTTTCCATCAATCTTGAGTAAAAAACAAAATTTAAAAAAGTACTTTGTGATCTGGAGAATCAGTGCATCAAGCCCGAAGAAAATGGACATAATCATGCTGAGCTTTTATCCAGAACTTGTCGGAATGTGACCATGGCGTTTTCAGAAGAGGCCACAATAAAGGAAATTAGAATAAATGACAGTTCCAAAGTGCAAAGTTTAAAAGTGAAATATAAGCCCAGCAGCTTTGCAGTCTGCCTCCTTGTTTCTGTCTCTTTACTGAAAAAAAAAAAAAAAACAGAGGACAACTTTAGTCAAAAAGGACAAAGGACGTTATTAAATTAAATGAATTGTTGTACCAGTGCTGCAGTAAGTACGTACAATACAGTGTCCTTGGCCACACTGGATGTGTGAGCAGCTTTCATCTGGGCACCTACATTATCATATTAATATATCAGTGTTAAATATTGAGACATATGTAGATAGGTAGGTAGGTAGGTAGGTAGGTAGGTAGGTAGGTAGATAGATAGATAGATAGATAGATAGATAGATAGATAGATAGATAGATAGATAGATAGATAGATAGATAGATAGATAGATAGATAGATAGATAGATAGATAGATAGATAGATAGATAGATAGATAGATAGATAGATAGATAGATAGATAGATAGATAGATAGGTAAAATAAAGTGCTTACCTGTTTTTCCACAACAGTTCACAGCAAAATAGTTTAAATGTCTATATGTGTCTACCCTAACCCACACACTGAACCAATTTCAAAATAAAAGCACTCTCAGTCTCAGATTTCTAACATCTTTAAACATTGTCAGGGCCGGTGGATACTATATGTATTTATACTACTTCTTACTAAAGAGTCCTGGCATTTTGTAGGTAGGAGAGAAATTTGCCACGCTGCAATTACAAAGCTTTTTGCAGCAAGCTAGTGGCATGTGACCTATCTGGGAGCATCTTCTGTAAATTGTATCTTTGTGTGTGCATTAGGGCTACATCCATCCGAGCTACCCTTTTACTTGAAAGCGGTGTTTTCAGATAAAAACAGCCCGCGTCTATAGATGTGTTACAGGAGGAAACTGCACTCCTCTGCAGTTGTATGCTTCAGATAGTGCGACTTAAGAGAAACAACTAGAATAGAATAGAATAGAATAGAATAGAATAGAATAGAATAGAATAGAATAGAATAGAATAGAATAGAATAGAATAGAATTGAATTGAATTGAATTGAATTGAATTGAATTGAATTGAATTGAATAGAATATACAAGTAACGGCAGGGATTTATTTTTATTACACTGATGACGAGGTGAAACTGAAACTAAAAGCAGAGCGTTTCATGAATTAAAGCGCCTGCATTAATTACTGTGAGCAGCACAAGCTTTCACATGATTTCCTGTGATGTTCTGCACACTGTTCTTTAGGCCGATCAATCTGTTATGATCGGAGTATTTGGACCAGATTCAAGCAGCATATTGGGCATGAACCAATGATTTCCATTAAACCACAAGCACTTAGAAAATGAGGTTTAATCATGGGTAATAACTCAGTCTCAGTGTAGTTCTTACATGACTCATTTCTTATCTATGCTGGTTTTTATACTGTCATGAGGTTTCGCTGGTGTAACGGCTCATGGTATTTGCACAAAGGCTATGACGGGTTGAATTATAAACCACAACACCACTGGTTTAACATAGAAATCGCACTGGAAAAAAAGATAGGGATGATATGAAAGATAAGAACTAACAACAGTAACTTTCAAAACTGAAATATGTCAGTCTGTATGAAAGTCTAAAGAAGATATAGAGAAAGATTAATCTGATACATGGGAAGCAGCAGTGACAATTTCTTTCATCACTTTTTTCTCACATTTTGTCAACACGTTGCTTCTTCTTATTCTACTGCAGTAACTCTTTCACTCCCTACTGTGTATCTCAATGAACCACCTCCCAATGTTTGGAGTGGATGGAAACACACATGAATGAGCATTGATTTTTACTTGATTTATAAAGTCAGTAAACAATTTTCTGAGGAACATATATCACTACCAAGTCATGTCTTCTTCAGTGGAGCGGACAACCCGTGGCCAAATAGAAAGGAATTGGGCTTGTACCCAGAGGTTTGCTAGTTCAAATCCCAGGTGCAGATAAGTGCTGCTCATTGCTCCTGTGCTCGTGTGTGTGTTCACCACTAATCTGTAATAAGGATGGGTCAAATTCACCATGTGCAAAAATACTGCCCATCATTGCCATCCGTGAACATCTGCTGCTGGATAAATATTTAATGATGTTTTAATCTATGAGCAGGGATTGACATTTGTTGAGAAAGCAGTTGGGAGCTGTCACATGTCACATCAACGGCTCTTCCACTTTCACACAACACCTAGAACACCTAAACCCAACATTATAATTCCTTCTGAAGCTTTAGAAATTCACAGAGGTTCACAGGAGTGAAGTTGCAGGATGATTCTGCATCACACGCTGCATGTCATGCTGTCTTCTGATTGCTTTGAGTTCGGTGACGGAGAAATAGTGCACACAACCGGGCCTGATTTAGCTTGGTTTCATTTCTACAGGCTGACTGCAGATTTTTCATGGATTATTTCTTCTCTCTGATGAACCAGGGTTCATTTCTGTTCAAGTTTTAGCCGCCTTCACCCGAAAAATGGTTTCTGATTGGCTGGGGGTGGAGTTGGAGTTGTCTGAGACTTGGATCAAGTATGATCATAGTATTTCCAGCGTGCTGAAATCAGGTTCTCCAACGTCGTGGGAAAACATTGACGAGTCTTCAGACTAAATCTTTGAATATTTCACACTGAGTGACTGCTTACAACTAATCACGTGCCAGTTAGCGGTGACGAGCTGCAAGCCGCTGGACAAACTGCAGACTGTGTCACCAGGTTGGAAATCATAAAGTGTGAACGTTGCTTTAAAGGTATCAAGGTCAAATTTAGTCACAAGAGCCATCACTTGGATTTAAATTTCAATTTGTCTTTGGGATTATTACCTCAGTTTATTCAGGTTAGGGCTTATTTTTCAAGTGGATTTTAACAATCTAATCTAACAAGCAATCTAACGGTCGTGTTATCGCCGTTAATTGGACTTGGTGCTATAAAAATGTACATCCTTATCTCAGTTATTACTAAAGTTTATTCTCGTATCAGTTTTTCCCAGTTGTATACTTCCACCAATGGGGTTTTCAACTTTTGACTTTGAGGTTCCACACAGAGACCGCTAGGATTAAGCGCTGAGATTGAGTGGTTAGGTTTAGGATAATCACTCAGTCAAGGCACTGAGACCTCGAAGAGCTCCTTTAAGTCGGCAGACTTCCTGGGATGGAGGCAAACATTCCATAGCACCACAAGGCCTCGAGACAGCTGTGTAAATCAGCCGTCAGTATTTGTGGACTGTGCAGCTTTTTGATTGCAGCGTTAAGATAAGGATTTAGTTGTGATGTTAAGGCCACGGTAAAGGGCTCGAGAATGTGACAGGTCAAGAAGTCGGTGTTCCGTGAAACAAGTTAAGTAGAAAGCGATATACCTCACAAGTACAGTATAGTAATACAAATCTCTCTCTAGCTCTATGTCTTTGTGAGGGCCGCTTGACCTTATGAGGACATTTTGTCTAACACCTTTAAAGGGTATTTTTATGGCTAAGACTTGATTCTAAGGTTAAGATTAGACTTGGTTTTAGGTTAGGTTTAAATTTACAGTTTATTATGTTATTTGAGGACTAAGAGCTGGTTTTAGGGTCAGCGTAATGGTAAAGGTTAGGGTTTGGCATTTAGTTGTGATGGTTAAGTTTAGGGTAAGGGGCTAGAGACTGCATTATGCTTATGAGTCTCCACACAAAGAATGCAAAACCAGCGTGTGTGTGTGTGCGTGTGTAGTCGCACACAGTCGATATCCAGATGTCATCAAGCTTAAAGGTCAATTAAACATTTGGGATCAAATCTGCAGGAACATCATGTATCAGACATGATTGATTAAATGACATCAGTGAAATTGATGAATTTCTCTCAAGAGAAGATTATTCCTGGCAGCTTCTGCTGTTGTTATATCACTATCACTTTCTTATCGCATTTATATCTTCATGTTTATGTTCAGTATTACTAAAAAAATTGACCAGCTCTCGTCAGAACTGCTAAAGCTAAAGGAAAAATGTTCGTTTTGCAGTAGCAGCGTCGAGTATTAGCACCAGGAGTTCACTTCTGACAGAGGGGCTTTGCTTCAATTGAATCACTAAACTGGAGCCTTGACGAGGACCAACACTAATGCTGTGTGAACAGACTTTGGGGCTTCACTTAACCCCAAAGTTGTTAAATAAAGTTCAGCGGTAAGTGGTTCCTGCACAGGTCAATGAAGTACTTTCACAGCAAACTTGGACAAACTATTACTGTTTGAGGAGCCGCTTTATGCTCTGAGGCATTGTAGAAACGGTAAAATGTGTATGGACTTCTCTGATAAGGTTATTGATGGCTGTGATATACAGAAAATAAACTTGCACCTACTGTTTGCTGTTTGACTATGTCTTAGGACAAATGCGATGAAGTTAGTTTATATGGCAACTGTTGGAAAACGTGAGAGAACCATGTGAGACAGGTTCAAAATTCTTTCACAGTGCCCTTCACCGAGCCAATTTCCTACTGAAGTGCAACTACAATAATTATTGTGAAATGTTCTGTTCAATAAATGCAAGGATTGTTCACAATATGGGCAGTTGGCATTTGCAGGAACTTAACTAGAAAAAAAACCTTTTCATTTTGGGTACAAATCAGAGACACTGCCATGTTGAACAAGGATGGAGTTGATGTCAAAGTACTGCATCCAAATGTCAGAGGATTTGCCCCCAGTAACGATCATGCCCCCGCACATTATCCTTCCATCTTATTTCACAGCCACACTAATGTGACATAAAATAAATGAAACCATTTTCCCCCCACAGAGTTCTCATGCCTAAACTCTGTTGTTTCCTCTGGGCTGTTTTCATGTCCTCGTTTCCTTTCCGTAACAAAGTCAGAGTCAAAGTAAAGGTAATTGCATCCATAAAAGTGGAAATTGCAGTGCTTGCACCCTTGTCATTACCCACTTAAAATAAGGGTCTTAGCCGTGAGCGGATAAATACGTAAACCACATAAACTGACTGCATGAAATGTCAGTCACTTGTCAGAAAAGTTGAATTTACTGCATATGATTTTTCAGTCATAATAATATATTCTTTTCATTTCATTTTATTTGTTTTAGTGTGCTAATCCAGGTGGATTTGAGTTTCACCCTGATGAAAGGGCTGACCACATTCACAACAGACAGCATCTCCAGCAGTGGTCTGTCAAACACAGCAGTGATCTGCTCTACAGAATAGAATAGACAAAAGAACGCCATAATCATCTATTATACAACAAAGCCATGGAATAAAAAAAGAAAAGCTTTAAAGGTGCTGAACGTCTCACCTAACCCTTCCATTCCAAGCATGTAGGAGAACCATATGGTCGTAGTTATCATTAAAACTCAATAGTTTGGTTTTGTTTGCCCATTAACAACAATGGTCCATTAGTGAAAGCCCACGTTTGATGTGAAAATAAAGGTAATGATTCTGTGGTAAAATCCCATTAATAGAACTGTGTTACATTCCATTTTCTGCCAAATAAGTTCAACCCAGTCTAACGCAGTGGATCTTTAAATACATCAGGAAATACATTAGATCAACTCAAACAGGCTTTAATTTAATTTCATCTTCGTTACAGCATTAAGGACATTATGTTTCCTCCCGTCAGATACCAAAACTCTTGCCTGCCCTTTGTGCATTTGTGCATTTCCTCTCCTTCATTCTCTTCCCAGTTTGTCCTCTGCATTATCTATGCAGAGGGTCAATCAGGTGTCTTTACAGGGACTGACGTAAAGCTACTGAACTCTCAAACGGTGCATATACAGGTTACAAAAAGAAACCTTGCATACTGTACGTGTAGCACTACAAGAGCTCTGGAATTGGTCACATTTCATAACAGAATAGACAGACTGTTAAGTGAGCCACAACAACAGAACAATAGAAGATCCATTCTTCAAGAGGGAGCTCCCATTGAAAGATGATCAAAGCCATAATGAATCAGCCTGAGCTGCACAGAATTACAGTAGCAATGGTAATGGACAGAGCTATTGTTACATTTCACCAGTATGTCATGAGTCCACCTCTGCCTGCATTATATTCTGGCTTTTAGGTAATTTGATTATTCCACAGGATTTTATACTCCACTACATCATGGTCTTCCCGTTCAGTCCTTGATTAGTCACTAATAATGTAAAAAGCTTAAATCAAACGTAGAATGATGCAAGAGCCTTACTTTGCTCCTTCCTTTGCTGCCAGCTGCAGAGACAACCTTCCTGTTTAGAGGCCTTTTAGGAGATGATTAGTCTTTTTCATCATTCATTTTGTTGGTCTGAACAAAGAGTACTGATGTAAGAGCTGAAATGAACCTGTCCTCCAAAAGGTTTTTAGGTTTGTGAGTGTTCATGTAGGAGGGAAGGGGGTAACGCTGTTGTTGTAGCCTTGAAAGGCTGCCTCACCAAGGCTGTGGTGCTTGTTTTTTAGCCCCTTTCTGTGTTTTTCTTGTTTGTCAGCATGACCATTAATGGTATCACACACATGGACGGTCCGTGCACCGACCCTCTCTGCACCGTTCTTGTTATTTTCTCTCTGTTTGGACACATATACTGTATTTTATTAATGAAAGTAAATATGGGAGTAGAGCTTACTGGTCTCTTTTTGGTAAATAAGACCCCACATTCAACAACTCTCAGCTCTGTCCCTGTCCCTATTACTATTTTTTTCTGTTCTTTAGTTGCATTCAACTAGACTCTCATTTTCAGTTCTGGACATTTTACAACAGACAGTATACCTTGTGAATCATGTCTACTTTCCTTGTTTTTGTTTTTTCATTGTGTCAGTATTCTAGCCTGTTGGCTGTAAGTCACCTGACCTTGCTTTTTAGCCTTTCATTATTAGACACCACTGCCTAGTTAAACCGTTCTGATCCTCAATAAAACATTTTATAAACCCGCATCTGTGCCTGTCTGGCATTTGGGTCCTCATGTGTAAACTCTTAATAACACCCAATAATTGAGTGGGAAAGCGATCCTATAAAATGATTAACTGTAATACTTCCCTATAAATGTTCTTGAAGAATCTCAGTCATGCTTAAAAACCTATTTGTATATGATATAATAAAATTAATGATATATATGTACAGTATACATATATACTAATTATTTGTTGAATATTTGCAAGGTGACTGTTTTCCAAATAGCAACTGCATTTTTAATTAGCAGACACCATGACCTTAATGTGGGGGATAAAGCGGTAGAAGGTGAAAGGTGAATGAATGCATGAACAGTTGTGTCTCCTGGTGACGTTTTTAATGGAGATGCCTATTTTTATATGGCCCCAATTATGAGCATGTGCAGTTAACGAGCTTAGTGTCTCTTACAAAGTTGGCCAACTAATGTTTACAGCAACTGTATGCAACTTCACATTAACAATATAAAATAATAAGTGACACAGCTCAGCCCACAATGTCTCATGCTGTTAATTAAATGAAATGTTGTCATTTTCCATTAGCAAAATCAAGATATTAAGATTAAATTAAACAATGCACCCTTTGAATTTTGAATAAAACTGATATTTGAACAACCTAACGATAGGAATGCGTTAGTTTACTGGCAAAGTTCATAGTCAATATTGATTTTTATTTATAGTGTAGTCAAGTCTATTTTGATAAAGATCTTCTGACCTGCAGAAGGCTTCACTCAAACAGCGAAATGTGCTAAGAAAAAAAAAGCCTGACAGCAATTACATCGTGAGAAAAAACAATTATGTCTTAGTGGAGGTTGGACAGGAAAGGCCAGTAGACAATCAGAGAGGGACAAAAACAGTGACAAATTGGGACTAATGGTTAGACATACAGTACACAGCTATTAGTGACTGTCATAATGGAAGCACGTGGGAAGGAGGAGGAGGTACAGTGAGGGACAAATAATCAGAAAGTGGTGACGTATAATTGTCGGTGACTCTCAAGAGCGCCCCTCCTCCTCACATGGTTCTCGCTCATCTTGGATTCCTGCAGCATCAGAGCTTACTTCACTGTCCTCTGTGGACTTCTGCAGACATTTGCCAGCTCACAGATACACGTGAAAAACACTTTCACACAGTGTCAGCTGGGATTGGAAAGCAGAAGTAGAAGATGAGTGAGTGAGTGTTGGCAATGGTTTATGATTTGAACAATTATTGATTCCCAACTATTATTGTTCTTATGTCTCTCTCGGCCCTCGGTTGAACCGTGATCCAAACTCCTGACCTTCTTGCTGTGAGGCTAACACAGTGAGCTACAAAGGGTTGTGTAGTGGTTAGCACTCTTGCCTTTGCAGCAAGAAGACCCGGATTTGGAACAAGGGCCTTCCTGAATGGAGTTTACATGCTTGCACGTTCTCCCTGTGGGTGCGTGGGTTTTTTTCCAGGTTCTCCGGTTTCCTCCCACAGTCCTAAAGCATGCCTGTGATGGATTGTAGCGCTGTTCAGGCTGTGACCCCGCCTTTCGCCCCTATATCAGCTCAGATAGGCACAGTGCCCCCCGTGACCCTCATGTGGAGGACAAAGCGGTAGAAGATGGATGGATTCATGTATTGCACATTGTGATGAGAAGCCTGGAACTGAGGCAGCGACATGCAATTTCCCAGTTACTGCATGTGAAAATATCCTCCTCTGTGTAAAAAGTGCAGATTTCAAACTGCTATAGTAAAGTCATGTATGGAGAAGTGGATGCAATGTATGTGAGGCTGGTGTAGCTGAAATTTCATCTGTGCAATTTTTACAAGTCAATTTCACAAGTAAACCAGAAAATATGTGAACAGCAACTATGAAGTAAGAAACTGGAAAGAGCATCAAGGTGATGATACAAATCTTAGGAGAATATATACAGTAGAATTTGCACTTGAAAGGACTCCCCAACTCCGCGTAATAAGAGACTGATTAGTGTAAGAGCATGTCTTTGAATACAGTCCCTACTTTTAAGGGGTGAGCAACAATTCCCAAAGGAAAACCACAAGGTTAATTTGAAGGGAATGTAATTTGCGCCACCAAGCTCTCTCATTCCATGCAGAGTGAGTGTCGTCTGTCATTTATTCTATTTTATTTTTTGTGTCATACACATGCACACAGAGTGCCTCACCCTCAAAGGATTTTAACAAGACAGTTGAAGTGGCCAAATATTTCATCATCTTTCATTTTCATCTTACTGCCCACATTTTCTCTCAAGCTTAAGAGAAAATGTTCCCTTCCTGTAGCAAAGCTTGTGTTTTTATTAATGATTCAACAAAATTTCTTCCCCCCAAATCACTCAGGATCAATTTTTGGTTCCTGCATTTTAGTCTTGTAATAATTGAAGTATTGCACTTAAAGCTATGGTAGTCTTAAGGGGGAAGATGAATCCTTGCATATAATGGAAGATAAAATTGTAACAAAATGAATACATACTCACTGAGGAAACCATAAATGCTATTCTTTTTCAGTTGTATCACATAAGTAGTCCCCCCCGAGGCTCACATATAGTCTTCGAGGATTTAATAGAAAATGCAGTGTGTGTCTGTCTTTCCATTTCCAACAGCTGCGATAAGGTAGACTTTTGCAGTCCTCAAGGTCCAAAAAGAGAACAAAACAAATCTACCTTAAATCCACACACACAGTCTCACTGTTGTTTGACAAGCATCATATTTTAGTCAGCTTCACGTGCACACGAGCTTACCATAAAATCCCACACAGTGCAGCATGCAAAAAAGGTGAATATTTTCTTCTTCTTCTTTTTTGGTTAAATGCCATTAACTTGCCATATCAACATGTTATTTATCAAAAGGGGTTTTCCTTTGGCTGAGGAGATTTATTTCACTCTTGTTTAGTTTACGTTTGACATGAACCCCCAATAAGATTCCACTCTGGTTTCAAACTTTCACAGTTATGTGACTAAACTATGATAGAACCTCAAACTCAGTCCCTGCTGGTGATTGAAACACATGTAGGCTGACTGGTTAGCTTATCTTAATTTGAGTTATGATGTTCAACTTTAAAATGTTCTGCACGACAGAGGAAATGTTGTTATCATTAACAGCGTAATGAATTCCAGCTGATGGCAGTACAATGTATCTGTCCAAAACAAAAAACACAATAAAATTGTTTGTACAACACTGCTCTCTAGTGGCGACTACAGACTTCTGCAGGGCCATGCAACACTTCACTTTTCTATTTTTTTAATGATTGATCAACACTAAATGCTTGAAATAAAATGGAGCCGACCAACAAAATCTCATACGTTTAACGGTGCCCGACCAGTTTCCTATCTTGCAGCCTAACACAGCAATTGTCATAGAGGCTGCTTCAGACACCATGGTTTGTTTACATTCTTCTTCACAGATGTCACGTAGCCACACCCCATGGTTTAACCCAGGGGTGTCAAACTCATTTTTGTTCAGGGGCCACATACAGCACAATTTGATCTCAAGTGGGCCGGACCCGTAAAAATAGTAAAATAATAGCATAACAACCTATGAACAACAAGAACTCCTTGCTTTTTTTATCCTTTGTTTTACATTTAATGAGGGATATTTTTACAAAAACATGAAGTTTCTTGAGAAATATAAGTGCAATTTCAACAATATCGTGCCTAAATGTGCTATTTACACATCACACTGGCTATAAAGGCACAAACATTTAATCACAGGTATCTGGAAGAGATTTAGATTGTAATTGTAGTGTGAAATTTTAACAAATTCATCCTGTGGGCTGGATTGGACCCTCTGGCGGGCCAGTTCTGGCCCCCGGGCCGTATGTTTGACACCCCTGGTTTAACCCCTCCTCCTCTCAGCTGTTACAGCACAAATATTTGGCTCTGTAATCACCTAACATGACATGCCGTGTCTATCGCTCCAGACCAGAAGATAGTGTCGTCTGACCTGTATTAATGGATTGGAACCCTGTTAACATTACATAACACCCACGTTAGCCCGACTGTCTCATGTCTTTTTTCTTTTCACTTTACCCGAGTATAAATCCAGCCAGTCTTTTAGCTCCTCATTTAAGAGGTTCTTCTGCCTCAGATACTCCACGAGACCATGCAACGTGTTCTTTGCTCTCCGCTCCCGATCCTTTGCATTCCTCGTCTCTCTTTCCAGACTCTCTATCCGAGTCAAGGCTTGATTGAGTCTGGCTGTCAGATCAGAGGCAGATGTAGGCAGTGCGTAGAAGTGGTCCTGGTAGAGACGAGGATGAAAATATTTGGAGTCATCAGTCACAGCCAGTCAATAGCTCATACAGTGTGCTGTCAGATGGCCTGCATTCAAAATCTCATCACCCCTCAATCCCACTGATGGCACTGCGTGAGTGTGTATGATGCACATTCAGAGGATGAGCATGCGCATGAGTGTAGGTGGGTTTACATCAGCCTGTCTTTATGGATAATTTTGATTTAAGCATAAAAACACAAGGTAGAATAACAAAAGGTAGAATTGAATGAGCAAAATGTAGTAAATGAATAAAAGTGGACATTTAGACTTCATGTGACGAGGATTAGGTAACCACAACATTCCTGCACTTAGTGTAAGAAGCGAATATTACCGCAAAAATGAAGTGCAGCAGGTATGAAACACAACCATGTATCAACAACTACTATTTGGACACATATCTAACTCTAGAACTAACTCCCAGTATTTGCTTTACAGCGGTTGATGGAAACACACACAAATGCACATTTTCCAAGTCTTAAAAAAAAAAATTTGTGATACATATTAATAAGATAAAATATTCAATTATCCATCTCACATGGGGACATTTTGCAGTGTTACAGCAGCCAATAAGATAAGGAAATAAGAGTATTAAATAAATATGTCCAAGTAATGTGCAAGAAATAAAATGTGAAAAGAAGGGAAATGACTATAGCTCTGCCATATACACTATATGGAAACTCTAGCTTGTAATGTAGAATGGGAAGACCAGAGGTTTGAATAAGGGCAGGATGATGTTGGTTAATGTTTGGGGTACTCAACATTGGGCACATAAGGCACAGACAGAGGCTCCGTCTCTGGTTTTGAGGAGTTAATGGATGTGCTCTCCTGAGCCTTCTTTGAGGTCAGTGTCGTCCTGGTTTCCACTGGCTTTAATGAAAGAAAAACTCATTTTAAACTAGATGAACTACTGTATCTAAAGAAATGCAATGGTTCATCAAGCAACATTTTCAGCATAGTGTGTGTAACACTGATTTAACTAATACTTAAAGACTTCACCTACCCTTTGGAGATGAGCTGGGAAATTTGGAAAGACAGATGGAACAGCTCCTTCTCTGATCCTGACAGTTTGACCTGTCCTGTCAAAGTCCTCCTGTCTGAAGTGTTCACTGCAGAGTCTGGATGACTGACTTGCATTGAAACCTTCCCTTCTGAGGGCTACTTCCCAAAGCTTCCTCAACACATCATCCTTGGGAAACCTTCAAAGTGAGAGTAAAGTTAGTCTAACAACTGACAGCAATAAAACAGGGTAATTATTCTGCATCTTTTTTAAGCTGCAGCTGAGACAACCTCCACCTCTGAAAACAGTCAACAACAGGTACAGGTCTTAGCATTATCCCGAACCTTAGCTACTTTAGTTCTCAATATGACGTTTTTAATGCACATACTTACTTGTGAAAAGTAATTCCCTGGGATCTTGCTTGAATATTGCAGCGATTAGTGCAGCCACAAGCAGAACAAGAGTTAGGCATCGTTCTTCCCAGTCCGTGCCCTTCCCAAAATGGCGGATACGTTGACTTATTCTGAATGCGGCATCTACGTATGCACGTCTATGCCCCGCCCTATTCTGCGACTGAGGGTGGAGAGGTTTCAGATAGAAAGAACTTATTGGTTGGAGTTAAGAGAAAACAGAATACCCCAATCAGATGCAGGCTAGGGGCGGGTCTTCTCCGCTGTCGATCACTCCTTGACCCCCCCCCCACATCACGACGTCGTTCTGTATGTGAAGGGGCGGGGCAGGACGTCGAGGGATACGGAACAGCTGCAGTGTGTCCGAAGGATGCTCCTCTGTCAGGTGAGATTCAGCAGCAAAAATAATGGTAATTAATTGGAAGTGAAGACCCTCAGATGCTCCTGGGCGTATACCGCTTTACAACTACATGGAAGGACACCGACGAGTGGATGGAAACAGGTAAGAACGACCCGCACATACAGCACACCTTGAGCTAAACAGTTAGCATATGCTAAAAACGGACAGTGTGCGCGTGTGTCAGGTTTCCGTAGGTGTTTACAGGCCTTTAAACTGTCTAAAGCCGCGGTTTCAACCGCAGGAACTTTCACCAGGAACTAACGACTTTACCGGGAACTGTGTGCGCTTCCACCGCATTTAAATTGAAGTTCCGGGATAATTGTTTACCTTCCGTGCTCGGGGTTGGTACTTTGTGAAAGTTCGGGAACCTTCGGGATGGAGCAGCGCAGAACATTGTGCCCTAGCATTATTTTCTGTCAGCATTAATAGCTCGTAAACTCTCCTCACATGATACAAATCCGGTAGTTCCTTCGTGTTCACTGTTGTTTTGAGATGCGAGTTGTCATGGACATGTTGGGACACACTCCCCCGACCGTCGGACAGTCGACCATTGTCGTCGGGGCGGTGTGTATTGGCAGTCTTCTGTTGACAGAAGCCCCTGCTGTAACACCCCGAGTCGGCTTCAGCGTCCTTGTGTGAGAGACGTCGCAGTGATTGGCTGTTAAGCCTCACTCCAGCCAATTAGTGGACAAAAAGGGAACACATTATGTCCGTGTAGATTTTTATAAACCCAGGTCATATTTCTCCTTAAGTCATCCACAAGTCCAGTTGCTACTGATTCAATGACTTATGTGCCACATGGAAACCAAGCAAATGGTCACACACTTTTGTGTGGTGAATCAGCTTCTTAAATGTGAATATTTTTAGCCCTAGATGAGATAAATAAACACTGAACTTTATGTATACCATTTTTAATGTCTGCCAGTTTTCCTTTTATAATGACAAGCACAGACCACTGCCTCACAGGTGTAAGTGCTAGTTACTCAAATGAGATGGTTGGTTCTTTGCAATTGGCAATACTACCTTTATGACCTTGACTCTGACAGTCCACTGTTTATTTTGTCTTGGCACAGTTTGCTATTAAGGGATGACTTGATACCATGTTTTTCTTCTGCACCCAGTACTGATATCACAGCCTTGATTATCTACCATGTTTGGACAGATACATTTTTCTCCATCTTTTGAACTTCAGAGCTTATAATAACACATCTGTGCTGATGCACATCACCATGACCAGTCATTTTAAAAACATAATGCTCTTACACCAGTTATATTGGCAGGTGCGCTGCTCTGTGCCATATTGACGGGTCACAAAATATCATATCATCACCCCTGTATCAGATTATGTATCATAATCGCTGGATTCACAGCCCAACTTCATACACTCAACGTTTAGTTAGAAGCTTTCACCTGTTTTACCTTTAACTTTAACTTGCAACCCTCCTGCTTTTATCCCCACAGCATGCGGTGACTGAGGCCTGAAGGCGCGGTGTGTCCAGTGGTGGTGGCAGCAGCAGCAGCAGCAGGCATCTTGCTTAGATGAAGGATGAAGAGCCCGGTGCACAGATGCAGGGACGTAGAACATGGCCGTGGGCAGACCGGGAATGGGGCAGGAGGCAGCTTCCTACAGGCTGAGCAGCGCATCCCTATCCCCAAAGATGTTATCACTTCTTCCTCCGCCTCTGCCATGTGGTTCATCAGGGACGCCTGTGGCATTGTGTGCGCCATCATTACTTGGCTGCTTGTGTTGTATGCCGAGTTTGTGGTGCTGTTTGTAATGCTGCTGCCCTCCAAAAGTCTGACATACAGCATTGTGAATGGGACCCTGTTCAACACTCTGGCCTTCCTTGCCCTCGCCTCACACCTCAGGGCCATGTGCACTGACCCTGTAAGTAGGAATTTGTAAGTTAATTGTTCACAAAGCAGACAGGATGACTAGATGTAGTGGAATGATTTCATACCTGTGAACGCAGGACTGCAGATGTAGCTGCAAGCTATCGAACAAAAAAGACAGATGTGCATTACATAGTAATACTATAGCTTTAGTTATGTCATTGCTTTGCCTGAATGGGTGTATATAGCAGAAGTTGGCATTTGATAGCTGTGTGTGTGTGTGTGTGTGTGTGTTGGGGGAGTTAATTCAAGACAATAACAAAGTGGAAGCAAGGACCAGTATAAATGTGGATGGTGTAATTTTTCTATCACTATCTGTGGAATTGATTTTAACATCATACTGATAAAAGTCAAACGGCTTGTTTCAGCTTTTAATTAGACTGCTTTAGCTTGGTGATTAATCAGCTGACAATTATAATAATCTCCTATGTGGTAATGTTTTCTACCAGGGTGCAGTACCAAAGGGGAATGCTACTAAGGAATACATAGAAAGCCTCCAGCTAAAACCAGGGCAGGTGGTCTACAAATGTCCCAAGTGCTGCAGCATCAAGCCAGACCGGGCACATCACTGCAGGTAGGGCATATAGAGCATATAAACGTTTAGTTTTCACAAACCCAGGCCCACATTCACTGCTGCGGTGCTTTAGATGGTGCGGAGTGTCATTGAAATTGTAAAATAGAAAAGTACTCCTCTCGCCTCTTGTCATTTTTTTGTATTCATTTTATTATTTAGAAAATACTTCATTATTTTTAACCTGCCTTACACATAACTCACTGTTCTTCTGTCTCACAGTGTTTGCAAACGCTGCATAAGAAAGATGGACCACCATTGCCCCTGGGTCAATAACTGTGTTGGAGAGAACAACCAAAAGTATTTTGTTCTTTTCACAGTAAGTTCATTGCAACAATAAGTCTCTTAAAAATGGGTTTGGTCCAAAAGATGGCTGTCAAAGACAAACTCTCCTTGTCTGTTTTAGTCTATGTGCTGCATTGTCCTTCATTGTGTTCTTTGTCTTTTTTTAACTCAGATGTACATTGCACTAATTTCTCTCCACTCTCTGACCATGGTGGTCTTCCATTTCCTCAACTGCTTTGAAGACGATTGGACAAGTGAGTTGGAACTTTAAGTCCTTAACTGATGTATTCTCAAAATATTCTTTTGCAATGCATTTTAACACAAGTACCATAAATTATGTATATTGTATAATGCTTTATTTAAAAACAAACTCTATCAATTACAGTTAGGACAGTAAGTGAATATGAACTGAACATCTCCCATTTCCTTCATCTCAAAAGCAAAAAGGAAGATATAATGAACGTTTGATTTTTAGTGAATTTGTTAAAAAAAAGGAAAATAGAATGTTACATACCTCTGTCAAGGCGTGCAAGGTCCTACAAATCTACAAGAGACAAAGAAATAGGGAAAAGATAGTAGTTTAAACTTCACACTTAAGACCAAAAACACTTTAACATTTTACAAACTTTAAGAATAGAATGTTTATTTTATTGTAGTATTGCCATTTCCTCTCTACAGAAGAGGAAAAACACATTATTTACAGATGTGAGGACATTTTCGTCCGTCCCCTACAGTATGTGAGTAACACATCGGCGGACCTTGGTAGAAACCCGTTTGACAACTCAGCATGTTATCTTCCTGTTACCACGTCTGCAGTGATGTGGCAACTGTTACATGATTTTATTCTCCCTCAACCTGTTTTGTCCATTATCCTGGTTGCAATTGTGCCAAAGGTAATGTTGCATAAACATTAAAGTGCCAATGTTTTTGAATACATTCTTTTTGGCATTTTAGCCTCAATATGAAAGACACTTTTCAAAGAGGTTTACAGTAAACAATAGTATGATATGCAGCAAACATTCATCCCCTGGGAGACCTCTTTTTTGTCTTTTGTTTGGAAGCTTCAGTCAGATTTAGTTCTCTGAAAGCTGAGAGACATGTTTGTATTTGGTGGTGCCTCAGACCAGACTATTGAACAAAGATTTGTATGAAAAGATCATCCACTTTATACCGCTTTATCCTCTACATGAGTGCTGCGGGACTGCTGCTGCCAATCCCAGATGACAAAAGAAAGGCAGGGTACACCCTGGTCAGGTCGCCAGTCCATTGCAGGGCCAATAGACGAAGAACCATTTACTCACACACTCACACTTACTGCAAATTTGTGGTTGAAAAATGGAAACAGTCTTCCAGTCAGGCAGCAGCTTCCCTGCACTTTCAGTGTGTTTCAACTGCTATTTCCTGTTTAAATCACTGCTGTTAATTAAAGCACTATGAATCAAAGGCTATGGATTTTACCATTTAAATTCATTAACTCTGCCCATATTCTGATACTGAAGCATCCTGAGCTTGTGACACATGAACTGACCTGTAGACCAAATAGCTTTGAAACTTTGCATCCTTATTGAAATGACTGTGGCATAGTATCTCCTCTCGTTATTCTCTTTTTTTTTTTACCCTTGCGCTTCTCTTCCTCCATGTCCCTGCAGAATGCAGCACCTTCTCTCCCCCAGCCACAGTCATCCTCCTCATACTCCTGTGCTTTGAGGGCCTCCTCTTCCTCATCTTCACCTCTGTGATGTTTGGCACCCAAGTCCACTCCATCTGTACCGACGAAACAGTAAGTGACCCAACTAAGTGATGGGCAGTCCCCCTAACCCTTTATTTTTCCTCTTCCTCCCACTTTCAGATTTTCTACCTGCTGCTTCAACTTTTTGCTGTTGAAACACCACTTCAAACATAAATCAAACTGTATCAGCTAAAGCCGAGCTTGCACTTTACAATTTTCAGCTTGATGAGCCACTTAGAAAGTTTTGCAAGTCGCATCTGCTGTTTTGCAAGTCGCATCATTATCGGCAATCACTAAAGCTCTATTAGGGCAGGATTAGTTTTACATGGAGAGGTGGGGTACAGTAATTATTACCAGAGCTGCTTCTCAGTGATTGTGCCATGTCAGTAATCATTACTGGAAGATGCCAGTAAAGATTACAGCGACTTTTACCTGGGGTAAAAAGGTCTGGAAAAATGACCATGGGTAATACTAATCCTGTCATTTCCTTTTTCCAAGCACTTGTCCACAGATTTTCAAACGTTGAGGCACTATGTTGATCTGTTGTCTGCACTTGTGTGATATCAAGAAGCAGAGTAGTGTGAACGTGATGAAAGAAGGTGACGGTGGTGCTTTTTGTGAGTGTCTGCTAATGAAGCCGGACACTGGAGCCCACGTTGGCCGTTGTGGCGGCTCTGTGTCCCCTACAAATTGTGGTAGTTTTACTTTTCCCATGCAAATTGGCCATTAATAGTACAAAAACATTACAGTACTCCACCTCCCCATGTAAAAGTAATCTCAAATGGGCCTTAAGTGTGAAATATTTAAAAACATACCCTGCAGAGACTCGCCTCAAATCACACTAGCAAGGGAAACTAGCAAACCAGCAGAATTATTTCTCGTGCAGCAGCTGCAGCCTCCTCCTTGTTGATCACTTCCCAACAGTCTCTCCCCCCAAATTTTTACATATTCCAGCTTTTTTATTCCCAAATTGTATGTGAAGCACCCACCCCCCTCACACCATAGTACAAATCAAGTGGCCTAAACCTTAACTGCCCCTTTATTACTTCCTTTCAACATGGATCACAAGTTGTGGCAGATGATGAGTGTTAGCCTGAGTCCTGTGTGTTTTTGAACAATATCAGATAGCTATGAAGTCAATTGCAGAAAGACCATGATCAGCTTATTGAATTAATAGCTACAGCTATTAAAAAACTGCTAACAGTTAAGTTCCTCAGCTGGCAAAATTGATTTGTTGATCTCGCAGTGATCTTGTCATGCTGGTTTCTCTATTTGCTGAAGCAGCTCATATATCAGTTTTACAGCTTATTGACAGTCAATATTAATTGGACTAGTTTTACCTGGTTGCATTAAAAGAGAGAGTGAGGTATTTGCTCAGCTCCATCTTTATTTAATCATGGAGAGAGTTTTTACACATAGACTGCAAAACACACCAAACACAACATCATTCTAGTAGAGAAATAACCCATTATTTCCAGAAATGGTCGGACTTTTATTACTTATTTGGATCTTCAGTTGCTCGCCTTCAATTTGGTTTGTCATTTGCTGATCGGGTCACAAAACGCACACCAACTGAAGTTTGGTTATCTCTTGTTTTCAGGGTATAGAGCAGTTGAAAAAGGAAGAGAGAAGATGGGCTAAAAAAACTAAATGGATGAACATGAGGGCGGTGTTCGGGCACCCTTTCTCCTTGTTGTGGTTTAGTCCCTTCTCCACCCCTGACCATGGGAAGGCTGAGACATACCAGTATGTGGTGTGAGAGCTCAGCACGGGGAACGAGGTTCGCCCCAGCCCCCACTGAGCAGACCTGTGGCTTTCTGTCCATCCTTTCACTGTTGAACATAATTTACATGCTAGGGCTGTCGCTTTTACCCAAAATCTACTTTGAAGGAATTTTACACTACATACGGTTCCTTAAAGGATATTCAGATATTTGCCGTACATGCAATGACTGTTGGAATAAGTCATGTTAGGTTTAAGTCTTGTTGCATTGCCTGTGGAGACGTACTCAGGTGGAGCTAACAACTGAGCTAGGTAAGCAGGTCTAGGGCTGAAACAATTACTTGTCAACTATTTTGATAATTGGGTTGAGTTTTTTTTTTAAATTTTATCCACATAACAAAGTAATTATTAAAACTGAATCATAATAGTTTGTGGACAAAGTGAACATCGTAATTTCCTGGTTTGAAAAACACTACGGATCTGAATAATCAACAGATGAATCGATTATGAAAATAATTATAAGTGTGTAATAAGGATGGCATGATACCACTTTCACGTGTCCAATACCAATATCACAAACTCGAATATCTATCTACCGATATCAGTCATTTCACACCTTTTAAACTATAAAAGCAACACAGTTGTGCCATTTCAAGCTATTGAAAAGACAGAACTCTCCAATATGTAACGTATTATTTTCCCATAACAGCCCAAAAATGACTCAGCTAAAATGCTGCTGCTGATTTTTATTGCATCCGATTGTATCACATTTTACATTTTTTATCCAATCCAGTGATTTTGACCAGTATTAGACCGATACAGAGTATGATATTGGCTCATCCCTAGTGTACAACCCCAAATACTCTCACATACGTGGATCTCAGGCCAATCTGTACTCACATCGCCCTCTGTTGCACCACGGGGTAATTACTTCAGGCGGTCTGATAAGCTTCCAGGCTGTATATTTTCAACTTGAATGTGATTTAAACTTTTCAGGTTCAAACTCTCCCTCCTAAATTTAAGTAGATATCTGAATTTTGGACAAAAAGCGACAGCCCTACCCAACACACATTAGCCACGGGCAGCTTTTCACCTTTCAGTGTTGCCAAACAAATTGTGCTTTACATTCAATTTTTTGTGTTGCCTTCAGTAACTCAAGTTACAGAGTTGAAGAAAGAACTTGAGTTTGTGTGTCCTGTTTGCAAACACTGTGATGAGTCGGTCTTTTTCTGAACTGCTTTCTGTTGTAGCAGAAGCGCCACCTTTTTCCCTGCCCTGTGTTTTCTTTTGTTTTCCACTCGAAGGGTTGCTTAAGCTAAATTATATAAAAAAGTGTATTTATGTATACATTTCAACTGCCACCTCATTTCAATGGATGAGTAGGGAATATCCCTTTGTACCAGATTTATGATTAAGCTTCACTGTCTACAGTTCAATCCTTTCATCTTTGCCCTTTTGAATTATACCCAAATAATTTGATTAGCGGCTGCTGGGACTCGGACGGTTAAGAAGTTTTACTCATCCTTTGAAATGAAAAGAATTTAGTGAGTTCAAATGTGGACCCCCCCCCATTTTGGAGAAAGTCTTTGCCTGTGTGCCAAGTGTGTGTACACTTGTATTTATATCTTTGTGAGGACATTTTGACCTTGTGGGGACATTTTGATTTTGTCTGGACTCCCCACAACTTTAAAATGTTTGTTCAGGGTTAAGACTTAGTTTTAGGTGAGGGTTAGGTACTTGGTTGGGATGTAAAGGTTAGGGTAAAGAGCGAGGGAATGCAAACCTGTCTTTGTGAGGACATTTGACCTTGTGGGGACATTTTTTTCTGGACCCCCCACAACTTCAAAAGGCTTTTTCTGGGCTAATACATTATGTCTATGGGGTTGTCCTCACTAAGATATAAAGACAAGTTTGTGTGTGTGTGTTAGGGAGAGATTTGGCAGTGATTCTGGCAGTGAAACAGCCCCGGAGCCATGTGGTGTTTTGATGTTGTTAGCATGTGTGTGGGTGTGTGTGAATGATAAACACACCGTCTTGACTTTCAATTAGAAAACTTAACAAATCCTAGTGGTGTTAAAGGGATAGTTCTGGGGGTTTTTTTAAGTAAAGGAACACAGTTAACACTTTGTTTTGCTGTAAACGGGGACTTCTGCTACACTGAGAAAATATAGTGCCACGGGAATGGGGTGTCTGACGGTTAATGGCTGAAAATATTCCCAATCTAGTGTCCATTTAGAAGGTTATCAATCTTCATTTACGTTGCTCTATGACGTTTTTCTCAGCTCTCCCTGGTCACAGCATAATAACGAGTCTAAATCTCCTCCCTCCAAACTGGCATTGAGCTGAATGCTGTTTATATAAGTGCGTTTTAATCCCCTCTTCTTGAAAAAATCCTTTAAATCGAAGTATTAAAGAAAAGAACCATCTCATATTTTTATTTTGCAGCAGTTGGGGTTTTAGCTTAACTGTATTTCTCAGCTCCTGTTTGTTTTTTTTATTTATGTTTACACAGCTTCTTAAAAGGTTGATTGGCTCTGTGTGTGTGTTTATCACTTCAGAACTTTTCCTGTGTGAAATGCTGTCTGTTCTACAGTGTACAATTTAATTCTCCTCTTCTGTGTTTACTTGATATTTTGTGTCTCTGGTATCTGAATGCATGGCACAGGCGAAGGCGATTAAAGTCATGTATGTATTTATGTGAACTGCTGGTTCCATGTTGGAGAGTTGTTTTTTTTTAAAAGAGACATTTGAATCATTTCCAAATATTCTGAAGATATTTTCAGCACATGCGCAGAGAATAAATATTTCTCAGTTGCAACAAAGTGCTTTCTTTTGTCTTTACTCGTTTTTTTTTTTTTACTTCTCAAAGTTTGAATAATGTTTACCAAAAGAACAAAAGTCTCTACTTCCTGTGCATCAGTCATTTTCCCCGTTTTACCTCTCTCACATTTTCCTCATCTTTGTCTTCTGTTTAATCCCACTTTGCCATGTCCATGTGAAATGTTCTCTCCACACTCATGCATTCGCTTTGGTTGATAACTCACTCTGTGAAAGCCTTTTCTGAAGCAGACCGCTCTTAATAACTGTGACACAGAGGTAAGCTTGGAGCAGAGGTCACAATAGTCACATCACATCACACGCATGCAGATTCGACTCCGAACGCCAAAATGCAAATTACCCCACTTTTTCTGTTGTCGTCGTCGTCGCTGTTTTAAATTCAACCAAAACATGAATGAATGAATGAGTGAGTGAGCCCTGTGATACCCACACCGTTATTTCTTTTCAAATGTTTGTCATTCATTGGGTTTAATCATTTATATTTTTAAAGTGCATGCATGAGTACTTTTGTGCTTTGAGTAAATCTTGGGTATGTTTCTTAGAAAACAAGTGAAGCTTTTGCTCAGACTTCTTTCGGAATATGGCCAGATTAACAGATTACTAAAATTGGCTGTCATTATATATATTTTCTTTTTACAGGATTTCATTTCAAAGTGTTAACTAATTTATTTTTGGCTTCCATCCACAATTTACTGCTGCTATTGAATCCCAAAAAATTCTCCCAACCATTATTTCTCAGATAGTCTGACGGGATACTCTGCTCAGAGCTTAAAATATTGATTTTTGAGACCAGCGTATCGATAACCACCAGGGTCAGGACACAGATACAGTGTACTGCTGTATTGATATTTTGTCCCTTTTGTTTTCCAGCTGAATATTTCTCACACTTAGTAGAACCTACCGAGCCTCAGGTGTTTTGTACTTGTACTAATGAAAGTTTCAAGGCTGTTTTTAGTCTGGATAGTTTCACTTGTTTCTGAGAAAAGAGCCCAAAAAAAGTGTAATGATTATGTGATTTTTTTTGCCATCAACTGTGTCATATGTGTGATTGACTTGTGCATGTTGTGCTGATACACACCCATTGTCGTTTATTTCTGGCTCGGCTCCTTTCACCTCACAGCCTCCATGTGTCTTTTTTCCAGGGCATAGAGCGTCTGAAGGGTGAGACAGGGAAGTGGGTGAAGGTGCCGTGTTGGGAGGCCATGCAGGTGGCATTTGGAGGCCCGTTCTCTCTGTCCTGGTGCAGCCCCTTCGCAGGGCTGAGCTGCAAGAAGAACACTGCAGAGCACGTCACTGTTCCGCAGGGGGAGATCATTGAGGAGGACGTCATCGAGATACCACTCAACTAGCACCGCCTGCTGTCAGGGGGACATTTCGTCTCACGGTGGAAATTCTCTTCAGGAATATTATCAAGATCGCTGTTTCCAAGGATTTCTGCGATGCAAGAAATACCTGGACATAGAATTTCTAATGTTGGTTGCCAAACAAGAAGTAAGCCTGATTTCTAGTCAGCAGACTTGGGCCTTTTATTCACTTTCCCTGCATGCTGTCTTGCTGCCACGGAAATATACCTAAAATGGAGAAGATGACCTAGAGCATGTGCGTTAATCTAGTAGGATTAAGGGTTAGGTTAGTGGTCTTTTGAGACTTTTCTTTTTTTTTTTTTTTAGATATTTCTGATACCCGTTTTCCAAAAAAACAACAGGTTTTAGGGCTCCGAACATTAAAATCCATTTAGGATCACTGCTACATGTTCTGAGCTCCTCTCAGATGAGAAAGGACAAACACAGGTGATCGGATCTCTCCATCTCTTAAATGTTCCACTCACTGATACACTTAAAATTGCATTTAATAAACTCTTTCCACCAAAGACACCTGTAGAACAGGCTTCCTGTACATTTAAACAATATTAACTGCTCTTCCAGTTCCGTTAATGTAAAATTTAAGAGTATTTAACTTACACACTGTTTTAAATGTCCAATTATTTTTTTACATTGCATTGTAATTGTACAAAGGAGAATCACAATGTATCTCATAATAATTGATGTTTTCCTTCGTCTGGTCCACATTATAAGATGAGTTTTATTCTGTAAACTGATGCTGTTAAACCTGCAGTGTTTCTGTTTTCTGTAATATTGACGCTATCTCAGGAGAACACCACTGATACAGCAACACCACTCTGTGGATTTAAATTCACCTTGTGCCTTATCTGACTTCCTATGACATTACTTTGCCTCTCATTCACTTTAACTTTGGGATCTGTGTCAGAAGTTGCCATTTTCTTCCCTGTCACTCGTTTGGTCAACAAATGTCCTCTTCACAATGAAGACATGTCCATGTACTTGAGTGAAAACAATGGTCTAAGGGCTTTTTTAAAAGTGTTTTAATGTTGTTACTGTTAATGTATAATAGACATCCTATTTTATCATGTTTACATTATTCCAATAACCTGTGTTGTGTGCCTGTGGGTTTCATTTTTAAATTCTAAAATAAAGTTTTTTTTAATGAAATATCTGCGTTTATCAAAGACTGGCTGTTGATTCAGCTTCTTATTTTTAGTGATTTTGCTCCGCAATTAACTGATTTAGAGTTGAGTTTGAAAGAACAATACATTTAAATTTAAGGGTGAAACTCTGACATTTTTGACCATTTTCGGAGACAAATCTTTTGGTTAATTGAAAATGAACAGGTTAAAGTTTCAACATTTTCACACAGAGCAGCAGAGAGAAAATCGAAATTGAAGCAACTGGAGAAAACCCACATGAATCTGCAAACTCAAAAGGACAGACCAGGGTTTGAACCTGCGACTTTCTTGCTTTGAGGCCAGTGCCAACCAATGTTCAACTATGCAGGGCTAATATCAGTAAATGTATGTAGTTTAACACTTCCTGTCAAAGAATAATCAAAAACGTTTCTAGCAGATGATAGGTTTTGGCTCTACACAAGAACTATGCAAACCTTTTTTTTTTTTTTTGGTGTTTTACTGCAGTTGGCATCTGGAATGTTGCATTACTGCATTCAAGGAAGAAGAAGTACAAACAGACTTTTATGTAATTTCATTGTAGGAAAACTTAGCAAGTGAATAGAACATGATTTTAACATTAACATTAACTTGTGAACCTGCACCTCACTGAAGCCCACAAACCAAGTCTTAACTCTGAAAAAGCCCTTAATGTCCTCACTTTATGTGGTTTATACATTTTTGGTCTTATCAAAGACATTCATACATGTTCACACAGACACACACACAAGACTAATTCCTTAAGTCACTTGTCCTTTTTGTCCTCCACCTGTGGGTGGGTCTGAGTTGTGGATCCATGAAGTGTCAGCAGTCCACACAGAGTGAGACTGATGCCCAGCCACCATAAAGTCGCATGGGTCTCTCCAAAAATCACCCTCCCCAGTGCAGCCTGGACACAAACCAAAGAGGGTTGGGTAAAATGGAGGCACAGCATGACTCAGAGTACATGGACATAACTGGGGGATCGGAAGACAGCTTACCGAGGAGATGAAGTTAGCAGCGGTGGTCGTGACTGTAGCTCTGGCTGAGGAGGAGCAGTGACGGAGAGCCTTAGAGAAGAAGGTCCACATGACAGCATTGCAGGTGAACAGCAGCGCTCCACACAGCAGCCGCAGGGGGATGTGGAGCTGTAAACAAGTCAAAGGGGGAAAGTGTTTACTTTGACTGACATCTACTTTTGAGTATTTTCTTTTGTTTATAAATGGACAACATACACTGTTTACGTCAGTATCTTTAGAGCCCTTTATTTGTTTCCAGAATTGATTCAATTACTGCCTCCTGCTGGACTTTATCATGCCTTACAGTTAGTTTATGTTCTAGTTCCAATCAATCATTTAAAAAAAAAAAAAGAAAAACACACAAAAATCTTTTTTTTAATTTATATTTTGCTTTAGAGACTACAATTGAATGACAGCCAGGACACTTCCTCATGTTTTTACCACTCAAGAGGGATCTTTAGCATGTGTCTTGTGACACAAGGAGACACTTTAGTGCACTTTGTACATTAGGACACCTGAGGGGGGCGATTGCCCCTGTCCCCCCACCCTTGTGTACACCACTGGATTTGTCCTATGTGCAAAGTTTACTTTAATGCAGGATGAGTTGGAAGAAAAATTGGAAGTATATCTTACCCACTCACAGTCGGTCCTTCCTCTGTTGGTTTCAGTCCAGCTGTCCACCGTTAACTCGCACATTTCTCTCAGATAATCTGCACCGAGAGATAGTTTGGCAGACAACGAGGCGACGGCGCTCAGAAAGCCAGCTAATAACGCGTAAAAAGACCCGGAGAACATACCTCATAACAACGTTATGTCACATGCAAATGTAATGAGGTGTATCTTTTAAATGTTAACATTTTAAAGTTAGCCACGCAGCTACAACCCCAGGCTTTCGGGTTATTTAAAGACGCGTATCATGCATATACTTTACAAAATCATGATTAAATCCATTTCTCTTCCGTAAACACCACTGCTTCCGTCTCACAATCACAACGAAGCAACTCCAGGAGTCACGTGACACATTCGTGACGGCGCATCATGATGACGTATGATAATTTTTAGCTAATCGTGCTAACTTCAACCTGACTTAGGCCCTAGTTTTTGTTATAAAACCAGTTGTCAACGCACTTTCACTTCACACAACTGTCCCCTCAACAATAACAGACATGTTGTTGAATCAATACGAGGACTGGATGCAAAAACGCATAAACATTTTATCACATATTTAGCATAATTAAAATGCTAAACAGAGCAGTAGCAACGTTTTTAAAAATAAAAACGCAGCCAAGAAATTAAAACAAATTATATTAAGCATTACATTGGAAGATATTAGTTATGTCTTGAAGGGTAAACAAGAAATAAATTAACAAAACATATTGACATGCCAGAAAGTAACCCTGGGAGGGAAGTGTTTTTTGTTTGATTTATTCATTAATTTTGTACACCCTTGCTTGTTACTTATGTTTTTCTTGTCTTGTATGTTGAGTATACATTTGTATTGAAAACATTGTTGAAAAAAGAGCATAATTATCAAACTAACAATCATTTAAAAATTAAAAATAGTAAATAGAACAAAAAGTAAAAGATAAAGTGGAACCTAAATAAGCAGACCAGGTCAATGTTTGCGTAATGGAGTTGAAGGGATAAAAAAAATTTACTGAATAGATACATTTAATGAATTTAAGTGGATAATTGCTTGCTTGACAAATGTATTCATACATGTAAAATAGCAACATTTTACAGTTTAATTTAGCATATTATGTTGATATCCCATTTGCCTTCGTGGTCTACAGATGAATTTTAGTGTAAAGAAAAGCACAAATAAACTCATGTGTTGTTCAAAATCAAACCTGAACTGCACACTTTTTAACAATTAAATTAACTTTTTAAAAAATCAGTATCAAATCCAGTATACGCTGACCACATAGGAGCAAAGTAGTAGTATTTAGGAAGCTAAAATATATCAGAACATGTTATTTATTTAAAATATCCTCAAAGAAAGTATTAACTGTTGCAGCAAATTAGGACATTGACTGGAATGTGGTGAAGCTGTTTTTTCACGACAATAGTACAATAAATAAAAAGACAGGTGTTAATTGAACCCTTTATTCAAAAAAGGCATGTTTCATTCGCACACCTGCATCGAGTTCATTACAATTGATGGAGGAAAACCTCAAAAAATCAACACAAAATAAAATCTTTGCACTTCATGATAGGACGCTGCCCTCACTTAAGTCATCGCAGCCTCCACTGTCCATGTAATAAATACACTCACCGACTTTCCCCCAGAGTTGAGCGCTGGGGGGAAAAAAAAGTAATTTGTTTTTCTTTCTTTCTTTCTTTCTTTTAAGGCTGAAATGCTGTCCTCACAGTCTGGATTGTCTTGTGGTGGTATTCTTCAGACTTAAGCTCACAACAGAATCGCGCAGGAACGATATGTTTATAATATCTTTAAGAAACAAAAAATAAGGCAGGACGAGTAACCGAGAAGTTTGTTTAGGAGAAGAAACTCTGAAGATGTTGTACGACGGGGACACAAATGAAAGAGAAAATGCTGCCAATTAGTAAAGGTAACTTTATGTCCACCTTCTGTATGTCTCTCATGATGCCTCCTGTGAAATGACATGCAGTGCTGTTTTTTAATTAAATACAAAAAGAACTGAAAGATGACATATTTTATCAGATGAGCCTCTTTTCTTTAAAGTGGTTAAATTTAGTTTAGTCATCTACATACGTATAAGTACCTCACACAACCCCAACTCAGAAATCCCAAACTAACCCTTAAATGTTATACCCACTGCGATTCAGTGGTGGCGAAGGCTCTCTGTGGTTCATCATGTACAAATGTCCCAGACAACGATGACATCATTCTAGTTTTACTACACTTTGGCTGGTACTTTCATCAGCAACTGGAAACGCAGTCGTCAAGCAATTACGTGTTCAGTCAGGGCTGAAAACAGACCAGCTCATTAAGTCATATTTACTATATATCATTTGGCGATGTGTGGGATATATAGTTTTAATAATATAAATGACAGGGTATTTTAGCTACTTCTGCTCTGATTCTACTTTAAAATAATTTTGCGAGTCCTCCAACTGAACTCCTATACATACTCATAACATACAAACTTACTGGAAGTCATTTAACCGAGGCTAAAATCTAAAGTGAGTGTACTCAACATGTTATTGTTTGTGAGTGAGCACCCGCAGCCTGTAGACTGAGTGGAAGACAACACAGGGAAAGTGTTTGTTTTTCTGTGAACATCATCATGTGGGGTTTCCTTCACTAACTAACTATTTAATTTATAAGGTCGTTTAAAGCCCGTTTTAACAACAGCTCATCGTTCCTGCTTTGGTAAGAGCTTGTTTAAGCAACCACAGAGAGACACAGACGGCAAAAAACTGCACCAAACAGGAATTATACTTTAAAAGCTGGGGTTAGAAGTACATTTCTGCACTTTACCTTTAGCCTCCGTTTACAACGTTAGGTAAACTGCCCCATGATGGGAGACTTCAGAGGGAAAGGGTGTGGATCACTTATCAGCTGCACGTACACGGCCCGTTGTGGAAAAGACGCCATTCCAGCATCGGCAATAACTGCCTACACTGTACAGCAACCTCAAAAGTCTAAAATAGAGTCAGGAGAGTAAATGAAATAATTATGTGTCAATAAGGACGGAGCATTTCACGAGATGACTGCAGATCATCAGTCACATATCACACGCATGTGTCCGTGTTAAGGCCCATACAAACTCCAGGCCAGAACTAACTGTACCGGCCTTTAATCTGGGCAGAGTTGAGCACAGAGAGCCTCCATCCCAAAAATGTTACTATTTAATAACAATGTGGGGATGACACTCACCATGTTTAAACTATTTTTTTTCTGCCTACTGCAGCTTTAAGTAGTCTATATAGTCTACTTTTAAATTAGCATGTGCCATCATCGCAGCGGTACGAGGTTGGCTTCTCCTTAACGGCACAGACCGTGTACGCACACATGCAAACTCCTGTTGGTTAATGGATTCTAAGGAGAAAGCAAAAGAAAACACAATAAAAACTGATGTGAGTGGATTCATGTTTTCAGCCGAGTTCAAACTGAGGAAGCGGTGGGTGGGTTAATGTTAGAACGACAACAACAAGGGGGAAGAAACCATTTCAGGCCCCCCCTTCCCCTCTTTAAAAACAAAACCACCCTTTTTCTCAGTGTGAGCAGGTCTAAGGGGTCACGGTGCTTGGTTTGTGACATGGTTCGACAGTGCTGTGTTTTCTGTATGTGTGTGTGTGTGTGAATGATGCATAGAGCAGTCCCACACCCAGGACATCTTATCCCACCCCCTCCGTCTGTCAACCCATCACTCGCTGCACGTTCAAGTACAAAAAAAAGAAAAGCAGGTCTAAGGTCACAGCTCCTCAGGTTAAAAACCAGTGCAGAATCTCGCACGAGCCGACATCCCCTGCTTTCCGCCTGCTTCACCCCAGTTATTCGGCCCAGAGGTTAGCTGGGGTTTGACATGTTCTCCGGGATGACAGGAGTCTAGAGAGGCCCCGGTGTTTCTCATTCATCTTGATTGGGTGATTTGCTTGTTGCTGCATGTTTATATTCGTTTTTCTTATTTTTCTTATTTTTTTTTTCTATTTTTTTTTTTTTACTGAAAGTACTGTACGATTTTGTTTCCACTCTACCGTCCACACTGTGTCTCAGTTGTTGTTGGTGGGCTTTCTATAAAGACTTCTTGGTCTGTTTCTTGCCCTTCTTGAGGGACAGCTTGTTCCTGATGTATCCACGCTTCCTCTTGGCCGTCTGCAGAGGGAAAATAGACGAGACATATACATGATTATTATTAATAATAATGATAATAATAATAATAATGAGACGCAAAAAGCACATACAGATGGAAACGAAATGAGCACCCAGCTCTCACACACAGTGGAACATGCAGATGAGCAGAACATGACCTGGACTTCTGATGAGACGGGAGGAGTGAGCGCAGCCTACCTTTTTGGAGGTGTACTTCTGCTTACTGGAGTCAGTACTCCGCAGCTTCTGCTCCACACGGTCTCTGTTTTCCAGCTTTTTGACCTTATAAATCCTGACCAACCAGTGCTCCGATGTGAAGGCTTCCTCCAGATGCTTCAGCTTTATGTCCTTGTTGCCAATCTCAGCGTTACGAGTGCGGTCAAAGCCTGGTGGTGTCCTGAAGTCCAACTAGACGGAGATGGAAAGAGGGTGATTCTTTCGTCATTACTTCTGTGTTATAATAAGTGTGTTGTTGTTGTTGTAATATTAATAATTTATATTATTATTAATAATGATAATAATAATAATAATAATAATAATAATAATAATAATATTAATAATAATATATATGACTTTACCTGCATCTCTCCAAAGCGGTAGTAAGACATTTTGTACATAAGGCAGTTGAGCAGGGTGGGCGAGCCAGCTTTGTCCACTCTGAACTCACCCTGCGGGGTAAAGTAGTCACTTTCCTGGGTGGACAGAAAAGATAAGGAAATGGGTGAGGGGGGAAAAACACTTCAAGTGACAAACTATGAAACTATGGTCTAATATTTCATTTTGCAGCCAAACCTGAGACCTCTGTGTAGGAAAAAAAGGCCAATAGAGGGCACTAGAGCATCACCTCATTATTCCTCACATAAGAATAATCGCAGAAATATGTTTTCACATTATATTTATTATTTAAAGATGATTTTAGGTTAAGAGTCTTGCCCAGGGACACATGGACATGTGGAGCCTGGGACTGAACAACCTGTCACAAGTTGTGGAGTAAAATCTACAACATAAATTAGATTAAAAATGTTCTACATTTTCTGAAATACTCGCTGATAATGCATTTTCCCACCCCGAGGCACAAAAATCCCCCCGCCCCGACTGTCATTATAAGTTGATTTATGAGCATTTGCTTCTCTTTAATCTACACACTGCCAACACAGCAGGGAGCAGCAAAGCCTCCCATTAGCTGAGAACACAAATTTGCTTCATCAAAAACATTTTAAAAGAAGATTATGCTCAGCGTTGCAGGGCTGCTGTCAAAGGGAATGTCTCTGTTCTTTACATGTCAGCTGTGCTCACACAGATGAATTCCACACTGTAGGCAGCTTCCGTCACTTTATTTTCTCATGTTCTCACCCTGATGTCCCTGGGGTGCTCTCCCTCTGCGATGCGCACCATCCACAGGAACTTGTTGATGTCATCGCCCGAGTAGCCAATCACACCGCCAAAGATGATCAGGACGTAGTCGACATCCAGTGACCTCATGATTTCATACGCTGCAGTCTCGTTGGATGACATAGCTTTGCCCACCTGCATACAAACACATGGCAGGTCATTGCACCTTATGTGCCCTTATCTGTGGCTGCACATGCTTTAATCTTTTCATAAGATATGAAGTGCTGACAGAGGAAAGTTCTGGAAAGTGACCAACACTTGATTTTACAGCAGATAGTAATATTATGAGATAAAAGATTTTCCAATATAGATTTTTTTCCATGTGCCAATTGGCACTCATTGATGAATGGAAAATTTGGCTGAAAACCATGTGCAGTGCAGTGTTGTGTTACAGCCTCATGGTGGTGCAATAGACCAAGTCAAAAATAACCTGATAGTGTTCCATTCCTCGTCATAAAAGTGATTTCACAATAGAATTACCTGAGGTGAATAAACCATCTGCGCGTGTAAAATGGGTGTAGCGCTCTTTTAATCAAAGGTTATATTTGCAGCGCCTGTTCAAAGCGTGCTCGTCGGTTGGAGCCTGATTGCTTGACACAATAGTTTGTGGAGTTAATATAAATTGATTTTCATATAGAATGTTATTATTTTTGTTATCGCTCATCGCAAAAAACCTCGCATTTGCCACCGCACCTCTGGGTGTCGTTTCTTATCTTGGAGAAAAACGAAATGATTGCCTCATTTATGTTTAGATGGGAGGTCAGATGTCGGCAGCAGCGGCGGTGGCGGCTCTCACCAGTGCTATGTGACTGTTGTTCCACGTGTTGTTGTCCACAAGCGTGGTTCTGTTTGCCATGCCCGCTATCTGGTAGCCATAGTCCCACCACGACATGACCCTGGCGTGCTCATCGGTGTTCTGCCTCAGCCAATAGTAGGCCTCTCTGAAGTCATCCAGGATGTTACGGGAGCTGGAAGATAAAAGTTAAAGATGGGTAAGGTCACACATGCATATCTACAGAGTTTCTGATGTTCTTCCTCAACTATGTGTTAAGGCAGAGGTATATTAGTAGGTAGAGAAGGTCTTTTTCTAACCAACAGGTCAGGATCCCCAGCTCATGTAGTCTCCTGTAGATCATTTACTACTTATTTGGTATGAAGAGTATTAAGTGACAGAGATAAAGTGACAGAGAATTAACTAATCACTTCTGACAATTTTAGATAAAATAAATTGGTTTTAAGGCTTTTTTTTAATTAATGTTAAACCATGTAGACCATGGGTGTTGAACTCAAATGACCTGACGGCCTAATAAGCGTCAAGTCTGGTAAAAAAAAAAAAAAATACTGTTCAGTAGCAGATGGAGAATAGGAACCTTAAAATTATAGCACACTATACCATTATGACATCGCAATAAAGATATTCATCATAATATTTCACAATAAAAACATATTTATGCTGCAAAATAAGTCTATTATTGTCAGAAACTGAGAAATAAATCTGAAATTAAGTGAATAACATGGACAACTGGAGTTAAAACACCAAAGAAGCTTTCAAATATGTAATTTCATGTACAATGTGATACATTTAATAATTACAACCAAATGTCTTCTTACTATAATAAAAAATGTTGCTCATAAATATATTTAGTATCATATTCTGTCCATAATCTATCACCTGGATAGCATCACTGTTCATGCCTGTACACTGATAAAAGCAGTTTTATGTGACACGTCGTGTGATAATCTCACCCGTCATGGTTGTAAGATGCCAGCACTACGCTGGGGCTGGAGTAGGCGTTGCTGGTGACCCACGTGCAGTGGACGGCGAACATCATGAGCAGCATCAGCATCAGCATGGTGACTATGGACTTGATGTTGGGGCCCAGGCCCTCCTCAGCCTTCTCCTGCTCTGTAACGTGTTTACGCACCTTACCAGCCTGTAGGGGGCAGCACAGTGAAACTTGAGTCAGGTTCACGTTGCACGTCTTTTGGAGTGACATGGAGAATGATGTGTAAAAACCAGGCTTTCTTTATCCCGTTTTTATGTCTACTGGTCTCCTGCTGAGATTTAATTGCACGAGTGCTGAACTGAATCAGTGTCACGTTTCAATGAAGCTTACTGTGAGGGGCTCATTACCGCCTCGCAGGTCAGTGTAGGACATGGTTAATGTTGAGAGGTGAGACCTTTTCTCAGCATCAATAAGGGGGGTTTGATGTAGGAATGGCTCTGGGGGGCCCACTTACTTGTTATTTTTTGGGGACCCAGAAGTCAACACTACCAAATTAAGGGGGTTTGGATGTAGCGGTGGTGAGCTGCATATTAGGGGGCTTTATGGTTGTCATTTCTCTGGGGGCCCTAAGTATTTGCCTGGTATGTCTGTCCTGTCTTTGCACCTCTGCATTCTTCTCTCTGATGAATAGCTATTGTATTACTGTCTGGGTTTCAGGCACCATCACCTTATCCTGGTCTGTGATTGTTTAGTTTTTACTTGGCTCGAGTCTTTCTCAGTCTCTGATCAAATGAAATAAGAGTTTGGCCATGTCTTTGAATACTTCACACTTCACCAGGCCAAAATTGTGTGGTGTAAATCAGACACTGCTGTTAACTACAACACGACACTACAAACGTGTGGTTGAACTGATAAAAGTTAATGTTGTATTAGACTATTTCTTGTTGCACATAAACAGCCTTTGATAGAGTAGTCCTATTGAATGCGAACAACAAATATACTATTGTTTGGTGTCCCTGTCTAACAGTATTTTCAATTTCAGCATTTACACTATAAAATGTTTTCTTTGAGACTAATGTCAGTTTCTGCTACAAAAAGAAATCACCAAAAACAACACTTATGCTCAAAAACACTGCAGCAAAGTTAAACGACACGACTGACGACCTTGTCGTAAAGGTTGCTGGCGTTCTTTCGGTCGTCCTCGTCGCTGCTGTCCTCTGCAGGGGGACTCTGTCGCTTCATGTCGTCTCCCAAGTAGTGCTCAAAGACGCTGGAGAAGGCCACCGCGGACAGCATGCACACCACCGGGGTCAGAGTGAGCATCAGACGCACCATCACGCCGGCAAAATACACAGCACTTATGGCATACAGGGCCACTGGTGTAAAGAAAGCACAGACAGAGAAACAGGGAGGTTAGAGGTGAGCAGGATGTTATAAAGCACTCCTAATGAGAGTAATTCAATTCTACATTTAGCCAATTTCCTTTCATTTAACACTGCCGACTCATATTATCGGTCCAGAGTCTCACCACAGCTGATGTCAGCCAGCGAAATGAAATACATCCATGCTTTCCTTTGAAGCATCAGAGACTTTGGCTGAGTTGAGAGTACAACTCAGGTGAGAACAGGGTCAGAACACCAAACGTGTCAGTGTGTTTTCAGCTGAACTCGCATCAAAGACTCTCCGATGAGGAGTCAACGTGTGCAGAGAAAAGACGGAAAAATAAAATCTCTGGTGTGAGGAAACACACAGACAGGGTTCAATCAGCCAAAAGAGGAGCTGCAGAGGACTGAACTTTATGTTGGCAAGCCATTACTGGTTCATTTTAGCTCAGTGCAGATATATTGTATTGATACACTTACTCTATGGCTGCTTTATTAAAAAGGTCCAGTGTGTGGGATCTACCAGCAGAAATGTAATATATATACACTGTGTATGTGTGTATATAAATATATATATATATATATATATATATATATATATATATATATATATATATACATATACACATACATATATACATACATATACATATATATATATTTATATATACATATACACATACACATATATATATATTTATATTTATATATACATATACACATACACACACATATACATATATATATATACATAAACAACATAAATGACAATATTTAAGGCATAAGTCATACACACTGGTCCTTTATGTGAATCTCGCATAATATTTGAACTTCGAAAAGCTCCAGACAATCAGATGAATCACATGTGACCAAGACATATCGGCATCTGGAGGAACATAGCTGTGAAACTCTACCAGCAGCCATTTCCTCACCCATAACAATTTCTCTTAGCTTCGTCTCTGTGTCGTTTTTTGAACACCTCCGTCTACGTCATTTGCGCGATTCATCAGAAAACTAGAAGCTGGTGCCCGAACTGCTTCATTTTCTACAATTAATTTTCATGAGCAAAATGGAAAAGTTCAAGATTCTCATTTTACTGCGGTCGTCTGAATGTTAAGTCTTACGTTTACAACTAGCAATATACGGTTATTGTAAAACGTGAGGTCAAAAGAGGGATCTAACACGACAGAGAGGCGGTTATTATTTTACCGTCTAATCATTGCTGTACTCCATTCTTTTTATTTTTCAGCCATAATCACAGGAAATGACAATATCGGGGCAATAAATTGTGCTCAGAGATCACATCAAGTACTGTACAAATGTCAGTGCCTCCATAACCTGTCTGTCTTTGTCTTGCTCCGGGATCATTTTTACAATCTAAATTCTCCTGCGGTGACATTTTGAAATTCTACACTGTTGCTTTAGATGCAATGATAAAAACATAAATTCAAGTGGGACTGTTGTGCACTGCAGGAACGGCAAATTACAAAAACATTACTCAACAGACATTGTTTTTAACAACATACAGAATGTTGTGTTAAAGGTAATTGAGTATATTTACCTAAAGAATATACATAGGGTAAAAGAAACAAGGTTTCCTACAGAGAACACCCTCCATCAGTGATGATGACACTGAATCACGACAAAATATACTGGGTGAGAGAATGTAACTTGTATAAGCCTTCTAATTGAGATACTGAAATGTACTCTATACTCTATTGGTACAATCAGAGACAACAGATGGGTTATTATACAGTTATGTCCACCACCAAATGCACTTTTTGACTTTGTGCTTTTAATATCAGCAATAATACTAATATAGGAACAACTCTGGTGTCTAATTTACATATTTTAAGTTTGCCTTATGGGGGAAAAAAAGGGGTTTTCTACTCTCTCTTTTTTTGGGCTGAATATTCTCTGGTTACAGACCCAGGGTTGCCATTTGAATTCTTCCGAATGGGTCAAGGGCTGAGGGGCCCCTGAGCAAGGTGCCTAACCCCCACTGCTCCTGTGGCCGGTTTGTGTGTTCACCAGTGGTGTGTAACAAAGTAAAATGCTCCATAACGGATTGGTGTGTGCAAATATATAACTCCAAGAAATCCCAAGAAGGATAATTTTTCAAAAATACTACCCCTATTCTAGTAACACCAAATTGGTGAAGTATTCCTTTAAGTGGCACGATTTACAAGCTCGTTTTAAGAATTCTAGCCAAGTAAAATGTCTTACCCTTCTGGCAGATTTTTCAAAGACACTTCAAATCAAATCAATCAATTTGTTTGAATTTGACTTATTTCTAATGTGCTGTTTTTGCAATGACACCCAGAAAACTGGGTCCAGACATTGTCGAGTGTTTGTCGTCCTCATATGACAAATGCAGGGGAGTGAGATGCATTCACAACAGCAAGAGACTCTCTGGATTCATCCATGCAAGTGTCAAGGCAACCGCCCGGTGAGTTAATACTAAGGAGAGTTTCTCCTGCTGCTTTCTCACACAAGCTCACTTGGATTTTATCCAGAGATCATCTTCAGGTGTTAGCTGTAGGCAACTGCAAATCTGCGAACCTAATGAAGACGATTATGACCCGAGTGACAGCGAACCTTCAGAGACTTACTATAATCTGGTGATAAGACGAGAGAGCTGTCAGGAAAACCTACAGAGAAAGTCCTGAGTGACTTTTGTGGACATTTGCATTCACACCCACACACAGGAGAATGTCTGTACTTCACTGCAAGTCTGAGAGCAGACTAAAAGACAGATTCAACAATTCTATACAGTAAATTGAGTTACCCTTGGAAATAAAGCACATCTAATTCCTTAACCATATATCGGTGTTACTACCCCTCACATTTTGACTCACTGACGACTAATGTCGCTTACCAAACACCCGTTCATCGTTGATGTTCTTGATGCAGAACCAGAGACCTGCTGGGAAGGTACAGACGAGGATGTGAAGGTCAAAGAAGAAGGACACCCAGGTGGTCGGCTGGTGCTCAGACACCGACGCTATTATGGGAATGTGGATCTTAGCATAGCTGTGGATCCAAAAAACAAGAAAAGAAAGAAAAACAGGCAGGAGTGAGATACTCAGGCAAATAATTCTTTCCCTTTCATCTCCTCTTTCACAGCTTTATGATTATATTGATCATAACACCACACAGACTGCTCACTTATCAACTACACATTCACATATAGTCGTCTACGTCTAGTCTTTATAGTTCAGTCAGCCACTATACATCGTAACAGAATGAAACAACAGTTGCAAGGTCGACTTCTGTAGGAATTCATGAATGTGGAGGTCATGCAGGTCACGGAGCAAAGGATAGCTCCAGATAGGGCTCCAGATCTTTTTGAGTGTCTTTCTCAATAAAACCGTTTATGTTCTGGTTTCCTTGCTCTATATAACAAAGAAATCATTAAAACTGAATCATTTTTGGTTGGTGGACAAAACGAGACATTTGAGAACACAATCATTTCCAGTTCCACCACTGAATCCAATTAATCTACAGTGTTTCCCAGATACTCTCACTGGTGAACTGATGAAATGGCCTACCCACTCATGAATGTATTCAATAGTGATATTTGTTTCATCAAATACATGCCTATTAAATTAAAAATCATATTTTTTTTCTTCTTCTGAGTTTCTGCTGCTTCTTCTTAAGTAAAACATTTACTTTCCTTCAATTATTTCACATTTGCAAGTTGCAATTGGACATTCTGTTCACAGTTTGACTCATATTCAGAATATAAACATGGATACTCTGGCTGTCAGCTCCATTGATGACAGACTTTCTCTGTGGCAGCTCTGTGTGCGCATTCAATCTGAAGACTTTGCCGTGGCCAGGTAATTATATTTCATTGTAATTCATTCTGAGTGTTTGTTGTTTCTTTCCAATAAACAAACTGTCTCAGGTGTCCTTGTATCATTTTCCATTTTGAATAGGCTTTATCATTTATGAAGTGATGTTTGACTGGGTTAATGTTTACTGAAATCTACATAAAACACGTAAGCAAACTGTGGCGTGATCAAAGCATATCGTCTTGTCTTTGTTTTCTATGATGCTGGCACCACTTTTTAAAAAAAACAAACAACATAAATGACAATATTTAGACGACAGCGTGAAGCTGAGGAAGAAGCCAGTGGTGGATCCCGCTGTGAAATCCACTGTCAATCACAACAAGGCTAAAGCAAAACTTGCTTTATCACCTGTTAAGGCTGAGAATGGGACCACAATTTATCACTGGGGCACTTCACCAGTGATGTGGTTGTGCCTTATCTGGAGCCAGTTCTTTACTTTTTTCACTGCCAAAGAACTGATTCCACACTGGCACCAACTATTTTGTTGGTCATGAAGTGAAAACTGCTCCCTTAACTCCCTTCTTCAGGTTCTACGATTTCCTCCCCCAGCAGATTTGGGGATTAGGTAAATTGGACACTTCAAATTGATTGTAGGTGTGATTGTGGGAGTGAATGTTTTTTTGTCTCTACGTGGCCCTGTGACGGACTGGCGACGTGTCCAGGGTGTACCACACTTTTCGCCCCACGTTAGCTGGGATTGGCCCCCCTGCGACCCTCATGTGGAGGATAACGCAAGAAATTGAGCTGGGCTCGACATTTTCTACAGCCAGTAAGCAGCAGGTGAGGACACATTTAAAATGGACATGGAAAAAGTGCATTAAAAAATAATGAAAGAAGTAGCAATAAAGTTAATTTGGTCATACATGTCCTTCAGGTGCACAGTAGTAGCTGTAACTATTTTTTAAATCAAAGTGCATAAAATCCAAAAGTTGAACAATATTAGCATTTGTTTCTCTTTGAAATAAGCATGTATCACACGACCCACAAACATCTCAAAGCGCCTTTAACAGAATACGAAGAACCATCAATGCTATCAAACCTAGTCGGTTATGGTCCCCATGTGGCCCACGGGCCTCCATTTGAATACACTGGCGGTCAAGGATGAGTGTGTGCGCTCAGTATCTATGGAGCAGAATTCTCCGTGTACACGTTCACTATCTGCGGCACTGAAAAGTGTTTCATTAATGATCACGTCCTAACCCAGTGTTGCCTAATGTGTCCAGATTTTGTTCAATAATAATGATGACATTATTTTTTGAACAGATCTTGTTCAAAGCAAATGTGTCTCGCTGTGAACACGTATTCAGAACGGGGAGGACCAAGATAAAATCAAGTTTGGCTGATGTCAGTTATCTTGGGTACAATTACCCCATTCATTTAATTGCAGTACAGCAAAAATTCAGCTTCCTTAAAAAATTAAAGAGAGAGAGGGAGAGAGGTCAAAAGTCAGGGAACATTGAAGTAAGTAGGAAAGTCAGACTTTTAGACTCTGTGCTCCATATGTGCTGAGATAGTATTAGGGTTTAACAGCTGATGCTGCAGTCTGGCAGTCCTGGACATGATCTATTTAGAATTTTATGACGGAACTGAGTGACTCACTGCCTGACCATAAAAATATTTTGCGTCCCTAAAGAGAGGTGAAGCTACAGCATTAGGTTTGAGTTATCTGGCTCAATGTTGAAGCCCATCAGCCGAACACCGAAGATGAATCTGACTTTGGGGGCAACGGCCAATATTTTAGGACTTCTGGTGCAGACAATGGATGTCCTAGTCAAGGCGAGCTGTGTCTCAACTCAGCGGGCCGCCATCTTTGGAGAAAGTAGTCGACAAAAGTGGTCAGACACGTAGATCCTGTTTGAACCAAGATGGCCTGAACTATCTGGCAATTTCCTGACTGTGTTGCTGCTGCTGCCGTCTGGAGCTGTTTACTAACAGCACGTAATGACAGATATGAAGTTATAGTTCCGTTTGTATTTAATAACAGAGTGTGAGCTTCTCAGTTAAGCTGATGATTATAAACCGGGCCTCCTCTTTTGTTCTACTCACATACTGTTGTTCACCTTGTGGGCAAACATGATTGATCGAACACAGTCAAACTACAAGTGGAAGCCTCCTATTTGATCTAATGGAAATGTGGACTCCATGCAAAATTGACCAAATCTCCCAACTCTAGATTTTTAGGGTCAATGTGCTACTGTAATGAATTTAAAATGCAATTATTTGTTGGGTACAAAAGTACAACAACATCATGACTTACCCAGTGTCCCACAGGGAGTAGAAGCGCCCACTCCATGGAGCGATGTACCCTAAGGGTGAAACACACAAAGTATACATTAAAACAAAACACTTGTCTAATGATCATGGACCAATGTCAATGCGCACACACACAGTTTTGGCTGTCTGTGATCAATGGAAGGTGTAACTGGCACAAACATTCCTTCTGCCTGCATGTATGAATCTTTCCTGTCCTCCCAGCTCTGCAGCACACTGCCTATATTTAGACAGATTATATATGGATTATAGATATTTGCTGTCATACGACTGGTTGGTTCTATTCATAAGCAGCTATCGCTTTAAATGGGAGCATTAAATGGTTGTTGGGTTTTAAATAACGCTTCTTATTACCATGAGCAACTTGTGTGTCCTACTGACAATTGCTGTGTTTCGTGTGTGTGTGTGTGTGGAAGTCTGTTTCTCCTCCATACATCACCCATGTTGTCCACAAGCTATTAAAATACATCTGTGAGCCGCACTGATGCACTGGGTGGCATTTTTACAATCGATACGAGCTCTGTACTTTATTTGCTGCTGGACATAATGAGACATGCAAGGGCAACAAATGTGTATTAATCCACAGCTGAAAGATGTGGATTAAGACATGACATTTGCACCATTCACAACACTTTGAGTAACCTTTTTTTGTTGTGTTCACAAAAACATCCAGGTCAGTGTTTTCCTCTGCAGTGTATATATACTCTGTAAGGCAACTGGACTTGGCTGAGTGCATGTCTGAAAGCAGCTTTTGAAAGCAGCTGCTCAGCCAACCCCAATTTTTTTCCCACAAAAGTAAAGAAAAAGTAAACCAACCTGTGTATGTGAGATAGATGACAGAGAGGAAAACCACTCCAGCAGCCAGAGAGACTCCCAGGAAGAACAGAGTCTGGAACTCCTGCCTGGTCAGTCGGTTTTTCAGGTACTGAAGGAAGGCGTAGACCTGAAGCAGCACGAACACACCTGCAGAGATGCACAACACGGGTCAGTGAAGTAATTCCTTGTTTAAAATGACTGTGGAGTGACATAGCAGAAATGTAGAATTACATAATAGAAGTGTTTTTCAAGGGACTGCAAAAAGAAAAGACACGAACAAACCAAACCCCCGGCTGAGGGGTCACTGACCTGCTGCCGCCATGTGTTCGCTGGTTCTGATTGGCTGAAAGCCCACAAAAGGGATCTGCATGGAAAGGACCAAACCGATGATGTAGAAGGTGCTATAGGCTGTAGGGAGGAAATAAAGAAAAACAGTTACACAGAGTCCACTGTACAATGACTCTGTGTCAATCAATATATCGCAAGACAATCAGATATCGTGTCCGTCTAACTGAAGAAAACAAAACGTCCGTGAAGTAGTCGAATAGTAAGATAAGATAGTCCTTTATTTGTACCGCAGTGGGGAAATTTACAATGTTACAGCAGCAAAGACAGTAAAGATAATTTAAAAAAAAGTAGGAAAAAACCTAGAAAAGATGTTTAAGGGAAAAATGCTAGAAAGTAGCGGGAGCTGCTGCAACAGGCTGCCACACAGGAGGCGCCATCTAGAGCAGCATGTGTCAGGCAGGTTCTCTCTCAGTTAAAACATGGGAACGCCATTCAAAAACAGATGTCTAGCTATTTCACTTAAGATTCACCTTGTAAAAAAGTTTGCCAGTTTAAGTGTAAACAACTGCAGGATCATTTTCGCCACTTTAGTTTTTAGCCAGACAGCTTTTTCTAACAGGAAACTGAAGTTTGTGTCACTTTGAAGACAAATGGTGCAAGAGAGTGAGCAGTTTAAACAGAAAATCTGATTTTGAAAGTTTCAAAACCTTAACCATCTATAATTTATCATCAAAGACCAATGTTTAGGCTGAACTAGACAACATTCCAGCTTAACATTCCTTCACTTTAACTGTTAAGGTGATACAATACATATTAGAGGACCAGTATATCAAATCAATAATGTTTTTGTATTTCAAATACAAGACTTCCTTTTACCATGTTTTTCAACGTAAAGTAAAGTGGTTTTCAAAGTAAAATGCTGACTCAATTTAGAGGCAGCTATTTTCCTCGAATAATGCTTCATTCTAATGTTAATCCAAACTTTGGATTGTAGCGGAGTTTATACGAGCAGAAGCACGGCTGCCCCCCACATGGGTGCACATATATTAGTTTGACGCCATGGACTTGGAAATAAAATAAATAAATAAATAAATAAATAAAAAAACATTAGAAGACAAGCACCTGAGGGCAATTGCATTAAAAATGCAGTGGCTTGGCGCAAGTACTGTGCCAGCAGAAACAATGAACAGCAACATGATTTTCAAAAATTGATAGAACAATTAAAACACAGCCAACGAGTGAGTGTGTGAATGAGTGAGTGAATGAGTGATGTCTGTGCTCAGCAGGATTTGAACTCAGCACCTTCTGCTTTTAAGACTGCAGTGCTCGCCCGGCCAAGCAAACACACCCTGCACAAAAAGCAATCTCAAGTTTACGCTTTGGAGGAGAGGTGTAATTACCCATGAAGTGGAGCTTTCAGCTGTGTTAGCAGGAGAAGTTGAGCGTGAGAATATATTGTTTGGTAAGAACGGAAGGCCATAAAATGAAAAGAGAATCTACAAGTTAAAAACAAAAGTGGGCAAGTTAATGAAGAACAATGTCGTGATTTTGCTTTTGTCAAAGAGAAAAAAAAAGGACATATAAGCAGCACAATGTGCTAAAGTTCAGTCCTCACTGAGAACCATGATGAAAAAGGACAATTGATATTACATGGTGATTTAAAACGAGACTCGGCAAATGTGGAAAATTGTCTGTATTTTTGATATAGCACTTTTCTGGTCTTGATGCTGCTTCACACTACAGTTTAGTCATCTGCTTTGAAAATAGTCAAAGAAGAAATTTAATCCCTTCCCCTAAAGACTCTTTATGTGCGAGAAAAGCGACCGTTGTCAACCGAGGAGTGTCCAACACGATTTCATTTTATATTTTTTGAATAACTTTACATTACATTAAACCATTCAGCAGATTTTCTCAAGTGATGTTAACCCTTCGAACACAGAGCATTTAGGCTGCTTCTTTCCATTACTATGTTCAAACGTATACACAGAGGCTATAAGAATGTGCAATATAGAGTGATTATATGCTTTTTTTTCCAGCACAACCTACAAAACACTACATGTATATAAACACACCAGAGGAAAAAAAAAGTACTCACTTTTCTTTTTTAAACCGAAATTTGGAAATATGTCACAGTTCAAGTTTGCTCGGCTCATTTTAATGAACAAAAATAAAATAAAAATGGTCTCTTTTGTGACACGTTCACACATTTTGTTAAGCTTGAAGATGTGACCTATAACACAAACCATCAGGATGTCCATATAAGGAGTTGTCTATTATTCTCACGGCAGTTTACCATGGGTGCGCCTGTGCACTAAGGATTGAGGTTACAACGCAATGGGAAACGCTCAACTGAAATGCAATCGGTGACATTCATCAGGAGGAGAAGTAAGTGCTAGGTTCAAGAGCAAACAGGCAGAAAAAGCAAGTGTAAGCAAGTGACAAGTTAGTGTTCATTTAGTAGTGTTAGCGATGGAGACTTCGCGGGTTTCTGCATTCGGGACCTTGATCCACTGTCGGAGAACCACAGATGAGAACAATCTGGACTGAGCTCGTCTTGTGTGCAGGGATGACAGAGCGAGATTCTTTAGAGGAACTCAGGAGGTCATAAATGATGAGTGAATTCATGTGGATAATGTACTCCTTAACTATAAACCACTTTGAGAAATAAAAATTAAAAACAATACCGGTGATATTATCATTTTAAAATCCAAGCATACAACATCAATGAGGTCTTTCTCATATATGGACAGTATAAAATACACATGGATTAAATTAAAGAGAAATCTGCAGTGACAGATGTCATGATAGAGCACTCAGGTTACACAGTAATCAATATTTTAAGCTTGTGAGAAGACTGTAAGTTGAAGTCTCATGACTATAACCAAGGATATGCAGTACCTGCTCAACGTGTGCCTGTGCTTGCATTTCTTATCCAAACATCAAAGTTGACAATACAACTGTCAATGTCAAACAGACGTTCCTTGAATTTACAAATAGACGAACATATCAACGTCAAAAAAATATAAATAATCTGTCAGTATATTCCATCTGAAAGTCTGTGACACTTGATTCCATCAGTACATACAAAAATCGTTGAAGAACTTGAATATCTTTTCTCTTTTTTTTAAAAAAAAAAAGAAATGCACTGATTTTCTATTACACTGATGCACACTGGGCTCCATATCACAGCAAAAGGTACGCATCGGAGAGCACGGTGAGCTACGACAGCTCTGAACTAACTCAATTACTGGGTCGCTGCAGGCAGACTGAACAGAAAGAGAGAGAGAGAAAGCAACACAGGAGGAGGAGGAGGGCCAGAACAGGATGAAGTTGGTTAGAAGACCAAAGCAGGATGATGACAAAGTCAGCTTGATGCTGATTTAATATTTTTTTCCCCCTCAATAATCCTATTGCAGGATGTAGAACACAAGTCATTCTGTGTCACGTCCCCCGTCTCTGCTTTCAATCTCTGTCCGTGTCCTCAGTGCGAGCTCTGGTCCACGCCATATTTCACAGCTTCATCGCAAACTTAATCTCATCTCGCCGGTGGTATCTCCAACCGGGGCTGAATCGTTTTTAAATCAAAATGAAATGCAATTCTCAAATGTTCTCAAGCTGTAACTCTATGCCATTTAAAAAACAAAAGAAAAAAAAGTAATATATACACGTTGGAAAGGATTTATATTTTTCTTATCGTTGCATTACATAATTAAATAAGAATTAATATTAAAAGTATTGTGATGGATGTCGTGCGGTAAAGCTCGATCGCGCTTTAAATCGTAACACAGCGACATCTAACAGAAACTTGACTTAATGTCACAGATCAAATTAAAAGCATCTGACAGAAAAATTAAAACAAGACATTAATCAAGATCTGTGATGACAGTGCATCGAGATGAAGTCTTTGATTTAAAAAAAAGAAAAGCTCTAATCTTTTTCTGTCTTTTTGCTTGCTGCTCGTATTTCCACTCTCTGTCTTCTTACTTTTATCACGTCTCCCTTCTGCTCTTCTCTGGGGGATTCGCACAAACCTCATATCTACCTCATTACAGCCACAACATCAATGATAATGGCTATTATTAATCATCAGTGGCAGCATTTATATGGCGGAGAAATGACAAAGCGTAACAAGCTACTCTGTGTCATGTTCCTAAATCAATGTTCACAGCTTTGAGCTTTGTGCTTTTAGAGAAATCCACTGCTGTTCCTTGTGTGCCGACTCCTCAGTTAACTGAACCCCTTTATGTTTATGTTTGTTTTTCCTGGATGTTACACAATACTCGACAAAAATAAACGTGTTATGCAAGGTTAAATAACATGAGCCTCTTTATGTAAGTCTGTATTCAAGTGATAGTCCAGGGTTTTTCATTAATGTGTTTATATGAGGTACTGGCACGTCCAGTAATTTGGGAAAAGTGGTAGGGGAGGGAATCACATGGTACCTTATAATACCAATAATATCATGATACAACGATTCTGTCATAATCAATATAGCGATACATCACGATATCTGTCTAATTCAAGAAAAAGCATCCGTGAAAAGTGCAGGATTTCTCTTTCTATTCTATTCTATTCACATAGAGAACAAATAACAATAAAATCTATGTATTGAACGTGGATGAGGCATCTTTTAACGTAGCTTTCTCCACCATTATCCCACTGTAAACTCCCTCTTCTTCAGCCAGGCAACTCCCACCCAAGATTCTCTCATTCATTTGAGCAGCGCCACCACAAGGCGACACAAAGTAACGACGCCTGGTGATTGAAACTGGCAGGGACTGTTTAGTTCAGAGCGCCCTAATTTCATAATAAAAATCGATAATTGCCCAGCGTTGATTATCGTATTGCACGAGGGCGACGACATATCATCAAATCGATATTTTGACAAATATCACACATTAATCCTTTTAAATATGTGTTTTTGAATGAAAATGAGAATAATGATAATTAAAAATTACCATTCCATCTGATATCGCGAATCATAACGCAATCGCATTTCCTGTCAAAATAAATGCAATAGGATATTAATTCAAAATCGTTCAGCCCTATACCAGACAAATATTTTTTTTTTTTTAGGTTTCCCTGGGTTGTGTAGTGTTTTTCAGTTTGTGTGTGTGTGTGTTTGCTGGAGCTCACCTATGTAGACTCTGCGACTGAAGCGCTGCATGAGCAGCAGGACAAACACATGAAGTGGAATAAGGTTGATGATGAAAACGTAACCGCCCCAAGCTGAAACCTGTGAAGCACAAGACGATATAGTTCCATATTTAATGGGAGGAAAAATCCACACTTTCATAGTTATGCTAAATAACAGATAAATAACAGACCCACACCAAAAAGACATACATAATAATTTACTGCATCTTCACGTGACGGGATTTGAATCATTACTGTATCTGTGTAATGTAATGCAGTAACGCCAGGAGATAATGAGAAAATGACTGAGGAATAGCAATATCTGCACGGCCCGTCTGAGAGCTGTAGCACGATGATTGCCCTTCAGGTTCTGTTGTTGATTCCAAAACTGTAAAAAAGGAGGCAGACGCATGCTCAGATGAGCAGAAAAACACGTGCATCTCTTGACCAGATTTGCCCTCTTCGCCTCCAACTGTCATGTAACTGCCAGGCAGCGAGCTTCTGCGAGGCCAGAGGAGTCACAGTGTGCAGGAGTCGTTTTAATGATTCATCACAGTTGAAGTGAATGATCCATCAATCCTCCAGCAGATCTGTCTCTGTCGGGTGAAAATGGCTTCCAGTGTTGCAAGTGCGAGTCTTTTGGAGACAGGACGTGACAAGCAAGTTCCTGTGCTTCTATGATAGAGGAAAAAAATTTGTCTTTTTTTCCCCCTCCTTCTAGTTACAGTTCAGGGACTAATTTCTCTCTGAAATTAAGATATTCCTTTGAATTTGAGGGGGGAAAGTTCAGTCAAACCTTAAAAACCATTTTGAGTTCAAAAAATACAGTCTAGAAGTGCATCAGACTGTCTGAAGTAATCATTGCATCGTACAGCAGAACCTTGAATCCATCGGAAAAATAAGACATTGACATTATGAGCCCCACCCGAGTAAGGTGGAGGAGGTGTCACAGCCAGACAGAGCAATGATTAATCAATAATGTTGTCATGTTTTTGTGTACGTGTATGGGCAGGAAGGAATATTCCAATATCTTTGAAGGAACAGCGTGTCACCAAACATTCATTTGAATATGATTTTTGGAAAAAGTGACAGCGACATCAGAATCCATTTGTTAGCATGCTCTGTTACGGAGCACTGTTGCATCTCAATTAGATGGTTCTTGATTTGAACAACGGACTTCATATGAAGAGAGATGTCATGACAGCTTACGAAAGCGAAGCCAAATGGTTTATAATCACTCTGGTCCAGTATAGATCATAAGATAGGGTGATGGCATAAATGTATCAGCCATTTTTCAGTCACTATTTTGCTCATATAATGATCAGCCTTGATGAAATTTCCTCTCTATTAATAGTTAATGTCAGTTGTGTGTCTCATGCAAATACCATTGGCAGCAATATTATTTCTGCCAGCGTGACTGTGAGCTTCCACTGTCCACTGCTCTCCTCACAGCTTTACCATGGGTTAAAGCTGAGCTCCACGGTGCATCATTTGCATCATTTTCAAACAAATAAATGAATAGCAAAATTTTCCATGACTTTACACCAAGTGGTGGTAAAGTTAATTTACACGTGCATTATCTGAGTTTATAAGAGTAATCACAGTTTGATTTATCACTGTTGAAATCCATAGTCATTTTTGTTGTATGGTCGGCGATCTTTTTTTTTTCTTTTTCCAATTACTAAAATGGTAACACTGAGGGTAATGGGCTTCTGAGGGAAAGACACACAAGACCAGTTTCAATAAGTACTATTCTGTTTTTCCCCCAAAAAATCTATTTTCATAATCTTACAGTGATGAAGCGCTTCTCCTCTTGTTGAATATCTTTGACCGAACTTCATCTCACTCTCCGATATTTTTTTTGTCAAGATGGAGCTAATTTACCGAGTCAAGAAAAGTCATCAATTTCCCCTGATGCGCCCCAAAATGAATCAAGCTGCCAGTGATGACTGATTTCATATTCTGAGATGCTGGATAAATACGGACTCACATTTGTGTTGGGCTACATTTATAGTCTGAAGAAAATACAAATACAAAAACACAAGAAACCATTCATCAAATACTCACCATGTAGAAATAAGACAAGCAGCATCCGATAGCCCAGAAGACTGATCCTGTCTTCACAGACTTCACCTGCAGTTCAAAGAAGACAGAATTAGAGATTCTAGTTTGAAGGACTTAAAACATGAAACATTGCTTCTTTGCCTCTCGCGTTTGAGCAATGTATGAGCGATTATCATACATTAATGTGGATGTGAAGAAGAACCACAAAGAGATTTTCTTTGCCATATTCCCTCTATTATCTATGATAGCGTAAACAATAAAATTTATTAAATTTAATGTCAGAGCTGCAGCTACTGATTTCTTTTTGGTGACTTCAGGGGCAATAAACAAGCTGGTAAAACACAAGATCTGATTGTAATTACTTCACCAAATTGTTATTGCCTGATTAAACCGATCGATCAGTTTCAACACAACTTCACCGGAGTCGCGTTTGTTGCCAACTTCTGTTATTGCTCTTCATGGGACATATAAAAGTGGTCCCTATCAATCGGAAAACTATAAACATGAACGCGGCGTCTGGCCGGGTAATGATTTGAAAAGGAAGTGAAAATGGAAAAACACAAAATGATTATCGTGCGAGTTTAGTGGTCATTTCATGCGGTTCTGTAACTTGCAATTTTGTTCAGTAATCTGACCATTTCACTTCATCCTGACGAGAACAAGATTGAACAAATATGCATAAAAGCGTACCCAGAGGTAATAGGTGAACTGAAGAGCAAAAATGGCGATGCCTTCATTGTCAAAGGAGCCTGCCACAGAGCGGGAGATGTATCCGGGGACAATGGCGATGAAGCAGGCTGCCAGCAGCCCCGCCCCCTGGTTCCACAGTTCCTTTGTCAGCAGGAAGGTGGAGATGGAGGTCAGGCCACTGAACACCGGGGCCAGGAACACGCACACGTCCCGAATGTGGACGGTGACATGCAGGAGGTTGAGCACATAGTGGATGAGGCCTGCTGTGACCATCAGGCCAGGGTACACCTGTGGGAGGAGAAAAAGAAGGTCATTATTCAGGCTCTCTTCGCACCACTGCAGTCATTATTATCCATAAATCTCACAACTAAAAAGAGAAGTTAAGCATAACGCTACTTTGACGTGATGAGAAGCGCATTAACATTGACAAGCTGATGAGAACTTTAAATAAAATGCCGTTTCATGCTTCCCTTCACTGAATTAAGTGGAAAATGTCCTCATTAACAGTGTGAATGAGCAAATCAAGAGTAAGGGGGGTGAAAATAAATCACACCATGAGCTTGTTCTGATGACAGCTGATGCTGCTATACATCAGAGGTGAGGACGAGTTTAGTGGGACGACTGGAGATTCATCATAGTGGCAGGAGGACAGAGAGAAGTTTGTCTGACGCACAGATTTAAGCTATGACACATTTATGAAGCAGAAAATTCTAAAGTGATGATGATGAACTGATAATCAGTTTATAAAATAAATGTGGTGAAAGAGAAGAGGAGAAGACAAGAAAGAGAGAGGTCACACAACATCTGTGCTTTGGAATAAACACATACTGTGCATCCATCAGCCACAATATTATATTATAATATAACTGTCTGAGCTACCGCCTTTTTTTTAAGACTTCATTCTGAAAAACTATTAATAACGTGACCTGAAAGTTGGCGTTAATATACCATATGCTTAATTCCATACATTACTATGGTTTCAGACAGACAAATACCTTTAATTGTTTCTATAATTTATATATCTCAACAGCAGATATTGGGGGGAAATAAACAGACTGTTTCTTTAGACAATTAAATAAAATTGTCTCCTCTCCCAGAACTGTGACATTTCTTCTAGCTTGAACAGCTAAAAGTAACATTTGCCATGTTCCCTCAAAACGTGTGGAAACTTCTAATCCAGGTGTGTTCACTTTGGCCCAGCATTTTATTTTATTTTATTACTGCAGTGAACACTGAACAAGCAAAGTAAAAAAAACAACAACATTTTAATTCAATTCAGATAAATGTCAGACTGACTGACTGACTTGCCAAGTCCATTGATTTTTGGAAATATGACTTGTGGGTTATGTTTTCACGAGAAAATCAAAATAATCAATACTAGGAAATTGCAATACTTACTATTACTTTTGAACAACATGCAGTCTGTTGTACCTCTGTCCATCTTAGGAGCAGGATCCCTTACTTTCTATGTTCTTTTTAAATAGGCTTTTAAGGGTTTATTGAGGGGTTTATTTCTTACCATTGTTGAGGTGTTTGTTAAGGTTACCTATGATTTGTCATTATGGACCATTCAAATACAATTTGACTGACTGGTAATTATTTATTTAGAAGAATTCTGGCCCTACCATCAAAGTCCAACAAGACTCACCGTGCCCCCCACTATCCTGCCCAGAGGGTACCAGGCTCTCTCATCAAACCAGTTGAGGAACTCGTAGAAGCCATTGGTGGTGAGGAAGTGAGTCGACCGGTAGTTGAACCTGTGGTGATGAGACGGAGACACAGATCGGACAGTTAGACAGGAAACCAGAACAGACTCAACGGCGACAAAGACCATTTTGTGTCTCACTGAAATACAGATTTAAAAAGGTTTTCACAACAATCACCCAAATGTAATCAAACTATTCAACATTAGAGATTAAAAAATTCAACAACAGTAACACAATAGAGAGAATTGGACAATTTTACCATCCATTCACAAGCACAAATCATGGGTTCATTAATCCACTTACAGCATCCAACACATGTTTTATTGCACACACTCTCTCTCTCTCTCCGGTTGTTTAATTTGCTTTTCATCCTGACGCTGCTGCTTTAACCCGTCTGCTCTGCACGGCCTCACTCGTCCCTGGCCTTTTGTCTGGCCTCCAGTACGAGTTGTTTACAGCCACAGACGCTTCAAGAACAACAATCCAACTACAGTTTGTTTTTTCTATAATTGGACAAGTTGGTGGAAAGAACCTGGTGATTGTACAACACTCTCCTAAACCTCAGATGCAGGCTGTTAGTCAGCTGAGCTCAGGAAGCTTGATAGAAACTGGAAAACAGGAATGTGACGGAGGGACAGCTACAAACTAAACGCAAGGTTCTCACACCCTGGTTAACATTAAATTCACAGACTTCTCAAGGACTTTCCAGGAACAATCCCCTCAAATTTAGGGACTAAATGTGCCGACACAGATTAAGATGGGAGGGAAACTTGTAAGAGACGCGCTGCCCAAGGCGTCCACTTTTATTGATTTGCAGCACGCTCTGCATCTGGACAAGTGATTGTCCTTGGGATCTTTGTCAAAGTCAGCCTTTGTAATTTAATTTCGGTGACTCAGAGATCTTCAAATTTGCATTTCCCAGGCATCACGTAATTTGCTTGCTCTTGCTTGACGTTACTCGCTGATTGCACTGCATGGAATCTCACATCACCGACGGAGAGAGAAAGTGGACAGTGGACACAACACCGCTTATAATTATAACTCTATGTTTGTTCTGCGTCGGCCTAGTCTACGTACATCAAGCAACGCAGAGAGCATGAAACAGTAGGTGGCGTCATAAAAAACAAGGGCAGCAGCTAGAAAAATTTACCTAAATATCAACTTAATGGAATACTTCACCAATTTGCATTCAGCTTTGTATTACTAGAATAGGGGTAGTATTTTTAGGATGTTTTTTTGTCACGTGCCCACCAGTGACACTTGGTCCAAGGCTTGAAACTGCAATGCTAATTCTGCACTTTTAAGACCCACTCGTAGAAAGACAGGACCTCATTCCCAGAATGTAAACAGTGTCAGGACTTGTTGTTGGGGGCGGGGGGAAATTGCTGGTTTTGAATGAGGTCAAGGGCTGGGGTGCCTCCGAGCAAGGTACCCAAACCCCCATTGCTCCCCAGGCACAGACGTGTGCTGCCAACTGCTCCTGTGCCAAGTTTGTGTATTCACTGCTTAGTGTCCAATAAGGATGAAGCTAATGGAGAAGTAAAATTCACACGCACGCGATTTTCACATTTGTCTGCTTCATATTTAGCTCTACAGGAAGGCGCAGTCGTTCAGTATTATTAAATACTGTGTATTTCCATCCTTACAGTCAAAAGCCCGAAATCCAGCATTACTGCGGGGGTTGGTGGTGGTGGGGCGGGGGGCGGGGTGGCTGGGGGGGGAGACGGGTAACCCAGACTTGACATACAAGATGATGAGCTCTTTAACCTTTTTCAGCTCAGGTCTCAGAAGAAGTAAATCATCCAGGAAATCCAGGCTCATTATGTCTTCGGATACTTACAAGAATGGCCTTTCTTGAGCAAGGGAAATTTATTGCAGCAACAAAAAAACAAACAAAAAAACCTTGTACAATGCTGCAGCTGGTGAATTTGTACAACCAATTGTCATTTCTGCCTTTTCTCACAACATAAATCTATTACCCGCAGTGCTTTCCTTCTGCAGAGGTGTGCCACTGCACATAATACAGGTATATTATACTGTACAGTACTGTGCAAAAGCTTTGCTGTTTTTAGGTCTGTCAAATTCAACGACAATTGGCATTTGGATTGGAATGATGTGACTGAAACCTGGTCTTGTATATTAGCCAGCAGGTTTTATCAGTAACATTAATTAGGCTTCGACTCGTGTAAGGTTAGTTGACACAAAATAGTAAACACTTTAACCCACTCATTCATATGTGTTTTAAGTGATTAATAATTATACTGTATGTAACACTTTTGCACATTATTATATATGAATGTAGTGTTAATACACTGAATAAACATACTTTGAAAAATAACACATGACAGTGTGGAACCTCAGATGTATACAGTGAAATGTAGTTTCTCCGTTTACCAAGCTTTCATACTTAACATTAACATAACAAAATGGATCTGTGATTATCTGGCATTTATTGATTTGATGATTTTACCGTTTTTTTAGGCCATTCGCCCAGCTCTGTCTTTTACAAATATGTTCAATCTCCATAAATAATCCAAAAAAAAGCCTCCGAGTTTATTTCTTTGATCGAGCTCTACGCGATGAGACCGTAACACAGCCACTTAGGCTCTGTTATGGTCTTTAAAGTCAGATGGCTGAACCAGTTAATGAGCGCAACAAAATACCCTCTGGTTTTATTAGAAGTGAGAGCGAAGTGCTAGAAAAGTTTTTTGTGTGGGGAGTAAACAGGGACCAGGAGGAGTAATAGACCACGGCCACACCTAATTACGCTAAATTGGAGATCTGCGTTCTCTCCGAAGTGCCTGGTCACAACTTCCCTGGATCATAAGAAACTCGGCGATGAGTAATATAATACCAAGCCTGGTACAACGTGTAGTGTTCTACTTCAGTCGGGTATACCTCTGTGCGTGGAAACTAAACTAATAAAACAAATATAAGACGTATGGCACTGCTGCTGGCTGAGTGAACTCTCATTACTCACTCTTACTAACAGCTTTAGTGAGCAGAGTGGAATACATTGAGACGACTATTTGTTCAAATCCACAGAGAGAAACCAATGTGACGCGCCCTCCCACCCCCACACACACACACACTTAAACATACTGCTGACCAGGCTGACTATGCTTCACTGACTTCAACCAAATACAGTGTTAAGCTTTTCCAAAACTGCAGCTTCCTTAGTTTAACACCAACACTTGTTTAACTGACTAAAATAAACTGTATTCTGTAGTGTTCTTTTGTTTCACAGTGAAAATATACTGAATGCTGAACAGCTTCGTTAAGCCAAGCTACATATACCACATTTACCATGTGGGCACACTTGCGAACATAATGTCAGACCAGTCACCAAGACAACACTTGAAGCCACCTCCACCTGCATCTTTCCAAGACCAGTGCATAGGATGTAGAGGCGTTAAAGTGTGAAGATGCATAATGAAAGCATTTGCATAACGTTTTGCCTTGTTCTCTCCTCCCAAGTGTGTATGAGAAATTATGGTGGTCTTCAGGGCGCATTAATACATAAAACGCCAATATTTGTGTCAGTGTTTGATTTATCCAATCTGGGCTACTCCACACACAAGGCAGACTTCTAAGAATGTAATATAAAGGACTTATTTGCCGATATTCTGATATATATGACAAAAACATTCACATTTAAGAAACTGAAACAATCAGAAATTTAGATTTAATCATGACAAAAACAATGAATTGAGTATCAAAATAATTGACGATTCATTTAGGGATCGATTAATCGAGTAATTGTTTCAGCTCTAGTAAAAAAGAATTGTTGTGGCGGGCGCTAGCATAGAAGTTAAGGTAGCAGTTAAAGCCAGTATGTGCCAATACTGGTATTGTGCCGATAATATCATACATCCTTAAACTCAACGCATCTGAATTTTTCATGTGGAAAATAAATAGAAAAATATTTTTTTGACATAACTTCTGTTTATAGATACATAATCCTACACTCTGGACCTTTTCATGAAACAAGTCATATCCCTTTGTATACCACCTTAAATGGTCTTTTGCCATTAAAACAAATGTGTGATAGAAAAGACTGAAAGAGAAATGGACCATCTGAAACACAGCTGCAGCAGTGGTTAGTAAACGAAAAGTCATATATGGCAGTACATGGCACTGTCGACTACAACTGAAACCATTTTCTATTCTCTACTGATTCAACAATGAACTGAACCCTTTGTTTCAGTGACGGATCAGGGAGTGTGAAGAAATGAAACAAACTCGAGGAGATAGAGTCCAGGAAGATCGTGTAGTTAAACCGGTTGCAAGACATTCTGTGTAAACATGAATAAAAATGACAAAATGGAAAATGTAGACTGAAACGGCCCCGAGACAATTATGTATTGACGGGAAGATGTACACACCAATAAGCCTTAACACTGGTTTTGGATGCTCAGCAAATACTGTAGATCAATAATTCTCATACTTTTTATACCAAGTACGACCTGAGAAAATACTGAGCTCTCAAAGAAACACCATTATCACCAACATTAAAAAACAATGGAGTAAATAGGCCGAGCAAAGTCAGCTACGGACCCTTCACAGGAGCCAGATTTATTCCCAATAAGATCATTTTCTCTCTCATCCTCCTCCTCTTCCTCACATACACTTCACACACTGGAATAGTGAGATTAGATTAAGACGGAGCGAGAGATAATTTACTTGTTATTGGGTCAAAATTCCTCAGCTCCACTCCAGCTGAACCACCGGTGGTACGTGTACCACAGTTTGAGAACCGTGGCTGTAGATAAATGTATTGAAACTTGGCAGTAAACCCCTTGGCAGTAAAGTTTAAAAAGCTGCCGAACAACTTTGTAAAAAATCGGATGAAATGTTTATTTATGGCTCTGTTCAGGCAGTAAAGACGACCGAGAGGTCACCGCGTCTGACATCTGCAGTTTATCCCACCACAGCCATAAATTACCAAATGGATATCATGCTGTATTGTAAAAAAAGACCTAAAAAAGACCATAAACTTTTCAGGGAAATGTTTCCCAATACAATAAATCAAGTGATTAAGAGGGTTTTTTTGTTTTTTTTTCCATAGACTTTCATTCAAACAGGTTCAGCTTTGATGTGAAGAAAGCCACCTGTGCGCCTCTTCAACAGGCTGAATTAGTCAATTAAAGAAAATGTATCACATAACAAGTGAAGTTAGGACCCTAAAAGAGCAATATCATTGTGTACACAACTGTATAATTAGGAGCAATTATAAACAAAATCTCAAAATCACTCTACTGCATCTTCAAACACAGCAGATGACCAAATAGCAGCAGAGGTTTAGGGCAGCATCACCTTTTAATGACCCGTTCCTATTATCCTTTCCAAACTGAGGTAAGGGGGCAGCAGCCTGTGCAGGGTAATTGCACACCACGCTGCTTTCACAGCTTGTGTGTGCGTTTGGTTACCCACAATTAAACAGGAAGTTCACATTGAATTTCCTTTCTTCACCAATAGCTGGTGCTCATCAACCGACCATCAACAATGAACGGACAAAATTATTAAAACACGACTGTGATGCATACGTTAAAACAAATCCTTGTTATAGCAATGAAATAGTGACATTACTTAAAAGATCACAGTAAAGAGTAGCCAGACTAGAAACACACAAAACTGCCGCTGACCAGGCCAACTGTGCTTCACTGACTTTAACCAAATGCAGTGTCATGCTTTCGTAAGCAGCAGCTTCCTGGGTTTAACACCAATACTCACTGTGAAACAAAGTACTGCAGAATAAAAACAAACCACTCTTTCAGACTTTGTTTAATATCTAGACTAGAAATACACAATTGTGTATGTTAACTTTACACATAAAGACACCGGCCAAAGACCCAGAATGAGGACACTACTGACCTTCCGTGTTCTAAGTTGTAACTACAGCGTGCACTGGGTCAGTCAAGGACATATTTACGACTGGTACTAAAATGTCACAGAGAAGTAACATTTATATTAATTGAAGCAGCATCTAATAGTTATTTTTATTGATCTATTTAAAAAAAAAAAAAGTAAATAAATCAAAATGATCTTATTCTGTTCATGTTCCTGTACATCCATGCAAATAACCATATTATGCATTTTTTTAAAAAAAAGAATGCAGTGATGCAATCCTTTGGTGAATGACAAAGAGCAACCATTTGTTTAAGAAACCGCGAAGCAAAAGAGGAAGCTGCCAACACATGCAGCGACTGCCACCAACGGCCATCACAGACAGATTCTACCTTTTACGAGGGCTGCGCAATATTGCTAAAATAATAATATTATTATTATTACTATTAGTAAAACAAAAACAATTTGAAGTTTTGTCTGTGTGACATAATTGCAATAAGAAAAAATGTCCAAAGAAGACTTCAATAGTTAAATAGTGAAAATGTGACAATTCTAGAATAATAAAGGTGGTTGTGAAGGTGGGTGCACGTGTACAGACCAGGAAAATAATGATTAAAAAAGGTGCTAAATGAGAGTAAACCGCATAAAATCACAAAACATCAGTGTGATTAAATGTTATTTCATGTGTTTAAATGTTACAACAAAATCTTCCCTTTTCTGCAGTTTCTTACTTATTTACAAGTTTTATTCATGTGCGGGCATTGGACGCTGCTTTTTTATGAAAGTGAATCAATTAATTTGTTTGAATGAAGCAGCAAAAAAGTTGTAGAATAAAACTAAACTAAAACATCGCATATCAACTATTGTGACGTTTAAGCCAAGCATTCGAAGGAAGGGGATTTAATTGATGCTATACTCGGCCCCGTCAGAATCTTTCAGAAATAGAAAAGTTAAAAAAACCAACAGAAAATATCCAGTGAGCTGCAGTTCTGTGAGCGGAAAATTGCCTTCTTGGTAATGTTTAAAAATATAACAAGGCAATTATAAACTGCAGCATTTATGAAACAACCATTCATTACAGATATGAAGAAGATAATTGTAACCTAATAAAGTGGCCAGTGAGTGTATCGTGCACTCCTGACCTGCACCACAAACTGTAATCATTATAACTAATGATGCACCAACTGTGTGTGTGGGTGAGTTTTGCCTCCTGCCTGTTGGACTCAGGAAGCACCCTTCACCTGAAAGTTCTGGTCTGACCGAGAGACAACCTCACGCTGCATTCTGTACACGAGAACGGTGAACCCGGGAGAATGTTTTGGACACAATTTTCCCAGACCTTTACCAGAGTTCATGTCTGAAAACAGCTGTACTTTGAAGCTGCCGACTGACTAATGTGTACTACCTGGAATCATTTCAGGCTTCGCAGCACAAGACAAGTACATTCATTTGTGTAGGAACACAGTATTGCTTTGTCTGATTATACTAAAGGAGTGGCGGTGTTTGGCAAAGTAAAACTGTCTTTTGTTAGAACTGAGGGTGAAGGGAGTGGGGGGCAGGGGGGCACAAACGGCCACAGTTTCATAGCTTCACAGGACTTGAGGCGGAGGTCAGGTGGTGAAAAAGTAAAAAAAAAAAAAAAGTTGTAGAGTGTGGGCCACAGACAAAGACAGGAGTGGGCAGGAGTCAGGGGCCCCGGGGTGAAATAGATAGATGATATAAGAGCATTTTCTGTTCAGTTATCCGGCCTGTGCCGGAGCGTGAGCAGCCCGGGCTCTCGGAGGGGATGCGATGTGAGAAATGAGGCTCACATCTCCCTCAACAATTCTTTTAAATGACTCATCATGTCCACCAGGCACTGGATTTCGGTAACATCTACTTTTAAAGTCAAAGAGAGAGTAGATAGGGCTGCAACTAATGATTATTATTTTCATTAACAGTGTATCTGTTGATTGGATTTTTCAATTCAAAGTATTAGTTGTTTGGTTTATAAAATGATTAATTGCTGAAACCCTGTTTTAGACAAAGATGTGGCTCAATACAAAGATTTGTAGAGGAAAGGTTATTCTGAAACTAAGCGGTTACAAACGTATTTCACTAATATTCTTATTTACATGCAACTGAGCAAGTTCCAATGAAAGTTGCTTTGTTTCTTTGAATCAAAATATGATTTTCTAGCAGTCACAAAAATGCCAATCACACACAATTGGATTGGTTTCTACATCCATGCAGTGACGTGAACTTTCCTCTTCTGCAGCCTATAATACTGTCCTCTAGTTGGGAAAATCCATAAACAAGATGGTTAAAAAATGTATATATTTGGTCAATATTGAATCTCAAAGGCATTTTTTTACCATCTCACATCTCAACATCAGAAAATACAAAGCTCAGAGTGAGGCCAAATTTGGTATTCGCAAGAATGTAATCTTTACACGACCTGTATCAAATTTCCAATAGATCAGAATATTAGTGTGCCGTGCATGTTTGTGTTCAGACTTTCTGGCTGAAATCAAACACACTTAAAAAGCTAATTTGAGCCAGAGGCTTATTTCATGGTCCGATTCTCTGCACTGATCCGGCCCCATTCATCCTGCTCTTATCACGTCGTTATGTCGGTCTGTGTAATTTCACCTCACATGGCTTTGCTCAATTATGAAAGTGCCCTTGGTTTGACGCAAAACATCACCTTGGGCTCAGGGACACTGTGATGGACAGTAATTTTTTTCCCCACACAGTTTTAGTTTCACAAACCGATTACCAACTATTCTGAAAACCAAAGCTACTGAAATGTGAATAGTCCTTGGTTTCATTGCTCCATTTGACAAAAGAAACCATTAAATTGAAAAATGTCAGTTTGTGCACAAAACAAGACATGTGAGAACATCATCACTTCCGAGGTTTGGCAAACACGATCAACATTTCTCAACATTTACTTGCATTTTATGGACCAAACAAGTACTTGATTAACCAAGATAACTGACAGATTAATGGATTATGAAAATCATCGTTAGTTGTGGCTCAAGTCCATTATCTGCAACTGGATTCGCTGCATATGTAGTCAGAATTCAAATCCCAGAGGCAGCTGAGAGAACCAAGGTGAGTGAATGACAAGCACGGTAAACCACTCACGCTCAGAGGAGAGAGGCCTGCGAGAGGTTTAAGGGTTCAGAGACTGAGAGGGTAAAAAAAAACCATGTGCATGCAGATAGGCTGTGAGACCAGTTCCACTTCACTGTGTACTCCAGCTGAGCAGCTGCTTCACCTCCGAGTTGGAGAAGAACCCTAAACTCCGTGAAACACAGGAAGAAAATTACTGTGGTGTAGAAACAGAGCCTGGTGCTGTAAATAGTCCAACAGAGAAGTAGAAATCCCTGTGGTCTTTGCAGCTCTTCCTTCCTATTTTTAACTCTTCTCTCCAATATGTCCATTCACCCTTATTTTAGGATCTCAGCAGTTGGAGCTGCTTCTGCTGCACAACACAGACATTCTACTGCTTTTCACTCAAATCAGTGGAAAGACAATGAAATGATTGATAAAAAAAATACCAGTTTTAAGTGCAACTCAGCTTCTTAACACCTCTGGCAAGAGTAATGAAGTTTTTCCTGAATAATTGCATAAATAGATTGTTTATACACGTCACTCAATGTAAAAAAAAAACTAAAAATTCACCGTTTACTGAATTTTGTGGCCTACGTTTTCATTTGACTGGAAAAAAACAGTATTCTTTGTCTCAAAAATTCCCTACTTTTCCTCACACATGCTTCGAGCTGTGTCGTGAGCAACACTAGAACGAAACGGAGGCAGAGATACTGACTGTGCTCCACAAATTTAGTAAACCACCACCCAAAGCCACAGCTGCCCTAAATTAACAGCATTGGTAATTATCAAAATCACTTTTCTGTAATGGTTAATACACCAAAATTTGTAGTGTGCAGTAGATTTTTAATGCAAAAACATAATTATTATTATCCATGTTGTCCACATTTACTGTTTCACAAAAAACTGCAATCCTGTACATAAAAATATAGTTTTTAGTGGTTGAATGTGCTCGATTAAGAAGCCAAGTGAGTCGGCTCAAATTTGGGTATGAAAAGATGATTTTAGTTTGTTATTTGCCAAATAAATAATTAAAATTTTTAGTCTTTGAACCATTTCTAAAATATTTCTTTCTTGTTTTTATGACTGGTGGTCTAACATTAATGTGTAAATCACTGTATTTATTATTTATTTATTTATTTCCGTATACTATCGGTATCAATTTAAAAACTACCAGCCCTAGTGTGCTACACTAGCACTGCTGAATAATTATTCAGTTATTTGTCTTATAGCCGATGTACTGTGTCTGGAAACTAAAACGGCTGTTCAGAACGCACCTTTGGTTTTGATTGCTTGATTTTATGTGACAAATGTAATGGGGCGGCTGCGGGACGAAGTCGGTCCAGTGGGACGTCTTTCGACAAAATAGAGGGGGGTTTAAGTCACAGACATGTGGCTTTGAGTCGCAGCGCGTGTCCCTGAGACAAGACACTTAACCCCAAATTGCTCCTGCCTGCTGCGCCAGCAGTGTGTGAATGGGTGTTAGTGAGTGGGGAGCACAAAAAGTGCTTTTTATACAGTAGATGTGCAGCAGATGAGTGGGTGGAAATGTATTGTTTATTTAATTACATGAATACAGACTGTTTGCCATTACAGCTGTGAGCGTCGGTGTTTATAAGTTGAGCGCACGTGAGTGTGTGTGTGTGTGCAGTAACTGTAATATGCAAATATACTGGGCTGAGCACAGAATAGACTTTGAACATGTACAACCGACACGTTGTTCCAACTGAAAGTATGTGCATTTGTTGACAATGTCAAAGATACGTGTAAACTCAAAAGCAGGATTTCTAATGTACAAAACAACTATGTTACTGTCGGTGTTACAGCGTTTTAAACAAATATGATTACATTTCTTTATATTTTTTCATTTATTTCAAGATATTAGAAACAAAACGGATTAGGACTACGTAAACATGCCGTTAAATTTGGATTTCAACAAAACATTCAAATGTAAATCTGGTGCCACAAAGGCATCATGGAGGATGGGATTGACATCACTGCTGTGCCTGAATGGGAGTCGGGTGTCAGTGAGAGTGCGTTTTTAGTGCTGATGGTCGGTCAGTGGGAAGTGGTAATAGGCCCAACACAGCACCATCTCAGCCCATTGCAGTCTGGATGATTATTTTATGAGGGAGATGCTTATACAAGCAGCTGCTCAAGACCAGTGAGTGCGTTCAGAGGAGATCACAGGACATGACACCACACACTCACCGCGCGCACACACACACACACAAACACACACAGACACATATACTCAACTATGCCTCTCTCTCACTGGAGCACTCGCTCATGTTCATGAGTTGAACCGTTGAAACTGTGCAAAAACACCATGATATAAAACACTAGAATCTACTCATGATGGCTGTAATGTATTTGCTTAAGTCTCCCAATAACCAAACACATCATGTTGTCACTGTGACTTTACAAGTATTGGTGCTCGAGTAGTTGAGTCTTCCACTCCAGACGGTTTGTTGCAACTACAAAAACATGACTTAGTAAATTAAACGCAGGGTCACTTCAACCCCTTTTATTCAGACACCCCACTACACTGCTGTTAAAGCCCGTCTGTGTGTCATGGCCCTGCATACTGCACCCCAGTGTGTAATTTCTGACAGCATGCTGGAGTTCCAGGATCAAAGATGTGACATGAAACACAACAGTTTCCACCATGCTGGCTCTCGCTTTTATTCAGAAAATCCATCTGGCTCTGAGACTTCATCTGCTACCAGCATAAATCTGCTACAACAGTGCTGTCTTATGTCATGCTTGTACCTTTTTATACAGAACAATGAAGCACATCACTCATATCGCAATAATATTGTTGTGAAGGCTTGTGTAGGAAAACAATTGTTTTCAAAACAAAATTGAAATTTTAAATAATGCAATAAGCAAATCCCAATGGCTGCCATTTAATTCTTCTGGTTTTGATTGCTCTATGGCAGGGGTGTCAAACTGGTGGTGAGGGGGCCACATTTGGCCCTCCAATCGATTACATGCGGCCCGCCCACCACTGTGCTGAGGCACATCTGCCACTGAGGTGATGGAATATAGACAGAATATAAGACTATATGTATTTTCTAGATGTATTATTATTATTATTATCATTATTATTATAGTAATAAGACATTTGGTTGTAATCATTGCTTAATTAAATGCATTACACTCAACATTAAATCACACATATTTAAGCTGTTTTAATTATAGTTTAATTTAGTTTTCTATTTATTTCTCCATTTTTGTGCATCATAAATGTGATTTTATTGTGAAGTATACATCATTTTATAACAAAACAAGCACTTTTACTTTGCAATTCTGTCTAATATTACAGTGAATATTATATATTTCCCACCCACTACTAAATAGTTGTTATTTTCCACTTTTTTTCTCTGGACCGGCCCCTTCTTGACCAGACTAGATGCTCATTGGGCCCCAGATCATTTGAGTTTGACACCCCTGCTCTATGGTCTATTCTGTGCTGGGAATTTCCTTTCATATCCCAGCAAAAATGTAATTTATAAATGTTGAAAACATATTCATATCTTTAATTTCTCATCCTTGCATTTAGGGCTCTAACGATTATTCAATGAATTGATTATTAATCAATTACTAAATCAAAAGTTTTCAGATTTTGCAGCTTCTAAAGTATGACTATTTTCTGGTTTCTTTGCTCAATATACTCACTAAAACATTTTGGTTTGTGAACAAAGTAAGACATTTGAGAACGTCATCATTTTCAGGTTTGAAGAAACATTGACATTTTAAGTACTCAAATAATCAACAGATTAATTAAGGAAGTATGAAAATAAAAGATAAGTTCCTGCCCTACATGCATTAGAATACAGTTCAGCATGGTAGTTAATATTTTGGTCCAAATTTTCAAATCTATAACAGTAAATACTGAACTATGGCTTGAATGAAAAGGTTATCTCAAACCAAATTGCAACTGTGACAAATCAAACATTTGATATTTTACCCAAACCTTTAACCCCTGATTGTTTTAGGCCGGATAATAATGACTTGAAAAGAAAAGAGACAATCACTTGTGAACCAGGTTTTGGTGCAGAACCCTAAACACAAGCTAAAAACTCAGCATAACGTCCTCCCAATGTTCCAGTTCAACAAACTGTAAATTCTAAGCTTTTTTTCCCCTTTTTCTAATGAGAGATGGTTCTTCACGACGTACTAAGGCTGCAAGCAGGTCTCAACAAATCCAGCTCAGTTGACATCAAGACCGACTATAACCTGGGAAACCAGCTGCCAGTGGCATTGTCGTTATCGCTACCATCTGACATCGAATGGCTCAAAGAAGCAGCCACCGCCACTGCGGTAGAGAGAGTGGTGTGATATATGTGTTCAATAATTTAGAACAGCCCTCCAAGGATGTTATAAAAATCTAAATGGCCCCAGATAGGAAAAGGGTTTCCCACCAATGGTCTAAAATGACCAACCATAAGCCACCATATTGAGCTAAAGTCAGTCTGTAAAAGCCATTTGTCAAACAGTATTTTCATAAAAAAAGATTATCCCTAATGCTTTGGCACCACAGTAATTCAGCAAAACAGCTCTGCAAGCAAGAGAGACACCACTTTTACCACTGTTCACCACTGAGCTGGTGCTGCAACAACAAGAATCCATCCACCCACCGTTTACCGCTTTATCCTCCACATGAGGATCACGGGTCACTGGAGCCAATCCCAGCTGACACTGGGCAAAAGGACAGGGTAAACCCGGGACAGATCGCCATCACAGGGCAAACACACACAGAGACGAACAATCATTCATACCTATGGACAATTTAGAGCGACGAAAAAAAAAAAGATGACAAAACTTGCATTTGCAGCTCTCTCTGCTGCACAACTTGGTTATTACCACAACCAGTCTGATGGGTTTCTAGGCTGTATATTTCAAAGCCGGTACATTTGCTTAGTTGATTCATTTCAGTAAAAATTGACTATGACTATTCAAATAATTGTGAGTTGCAGCCCTACTGCAAGTTGTGCCTACCCCTGACTTTATCTGAAATTAACAATGAAATAATTAATAACATGAATGCTTAAAAAACAAATTAGCTAATTAAAAATGAACTCATTAAAAACAAAAGCATTTTCCTACGTTGTCTGGATCACCTAAGTGAGATTTATCTTGAAATCTGCACAGCAGCACAAAACATTTGTCAATTAAAAAAAACACAGCGCTTCCTTAAAGGGGACATATTATGCAAAATCAACTTTTTAACCATTTCAATGCTTGTATTTGGGACTCTGGAGGCCCTACCAGTCGCCAAAGTGTGGAAAAAGAATACTTAGTCATGTTTTCGTGGTCCCCCTTAGTGTAAGTATAGGCGATAAAACACTCGATGTTGAATTCCCTGCGCTTATGACGGCAGCATGCGCATTTCACCGCGAATGTTACCGCCCCACCAGTAAGTTTACTTCGAGAGCTCCACCTTAGCTCCACCTTGTCCCTGCGAGAGTGCAGGCGAGGGAGGAATAGCGGTATTATGTCAACGCGGAGGGACAGGTGTGCTGTTGGTGGCTGCACAGTGGAGCACAGTGTTTTACAGAGGATTTTATATATGAAGCTAATGTGCCGGATAAAGTCAGCAAACGTGTGTTCGTGTGTTCGCACCACTTCGAATCAGACTGCGGCCAGCGGTCGCCGCATTTAGTCAGGGGACGTATTTCACCGACGTACAAACACACACATTGTTAAGAAAAGGTCACAGAGCTCATAACTGACCATTCTGACACGTCCTAATTAAAAATATTTGTTCAGTACGCCCTCCATGACCGGAGCACAGACTCAGTCTGATACCGTCGCATACAGCAGCAGTTTATGCAGCTCGCCGCTGGCGATCAGCGGTGGCGATCAGTGGTGCTGTCCCTAAGTGTTTTTAACTCATTTACAGTTCGGCACTGTTCGGCTCGATCTTTATGTAGGACGTCTCTTCCTGTGTGGCACTCTCGCTGTTTTCTGCGCACACTGCCATGTTGATATTGTCAGAGAACTAGTGGAGGGAGGGGGACAGAAATGGAGCTGAGCGAGTGAGCGCAGTAAAGAGGACAAATCAGAAACCCCCTGGAAGAAGTAGGTGTGTGTTTGCCTGTGTCTCATTTGCATATAAAGGGACCATGCACAAAAACCGAGCGTTCTGAAAGGGGCGGGTTTAGCAGGGTTATTGAACTGCTATGATGCTTCATCCTTATGGTATTTTGACCAAAGCATGTCACTGACATGTTCATTAGGACACCAGGGAACTATTTTAATGGGGGAAATAGGGTATAATATGTCCACTTTAACATTTATCCAGTGCATTCTTTCAAAGAGTGCCCTGCAACACAGGAGTGTATCCTTAATTAAAATGTAATTCCACTGAAGTGACAACGAAAAAAGAAAAGAAAAAAAATGCGAGAATCGATTATTTCGAGTCAGACTCTTATGTCTAATCGTTCTTATGGAATTACTTCTCCTCAGCCTGGTCCCTATAATTACCAGACATCTCATAATAATAATGTGAGGAGGCAGTAATTATTCCAGTTTAGACTGATGTAATGTGCATTACTCCATCCAACACGCTGTTAGCACCTCTTGTCATACATAGAAGCCTCATTTTAAAGGTCTCTGTTCCGTCTGTGTTTTGCCACCGAGGCATAAAGCCAACTCCTCCATGTCTTGCTCAGGGTGACAGTTGTCCTCAGGGTTCACTGGCTATTTTCTCGTTTCATTTATGTGTCAAAACAGGGTCTATGTGCTGAATAAAATCTCAAGCTGATGGGTAATATATTTTTTTACTGCGGCTGACGGAGGAGACAAAATGACCAGCCTCTGAAGTTTGACCTCGTAAGCAGCCGGTGGTTTGAATGCACGGGTGATGATGGTGAGATTGCAGGAAAAGACAGACATAAGCCAATGACTCAATGTAAAGATGTGTACAAAAATGAATAGAGACAGACAGACCTGTATGACTGATTATGATCAATAATGAAAGTGATTTGTCAGGTGCTAAAAAATGCTGCCAACTTCAAACCATTTTCTTTTTCTGCAAAAATGGATTTGACAGTTTAGTTTTTTGATAACTTAGGGATATGATAGAGAAATATGGTATCCCTTTGTTCAGAGACAATGGAAAAAAATACGTCTGATTACTTAAATGTCACAAAGCTGAAGATTCTAAAGCATCAACATGAATCGATTGTCTTTCAACAACTGAATTGCAGCCCTCTGAACCAGGATACTGAGAGATTCAGATCCCTACTGTAGCCTTCGTCAGCTTATCCTTTGAGAACAAACATCTTACGGATCATTAAAGCTAATTTCAAGTCAACTCTCTGTCAAAACCACTCTTCTTCATCTTCTATCGTCAACAGCAACAAATTTCACTTTTTTTTTTTTTACCTTAAATAAACTGGTACTGTCCTCCTTTATGATCCATAAACTCTGATACACATCTATGCCGTGTCTGTCAGATTTACGGCTCTGGTGATACAGGCTTTGAACTGTCTGGAGTGTTTCCTCCCATATATCATATTTTCCACAGAGTTATGAGTTAATTTCCTTTCATATCACGGCAGCCTTGGCATGAAGACTGCTGTTTACGTGTTCTTCAGGGCCCCCCACTGCGTTTCTCACTCCTCTGCATCATAGCAGACAAGCAGTCAAAAGTTTGAGCTCACTTTGCTGAATTTAGTTTAAAAAAGCAGCACCTTTTATTAAGCGTTATAAGGTAGATGCAACTAAACTGGGTAACACTTGCAACCTCATGAAACACTAACAACAAGAGTATAATGTTAATTTCCGCGAGGGAACCTCCCAAAGGGATTAATAAAGTCATCTGTCTGTCTGTCTGTCATAAACATAAAAGAATGCAGCATGTTTGACTGTTTCAGTAAAACGAATGCTTCTCCCATCGTTAACAGAATTACCACGTCCTTGCTGCAGCCTCCCAGTTCTGACGTCGCTAATAGAAGAACACCAGGTCCAATGTGATCATATAGTGGTTTCACACTCATTAACTACCACCATCTGATAATTATAAGCCCAAAAGGGCATTTTAACAACCACTGTGTCACCCATTGTTGAACCCATATTCTTCTTATATGGCGGTATCAATATAAATAATGTACCTTTCTTTTCATAGAAACTATTACGCAACACTTAACTTGGCTCATAAAAAAGGGAAATACATGAAAATTGTTTAGAAAAATCCCCGTCGGGATGAGGAGATTGGGTTGGACGACATGCTAAAATGTAAATGAAAGACAAGGTCACTATTGAACAACATAATGTATATTACCAAATTACCCAGCTGGACTTCCCATTTGGCCAACAGCCAGCATCTGTGGCAAGAAGAATCAGGGGGGTCACAGGCTGGCAAGTCCTTCAAAGTTTAGGGTGAAATTCTGCAAATTTAGAATCCGAGGAGAGGAATGCCTGGCCCAAATTAGATCATTTTGGTATCTGGACCTTCCGACTATCATGGGTGTCTTCCGATTTGAATAGATTATATGGCTAAATAATCATGTGTGGCGGCCGGGTTCACGGATGCGATTTTAACGTCAATCGGACACATCCGAGTCTTCCCGATTTCATATCAAATGTATTAAACTTCTTAGTGTAGTATGATATATATTTTTTTTATAACACAGTGGTATCGGTATCGGTACTCTGTATCGGCCGATACCCACAGCACAAGTATCGGAATCGGTATCGGGAGGGAAAAAATGGTATGGGAACATCTCTATGTGTTTATATTCTGAAATCACTTAAATCATGTGAGTTTCAGTGAGATCACAAATCCCTGGAATCTCCTCACTGAAATATTTGATTAAATGCCAAGTGTGTGGTCCTGCGCCTTGGTTCATCTAGCCTGTGCTTCTATGCTTTCTCAGGATTAAAACCTTGACAATCAGTTACAAAGTCCTTTGTGTCTGTGGTCGCCCACGTTTTTTTAAAATCAAGTCAGATTTGAAAATCCTCTAGAGTGGGGCAGACTTCAGATGGACCACTATTAGGCACAAAACCCAGAGAAGTTCACAAAAAAATAAATGGGATTTTGATTGGTTTGATTCAATCCACAAAAAAAATCATTACCCTGCGGCTGCATAAAGCCATGACACAGATCTTTGGAGTTGTTCCAGGACATCTCTAATAAAAATGATAATGAGCACATGTGGACGATCGGTCCGATTTCAACAAGTAAAGACAGAGCGGGGACTCCCTTTAGCGGCACTGAGAAACTGTGCGTCGCCTGTTAACTTGTCAAATGAATCGTGATAAATCCTTAATACTTGCGCACAAACACTGACACATTGGATGTCCAACAGATGAAAAATTAACTGAGATGGTTACAGATTACTGTCTTCAATGAAATGAGAAAATGTGCAAACGCAGCACATTCTATTTTTTCTGATGCGGTGGGATACAGTGAACTAAATCAACGCAGCGCAGTCCCTGCCTGCCTGCCTGCCTGCACAAAGCTGGCTCTGAGCAATTCAGTGTCTTCACTGATCCAACACGAGACAGATGAATGATGATGAATGGGTCTGGTGCCAATGTTTTATTAAGAATATGGGAGCAAGAAGCCGTGGGCTTCAGGGACAAAATAAGACAGATGCCTGTAGGAAAAGGCAACACTTCTCACAATCGTCTAAATAATGTACTTTAAAAATCAATCTTAAATGTATCGTTTCACCACATGGACGAGTGATAGGGAATAGTGTCTGACAAATATGAAACCTAAAAAAACAGAAGCACCGATTTGAAAAAGGCAGCTGCTGAGCTAACAGCAGAATACTTCCTCTGGATATCTAAACTAACCAACTCACTGCTGTGTGGGCTGTTGTTGGTGTTCTTGGCAGTTGGCATTTGCAATGCTGCATTACAGCCTTCTTCTCTTTCCCTCTTTTCCTTCTGCAAACCTATACAATATACCGACAATGGTCAGGCCTGTGTCAACTGTCAGATGCTACAGCTGCTGTCCACACACTACCATGAGTTATGTTACAGATCATGCGATAAATACACATTTCGGCAAGTACAAACAAAGGTTAACACTGACACAACCAACGGGATTTTTTAAATTAGAGGACATGACTTTTTCTTGTCCGATATCTCAAACTGACCTTTCAACCCATGAAGTGGTTAACAACACATTTGTGCCATTTCATAGAGATAATTCTCTTAAATATTTTTTTTCCTAAAGAAGAAATACACAGCCCACAACATGACTAAATTTCTTTTCTTTCCCATCATATCTGATGCAGCGATTTTAACCAGTATTGGACCAGGTATTAATCTGCAAACATTATTTCAAAGTAGCTTCTACACTACATCATCAAACATCCCCATTTTAAAGTAAGACACTGAAATAGTTTGTGTATGGTAAAAAGCAAAAACACAGACATGAAAGTGTTTACGAGACAAACTGTATCAATATCTGAAGACTAGAATAAACCATCTAAACACAGGTAATAAAATGATTTAGTATGAATGATGGCATTAAGTGTGCATGAGTGGGTCAAGTATATGAAGCATCTAAGCTCAACATAGAATTGTGGTTCCTTGCGTGACATTTATTTCATCTTGTCGGTGCCACAATAACACGATTAAAAAAAAGACAGCATGAGCTAATATGTTAGCAGTACAGAGACAGAATAAGTAGTTCAAAGCACACAAGAAAAAGGCAACTGACCAAAAAGGAAAGTAGTCAAAGTGGCCATTCACTGAATGTGAAGCTTCATTTTTCATCTGAAGAATTGGCAAGAGCTCAAAAGAGCTCAACAGTCACGCAGTCTTATTCTCGAAGACAAACGACCCGATGGATTAAACGGTGTGTCACTTTTTAAGTTTCACTGCCTTTGTTAAAGAGTAACAGTTTGGGGTTTTTCCCCAACCAATCATTCGGGGAGTGGACAGCTCATCCACCGCCCACCCTCCTAAAAGAAAAGCTTTTTATATTTATGACATTTATGTGCACTTTTACTTCAGTTTGATGGAGGTGACTGTAGCACTTTCACTGCCCTTTAAAAGTGCATCTTGTCTTCCATTCAATTATCACTTCTCTGCCCCTGCTGCCATGGTTTACCCGTGGCTCACACACACGGGCATGTAAAGTGAATGTAACCGGAGTCAAATGATCAACTTGCAGCACTGTTGTTTACAATAAATGCCCTCCAAATGAATTAATGGCATATTTATCTTTTAACTTTTTCAAAAATATTACCCCATTCTAGTAATACAAAGCTAATTGCAAATCGATAATGTATTCCTTTAAGACAATAATTCAAAATTCATAAGCACAGTTTCAAATGCCAGCAAATTTAATGTGGTATTGTTTCAAACGAATCAATAGGCTGGTTTCAAGTCAGACTTATCAACAGTTAATTAGGAAGAATTCACTGTGAAATGAAATATTTTTGAATAGACGGCCCGCCAGCCTGAAAAAATTAATTTAATTCACTGTGTCATTCCAATCGACCCTGCAAAGCTGCCGCCTGACAATGAACAAAATAAACATCAGTCAAAGCAAACACGGATTAATAAAATATGTGAGGAGTTAATGATTAATCACTCTTTGTGCGGCACAACGCAGCAACAAAACAGACAAAGACAAGTCCTGGGCTGTCACCAGGACAAAGAGACTGATGTAGATGCTTTTTCCCCCGTAAAAAATTAATGTATTTATTGAACCACAGCAGCTTTAGAAAAGCGATTTAAATTTAGACTCCAATTTCAAAGTTAAACACACGTTAATTGGAGTACAGGAGACCAAAAAAAATACAAAAGAATGTAAACATGGCACAGAACTATATGATTTTCAGCAGGTGCGGGCGCAAAGAAACCAGCAGACACTGACGACTCATATTTCTCCTACAGCCACTTTGTTATTTAAATACAACTTTAGTCACACACACATCTCGTATTTGACTGAGGGAAAGTTTGTGAGCAGAATAAGAGGAAATTCTCTTAAAATTTTGCCGAGATAAACTTCATGGGCTTATCTCTGAATAGCAGACATCAAAGTATAATAATGAGACACATCGGGAGGTCACGAGGCGTTACTTTGATATTTTGGACACAAAGCCGCACTGTTGCTGTGCTGTTGTGTTATTCTGACTACAGATGTGAATGAGCCCCAAGATATAATCTGCTACAGTCAAATGGTAACAGTACTCTGTCCATTTCAAATAAAAAAGTTACATACATACAAAAAAACAATTGCACCGTTATTTCATCACCTCTTCAGTATGGGCTCTACTTTGGGACAAAGAAATCTACTGATAATCGTCTGATATCGAGCACAGAAGTGCCAGAGCGGATCACAGTCCTACTACAAATACACACACATGCACACTTCAAAGTGGCACTAGGCTTCACTGCACACACTTCAGAGTCTGTGTTGTGTGTGTGTGTGTGTATATCTGTGAGTATGTGTGTATAGTAGCCATGGTGATAAGTCAAGATCAAACAGCAGAAGTTTTGAAAAGAGTTCACAGCACACAGACACACATAAGCGAACCCTGACAAGTGCATCTACCTCCCTCCCCGGAGTGTCTGCAACCCCCATCTTTAATTGGTGGCGATATTAACAGGAAGAGAAAAAAAACCCTCAGCTCTAATGTATTTCCAATACACTGAATGTGATTTTAATGGCTCAGTGCAGAGGCACCAACTGTAACCCACAAACAAGCTCACAGAAGCCAAGTGACAAATCTTACCCAGGTGAATACAGAGCTAAAGCACTTTCTGTCAATTGCCCTGTAATAAAAACACAAGCAGCGTCATGTGAATGGTTTGGAGTCACCCGATCGTATGCTTTAATTGGTCAGAATAATAGGATCTGAACAAAAGATATGAGTGAAGACAAACATGAGGTGCTTCTGCTGCCCTGCAGCTGAGATGGGCGCCGCTGTCTCCAGAGAACAATGTTATCTCAGCAGGCACTTAGGCTGTTGTCTGGACTGTTATACGATATACAATAAAAATTTTATTTGTGAGATGGAAATTTGGTCACCTAGTTGAGGATTAAGGATGGCACTGTTCTGGGGGTCTAGATATATGTATATAACTGGATAGGAAATGAATGTATAAATATACAGAGTATGTACATCCATCAATTTAGTGTATGGGAAAATAAACAGTACACAGAGTAGTGCTCGTCAGCAAGGCTGAGCAATTCATTGAAATTTTATCGAAATTGCAATATGGGCTTCTGCAATTTTGAAATTGCAATTTCTTAAAGCCCAACTGTGTGTCCAATTACTATTTTAAATTAAATATTGTCCCGACAGACTGAAGAAAAACGTTTCTCATGGATCAGCAAAAAAAAAATCACACAGTAAATCAATTTAAATATGCAATTCAGATGAAAATGATAATAAATATGTAAAAATGACCATTCCCTCATCGCAAATCATATGACAATCGAAAATTAAATATTTATTCAAAATAATACAGCCTTACTGCACGGCACACCAGATCATACCGAAAACTTTCTTTTTTTATAATATTTTTTTTTTTTTTTTTATACCGTAAGACCAGTAAAACTCTGTTTGAGGGGGGACGCTTTTCACTGCTGCACCACATGTGCTAAGGACTTAGTAAACCATAACATGTATCTATCCATCTATCTAGGTACAAATTAAGTGATTTAGCTCGACTTGACTTGAAAAAATCTTATTTTGTGATAGAGCCAGTCGTGTGATCACTCAGTCTGAACTTGTACTTTCGTTAAACTCCTTGTATATTTATTAATTCAAAGAGGACAAAAAGGAACAAAACCAGGCCAGAAGAGAAAAACTGTTGCTCCAGCTCTGGATAGATAAATCAATACTTATGTTCATGCACTAATAAAAAAAGAAGTTATTTGAGGTTCTTAAATGTGAATCTCTCTGGTTTCTATGTCCTTACAGGACTTGTTTGGTTCTTGGACAAAGCAGTAACATTCAAGTCGTCATTTTGCGGTTTGGGAAATATCGATTTTACTAAGAGAATAATAAACAGATTGACTTAACGGCTGAAAATGATCAATAGTTGTTGGCCTACCCCCTGATGCAGAGGTTTGCATGATGCAAAGGCAGGTGGTCATGCTAATCAGCTTCCTGAAGATACAGGTGTTGACTTTATGTTATAGTTGCAAATGTCGCAGGTTTCATTACAGGAGCCGAGGGAGACGACAACAGGATGTCGAAACGTGGCGTTTTAAATATGACAGGTGACACGTGCATGCAAACGTTCCTTCTTTTCATTGTAGTATGTAGCAAAACAAATTTCACCAGCATAAGCACAATGAAATCCAGTCCGAAAAATCCAGTTACAAAAGGTAACAAGAAAAATATTGGGTATAAGTCACTTGAGGCCTCTTATTTCCTGAAACAGTTCAAGTGTTTTTCAAATTGAGTAAGCACAGCTGCAAAATTTAATTTTAGTTTAATTGGGGTAATCGGGGTGTGATTTGACAGAGACCAATGGAATTGTGCACACGGTGTTGACGCAGGAGCCTCAGGTTTTCACTATTATGTGCATAGTTCCATTTCTATGGAAGACAGTGGTGTAAAAATAAGGTATTCTACATTGAAGGGACAACTTCGGTTTTTTCAGTTCATCTGCACTGAAATAACCGTGTGGAGACGTCACTGGAAATGTTTTGTGGGACCTATACAGGCAGCGAGTGCCTCAGGTCTTTGACATACAAGCATAAATCTGATATCTTTGAGAGTGATTCTTTCCCGGAGCTTCACAGCAGCGTCCTTCAGCTCCTGCTTTTTGTTTCGTCTGGCCTTGAGCAAGTGTAGATCAGAGATCTGACTTGGCCAGTTAAAAAAATTAAATAAATACATTTTAAAAAATCACCCCGAAAGGCTCTTGGATTTTCTAGGTTGAATTTGCTGCCCAAAAGTGAAATATTATTCAATGGGTTTGGACGTGTTTGGCTGAATGTCGGGATATACGTTGCTCCAGTAAAGTGTCTGCATTGATCGAAATTGTCGAATATCAGAGTGATACTTATGACAAAAGTAAAAACTGGCGTGAGCAATAATCTTTGAAAGGTTGTTTCTGTAGGTAGCTTTTCTCTTTTTCCACCTGTTTGTGCTTGGGCCGATAACCAACACCACATCCTTTCTTTTGCTCATTCATCACATCGGCAGATCTAGGTGCGTTTGCCGATGTCCGATAACACATTTTATAGCCAATAGCGTATAAAGTATCTACCAATACCAGTCCAGCAAAATTACGCCATTACTTCTTATGACAGAAAGGAACAAAGTTGGATTTGCTTTTTAATAATAAAAAGCAAATCCTAATAAAACCTCTCATGAATACGAGAACACATAAATATTTTAGGAATCTTTCTAAATCTTGTTTCAAACTAAAAATGTTACTGTTATTTATATGGCAGATAACAAACCCAAATTCAACTTTTTTATTACCAAACTTGAGCTAACTGGGCTTCTTCTCTGAGAAATCAGGAATTAATCAAGCATAACATTCAAGCACTTAAACTAACAACTATAATTTGACATCGCAATCAAGAAATAAAAATGTGCTTTACTATTTTTTCTTTGTAAAACTGTAAATTTGTGGATAACGATAATTCAATTTTAGCGTTAAAAATACCATTTTCAGTTTAAGAGCTTCAACATACTGGTGTATTAACCATTAAAGATTGATTTCGATTATTACTGTTAATTAAAAGTCAGCTGTGGCTTCGTCTAATTAGAGCTGCAACTAACGATTATTTTCATAATAGTTTAATCTGTCGATTATTTTCTCAATTAATCATTTGGTCCATAAAATATCAGAAAACCTTAAAAAATTTTGATCAGTGTTCATCAAACCTGGAAATTATGTTCTCATGTGTCTAGTTTTGTCCACAAACCAAAATGACTCACTTTTAATGATTTCTTAGTTATCCAGATCAAAGCAATGAAGAAAATACTCACATTTAAGAAGCTTAAACAATCAGAACTCTTGTTTAAATCATGAAAAAAAACAATGAATCAATTATCAAAATAGTTGTCGATTAATTTAGTAATCGATTCATTGTTCTTGGTCTGATACATTTGTTAAGCAGTAACAGAATTATGCCATAAAGTAGAATTTTGTAGTTCTTTTTAAAACATGAACCAGAAACCAGCCAATACATGCGATGTAGACCTGCTCAGGCTTTGACAAGGATGCCATTCACGCTGTTGTAAGATGATGTACTGTCAAAATAATCTTGAAGGTTGAAATCCTACATTTGGTCGCTTTAAAATAAGACCAAACTGACATTAGTGGTAATTTTTTCTCTTTACAGCCTGTGCATAGTGTAGCTGTAAGAGACATACAGGCTGAAGATGAGCAGCACGGTGTGTTAGAGTGTGTGTGTGTGTTGCAGAGGGCATGGTTCACCTGGGAGTGGGCGTGTGCACGGTGCGGAAGTGTGTGTGCGTAAAGGTGGGCACTCACCGGTGACGCAGAGAGAGAGAGAGAGTCAGGGTTGGGAGTAGCCGTAATTTTTGTTGACCGCTACCGCTACTCATTCATTCAGTTATCACCCTTTTTTCCTGTTTAATCCGCCAGTCTCATTTTTATGTTTATCCATCCTTTCTGCGCTGTTTTGTTACAATAAATGCACCTAAGCATATTTGGATCTCAGCGTATCTTTATCATAATCTACTATAGCGCGTTACAAATCTACGTACCTGAGGACCCAAACCTCATATACTCTCAGCGGCTAAAAGGTTTGTGTTTGGAAGCCGCAATAGTAGCAATAATGTGATATTTATGGATTTAAGTATAGTATCAGACTTTACCTTTTCCTTCAATATCCAGTCCAATGATCTTGACCAGTATTGGTCTGATACTGAATATTGCAGCAGCTTATCTATTGGTCTTCCCACCTAGACTCGGAACAAGGCTTCAATTTATTTCAACTAACAAAAACTGCTGCTGACAAAAAAAAGGCATAACTTTCTATTTATTTAAAACTTATTTAAAAAAAGTGTACATCAACACATTCAAGAGTAAGCTTATCTTTTTCTGAGGCTTACAGCTCACAAAGGTCTGCTGTAACCACAGTATGCAAAGTGATGAGGCACAATGTTGAAAATATAAATAAGCTGTTGATCAAGACAAATGGGACTCTGGGATTTTTTTTAAATCCAATTTCCACATGTGTTTATTTGCTCCAGTCGTTTTTATTATTATCATTATTATTATTATTGTTACTATTATTATTTATGAAGCAAAAGTGCCATGCCAAATTCACGATGATCATTTTGACGACATTATATTGAGGGGTAGAAAAATAAATAAACACTCACAAACTGCGGCAGCTGCATTTATACTCTCAACCCCTGTGTCTGATTAAATCTGTTTTCTTTCCTCACTGTTTTATCTTTATTTGCCTCTAAGTAGGAATCATATTACTGAAGTAAAGCACCCACTGGGCCCAGTCCTTTTGTCAACAAGAATTCATTATAAACTGCATTAATGATTTTGTTGCAGGGGTTTCTATTTTTTGATATTTGCCCAAAACAAAAACACAACGCTACCCCGACAGCCACAAACTGGTGGGGAAAATGAAAAGTACCATTTGTAATCTGTAAGTAGCATGTTGCAGCTGAAGCTCACCTCGCCCTTTCTATTCTAAGTGAGTTGCTTAATTTGTCTATTGTGGGCTACTGTAAAAACATGGCAGTTTAGTTCCTGATATGGAAATAAAAAGTACGTTCTGAGGGGAAGGAAAAACAACAATTCATAAAATTCACCTAAAATAAACACACTGGACCTTCAAATGACTCTAATGCTCCAACTGCACAAGGTCAGTGGCATGCAGGAGGTCAGTGAGTGTGTGTTAGTCTGGCCTTTGATTCGCTTACCTGTTACCTAGCAGCCAGTGGATAGAGAACGGCAGATTTAACAGCCTTCAAAATTACCCCTGAACTCTGAGCACACGACCGAGGAAGTGACTGACATGATGGTCCACAGAGTCTTAATGTCCATGGAAAAGCATGCCGTACTTTCATTCTATTAGCAGAGCGTGAATGGGATGTGTGATATTTGAAAGGAATGCAGAGTGGCAGCAATAACCGGCAAGTCGTCAAACTTCCACACGGCATTGTTTCATATGAACTGAGCAGAGGTGGAAAGTAATGAATTACATAGACTCGAGTTACTGTAATTGAGAAGGTTTTTTGTGTACTTAAGTTAAATCAAATCCGTTACTGATTAATAAAAAGGTTGGCCTGAATTTACATAATAAAATTTTTTTAATAATTCACCAGAAACTTTGGCAGTGAATGATTAGGACAGGTGAATTGGTGCTAATTAGGGAGAAAGTTAAAGCGTTATTTTGTCAGCACCCCAACCTTATTCAAAAAAAAGTAACTAAGTAACTTTTACTCCAAGTACATTTTAAACAAGCTACTTTTTAGAGCTGAAACAATTACTCGATTAATCAAGTATGAAATTAATAATCAACTGTTTAGATAAACAATTAATCGGTCTTGAAGCTTTTTTTCATGATTAAAACAAGATTTCTGGTTGTTTAAGCTTCTTAAACGTTAATTTTCTTTGATTCAAACTAAGAATTCAACAAAGAAATCATTAAACTCAATCATTTTAATTTGTGGACAAAACCAGACATTTGAGAACATCATCATTTCCAGGTTTGACGAACACTCAACATTTAACGGTTTTTGACATTTCATGGACCAAACAATTATGAAAATAATCGACAGATTATTTGATTATGAAAATAATCGTTAGTTGCACCTCTACCACTTTTCTTTCAACTTGTAATCAAGTAAAATGTTTGTCAAAATAGTGGTACTTTTCCTGAGTAGAATATTTCAGTACCCTTTCCACCTCTGGAACTGAGCCACCGGCGGCAAAAGACGAGACTGCAAATCAAAATGTGGTCACAGAGCAGCAATAAAGAGAAGGTTAAAATATTTAATCCCAGATCTTAATATACAGACCTGTGAATCAGATATTGATTATATAGGGTCAGATCATATGTTAATGATACGTAAAAATGCATATATAACGGTCACCATATTCCCCACCATTAGGGATGATGATGACGGCTCCCATGTTGGATCCGTTCCAGGTAGCAGAGATTTGTTGAGCTCAGCTGTCAACAAATCTGTTATCAAAGTCATTAACATTCTGTCTGGTGGTCTCTTTTGCCTCTTCAGGCACAACAGGCGTCAGCAAAGAAGCAAAAACAAACAAAAACAACACTTCCACATGTTAGAAAGTGATCGCATGCTAATTTCTGAGAGGGAAATGAATATGAGTCACATTCTGTGACTCATCAGATTCACTGACGTGTAGCAGTGGTGAGTTTGGTTTCAGGGTTAACGAATGTCGTGGTTCAGTGATAGATGTGCCGCTTTGCCTACAACCTTTGAGCACAGTAGAATGTCAGTGGTTTGGGTTTGATAGTTAATTACCACACTGTCTACAGTATAAATGTCAGTGTTACGCCTATCTGGAAATTGCTCCCTAAATCACAATTAAAAAGCAAAATGTGTCGTTATACTTTCTGGAAAAACTACATTTTGCAACTAATGATTACTTTAATAATCGATTCATATGTCAATTATATTCTCGATGAAACAATTTGTTCTTTTGTCCAACAAAATGTCAGAAAATTATATATTTGATATGCATCCCTAACAAACATCACAGTTCTAGTTATTTTATTAACAATTCTAATACTGCTGCTAGCGTATTCATTACACTCTGTACACTGCAGTACAATGTGAACCGGAAATCACTAAGAACAGGAGGAGGATCCAACAGCTTTTGACTAAAATTTAGTCAAGGCAAACGGCACGACTTAATTTCAAATATGATTTGCCAAAAACAAGTTTGTCAACCTGATGGGGACAGAGTGCATCTCTCTCGTTTTATTTACAGTATTACACACGGATGAGAACAAGGGATCGGAGTGTACAGATGTCCCTGGCAGACAAATATCAAATACCATCCCATCATCCACATGTCTGAAGTGATTTACATGACAAACCAATCAACCTTGACATGTCAGACCAACTGACATTTCAAGGGCGCTGCCAATTGAATGCGCACCTCGGCCTCGTCAGTTCTGAACTGGTCGCCTAGAAGCGGCAGATGAAGAAAACAATGTGCAGTCTTCCCTTTATTCTAACTATGTACTTTTGCAGGCTTTCAGCTTTCAAAAGGGGGTCAAACCAGAGTAATAAGCAAAATACCAACTCATTTTCATTCATAAACATCATCAAGCGCATCCTACGAGATAATTACATCATTTAGTCACCATCGATCATCATCTGTGTCAACAGCCTTCTTGCCGTCCTTTGTTTTTCTCATTACAACACCATCAGACGACCAAATTAAAAAATAACAAGCCATGCGGGGGTAAGCTTGATAATAATATCAGAACATCATTATCTGTAGAGTCACGCCATGTCCACATCATGCACCGCCACTGTGGATCAGCAGTGAATCTGACATCGCACAATAAACACAGAAAGATAATATGTTTTACTAACACTTTTGTGTGAAGTTGTTATGGCAGACATCTTCAATACCAGCTAAATTCAAAATTGACAACTTGTCTCCACAGAAGCAGAACTTTTTTCCAGATTTTAAAAAACAAAGTAAATAGGATTACAGATTAGACACTGGATGCCTGCTTCTTCTACCGGACAGTTTCAGCATTTTTGCTTTTTATTGATGCCTTTATCTGTATTTTAACCCTATTATAACGCCATACAGGGTTGGCGTAGTGGTTAGCACTCTTGCCTTCACCTTTCTGCATGGAGTTTGCATGTTCTCCCCATGTGTGTGCGCATGGAGGATTTCTCAGGGTTCTCCGGGTTCCTCCGACAATCCGAAAACATGTAGATTTGTGGATTAGGGAACTTGGACACTCAAAATTGACCTAGTCTCTATGTGGCCCTATGTGAGATGGGATTGACACCAGTGACCCTCATGTGGAGGATAAAGCAGTGATTGAATAAATGAATACAGGCTGAAGGCTATTGTAACAGACGTCCATATCAGCCACTTAATTCTACCATACATGTTTCATTTTTTTTGTTTTTTCTTCAAGTAATTAACTTGATAACAGGCCTAAATTAAGTTAGTCAGTTAGGGGTCATTGTAGTTATGTTATCAGCCATGTCATTCTTTATCAGAATTGGCCACCAAGTGACACTAATTGCTTAAATGTCCTCCAGCTGGGGCCTTGGACAAAACAAAGGGTGACAGGTGGATCAAATAGTCTCTCCTTGCCAGACCTTGTTGTGACGGAGGTCCAGCTCAAAGGCAGAACACCTTTAAAGCATCCATCAAAGACACAACTAATTAAACTTTCTCCTCTATGATGCTGCGCAGTCGATTCATGGCTACGACAGTTCAAACTCCTAATGAACTGTCTCTAGGCAAGCAGCCTGATGTCAGTCGCTACCCTCTGCCATTATATCCACCAACAGACTCTCACATTTCTGTAGGAAAGGGACTATTACGAAGCCACATCAAAAAGGACAAATCAGAGAGAGTGCATGAGGGCGAGAGAGGGCGGAGTTAGTTCTCCTGCAGCCACCTGTTAAAGGTAAGATACACAATGACAGCATCCCTGCACTGAGGTCGTGGGGTTGAACAGTGATGAAAGATTTATCACAAAAAGTCGATGTTCTTCATCCTGCTGATTTTTGTTAAACTATCATGCTCTGGGGAAAAAAAGCACTTGTTTCACAAATTCAAAAGCGCAGATACACATAAGAGCTACTTTCCTTTCACCAATACAGACGCACGCACACACACACGCACACGTTCGTGCAACATTCGCAGTGAGAACCCTCATAGACATAAGACTTACCACAACCTTAACCATCACAACTAACCCTAAGACCAGGTCTTAACCCTTTAAGGTGTAACAGAATGTGAGGAACAGATAAAAATGTCCACACTCGGTATGGATTTATGATTTTTTGACTTCCATTCATATGCACACCTTAAACAAAGTATCATCCCTAACCTTACCTACAACCAGTTAATGCTTAACCCTAACTTTAAATAAAACAAAATTCAAATCTTAGCCATAAACAGAACCAGTTTCTCAGGTTTTGGTCTCAATGAAAACTACTGGCCTGATAAGGTAAAAAAAAAAAAAAGTACATGCACACACACACAACACACCAGGTGTTTCTGCTGTCCAAAATAAAATGCAATCACTATGTGAAAATTAATATTTAAATAAAATCAATAGTAAATGTAATGCTGTGCAATTTCGAGATCCAATTTAAAAAATATAATATAAAAATGACATATTATATTAAGTCAGGTGTGAAACATGAAATATTACCTGCTGACCATATGCAACAACTGATCAAAGAAACACTGACACGGAACATTTTGTACACGCCTGCACATAATGATGTCAGGGTAATGGCAAGGGGGGGGTTCTGCGAGAGCAATGGAGCAGTGTATGAACACATTTCCCTCCGTGTCATGCCACACTAGTCTTTCAGGCAGCCACACATAGAAACTGACGGACTGTCATTCACCCAGTGCGTTAAAGCATCCTCTTTTATGAAGTACAATGATGTAGATCTGCCAGTCTAATCCGTTTCCAGTAATGCAATGCAGGCTTGGATTTGGCATAATAAGAAATAAAAAATATAAATTAAATTAAAAAAGAAAAATTGGAGGTCATTGGGGAAAAAAAAGGGACATGCATCAGCTGTGATGAAGCAGTGCACCAGCGTAATAAATCCAAGGTGCTTCCGTATCTGTGACATGAGCTTAGAACAAACACACTGGAGGGGAATACAAACATGAATAAAAGGAGAAATTCTGATGGTTTGGCTCAGGCTCCTTTTTATACTTCACCGTGAGCAGAATCAGTGTGAGGAAACCCAGCAGGATGTGCCACCGCACAACTGAAATATGTTGCAACTATTCACAGCACATCTGATGGATATTCAACTCTCACACACACACATCTATGTGTAAAAGTTTGTTTCAAAAAAGGTTTCATAAACTTTGGAATGATACCATGCAAATGGCCTGTAGGACCTAAGCACTGGAGAAAGTGCAAAATGGCAAATCTGTGTAAAGGCTCTTCGTGAAACAGGTGCACACACACAGACTTTAAATTTGTCTCCAAAGAGCTCTGATAGTGCTGCAAAGCAACAATATAATATATAAAATATATTATACATAAATTATATAACGATAGCTAAAGAGAATTTTCTTCAAAAGCAATGTCACAAAACTTCAATAATATGTGCACATTGCACAAACACGCAGCAGTTAATTGCCTTAATGTTTCAATTCAGATGTGTGAAAGGTTATTTTCTGCCCACAAAGGTTAAAACTGTTTCTGCAAAAATCTATCTCGAAAAACACTGTGTGTATCAGATTGTTTGACATGTATCCCAATAATTATGAATTGTTGACTATTATTTTGTACGTGACTGACCCTAGAAAAAATAAGCAAGATGTGATGTGCAGGGCAACATCCACATGACTCCATTTTTATTATTCCGTAAAAGCCAATTCTGCTCCAGAAATACATGCCGTCCAACTGACGGGTTTGAAAACACTGCTATCTCTGTTTTAGCTTCTACATTCCAAAGGGCAGAACAGGGACATTACACAATTATTTGAATTTCAATTGTCAAAGCAATGAAAGGCACCAAAATAACGTTAGTTCCATATTGTCTCACTATGTAGCACCCTTACGTTCCGGGGTACCAAACAAAGTGGTACGGCACCTAAAAGGTAAGCGCTTCACACACCTGGTGGGAATGGAATGAAATGGGGGAAAAAAAATAAAAAAATACCATGCTTTATCACAGAGAGAGGATTCAAGGATTAGTTTCCCCTCACGACAGCTTTGATGCGGGTGTGAGAAAAAAGAGCTTCATCTGGATGATAGTTAAACCCTTATGTCAGAGTGGGCTAAAACTAGTTTGACCCACTTCTTTGGCTGCAATATTTGAAAAAGCTGAAATTTTTCATATTGGTGCTACAGTGTGTGGATGCACCCAGAAAAACCAGACCAGGCCAGCAAGAATATTGACAGAACCTGGGCAAACCTGACATGCATTTTGTATTTTAGTCAAAAAGCTACCCTGACAGTCATGCAGGTGTGTCTCACCAACACACTTGTCTGTGTGTTGGTGTGCTATACTGGTGCATGCGCCTGCAGTGCCACAGAGGCAAACAATATAAGTTATCATTACATCCAGGAGCAAGAATCTACCAGCCCTATGAACACACACAGACACAGACATGCACGCACAGATACACACTAGTCACAAACATTACAAGTTATCGCCAGCACTTATGAGAATAATAAAATTTTATACTCACTATAAATGACCACCAGTTCTTCTCTTGTTAAACTGTAACCACCAATAACTACTGACATAATCTGACCATCGTGGTTTATTTCGAGCAGTGGAAAAAGAATATGATCCATTGTGGATGGCTTTAGTAGCCCCTCTGTGATGCGTTCACTGTCCTGTACTCCGGTTGTAAACAGAAACCCTAACTCAATTACTTCAGTTTCTACTTATTATACTACACCATTTGAAGTCACCATATTACTTGAATTTACCATGTCAAGTGACGTGACTGAACCCAGCACTAGCCCGACTATCATTCTGGCTCGAGTCGGGCATCCATGCTCTAATAATGTGACTTCAAGGCCTCAAGATCAAGACTTTACAACCAGAAATTCACAGATGTCACCTGCAACCAGGCACCTATTGGATAATACCAGCTGTCAATAACACTTGTGTCCACTTGTATGTGCCATGTTTTATTGTTTTATTTTCCTCTTAAAGGGAACATCATTTAGTAAATTGACATCATGTGCTATTCAGGAGGTGGTCAGAGACGCATTGTGACCAGATTGAACGGTGGTGTAAATGTGATGTGTCCCCTGATGCGTTGGATACTTAATAAAACAGCACAGACTCCTCTGCTTTCGTTGCTTTTCCGCTTGTCAAAGACAACTTTTTCTCCTCTTCCGATAAGTAAAGGAGTCCATACAATAGCACGACTTCACATGTGGCTCACATTGTCGCTCTTGTTGATATATCACAGGAATTGCGATCGCGATATGATTCGCGATGTCAGAGGGAATGGTAATTCTTATACCGTTATTCTCCTTTTCATTCAAATAAGATATTTAAAAATGACAACTGTGTGATATTTGTGCAGATGTATGAGAAACAAAGACGTTCTCTTCAGTCTATAGAATAAGATGAAGACAATAAAATTATATTTTGTCACACATTAACAAATATTGCGCCTCCTGTACTGTGATTGCGCTAACATTTCAATTCTTTGTACAGCCTTAGCCAGATGTAAACCAACATAATGAATCAAGTGAGAATAGGCAAATTTTCCCATAGGCTTCGATTCAAACATATTTTTCAGCCGAGTCGCCCCCTGGTGGATTTGCAACATATTCTTATTTCCTGATGAGAGTCACGGTATGGTCTAAACCGGGTTTAACCCGTGTCAGATGAAGCTGTCGCTATTGTCCTCTGCTTACTCTGCCGTGACATCCCACAGACCACTCCCCTCCTCCCGCTCCACCGGCTGAGCAATGTACAACTTTGTCTTTACCCACAAAGGATTGGCTACGCAGGCGTCACGTGGTGCGGAAAATGTCAACCTAAATATAAGCGGAGTATTTAGCTATCAGCACAATAGTCCAAGATAAACACACACAGACGTGTATGGAGTGGAACTACAGACGCATGAGCTGACACTAATAAGACTGACCGGTGGCTCCGGTGTAATTATTAATCACAGCAAAGTAAACAGTAGTTGTGAAACCACTGCTTTTCCCACTTGGCGTGGACAAAAGCAACAAAGCAAAGACATAATTTAATGAGATTCACGGCGCGTGGCGACCACGCGTTGTTCACTTGACATGGTTCAAATAAGAACTTCCACAAAAAAAAGCAGCTGACTCCGCGTTTGTGGAAACCTGCGTTTAGTGCGTGCGCATGTACGTGTGTGCGTACGTGTAAAAAAAGAAAAGAAAAAAAAACTCACCAGGGGTCAAACTCGTGAATGATGCTCTCGAAGCGAATGACAGCGAAAAGCCTGGAACTGAAGCCGGCCAGCCAGGCCAGGAACAGGACGGTGAAAGAGAGCAGGGACTGCCAGCCTGCCGGCTGCGACAGGCCGCCGGACAATCCACCACCACCTCCTCCTCCTGCCCCGGCGTTGCTGCTCCCTCTTTCCATGAACGCCGCGCTGCTGCGTCCATTACCGGAGTACGAGGCGCTGGAGTTCAGCGAGGATTTGTGTTTGCTATCGGTAGCCGGGTGATGCTCCGCCATATTCTACGTCAGTCCCGTCGTGGCAAGCGATCGAAACAAGCTATCTAGTATCGCACAGGAAAGACAACCCGCCTTCTCTCTTGCTCTCTCTTCTTCCTTTTCTCTGCCACGCTCCACTTCCGAAACCACTTGCTACACCTTGTCTACGCGGACCGCATCCCCAGAAGCACCGGCTAGGATTCCACACCACTAGACCTTACTTCCCACCGACAACAGAAGCAGCAGAATACACCCGAGGAGTGTGGCAGCAGCGGCGGCTTTGCAGCATACTGGAAGTGACACATGCGTTTCGAGCAGTTCCTTCTTCCTTGGAGCTGGATGAAGGGGGCGGGATCGTTGCGCGGATCAGGAAGAGCCGTCAGCCTCTCAGAGCGAGACAGGTAGAGCCAAGACGGACAGATCCCCGGGAGAGCAGCCAATCCTGGAGCAGCGCGCACCTGATTGACAAGCACAGCAACCAATGACAGAAGAGCAACCTGACCACCAGAGGTTCTTCAGCGCGGGAGAGCAGTGACAGACCTTATCCAAATGTTCCCCCTTAAAACCCTTGAAACTCTAGTAAGTAACACTTGTGAGAGTTTAAGGCCAATTGCTTTGGAATTTAAAAAAAATGGCTTTATATCCTTTTATCACCAATTTTGCCTTATGTAGGCTGTCATCTTGTTCTTACAGTAGCCCAAATGGACAAACCAGCCACTGAAAGCTGATATACAAACATAGAAGACTGATATCCTTTATGGTAGTTCCCCTCAAGCTTGGTCTACAGTTCGGCAAAGTTTGGGTTTGATTTCATGTGTCGTTCGTCTCGGCCTCTGACCAATTGGTGGCCGGCACTCTGTCAATGTGGCATTTTAGTATCGCCAAAGCTCGCTTGGAACCGTGCCATAGCACCAGGTACCAGGTACTATCGCTAATGGAAAAGCAAACGAAAGAATAGAGTTGAGCCGTGCCATGCAACTGTATAGTGGAAAAGGGCCATTTCATTTGTTACAGTCTCATCCATACATCCCCCTGATTATTATCCAGTTATGTGTTAAGTTGTTTTTTGTAATGTCAACATCAAAATGAATTGTTCCCATGCAGTGCTTTCATAGGTAGATGTTATGGGTATAAGTTGCTTATACCCATACACTATGAACTGTGTGGGTATAATTCTCTCAGGTAGTTTGGCAGGAATGCCAACTTACAGAGAAGTGCACTTAAAGTGCTTTGTACAAGGAATACCACAGGGATCAATCTTGACCCATTGTACAATTTCATCAATCTATCTATTCAAGGGACATCTGTCTGTTAACAGCATAACTGTCAGGCTTCAAACTTGGCAGGTGACTTACTAAGAGAAGCAGTGTTTACAGTGACAACTTTGGTGGTGTTTGGATGAGAAATGCGAGAGATATCAGTAGAAATGTGACAGATGTGTCGCTAAATGAGTCGCTTCTATCTCACATGGAGAAATGAATGGAGACAGATGTAGCCCTCGCCTTCCTTTGATCTGTATGGTAATGTCAAATAAGACAATGTCAAAATCATTGTTTGGACAAGAAATGGGTAACATGGGTTCACACTTGAAATGTGAAAAAAATAAAAATGGCATACTTTTATAGAAATAGGACACGATGCAGTTATATTGGTGTTATTTACAGCCCATGCACTTACCTGCTCTTATGCTCAATCCTCTAGATGCAGTTCATCACTGTTCCCTGTGATTCATAACTGGGGACAGCTTTAGGACTCATCACCTCGTCCTGTGTCAGGAGGTTGGGTGGCAGTCGCCGGTTGCTGGCCGAGAGAAGAGGACGACACTGCATTTTCTTTTAACTACAAAGCACTTATTGGCAAACTCTCCTGACACCCCAGCATGTCTTATTTACTACAGTTTAACTTCCCATTGCGACACGTCCCAAGACCATGTGGTGCTTGGGAGTTGATGTGTTACATATCTGCATGGAGATTGCTGAATTAAAAATTTATGCTTCACACAAAGTGGAAGAAAATGCAGAAAAGGAGTAAAAAAATAAATGAGTATTATGAGAATGTTTAAATATTGTGTATGTGACCTGTAAATGTCTATTTTATCTATAACACACAACAAAATAAATTGTCCTGTCCTCAATGGGGTTTTAAAAATGAATTAATAAAGGATTTTTTTTACATTAGAGCAATCTAGATGTCTTTCTTTTTGGGCTTTTTCTTAACACTTAAAAGAACTGTGATTATTTTCTATTCTACACCATTTTCTGAACCAATGGAGAGAACGTGTGTTGGTTGCCATGCAGTGATGTTTTCCGTCATCCGTGAATCTTTATTCAGTGTCACGCAGAAAAAGACTGGACTGAGGACACTCCCTGTGGCTAAAAGCACCAAAGGAATAATGCCCATTTCTGTTGAAGCTATATTTCTATTCTCTACCGTCTTGGCCTCGTATAAATTATCTTCACAGTGTCTGCAGTGCAACACATAAACACATGCACAGTCAAACGGACTGCTACACACTGCACAAGGGGACTTTAAGGTTGACCTCTATCTTCTCATTCCCAGCTTGGTTGAGCAACCGCAGAGTTAGTGCAGTTACACTTGTTTGTACGTCTGCAGGATTTAGCTGAACTCTGGAAAAAGAGATGTCAATGCATTTTACTTATCTTTATACATATATATTTTACAGTTTTTACCACTGAAAGAGATTTCTAAAAACATACATATTTCATAAAAATCAATTACATGAGCAAAGGTTCTTTTTTTCCCTGGGCAAGAATCCAATTGTTTTTATGAATGCTTTCGCTCGGATGCGTGAAATGTTTCTCTTAAGTGTTTTCTGTCCATAAAGGCGTTTACGACCATAATTAACTGGTTTCTTTACCTTTCACTCTGGAGTAAATATCAAGCAATTTTTGTATTTGAACATATTGTTCAAATACATGAGACAATAATCGTTACCATGACAGCTATAGATTGCATTGAAGGATAGAGACCTGTAGGGGCAAGCAGTTCTAAATCTGCACTTTATGTGTGTGTATATATATATATGCCTTACCTCCACATGAAGAACAGACCAGCATCCTTGTTTTAAAAATGTATTTAATTAAATTGAATTCATTCATCGTCTACTGCTTTATCTTCCACATGAGGAAGAACCTGGGGTAAAACCTACACACACACCATGTGACCCTCATCAATTAAAAATACTGTGTTTCCCCAGGGGATAATCTAAGGGAAAGCAGGTCTGCAAACAAACAAATACTGCATAAAAAGTCTAAAATCATGGAGTGAACTGACCATTTTTTGAACTTACTTTTACTGTTCGCAAGTCTGATAATAAATCCCAAACTTCTTCCTGTTTGTTTGTCACACAGGCAGTCGGAAGTGATTATGGACAATTCAGTGAAAACTATTTCTGGTGATTCCAGAATGCTGCACCCTGCCAGAAAATGTTTGAAAAACAGAAGCAAATACACGGCGGTAAATGCTTTATGTAAAAAAAAAAAAAAGAGGCCATCGTTAAGTCTAACAGGCCTCTGGAAGAAGCTGAGCTAATGAAGGTACAACAACTCTTTTATCTCCTACAGCCCTGACACTAAGACACACAAGCCCCCTGATCTAATTATCAGCCAGATTTGCACACAAACATGCTTTCCTCTTCTCATCTGTGTGCATTTACTGTCCCTCCCACACACACACACACACACAGAGCAGCACTACAAAATACAACACAACACAGAGACAATCAAGGGACAAAACAGGCTTGGCTTATATCCCATTTACTTCCCATAGCATGACAGAATCACTCAACAGATAATGCAAGAAGAGTGATTTCAAAGAGTGACTCATTCCCATGGAGCCATATGGGTTTAATTAACCTGCTGATCTGAACATATTCTATAATCTGGCTCATGTTTCTCTGTCTCTGTGGTGCGACGTCAGCTGTACCGGCGATATTGCTTCATTAGATTCAATGTGCTGGATAAGGCTCTAACAGTTGTGCGTAACGAAGAGACACTCACTGGAAATGACATGACATGTAGAAATGGAGTCAGGGGGCATTTGATGGTAAATGCCCATGCAGCCTGGTCTCACCTGTGTTTGATTGTCCCTTTAGTCTCTATGCTCCTCAGTGTCTGTGTTGGTTTGTTTACTATTCTCATTTGAACATTCTATACAGACATTTGGGCAAATTGTATGAGTCATAGGAATGTCCACAGAGTCGAAGGTGGCGTCGAATGAGTGTGTGGTGTGTTTTAGACCTTGTGACACTTTGTGGCTTTACCGGCTTCATGTTTTTGTGTTGACACCCCAGGATGCAGTGTGTTTTTATGGAACAGACTGATCAACAAACAATAATCCTGTCCTGTCGCTGCCTGTAACCAGATGATTCTGTGCCTTAATCTAACCACAGTCATAACCAGTAGATGCTTTTCATCAGTCAGAATCACAAGGTTGGCAGATTATATTTATTGTCATGTTATACACTGAGGCAAATGTACCGTCCTGGAAAGTTGGCTTCTGTAGTGGATGGAGTGAAGCTCTCTTTGTTTAAAGCATATTGTGCCGCACTATACGCCGCACATCTATGGTCTAATTATAAAAAGGGAAAGCCTTCAGAGACTGCAAGTGGCGTATGATGATGCAAAGAAGACTCTAGCTCAAAAGGCCCAGAAGGACTATAGTGCCAGTGAATTGTTTTGTGACTTCTTAAGTCAACACCTCACACACGGTTTTAAGAAATCCGAGTCTGGAAATAGAGTTATTTTAATACTGACAATCATTATGTGTTTATACCAGTGTGACACACGTTGCGTTGGTATAACTTCCGTCTGACAACATATCGTTAGGGGTCTTTTTTATTGTGTGTTTGCTTTTATTTCTTTTTGTATATTAGTACATATCAACATGATACATTCTAACGTATCTGTAGTGATGTAAATAATAACAGAATTCAGTTTCAGCTGACGTGTATTTTTGGACTACAGAAACTAAGTACAACATTTGATCCTGGCAGCTGGGTCGGTTCCAGCTTTTCAGTGCCAATTTATCTAGTGAGTGACCTTTTGACTGTTTCTTTGACTCTGCCTTTGTGCCCGCTTCTGTTGTATGATCTGCACTGCTTACTCGTGTAATCCAATTTTGGATTAACTTTCAGTAAAGAGACTTTTTATTTCTGGTGGTATACTTGGAGGAAAATCAGAAATACTGTTCTACCATATACGGATCTTGACTCTCAGAGTCAAGAGAAAATTAAACAAATAACAAAAAAGTATAATAACTTTAATAGTAATAGTGTCAAAATAAAAAAATAAAAAATGTAAAAAGTGGGGGAGGCAAATGCAGTTTTCAAAAATGAACAAAAACAAATACAAAGATTAAAACAGAGACCAAAAAACCTCAACATGGAGCAGAAACAAAGGGAGCTTACACATGAAAAAGCAGACAACAACAGAGAGAATTGAAAATGTGACAAGAACAGAAAAACGAGGAGCACCGAGACTAAAGGGACAATCAAACACAGGTGAGACAAAAAAGACAAGGTACACACATAAGGAAAGACTTCAAAATAAAACAGGAAACTGAAAACAAAACGGAAAACTAAAAACCTAGGGTAAAGAAAACAGAACAGCAAAAAGGCCAAACAGAATATTTGTTCGACAAAAAGCGCCTCTAAATTATTAGAGTCACATTATCTCTCACTCCGTCTTAATATAATTTCACTATAACAGTGTGTGAAGCATATGTGAGGAAGAGGAGGATGATGAGAGAGCAAATTATTTATTTATATTGGGGATAAATCAGTAGCGCACTCTTTTTGTATTTTAACGTCTGCTAAAATTGGGTGTTACTTCATTTTCTCAGATGGTACTTGGTATAAAACATTTGAGAACCTCTGGTGTAGCGGTTACTGGCAAAGTACATTCTTCATCTCCACATGTAGACTTGTGTGGGAGTTGAACTTTGGTAACATGGCCAAACAGGGCAAAAAAATAAAACCCGCAACTCTGCGCAACTGCTCAATGAGTCTGTCCCCCAGATATGCTAAAAATATGACTCAGATGACATGTGAGCTTGTAAATGTGTTCACTCAACCTACCCATGGCTGTCACAGTCTTTGCAGTGCAGCCGTGGGTTTGAAATCTCCCCACTCAGAATGGGCCACAGACACACCCTCCTGCACCTGCCATTTTGGTGATGGGAGAGATGGATTATCAGGCCTAAATGTGCTATAAAGGCCCAAACAAAGGGAATTAGAGCACAGACGGTGCCTATGAACATGTCTCTCTTCTTCTTCTGATTAGAGGGAAATACGAGGCATGTTTTCCTCACCACAACCACTTATCCTGATTCCTCACATAGGCGCCAAAGTGCTAGAACAACAGTGCCACTGCAGGCACCAAGAGAGGCAACACAAAAAGATAAGTGCTTTACTTGAGCGACAGCTAGAAAAAACACACTTCTCCTGCAAATGATGATAATAACACTCACAGCAGCAGCAGAGATCTGTCTGATGGCTACATTATGCCAACAAGTGACACCTCATACACAGACTTATAGTGTTGAATGGGCAAAAGACTGCTATTAAATCAATGACCAAGGCATTGCAATTACACACCACGAAGGAGGTTATGCATGATTACACTGAGGTTTATGTGGGTCCGTGGTTGCACTGAACTTGTGACACAACTACATGTTTGTTTTTGTTGTTAGGGCTGTTAAAGACAACACCACACAAGCAGCAAAACAGGAAACAAAATAACATAAAAAAAACATGAAAAACAAACATCTACAGCAGAATGAGGATGTGTGTGAGGTGAATATTCAGCGACAGTATGGTGTAAGTGCAGAGGTAATTCTAGAACGATGATAGAAATGAACTGTTTGGATAGTGAGACAGTGAGAAAATAATTGAGGTCAACATTCATTTCTGCAACATCAAGAATTTAGGCTTGTTGTTGTTGTTGGTGGTGCTCCAAATAATTTAGAAAGTGAAAACTTGCTCTCTATATCCAATATCCAGACAAATATTTTATTTTGGCGATGCAATCTTTTAATTCATGAGATTTGGGACCGTTCCAAGGATCTGTGATCTGTGGAGATTTGAACCTCATGATGTTGGTCGACACCTCCCAGGATTTCTCAGTCATGCCTCAACAGCACCACACTGTGGACAAACGTCACCAGCTCTCTGAAATCCTTCATAACAGGAGCTATACAGTACAGGATTCTTTTGTATTTTTTTGACACAAGTGACACAAAAATGATCTCAGAAACGTAAATGGTCTGTATTTATATAGCACTTTTCTAGTGTTGAATATCACTCAAAGCTGCTTCACACAACAGTAAAACACGCCAATGTGGGGTTAAGAGTCTTGCCCAAGGACACATTGGCATGTAGACTCACTCTAACACTGAAAAGTGCCATATCAAGATAAAAGTACTTGGATAGCAAAGTTTCAACAAGGGACTTCAAGTTTAAACTGTAATTTGCCATCTGCCAATTAGCATTTTTGAATAGCTGAAGATGCTGATTTGATTTGCAAAGGTCAAATTTATTCAAAGGGCCCAAATCTTTCTGTGCCACAATTTGAGAAGGAAGGCCCCTTGAGACAGGGTCACAGGTGGTCCAATAACCATGTCATAGACTTTATATCGCTCAGGCAAATTGTTTGACTTCTTTTTTAACTGTTTTTCTAAGTAGGGAATTGATTTTATTGTGGAATGTATCATTATTCTGGGGGCCTTTAGTCCACCTGGAAACTCATGAACAGAGCACAGATACAACAAAAATCATGAGGTTTTGAGGTTTTCCAAAGTGCCCCAAATGTAGAGCCATGTTAGGATAATAGTACTTGGATAGCAACGTTTCAACAAGGGAGTTCAAGTTTTAAACTGTAATTTTCCATTAGCATGTTTGAATAGCTGAGGGTGCTTTATTTGATTTTCATAGTTTTGGTGTATACCTGTGTAGGGTAGTAGTTTCATTTTAAATCAGCAGCATGGTGAATTTACTTAAACAAACATGCCCTTAATGTTATAATTTTGTCCCATTGTGATTTTATGATTGACAGCTTCTACCAACACCAGCAGCTCTGTGGGCCAATCACACAGCAGCAATAACAGCACTGGAAGAGCAGCAGCAGCAGTATTAAGGCCCTTTGTCTGTGCTGACTCTATTAGAGTCAGTGGAAAGTCATGGGACACGCACAAGATTACTCCGACCCATTACACTCAAGTCAATGTTCAAATTCACAGTGGCACATTCCAGAATGGAGATTTAATAGAATCAATGGCTCGTGTGAAGTTTAATGTAGCTGGAAACAAATTGTATGTCCGGCCCGACGAACAAATAAACAAATAAAGAAACAAAAGGCCCCAAGTATTATGTGATAAGCAACATTCCATATTGGACTTGATTCTGATTCTGGCCTTGAAATCTAGGTTAAAAAGAGCACCACAGCAGTGTTGTGTGAGTGTTGCATTCAGGGTCATCCTCAGAAAATTGTATTTTATAGTTTTCTCTGGGGGCGTGACTTTAAAGATGAAGTATTTTGTTTCTATTTTGCCTTTAAAGTCGCTGGTGTTTTGATGTTTTAGGAGTCGTCTTTTATTTTGAATTAAGTTTATTATTGTTATCGTGACAACTTCTATGCACGGGACGAGATTCTTCTTTTGAAATGACTTAACTGATCGTTTAAAACAGAACACACACACACGGAGAGTATAAAAGTGTAACACTGCAGCAGGGCCGGCCGTAGCCTTTATGTTTCTCTCCCAACCAGCATTTTCGGACATTACATTCCCTAAACCGCCACACTCATGAGACGCAGTTCTTATTAGTAATTGTGTTGACCAACTTTTCCCTGCGGACAGTGAACGCACCGTGGAAGCTGCCGTCGGATTACAGAGCCGCGAACGCGTGACGTCACAGTGGGGCTGTGTTTTCCTCTCCTCAGTCTGTATGTGACACAGAAACATCGCTGTGATCTGAAGCCACGTAAGAGCGACCCACTCTGTGCCTCTGTGTGTCTCTGTGAGTGTGTGGAGACACCACGTTACTGCAAAGTAAGATATATCTCTGCTCTAATGCTCTAATGTAGAAAAAAAACCACGTCTAATGTTAGTGTTTACACTCTGTCTGATGCAGCAGACTCACAGTTATTCTGTTATGTAGGCGCAATATGATTAATGTGACATGACAATGTTTATCCCCGTGTGAGGTTTATTTATTATTGAAGTAAATAAGTGTTTGTGGTACTTGTGTGTTGTATTGTGCTGTCAGCAGCAGCAGCAGGAGCAGGAGCAGCAGGAGCCTGAAGGAGGCCGAGCTGCTTCTCTGCTCATTTATTCACGTGATGACTTGGGTTTGGCCTCAGTCTGTTTATTCTCATTGTCCCGTTAACTGAGCTGCTGCTACTGGAGATCAGTTTTCAGATATTTTTGTTCTTTTTTCTTCGTATTTCACAGTGGAAAAAAAGGAAGAGAAAACACAGATATGTATTGCTGTTAATTAGGATACTCAGCATTCTTATTAAAATCAGAAATGTTGCATTTATACATCAGTAGTAAACACACAAACTGAGTCCTGGGATTGAGCCAGCGACCTTCCGATTACGAGCCTGAATTCTTGGCCAGTATCAGTCCAATATTGCTCACAATTACTGGATCCCAAAAATAACATATCACACGACAGGCGACTTTAAAGCAGTGTTTCCCAAACTTATTTTAAAGAGCGCTGTGGTTCTGATTTGACCTACAGTTCAGTAGTTCCCTTGACTACCTCCTATATCAGACTGATATTGTCATTGATATATAGTTAAAGTTGAACTTTTGGTATAGTATTGGACACAGAAGAGTGGCATCACTAGTTGTGACATGTTTTTGTTGTCACTATATTTGATTATAGAGGCCTTTATTCCCAGGGATGGGCAGTATTTATGATGACATTAATTTAAAATACGTATTTCAAATACTATTTTATTGAGATGACAAAAATGCCTTCATATTTTGTATAAAGACTTCAGTGTCATGTTTAAAATACTGTAAAATACTCATATACGATAGAATTTCTTTGAAACAACGCAACATCATAACAATACAACACATGAGTTGCTGCTGCAGGTTGCTTGGTGCCTACTTTTATTTGCCTGCACTTGTTAAAGTCACTCATAGCAACACAGTGACACAGTCACAAGCTTCCAGAGCCACACTTGAGTTACACTTTCTACATTTATTTATTTGTTCTCCATTTAGCGACTGGGGTTATAATCACTTACAGTATCTCTTCTAGATTTTGAATTCTTCAGCAAGGGCTGTGGTAAACTTGACGTCATCATTTCATGATTATTGGCTTCAAAGTAATTATTGTATTGGACGCTAATAGGATGTTTAAATTTAAATATGACTACCTGATGTTGTGCACACACACCAATGACAGTTAATTATGCGGCTGTACTGTGATGAAACACAGCGTTGGTGTCATCAGATCATCCATTTTGGATTGTTTGCTGATTCATTGTGGACTTCATCTGTTAAAGGACTACTTAAAGGAGTTCCTTGATTTTTTAGTATTTTGAAGATACACAAATACAGTTGCTGCTGTATTTTGTAGTTTTTGTGTACTGTACATACTTTTGTTTTTAGTTTTTCTATACTGTATGTAGTTGTATCCATGCCTGTTTGTTCCCAGACAGCATGCAGATACAGGCCACTTCAGGCAACAAACTGCTGGCTGTCATGTGGTCCAGACAAAACTGGATGTAAGCCTCAAGTGGCCCGCACGTGAAATGGCAAATATGGCTCTAATGATTCCGTTTTGGCACATACAGTATGTAGAGCTCTTGGCAATGTGTAATCTGGCCGTTACCCTAAAGTTGACTATGTGATAAATGATAAATAAGGCCTGATTGTAGTCAGACAAATGTGTGTCAGCACAATATTGACATGTGGCAAATGAATGAAGTAGGAAACCGTGCAGACCCAGGCTACGAATGCCATTCTCCCCTGTGGTATGTGGGTCATGTGAGAAGAGTCAAGTCTGGGCCACAAGAACTTTGCAATCTGAGTTGTTATTGTTATTCAAGTGCAGTGAAACTGGAATGTCATAAACTACAACATAACACGCTATAAATAAAATAATGTACTATAATATACACTTTGGATCTGAAGGCTGTAGTAAAGTTTATTACATGAATACTAATATGACATCTCTCTCTTGTCTGGACGGATGTTTGAGGAAACTGGAGATTTTAAATTAAACTGATTTGATGTGGTGAAATTTAACCAAGTACATTTTCTTTAGTATTTCTCAAATTAAATAAGTGCTTTACAGGTGATGTCAGTATTAAGTCAAAAGGATTTGAATTTTAAGACCCAGTTTTCAGAGCTGAACATTGAACTTTTCACTGTGCTGTTTGTATTGAGCAGTTATAACTATACTATACTATACTGTTATATATAATATAATACGATTTCGCAATAGTTGTCTAATACAATAACCAACTTCAGCCCTGGTCAGAAATATTATTCAGCCTCTACAAGTTATGACATGTTGCTTAAATGTTAATATACATGTAAAAAATCATAAACAATGTGTGACTATACAAAAACTATATAATAGATGAATAGTCAACCAATATTTAATGCAGGGCTTTATATTTGTTTACAAAATAGTAATAGATTAGAAGGTGTGGGTTCTGTTTACTTCTTGCACCACTGCATTTAAAGAATTGACAGTGTTTCTCAGCTTCAGATGATGTATTTTATTATATTATATTTTAGTGCTTTAGTTCAACACATATAGTGAAATGTAATTTTTAAAATTTGAACAGAATAATACTGAAATAAAAGGGAAATTCGCTGAGTTGTAATAACAAGATATTTCCAACTATTCCTAACCATTCCTCTCTCTGTGTAACTGTGTTTAGGTTGTGTTACCTTAGCTGTGTTACATCTGCAGCCAGGATGTCAGACAGCAGCTGGTCCCAGCCACGGGACATGAGCAGCCTGATCCAGGCATGTAGTGCCAACATCCAGAAGATCAACCAAAACTGTGAGTTTCTCACACACACACACACACACACACACACACATACATACATACAGGGTTAGGGTTAATACATTCCCTACCCCCTTATCATCCCCTTAACCATCACAACTAAGTGTCTAACCCTAACCTGAAAAAGCACTTTAAATTGGTATCAGTGTATTATTCACCGATGTGGTTCTGTCTCTCTGTAGCTGGTCAGATCAAAAACCTTCTCCACCAACTGGAGACGAGACAGGAAACTTTGAAGCTCCAGGAGAAGCTGTGAGTACTGTCCCGACATTAAATAAAGGGCATTATCTCAGGTTTTGTTGTGCCGATGGGCACATGCTCAGTGACAACATGGATGCCAGCAGGGAAATCAGGAATACAAAAACCTGATTTGGGCCAATTAAGAAGAGGATCACTTATTGACATATGCACCAATTTAGGTCTACACTATCTTAAGAGTAGGTTTGGTGCTTTATCTTGTCATTATACGGCTTTTTTTCTGACTAGAAGCTGGTGTGCGTTGCTTTGTATACTCCTCACAATAGTAAGCTTGCAAGGACACCGGAGCTGCAGCTCTACTCCTCCTTCCTTTAGTAAGTTTGTGTCACTTTGGTAAATCGGAAAAAACAAAGGCTTCCAAGTACTGAAGTCATAAAAGAACACATTTGAATTTAATGGTGGAGGCAGCGGTGGATCATAAACTCTTGGTGCCTTTACGTAAAACTGCTGATTTTCTCGATGGACTTTGGTGCAAGAGAGCGAGCAGATTACAGTTTCACTTTCCAGTCAGAAAACACTGTCCAACAGTACGGTGCTGATTTTATTAGGTGGGCACTTTTTTGTTAAGTCTGTTTTTCCAAGTGCACTGCGACCTGGCAGCCATGTTTTCACTGACGCTGTGCTGCCAGCCTCATGTGGGTGTGAGGCACAGGTAATGCGCTCACACATGAACTCACATTATGTCCTGAAAGAGTGCTGGTAGCAGTGTTTGTGCTTCTCTTGCAGTCAACAGCTACAGCACTACACCAACCAGCTGGCTAAAGAAACCAACAGACACCTGAAGGAGCTTGGCTCACTGCCCCCACCACTGTCTCCATCAGAGCAGGTCGGTCTTTAAATGCCGTTGTGACACATGTTGGTGTTGTTGATGAAGTTCCTACTGTCATTAGACAGAAGGCATTTAAAAATGTTTGTAAATCTATCATTTCCTTGTGTCTGTGAATGTGCCATGTACAGCCACAAAAAGAAAAACTTAAGACTAAAAACTAAACTTTCACTCAGGTTCAGCACTATGGACAGCGCAGAACCAACTCACGTAGCAAAAATGTGCTGTCCATGGTTCTGAACCTGCAGCTGAACAACAGTCGCACTGCATCAAATCATTCAGTTGTTTTTGGTGTTGTTTTTCTTTCTTAAAATGCTTTAGAGATTAAACAGAGAAAGAATAAATAACATAATATGACATGTGAAGCTGATGAGATTATTTTGGGATTTTTGGTACACAGCACAAACACCCACTTTCTCATCTGTGGAGAGAGCGATTATACATTTACCAACATATTCAGATGTTAAACAAATAGTTATGGTTAATTATCATTGAATTAAGGTATTTTTTATATTTGATGATGAATTGATTTCACTGTATAACTGATCCAACATCCTCAGTGTCAATGATGACACAGTGAAGTATTAAGTAAACCCTTTTTTTTTATTATTTAGCACTTTTAAAAATCATGGTTAAGACGAACATAAAAAACAATAAATACAAGAATCTGTAAAGATCACCTCAACAAATAACAAATAAAATTAATAAACTTGGAACAACGTTATTTTCATTGCATTTTCCCCATGGTAAAACATTAAGACAAACTAAAATAAACACACTCTACTTGAATGCTTCTGGGGCTGCAGTTGCATTTCTGCGTCTGACATCTATCGTTGTCATAACACTGATGCTTTCTTTAAATGTCCCTTCTCTTCTTTCTTCCAGAGGCAGCAGAAGCTGCAGAGGGAACGTTTGATGAACGATTTCTCTGCAGCCCTCAACAACTTCCAGGTGGTGCAGCGGAGAGCAGCGGAGAAAGAGAAGGAATCAGTGGCCAGAGCTCGAGCTGGATCCAGAGTCATGGTGAATACCAGCCCCTAATATTACTCTTAAAAGGGATATTAGTACAAAAAGACCTGGGTTTGTGACCCGGTTGGAACAGGGGCCTTTCTGCATGGTTAATTGGTCACTCTAAATTGACAGTACCCCACTTTTTGCCCTATGTCAGTTGGGATAGACACCAAAAGCCCCTCATGTGGAGCATAAAGAGAAGATGAATAAAAAAATAAGAAATAAGAAAAAATAGACACATAAGGATAACTTACTCCTCATAATTAATATGTATATGTGATGGAGAATTGACTGATGTTGATGGAACTCATTTGCCTACAGGGAGATGGAGAAAATGTGAATGAACAGCTGGTGACATTTGAAAAGTAAGTGGGAGGAGACTTTTCCTTTTTTTTGTCCAAATGTTGCATTTTAAAAAGAAAATAGATGCAAGCAGCACTGGATGAGCTGTAGAGTTGCTGGGATTTAAGCTGATGTTGTTGCTCCCTGTGTCCACCATGTGGTGCTGTAACTGGGACATAATATTGACACATTGATCGGCCAGGACACTGGTCAGAAATATTAACGTTAGAAACACGAGTTTCTATTTCTACTTCTATCTAGAGTGTAAATACATTTTTACAGTTTTACAGTTATAGAGAGAGTTTCTAGTGTGTAAATAAATTATTATTGTGACATTATGTGTATGACTGTGCAGGGAGGATGAATGGGGTCAGAACCAGACTCAGACAGAGGAGCCGTCCATCACAGAGGAGGACCTGGAGATCATCAGGGAGCGAGAGATGAACATTAGACAGCTGGAGGTACAGAGTTCAACTGCAAGATTTCCCACAGAAGCAGCAACGCTGTCACATTGTCAATCAGAACATTGTACTTCTCTATTTCTTCATTGTTCTACACTTTGAGTGTTTTCCCGTCTGACAAATATATGAAATGTAGAGGTTAATGCTCACATTTTGATTGAGCAGTTGTGGCCAACTTGAGACTTCCTGGCTTTAATTAACGCTTTATCACACTGAGGGAAGCCACAGCCACACTGCTGTGCACTGATCTATTTATGAGTGGTTACAACTGAAACTATTACTCGATTAATCGGTTTGAGTGTTTTTTTCAAGTTTCATGATTTTTCAGCTTCTTAAATGTGAATATTTTCTAATATCTTTGCTCCACATAACAAAGAAATCATTAAAACTGAATCTGTTTGGTCATCATTTTCTGACATTTTATGGACCAGACGTCTACTCGATTAATTGACAGATGAATCGATTAAGAAAATAATCGTTAGCTGCAGCCCTACTAATCATACTGTGGACATTCTCTCCAGGCCGACATCATGGACGTGAACCAGATCTTCAAGGACCTGGCTGTGATGATCCATGACCAGGGAGATATGATCGGTAAGGCGGAGGAAATTCTGGTTTACGCTGAGCTCATTCTTTGTACACGTGTGTCACTCATTTGTTTTGCATGTGTTGTTGACGCTGTGTTCCCATTAACAGACAGCATTGAGGCCAATGTGGAGCATGCTGAGGTTTATGTGGACAGAGGGGCGGTGCAGCTGCAGAAGGCAGCCTATTATCAGGTAATAATAACAATAATCAGGGTTCCCACATGTCCTTGAAAGTTTGTGAAGTTGAAAAAATTGTTTTCAAGGTCCTTGAAAGTTTGTGAAAATCGCCCTAAATAGACAGGTCATTGTAAGTGCTTGCATTTTGTGCAAGAGAGAAGTTACGTTGATATTTGGGTAAATGTCTCCCTTGTTTGTTATGACGCCACCTACTGTTTCATGCTCCCTGCTTTCCTTGATGTTTGTAGGCCTACGCAGAACAAACATTGTGTCATAATTACTTGTGGTGTTGTGGATGACAACGGAAATTTCAAATTCAAAGATCTCTGTCTCACCAAAGAAAATGACAAAGACTAACTTTGACCAAGATCCCAAGGAGGAAAATTGGTCCTGGAAAATCCTTGAAAAGTCATTGAATTTGATGTCAACCAATGTGGGAACCCTGAATAATAATAATGATAATAATAATAATAATATTTTATTCATGCAGAGCTTGATACTCAAGACACCTTACACTTTACAAATCACAAAATTACATATTATAAAATATAAAAGCATTACGCTAAAAACAAGTTTTTAGTAATGACTTTAAGTGATGAAAAGCTCTAGAAATAATGGAACTATTGGAAAAAGAGTAGAACCCAAACCCCATGTGGATTTTAGTTGCTCTATACTGATACGGACATAGGGGAAGAAAGAAAATCCATTAGCAATATAGCGCCCAATGTACTGTTCATGTGAAATAAGACAATGATTCCCTAATGGCACATTCATTCTAAATAATTAACAATAATCAGTCACTCAAAGACTCGACATTCACATTGTTTGCTTTACTGACTTATATATAATATTTGATATTTGAGGAGAGGATTTGGTTAAAAAAAAAAAAGTGATTATTTACTTTACTGATGTAATTTCTGTTGTATGAAGAGGAAATCCCGGAAGAGGTTGTGCATCGTGGCCATGGTGCTGTCGCTTGTGCTCACCGTCTTCATCATCATCATCTGGCAGGCCATCAAATGAAAGAAGACCAACGCAATACGATACCATCAGATGACTTCCAGTGTGTATGTGTGTGTGTGTGTGTTCATGTGAGACAAGTGAATGTGTGCAACAGTTGGTTTCTTTCGTTCACTTTGTGTGTTCAGAGGTGAGCAACACAATGTCGATATTTAATATTTCCAAACGTTTGTTTTCCATGTTCAGACTTCTACTATTCAAGACTACTTCCTAGCATACTGCTACTGCCATTAAACAGCACTGATACATAGTCATTACAAAGTACCATTTAAATTTGACAATATAAGATGTAGACTTAAAATACTGGATGATGGCTCTGTGTGCATGTGTGAGTAACACTGTACGTCAGTATGAGAAATAAAATCCCAGTGCAAATCTTATTTGTATTACTGAAGCCGTGTGTGTATAATCATGGCCAATGATGCACATGTTTTGTACTCAATAAGTCCACAGTATAACCCTGTATTGTAACATTAGAATACTAAGTGTTCTCCTGATAAAAGGAGCGTCTTACTGAACGTGTGTCCTGCTGTTAAGACAATGTAATGCTATTCCACCAGATGATGTCATGTCCCATTTTGTCCACCAGAGGGTGAGCTAACCACAGTGAGGGTCAGCCGGATTTTGACCAGAGAGAGAAAGCCCCAGCCTCATCATCTACTTTAGTATGACTGTTACTACCATGAAGGAAATGCACTACATCAAAGTACACAAAGCTATTACCAATACAACTACTAAATAGAAAAGTGTTATTAAATTCCCTTTTTTTGAATGAAAGAAAAGAAGAAGTTTCATTGATTTGATTGATTTTACACTGCTGTGAAGGGTAATCATGGTATTTTTCAACCTAGGCCTTACATTTATAAATGTGGATATGTAAATAAATCTGTCCTGATGCTGAGGAGGTCTAAAAGATGTCCACCAAAAGTGTTACAAACATTAAATAACACGTACACTATATGGACAAAAGTATTTGTACGCTTGACCATTACACCAATAGGGACTGTAATGATGTATTTAAATACATACACTATTTTAATATGGAGTCAGTTCCCCTTTGGCAGCTATAACAGCTTCTTGGAAGACTTTACTCAAAGATTTTGAAATGTTTCTATGGAGAACTCGTGTCCATTCACTCTGTAGAGCATTTATGAGGTCAGGCACTGATGTCGGACGAGAAGGCCTGTCTCGCAATCTCTGGTCCAGTTCCTCCCAGAGAGGGGATAAGGTCAGGGATCTGTGCGGGCCAGTCAAGTTCTTCCACACCAAACTTGTCAAACTACGTCTTTATAGTCCTAGCTTTGTGCAATGGGGAGCATTAATGTTGGAGAGTGCCCTTCCTCAAACTGTTGCCACAAGTTTGAAACAGCATTGTCCTAAATGTCTTAGTACGCTGAAGCTTTTAGTTTGGAGATAAGAGGTCTAGCCCAAAGCCTGATTTAAACTCCTGAATTTAATACTCAGTAGGTGTGGCCAAATACTTGTGTCCAAATAGTGTGTATAAAACAATAAACACTAACAATAAACACTAAAATGTGTCAATATGGACTGAGAATTTTAAAAACCTATGGATACAATTTAACAATATACTATTTTTCCAGAGATCCTACCTACTGCAGCTTTAAGTGCTCTAATCACTGAGCACTAAATGAAGGATGGCTGACTTTTTCAGAGGTGTTTCAAGGGAGTTTGTGGAGCCTCGGGCAAAAGGGGACCTGATAACCTCCACTGAACCAGAACGAATGCCCACACCACCCACAAATGTCTGCCCACTAGAGAATTGAGAGACTCTAAGACTGTTGCCAACCCATGTTTTCTGCTGTCCTGTGTTTAACTATCTGTAACTCCTTTGCTCTGTCTTTACGGTCTCCCTGAAGCACAAGTGGACTTCATGATTCATGCAGTGATGCGCTGAAACTACGAAGCCTTTGGTAGTGTGTAAGTGACTTGGTGTGACATTAGGGATGTCGCCTGTATTCTGTCTCTCAATTCTCACAAAATTGTCATTGTTGTGGATTTCATTTCTGATAAATTTAACTTAGTGCAAACTTTAGTGCAGAAGTGTATTCCCAGCAGTAGCTCTGCTCGGCCGATTGCTTGTCTGATTTGATTGCCAGTGAAATCAGCCCTCAGTTGCACTTGAAGACACTAAAATGAAACCAGAACAGCTGTGATGAAAGACTTAAGTACTTGCAATTTGGATCAACTGATTGAGATCCAAACAGTAACCAAACTAGAGTGTCTTATTATTGTACTGTAGATATGTCCTCGGTGTCCTCAGAGGTCAAGATGTTACAAATTGCAGATGAAACGTTGAAACATCTGAATGAGACACTTAGCCTCGTAGGTGTTGGACAGAGTAGACATTAAGTGAGAGAGGAGAGTGTGGTAGGATGTAATGAGGCTTGCATAAGGGTTGTCTTGACTACACACCGTCTTGTGCTTGTGGAGGAGAACTGAGTGGTCCTCAACATCTCTGTAAGGTCATCTGCTGCGCCCCCGCTGCCATGACTCAATATGATGCCGTGAACATTTGTCTGAGCATGCTCAAATCACCCTGTTATTGAGAGCTGATATGTCAGCAATCACAATCAGAAAATTCACCTCATGATGAGTCTTTTCCTTTGTCATTTCCACTTCTCTCTTAACTGCACACCTAGACTCCTAGTCCTTGACTACTTTCTTTGGCTCACTTTTTCCATGCCATCCTCTTACTTTGGATTCTTTCATCTTTCCACCACCATGTTTCCTCATCTTCTCTCCTCTGTCAAGAGAATACACCAAACACCCTTTTGGCTGTATACCTCACTACAGTAGCTGCCTTTTTCCCAGTCATCTGGTAAGTCCTCACTACCTCTAAGAGCCTGTCGCAACAGAACTTTGCACGACAGTCTTCTTTTTTCAGCTCCAACCATTTAATCCTTGGCTCCACCTTCACTTGCTTCCTCTTCTTGGTTTCCAAAATCATCCAACAGACTACCATCTGATGCTGCCTAGCCTCACTGTCCCCTGGCATCACCTTGCATAGTAAATGGTCTAGTCTGTGAGCATCTTCTTTCACTCTTGCAGGTCACCCTATGCTCCTCCCTCTTCCTGAAGTACGGATTTACAACAGCCATATTTCCATCCTTTTCGCAAAATCCACAACCGTCTGTCCTTCCCCTGAGAACACTCTCTACCACTTCATTCAACTTAGTCCAGAACTCCTCTTTCTCTTCTAACTGACAGCCAACGTGTGGGAACTGAGCCCGGACATTCAACAATCTCACCTTCAGTTTCTATCTTCAAACTCATGATTCTGTCTGGCACCTTCGTCACCTCTGGAACACTCTTCACAAACCCTACCATTAAAGAGTGGCCACGTTTTCTAGTTAAAACATGATGGAACAGGTTGAATCCGCCTCCGATGCTACAGGCCTTGCTTCCCTTCCACCTGGTCTCTTGCACAGATAATATATCTATCTTCCATGTCTCCATCATATCAGCGAGGTCATATTTCCTACATTTAAAGTCCCTATTCTTACAGTACCCCCACAGTCCTACGCTTCCTTCTGTCCCACTGCCTCCTAACACACCTTCCCCTTCTCATCTGTCTTCAGCCAACATATGTGTAGAATATAACCCGTGAGTAAAAATATATTGAATAGCCACCATTGAGCAACTTGTTTTTTTGCAAAGAAACCATGAAATCGAAATGGAAAGTGGAAAGTCTATAAGAAAATAGTTACACAACAGTTAACATTTTCCTCAGACGTGAGTTTCAGATTCTCCTCAATAGCATGTGATGTCAATTTTGTAAACTATCTTCCCATTTAGAAGAAAATAGGGGATACAAAACAGAAGTGGACACCATTGAGATTGGCAGTTGGAATTGTTCATTAGGAGCTTGGATGCTGATCTTGAGATTTCAAAAAAGGACCGGTAGCCTCTTGTTAATAACTTCGGCACTATAGTAACTGATCTCCAGACAGCGGAAACTGAGTAGGGGCAGCTAAACATGCACAGTGACTCATGCATCAAAGATCCGAGGATTCTTATTCAGAATGAGGTCAACTGTCTGATTATTGGCATCCAACAAAAACCAGTGAATGATGAGGACACGATGTTTCAAGAATATATATCTCAGGTAATAATTGTCTGGTAGATTCATGATGTCATGTGAATAAATGGTAGCTTGAATATGCAGCATTTGTCATTTTTATGGACTAAAAAGCAGACATGAAAAGGTCCATGTAACAGTGTTAATCTTCTCTTCCTCTCTTCACCTGGCCTTTGGATTCAAAAAAGTTTTTGTTCCTTGAAAAGGGAAAGGAAGAAAAGAGAAGTCTCTTGGGTAACTCTGGAAAAAAGGTTAGATAAAAATTGCCTGTGTGCATGTCTTTGGAAAAGCAAGGAGGATAAAAGGAGGAGGAATCTGCTATCCATATTCTTTTGTTGGGGGGCTGAACCCATTGTCCATGCTCTTCTTTCATTTCCTCCGCTGCAAATACTTGAACACACATAATCGGCGCTGATCTGTCTTGCTGATGAACAAACAACAAGGAAGAATGACAGCGACGTGTATGGAGAGAGGCGGCGGAGGCTCTGCTGATTGTGTGAAATGGAAAGCAGCAGATTTTCATGACTCTAAACTGATGTGTGATGGGGTTTGTCAAGAAAGGAAAGGCTTAAGAAATTCTTTGACATTACCCTCACATCAGATAGCCAGAAATCTCTTTTTGTGCACTTCACCAGAACGGCTGGTAATTTAAAGACATAATAAAGGTCAGATAGTGGTTGCCGCCTGCCCTTGGATACATGTAGACTGCAGTTGTGGACTCAGATAGGCCTTGTGTTCACAAAGAGTAAATGTAAAGACAAACATTGATAATCCTGTCTGTAATGGGGTTGGAACAATAGACTTTCTGCATGGAGTTTGCATGTTCTCCCCGTGTGTGTATGGGTTTTCTCCAGGTTCTCTGCCTTCCTCCCACTGTCCAAAAACATGCATTATAGACATTAGGTAAATTGGACACTCTAAATTGACCGTAGGCCTGAGAGTGAATGGTTGTTTGTCTCTATATGTGACCCTGTCCAGGATGTACCCCGCATATTGCCTCATGTCAGCTGAGATCATTTGGCACAGCATCCCTCTCGACCCTCCTGTGGAGGATAAAGTGGTAGAAAATGGATGGATGGATTGACTTTTCATGAATATATGGGCTGTGCAAATGTCACACTGGCACAACAGCACCACTGCTTGAAGATTCTGGGAGAAATACCGAACAGGCATGTCACTACACATCTGTAGACTGGATAGACTGGCTGTCAGTGACCAGCCAAAGGTGCATCTCATTTCTATGCCAACGTTAGGAATCTATCACAGGGAGAGAAAGCAAGGTGCATTCCGAACTAACCTCGATCGAGTCTGTCAGTCTGCTCAGGTACTGAGCTGATGCTGCTTGCGCTTTGCAATCATTTACAAGCTTAAAAAACATCCACTGAATCACTAAGTGTGGCTCACAGCTGCCATGGAACAAGAAGTCACCAGAACCATAACTCTGTAGCAGCAGGAATTATCTGAATAAATATAACCACCAGAAATGCCTTGAGAACTGGCCTCATCCAGACGGATTTACTGGGTTGTTTTGATACAAGGACCAACGGGACGACACTTCAACACACACTAAACCTGACACCTTCTGGCACCAGAGTGGGACCCTGTCACTGGTTCTGTGCCAATACAGTTAGCACTCTATCCAGGGATGGCTAAAAATATGAGACCAATAGCAGCTAACACCAGAGCTTATCTGCTGGAGGTGGTACATAACTGATATTTGTTCTCATGTGCATGTTTTGGGGAAGTTGGTAAGAGATTTGACACACATGCAGCCATAGTCCCCTGCATACATAACAACATTAATGTTGACTGCCACTCTGATCCCAGACTTAAACGTAGGCAGGCATGTTTAACCACCCGCAGTCCCTTTTGTACATATTATCATAACGACCCACACACTGTCCAGGGTAGAAATCTAAAAATAGGTGACAGTGATGGCATGGACATGATTCCCTCTATACGAGCCTTGTGCATGCGCTCAAAAATGAATGCAGAGACACTTCCCTCCCCAGACTCACACACATAAACACTCAAACCTAATAAAAATAGCTCCGTATGTGACATGTGGTGCCTCTGCTGTCCTGCTGCTTTCCCTCATCATTAACCCCTCGTCTGAAAAATCTGGGCCAGACTGGGATGAATGTTTTGCTCCAGATGCCCATGTCTGACATGATGTGAAGTTCACCCAGGGGTTCTCTGTCCCTCATTGCTGCCCTAGATATACAGACATACGCTACCACCCACACTCACTCACTCACTTACTTTCTCCCCACTCTAAAAAAGAGTCACAGTCACCTTGACCAGGTACACAGAGGGAGTACTACAGCTATTCTGGTCCACAAAGATCACTCACACTCACAATCTTCACACGCTCTGATTAATGAGGATGTGTGAAGAAATTAGAACACTTGCTCTCTTATTTACAAGCTGTTACTTCCCATTTACATTGAATTTATTATTTTATTCTTCCTTTCACTAAACCACTGTGCAGTAGAGCCAAGACAAATATACTGTGTGCTCGGTGTAGGGGCCAAAATGCATATTTGGTCTGTTTGTTTATTGTTTATTTTGAAAGGTCACTCATACTGTTTTTTTGGTCATGTCACTTCCGTTTTGATTGACACATGGGTGTGGTTTAATCTATACACCTGGGCACTCGGACGGGCGGTGGGTAAGAGAGAAAGGGGGTTAGTGGCGTTCCTGATTTATATTTTCTGTTTACCGTCAAATCGTCAAAATAACCAAGAATAAATCGTCAAACAATAAACATCACTGGACTTGGATTCATTTGAATGACGCGTAACTGCCTGGAGCCCACCTAAGCCTCTTAGCGACCTTTTATAGGAAAACTGTCGCTACACTCGGGCTGCAGTCGATTTCTCGAAACGAATCATCAACTAATTTTTCAGCTTCTTATATGTAAATATTTTCTGTTTTCTTTGCTCCATATCACAAAGAAATCATTAAAACTGAATCACTTTGGTGTGTGGACAAAACAAGACATTTGGTGACGTCATCATTTCCAGGTTTGGTTAACACTGATCAACATTTTTCAACATTTTCTGACATTTTATGGACCAAACAAGTACTTAAATAATTGATAGTGATTATGAAAATAACCTTTAGTTACCTTTAGTTACACCCCTACTAAGTTCACACTATTGACACAACTTCACATTCACAATTCATTTTAAGAACCACTATTCTTTTTCAATAAAATCTCATGACTTGTTAAATTACTGTATATGCAAATATCGTGGACATCTGGCAACCTAATGTTTAACATTTTAGTTTAATGTAAAAAAAAACAAACAAGAAAAACTCAACTGGACTAGACTATAATGTCAAGCCACATTTGGTCCACATTTCGCAGCAGCACAATATCATTACTGGGAATTACTTTTTAAATATGGGATTTAAACTGGCAACCATCCAAGCCCATTTCACTTCCAAAATGTTGGCCTGAATTCCAAAAATAAATAAATAAAATAAATGCGCCAGAAAATTTGGCAGTGAATGACGAGGACATGAGAATGATGGTCAGGTGAAGGTCCCTGAGTGAGTGCATTAAAGCATTTGTGACATTTGATCCATTTTGACTGATACATTATGTGTTTACACATTTTATTATGTCAGCACTTTAATTTGTAAAGATTTACCTTTATTTAAAAGCAATCCATGTGAGATGTGTGTCCCTTTGTCCTTTTTGCACGACACAAGAATGAAGCCCAAATAAGTAACTATTACTCTGAGTAAATTTTAAACAAGTTATTTTTTTATTTTTTTTATTTAACAAGAGTAAATTTTTAGACCAGTACTTTTACTTGTACTCAAGTAAAATGTATTCAAAATAGTGTTACTTTTACTTGAGTAGAATATTTCAGTACTTTTTGACAACCCCTTACTCTTCAATCTGCACTTTCCCCACCTGAAGAAAGTAGTATTTGAAAATACAACAGAACTATAGTATTTTTATTTTGATACATGCCTGTAGTAATAATAGTAATAATAATGATACTACTACTACTACTACTAATAATAATAATAATAATGATGATAATGATAATAACAATTATTATTATTATTATTACAATAGTAATATGACATACTATATAGAGGGCATATGTTATTTGTTTTATATAACAGGAGACATTATTTGTTACTATTATACAACAGGATAGTTCCATCCGGATATGAAATGTAATTCAAAGATAAACAAATATGAATATGAACTATTATTTTTTCTGTTTCCGGTGCTCGTATCTCTGCTGCTCTCTCGCTGCGCTTACCTCAGTCTGGTGTCAACACTCCACTATCATGACTCCCGTGCGTTCCTCTGCCTTTTTTTGTTCCCTAAGTCAAAGTTGTACGTCAACTGCGTAAGCCGCTGGATGTCTCTACGCCAACTCTGCTGCTAGTTTTCTGTCACTCTTCTTCAGACAGACAGACATGGAGCCTCCGGACTTCGAAGCTATGAACTTTACGGTGGAGCAGGTGTCGTCCACGTACCCGCTGTGTGAGGAGTGGAGGGAGGGCGCGGAGGGCGCCGTCTTCCACCTCGCCAACATCTTCCTCGTCTTCGGCTTCATGGGCGGCAGCGGCTTCTACGGACTCCTCTACCTGTTCACCTTCCTCACTCTGGGCTTCTTCTGCACCACCGTGTGGGCTTGGGCGGACCCCTGCACCACCGACTCGTTCCTGTGGAGTTTCGCGCTCTTCGGCGTCACTTTGGGGCAGGTGCTCCACGTCGCCTACCGCCTGCGGAGCGTCTCCTTCGACACGGACTTCCAGGAGCTTTACCAGTGCATGTTTCAGAAGCTCGGAGTGTCGCTCAGCCTGTTCGGGAAGATCGTGTCCTGCTGCGACGGAGTCGTCCACACTTTAGAAGCGAACCACTGCTTCGCCGTAGAGGGAAAAACCGCCATTGATAAGCTGTCGGTGCTGCTTTCCGGCAGGTGACCCCATCTCACGCTCAACTATAGCAAGTATCTTTGAAGAAGCTTCGTTGTTAAAACAAACTAAAGTTAGTTAACGTTCAGAGTTAAAAGTCCAGTATGTGACGTATGGGAGAGTTAATTGAAATGAGAAAGTCTTTATAAGTTACTAAGGAAACTGCCTTGCTTTGAAGGCCTTGCACCACCACGATTTTACAGCAGCTCAAAAGGATTTTGCTAATACTTGTTGAAAGGAATGATATCGTTTCTGAATTACGAAGGCCACTGTAGTTCCCTTATATGGTAAGGGGATAGGACAAGCAGAGTAATCCTTTGTTTGTTATAGTCTGTGGGGTCACCACTAGATGTCACCAATTCTTGCACACTGCACCTGTATTTACAATAAATTTGAGTGAAAACACTGGCCCCAAAATCAATCTACTAAATCATAATTAAAGTAAGACCAGTTTTATATTTTGTCTTTTTTTTTTACAATTGCATTGGATGATTAATATTGAACTCATCAGTAATGGCTGTTTAGCTCATTATCACTTATTTAAGGTTCATGCATTCTGCTTCTAAGAAACTTTTTCCATCCAAATTTCAGCTTTGTTTTCTGATGATTTGTTTCATGTATTTCAAATTTAGGTTATACATTATTTTTATTTAAAATTGAGTAGGGTCATTGCAAGTAAAAAAGTAAAAAAGAGAGTGAAGGACGTACTGTTGTGAGAAAAGAAACTTGGTTGTAGTTATAGTGAGCATCTTGCATATAGCTCTACACACTCCCTGTGCTGAGAAGCAACAGGAGATACACAGGTGAAAACAAGGCAGTGGGGAACCAGCAAAATGTCTACGTTCAGTCAAATCTGAACATAAAATCACTGATTTTCTTTAAGCACTCTGGTTCAGGAGAGTGAGCAGTTGACAATGTGACACAAACTTGTCTCACAGCAAGATAATGCAAATAAATATGGCGTTGTTAAACACCTAATCACACAACACCAGCAGAGTTTAACATCCTGTGTGAATCATTGTTGCACCGTGTCCCCACTGGGAAGTCAATATCATTTCTGTCCATTCTCCTACAGAGTGCAGGTGACGGTAAATGGAGAGTTTCTGCATTACATCTACCCATTCCAGTTTCTGGATTCACCTGAATGGGACTCTCTCAGACCAGCAGAGGAGGGCATCTTTCAGGTTCTTTTTATACATGTATACACACGTGATTTAAAAAAAAAGAAACCCTTTAACGCTTTGTCAGCAGCATCTCTCAAGATTTACAGACTGTCTCAGAAGTTTTCTGATTTTTCAGCTTTTTAAATGTGAATATTTTCTGGTTTCTTTGCTACATATAACCAAGAAATCATTAAAACTGATTAAATTTGGTTTGTGGACAAAACAAGACATTTGAGGTTTGGGAAACAATGATGAACCCATTTCAACATTTTATGGGCCAAGCAAGTGTACGTATAATGTATATCAGCTAATTAATTTTATGTTTTTACTTTGTAAAATCTGGCTCACCATCAGCCCTAGAAATCCACTGTCAGCTATGGTGTAACTAACAGCATGATGAACAGAGTTTCCCATTAATTATCCTGGCTGTGGCACCGCCACCACAGTCTGATTAATTCTGACACAGTTTCATAATTAACCCAAAAAGTTGTCATAACAAACTAGAGCTATAACTTAAGTGTTCAGCTCCGTTGAGCAGAGATGTGTGTAGTTCTTTGTGCTTGCTTACTCGCGCATAAGCTATCGTGCTCCCTCTGTGTGAGAGTGGTGTGAAGTGTAGTTCTCTCTCACTCTGAGTCTGTGTATCTTTCTCTCAGGGCTCTGTTCACGCATGAGAGTAGACTGTGTGCTCATTGGAGTGAGCATTTTTCTGTCCAAACCCAACCAAGCCCGAGAATAACTGAATGTGTGTGCTCGCTACCTCCCATACCTCCACAAATTCAGTTGAATCTGTGGGAAGCAGTAGAGAGAATGATCATTTTAATTATCGATTAATGTGTAAAGTGTGGTCTGGGCGGTCCATAAAATGTCTGAAAATGTGTTTCCAAAACCTTGAAATGTGGATGTTTTCAAATGTCACACAATCTTTGCCTGAACACACCTTGTCTCTTTATTAAGTGCTCTCTTCTCCACAGGTGACTCTGCGTGCTGATAACCCCTGCCGGTATGTGGCGTGGAGGAGGAAGAAACTGTACCTGCTTTTTGCTAAGCATCGCTACATCGCCAAGATTTTTGCCCTGGTTGTGCGCAATGACATTGCCGAGAAGCTGTACTCCCTGAACGACAGGGCTCTCAACAGGTCCGGCTTCCGCTATGATCTCCGCTTACCAAGTTACTGCCACATGCCAGCGACCGAATTAGAAAAAGCAGGTGTCCTGCAAGCTCCAGTGCAGGGGGGAAGAACCGCCTGATACACACACACACACTCTGCTCCAGGCCTTAAACACTTGGAAGTGACTCAGTGTGTGCAGCAATGTAATGTAAATATAGTTTTATTTAAGTAGGGCAAAGTAAGAGTGAACCATTTAGGGAAAGTAGGTTTCAACTGAACTAATCTCATACTGTATCTGAATATTATCATTAGATCGCAATATATCACATAGTTAGAAGGAACAGGCAGACCTGTCACCAGTCATGCTGAGTCAGTTCAAGAGAATACTCGCAAGGAACTGCTTTGATACATGAGAACAGTTCCTCATAACGGATAGCCTATTAAATCCATAGGCAACACCATGGCAGCCTAATTCTGTAAGTGTGGGAAAGATAGCAGGAGCAGGCTACACTGACAAAATGCAACTGATACATCCCACCCATTCCCTCTGGCCCAAAGTTCCACCCCCCATAACACTGGTAGCTGTTGTCTGTAGTGGAAGTGGGAATTTATCTGTCGTATTTGTTGTGATAGACTGGTAGACAGGTTGGTTTGTGACACACAGATACGACAGCCAGTTGTTTTTAAGCAATGAATCGGTTACTGACTCTTTAAAACTTTTTTTCTCTTTTCATTGTAAATTTGGTTGTAATGTTTTTATGTGATTGAGCTGGAGGCAAACTGCAGAAGTCAGAGGAAGCTTTTTGACATTTGCACCTTGTGAGCAACTTTAATTACAAGGAACGGGTGCCATCCTGAACCGTGGCTTCCAATTCCCTGATACGTTCAAGTTGTACTGTCACTTTTAGTGGCCGTTGTTGCCAAATAACATTTCACCCTCAGAAAGAGAAAGTGTAAATCTGCTAGAATGATGCACTGTTCCCATGACAGACTGAAGACTTTGGTCCCTATTAATTGAGGCTATAAGCGATGACGAGGTCAGATCTTTCATTATTATTTTAATGAAAGATAATTATTATTTTATCTTAATAACAAGATTATTTTAGTCAAGTGTAAACGCATAATATCTAAATCCTGAATTGATCCCCATTGGAAAAATGGGTTTTACAGTTGGCCAAGTACAAAATAAGTATCAAACAAAAAATTGAATCAATAAATGGGATTATAAGCAACGATGGTTAGATAAAATAAAAACAATATGACAAGTACAGTTTTTAAAGCACACATATTAATATAGTATATGCACAAATTGTTTGATAAGTGCAACACAGTATTAAATGAAATGAATATTAATAAACTATAACTTTAATAAATAGTAGATATTACATGTATTGTGTAATAATGCAAATCAGTCTAGTGGCAATAAATCTAAGTGGTGATAATTGGAGTGAGGCTGGTGGGAGCCATCCTGATGACATCGTGGTCACCACTGCTGTTCTACAGTCTGATGGGAGTTGGCAGGAAATGAACGCCTGTAGTGATTAGACAAGTAGACAAGCTTCTGTATCTAGAGTAAAAAAAAAAAAAATCTTATATAGTTTAATTAAAGGCGTCTCCCACTTCATTACTCCTATCTTTTCACTGATTTCCAAAATCAAACTGGAGAATTATATGATTGCTGAACAGGTCAAAGAATGACGTGTCCAAGACATTTATGAAGTTACAACCACTTAAAGAAGTAATTATGACAGTGATTACATTATCTTGTCTGTAAATACCCGAGGAGAGTGTGTGAAAGTTTCTGTGTGTTTGCATTGAAGTAGAAGAGGTAGATGTGTTTGAATTAATTTGGTTATTCAAGGAACTGCTGAATGTATGAAGTGAAACAAACGTGTGTGGCTGTTAAAGATATAATGTGTAATGTGCAATGTTGACAGATCAGATCACTGTAAACAGGCTTAATGTGTGTCAAAAGTAATGTTTTACTGTTGAAATAAATGATTCTATTTATGTGTGTGGATTTTTATCCTCGATGGTCACACAACATGATACCATACAAGTTATTGCTCTCCCTCTCTGTGTTGATCTTATCTTATCTGGCTCTTAAAATATGCAAACATAACATAAAAACTACAAATAAATATGAGAACTGAATATATAGATTACATATTGAAGAATATATGAACAGATATCCAATGAAAAGGGACAGAATACTAGAATAAAATATCAGTATAACGCATAAGTGTATCTGTATAATCTGTGCTCTGTCTCCCCCTGTCGGGGTTGGGATACACTGCAGGCGCACGGCTCTTCCCTTCTTGCCTATTTTAGTCTCTCCGCTGTCAACAGAGCGGAATGTGCGGCGCACATTGTGCAGCCCCGGATCTGAGGAGGGAGCTGGCCGCAGTCACAGCACTGACTCTAGTCTCTCTCTGTCCGAAGCCTGTCTCTCAGTGTCTTTAACCTCTGCGCTGCACACCCGCATTTCACCCGCATTTCACCCGCAACAGCAGCAGCAGCAGCTGGACAAGCGGTGAGGTGAGTACAGAGCCGCTTCTTCTCCTCGGTTACTAAGTTGAAGGATATGCAGAGTACATGCTCACCTATTTTTACACACAAACACACACGGGGGTGGGAGGACTAGTCTTGTTGGGACACTTGTTGACTTCCATTCGTTTGGACATCGTCATCCCTAAAGCTCAACCATAACCAGTTAATGCCTAATCCTAACCTTAACCTAACCACATTCACACAATTTAGCCTTTAACTTAACATAACCAGTTCCTTTAGAAATTAGGTTCTGCCTCATTAGGACCAGGTTTTGGTCTCCATGAGGACTGTGCTGCTTTTACATAATGGATTCACCTGGTTGATTATTTTCTTGATTAATCAAAGTGCTCAGTGTTTCTCCAACCAGGAAATGATGTTGTCCTCAAATGTCTTTTCTTGTTTTAATTCTTTAAAATGATCAAAATAGCTGACCTGAAGAAATCTGAAGGATGTCCACTCCCTCGGAGCAACCCTTCCTCCTCCTCACCACCCTGCCCTCCTTCACTCCATCCACACCGGGATTTGAGGATCTGTCCAATGGCACCACGTGTCAGGAGTGGGAGCAGACCCACCACGTCCTCTTCCATCTGGGGAACCTGTCCCTGCTGCTGGGCCTGGTCATCCCGACCACTGTGGGTCTGCACATGATCCTGCTGCGCCTGATGCTGATGACAGGTCAGTCACATTCCTGAGATCCCTATGCTGTCAGTGCTAATTGTCCTCAAAACGTCTCTGTGTATTAAAGCACCAGCAACACACTACCGTGAGCTTGTTGTGGATTCAAAGTCAAACAATTATAGACAGAAGTGACTGAATAAGCACGGACAGAAGCAAAATGTTTATATGTGTGTCCTTCAATAAATAAGTCACTTAAAAAGATAAACACACACACTTACAAATATGTACACACTGCTCCATGGCTGCTAAAAGGGAGATCAGCTTGTCCAATTTGTGCATAATATTCAAAAGTAAGCTTTCCATTTTCAGTGTAAATATGGTTATTATCAATAGTCATGTATTCTTGTGACCTAATGCAGTGAGAATTTGATCTGTGGGTAATTTGACCAGACAGATATTCTGGTAATTTGACAGTAAAAGCTCTGTTCTGATCTGTTTGCCAAAGACTGCCAACAGTAGAGTGTGAAATGATGTGTCCCAAACATGTCATCTGTTAGGAATCCTATGGCAGCATGATAAACTGCATCGCTACATACGTACTTTTGTAAACTGTCTGGAAATGACTTAGTATTAGCTTTAAACATTATTTGCATTATTTTTTAATAAACCATATTATTGTCATAATAACCAGCCTTTATTAAAACTTCAGCCTGCCATGCACAGAGTCGTAAGAGCAACTCTTCTGCACAGCTGAGAGGCCCTACAAGGCTATGATAGCGGCAGATCAAGGAAGGAGAGAATGGCGGATGGAAAAAGCACTTCCACCATGTTTATGTTCTACTTGGAAGGATCGTGGAGACAGGAAGCAGCAGGATTTATGGGAAACATGGTCATTTATTTATATTAGCCTTCTTGTCTCAGAGGGTTTTACGGAGAGAGAGAGAGAGAGAAAAAAAGAGTAAACAAAACTGCAGACACTAGATTTGTTAAGTAAACTTAAAACATCTTTGGTGAGATAACAACTTTAAGAATTGTATATAATTTACAAAATGAATCAAATATACTTGTAGTAGTTTGGAGAGAAGTTACATAACTTCCAGGCTTTAAAACCATACATGAATACCATACAGTGATATTTTAACTAATACACTCTATAGTGTGGGTCAGATTCCAGTGGTAACAGATTTATTTTGGGTTGCCAAATTAATGTGCAGAATTTCCCTGCCAGTTAGCATCAACATTCAAAAGATTAAGTTTGTCCCAGCTCCTGATGTAAATATAAATGACTCATTGTGGGATCATGAAAAACAACTGTTCATACAATCAGGTGTGTTAGGGGCGAGGTGCTGGACCCCAGAGCAGGCAGGCCAAGACACAGAGTTAACATGAGCAGAGACACAAGCAATAAATAGACACTAAAGTAAGAAGGATCTGCAGGAGAGAGAGCAGGACCTGTGTGCTCCCGCCACAGGTGAACTGATTGCATGCAGAGATGAATGCAGGAGATGTAGGCGGAGATGGAGGCGGAGCATGTACACCTTTCATTATTTTATCTTCAATTTTAGACCAATGAAAATAATTTCACTTAAATTTTACACACTGGACCTGAGAAACACTGGTGTAAAATACAATAATAGTGATAATACTACTATATTTTAATTATACACTGTTTAAAGGTCCAGGCAAAAAACAAACAAAAAGAGATTTATTTCAAATGATGGTAATTTTTTTTTCCTACTTTGTTTATGTTTATATTAGTGAGTGGCAATTAGGGCTGCAACTAATGCACATTTTCATAATCGATTATTTTCTCCATTAATCTTCTGTTAGAACAATGTTGATCATGTTTCAAACCTGGAAATGTTGACATCCTCAAATGTCCACAAACCAAAACCAAACATATTCACATTTAAGAAGCTAAACAAAAATCTCAACTTCAGCTTCGATAATCACTGTTTATCTTCTCCTAAACCCCCCCTGCTGTGTCTTCTTTAACTCTGACAGGTTGCGGTCTCTTCATTTTATGGGCGACTCTGTACCGGTGCAACATGGACGTGATGGTTTGGAATGTGGTGTTTCTGGTGATCAACTTCATGCACCTCTTCTTTCTCCTGTACAAGCGAAGACCTGTGAGTCCTTCATTAACATCCCAGCAGTCACTTCATATTCATGCCGCTCCCTGTTTATTTTTCACTTAATTGCTGATCTGCACGTTGTGGGAAAACAGTGCGTTTATTTTTTCCTGAGGCTCAGGGTTCAGATGTTCTTCACTTTCTCTGCAGGAAGCAGCATTTCCTCCTGAGCTCACTCCTGCTTTATGGTAATGTGATGCAGGTTGTATCATTTCTGCCACTAGGGGAATCAGTATAAGGGCTCTCCAGCAAGCTGATAGAAGCAGACCAGGACTTTTCCTAATGAGACAGGGGACCTGTCCCTCTCCATCACCGCTCCTCACTGAATATTAATCCACAGCAGCATTGTTCAAATTCACTTCTTATCATCGGACTTGCGTGGGGATGATGAGTTTAAAAGTTGTGTCTCTGCTCTTGTCAGATTAAGATCGACAGGGAGCTGCGCTCTGTCTACAAGCGGATGTTTGAGCCCTTGCACGTGAAGGAGTCTCTATTTCAGAGGCTCACGGGTCAGTTCTGCACCATTCAGACTCTGAAGAAAGGTCAGGCCTACGCTGCCGAGGACAAGACGTCCGTGGACGAACGCCTCAGCATTCTGCTCAAAGGAAGGTGTGCAGCTCTTGTTCTTCTCTTACATGATCATCTGGAGAGAGGATCCAAGCATGTGCTTATCAAAATGATAAACAAGATTATAATAAATAGCAAATAGCAGCACTCCAACTTGTTTATTTAAACAAAGCAAACAATCTGAACAGTATCCATTTGTTTGTTAGTTGGGCCTGCAAGTTGATTATACAAAATACAAAAAATAAATTTGTACTAATTTAACATGTAAATGCTCTTGTACACCCCCTCACAACATAATACATGAATACGTTACCAACCCACTCACCACTCATGCTCTTTTATTGTTGCTCACATTATTATTATCCTCTCAATATATAAACTTCACTGGCTGTTTCCTTACTTGTAATTATACTGTACAGAAGGGCTGAACAATTAATGGAAATGTTATCAAAACCGCAATATAGCCTACTGCAATTTTCAAATCGCAGGAGGCGCAATATTTCTTAAAGCCAAAAATGTGTGTGTCATGTTACCTGTCCTGACCTGTACACATCATCTTCTACATATCTTTTGTCCAAATGAAAATGAGAATAACTATGTAGAAATGACCATTCCGTCTCAAATCGCAATTTCGGTAAGTTTAGATATTTAGTCAAAATCATTCAGCCCCTACTGTACAGTGTGTGGTGGAATTTGTTTCAGATGGCTCTTAATTGTGTCTTAAGCTGCACTGCACTATCTGTGTGATTATATTCTGAATTTTAAGTGGAACAGAATATTATATTTTGGTGCTAAATGACTAGACGATAAGGAAATATAATACTTTTTTTGTTTCTGCTTTACGGGGTCACTAATAATACCAATAATCATCTCTCTATGTTTGCCCATGCTCCAGTGAGATTTAAATATCAGTAGTGCGAAGGGGAGATGACAAACTGAATGTGTGCCTTAATGTAATTTGCCAGTATTAGGTACAGGATATTAAATTTGGAAGCGATGAATGCAATTATTATAAAGAAACAAAATTACATAGCTCTCCCCTCGCACAGCAAAGTACAGCAATTCAATCCAACACAGTATCAGCAGTTACATCAGCCCTCACGCATCTACAATATAATGAAAGAAACATTCCAGGATATTTTATGATTATTATTATTATTATTTGTGAATATGAGCTATTTTAGAGGGTTTTTATTTAATTGTGAAATGATTTATGGAAATGATGTAGTAAATGAAGGAGGGAATTTAAGACTTTATAAATCTTCATTTTCAGTTTTTAACCTTTTTTAAAAAGCCTTATGTTCAGGGTGCATTTTGATCGACTCAACAACGATGGGAGTAATTTGGGAGGTGAGCATCACCCAGTGGTCATTAGAGGAACTTCAAATGACCATTAGAGTCTTCAGATTCAGATTCAGTCAACTTCATTGATCCCAGGAGGGCAATTCATTTACACCTTACCCTAATTACATTCAGACAAACAACAATCAATATCAAATATGTCAAGGCATAGATCGACAAAAGAGACAGTTATTGCTCCTTGGGCTTCACCAGTAAACCCCAGCCTTTTCAACTCAAGGCTAAACGTGTACATTTCTTTGATGACAGGATGAAGGTGTCGTACAGAAGCCATTTCCTACACAACATCTACACCAGCTCCTTCATTGACTCTCCAGAGTTCAGGGCCACAGAGATGCACAGAGGAGAGAAGTTCCAGGTAATATAGAATCATAGCTCATACATAAATCATACACCCTGAAAAACAGTTTTTGTTGCTTTTATGATATTTTGATATTGACTGACTATTGATTGACAGGTGACAATTGTTGCAGAGGAGAACTGCAAGTTCTTGTGCTGGTCTCGGGAGAGGCTCACCTACTTCCTGGAGTCAGACACTTTCCTCAATGAGGTGTTCCGCTACCTTATCGGCAAAGACATCACCAATAAACTGTACTCTCTGAACGACCCCACACTCAGTGACAAGGTGGGTCAAACTCTTGCTCTCAGATTTTACTGTAAACTTCACTCACTGGCTGCTTGACATGGTAGCAGGAGTGGCTCAATAATTTGGACAATTATCCATAAACTATAGAAATTGTTGTGCATGAAAATCCCATGTTTCTTTCATTCTCATTCTGATACTTCAGCAGGTGGTTTTGACCATGTCTTCATGCCTAAATGCTTTGAGTTGCTGCCATGTTGGCTCATTAGATATGTGCATTAACAAGCAGGTAAACAGGTGGCATACTGTCTGTTTCCCAGGCAGTGAAGAAGATGGAGCGTCAGCCCACCCTCTGCTCTCAGCTGTCTATGATGCAGATGAGGAACAGCATGGGGAGCACCAACGACACCGATGATGTGCTCAACCAGATCCTACGAGGAGGATCTACTGGTTCATCCCTCCGTAAGTCAAGCGCTTCAATGTGACTGCTAAGACTTATGACCACTTCTTTTGTCTTCTGGGCCAAGCTCATGCATTTCTTTCCACCCCTCAGTGCTGTGATACTTGTGTTTATTTCTAGAAAAATCACCTGCCACCAAGGCATCCAAGATGAACCCAATAGAAGAAAGTATGGAAGATGATGTTTTCAAAGAATCTGCTCCTTCTAAGTCCGCCCGTATGCCCAGCACTTCCACTGAGGAAGTGTAACCTGCAGGTGACAAATGTATATCATCGAATGTATACATGTTATGTCCAGCTTGCCGCGTGACCCTCAAAGGACGAGCAGGATGGATAATGGATGAATGGATATTTACTGTAACAGCCCCGAGCCTGACTGAGAAACGTAATAGCGGGTGTAAAAGATGTTTGTGTGCATCTAGAATGCATGTCGTCACAGCATACTTTGTCTTCCACAGAGCACTGATGAGTTTTTTCCATGCTGTAAAGCATCAGCACATTTCCTGGTCACAGTTATTTTTTATTTTTTTTTTAAAGATTGCATTTATGTGAACAAACAATACTGGTCAGTTTATTATTAGATTTGTTTAAGTTGCATTGGTTTGTTTATTTGACCCAATGACTTGAGAATAGCTGAAACATCAGGATCACCCTCTGGTGGCTGGTAGAAGTATAGGTCATAAACCCAGCCACTTCATAAATTGGTGGAAAATAAAACATTAGAATACAAGATAATTCTAACACATTTCTACTAAACATTGGCTTTGACATTTCTTCCACTTTACATATTAGGATCATTTGTGGGTTAATCATAAATAGTGAAACCTTTCACGTCACATATACAAATTCATATTGTTTATATCAATTTTATGTTCTTCAAATGGTCACAGTATGTGGAAATTACAATTGGTCTCATTATTCTCCATTAGTCATTATTATCAGGGTTCCCACAACTAATTAATAGTTATAAGGTCCTATTAATTCAGATCACAATGAGATTTATTTCTGGAGAATATAACTAGTGAGTCTTTTGTCTGCATTGATGCGTCACTTGTTTTGTGTTCTTTGAATAATGTAACAGAGGTTTTTCCTGAGAAGATATTTTATTTACAGTGTGTTTATGCATTCTTCATAAATGTCTGAACCACAAGCCATTGCACTCTGTGTGTTCAATAAACATTTGGTGTGTGTATGTCCTGTCCTGGCCTGTTTGCTTTTTGATGGTGTGACATTCATATTATATCATTCTTATTATTCTTATTCTTATTATAATATTGATATTTAAGTATTTGATGGAGTGTGATGTCTCCCTGTGGCCAGAGTGTGTTTGTACCATGTATGTTAGGTACACTTACAGGCAATTAAAATTCAAAGAACTTCATTGATCACATTACGATGGATGAATGTGGAGCTTATATGCAAAAAATATACAGAAAATCAAGACACATGGATGGATACATCTATCTATCCTGTCAAAGAAATGAATGTGCATATTAATTCACATTGTATTATTAACGTTGTGTTATATTGTGTCTTGATGTGTGAATCATTGTGGTGTGCTTTTGCTGAACTCTGGACTGTTTTCTGGACTTTTTGTTGTGTACTTTGCTTGTACTTAATTTCACAAATGTTCATTACGTGTGATTATTGTTCTCAAGTCATCTACATTCTTACTGCAGTCTCAATGTATATGATTCTTTCTTAAGCCATATACTGTTTTGACCTGCTCCAGGCTAGCTGTCTACACGCTGTAAACGTTTTTTAAGTGTAAATTCATCTTTAGCCTGTTCCACCGGTCAACATTTCCCATCAATTATCCACTTAATGAGTTAAAACATTAAAACTCACCTCCTTATCCTCACTGTGGTATAAGCAGAACGTTCCTTGAAACTCTGTCTAGAACTCTTCCATCTTTCCATCGAACTACAACAAAGGTTTGTGACGTGTTTTAAATAAAACTAAACACGAGGGCGGTTGTCCAACGGAAATGACCGTTATGACCTTTAGAAACCACATCACCCACAGTGCTTTGCGTGTGAACGTCATCATAACAGGAAGTAGCAGAGGCTGGGCAGCCGCTGTAGGAGAATGAGCGAAGCTGTGAGGCAAGAGGGAAAATAATAAGTGTACTGTAGATGACTGTGTGTCGGAGGAGTGGTTCCTCGTCTGCCAGCGCTCATGGACGACGCCCAGGACCGACGCCGTCACATTAACAACAAGTAAACCTGACACGGGTGAGGCTTATCCTAGTGGACCGTTCACCTATGATGGAACGAGCGATGGAGCAGCTCAACGTACAGCTCAACCGGCTGACCCGCTCCCTCCGCCGGGCCAGGACCGTAGAACTCCCGGAAGGTAACGACACCGACTGGTTGTTCATAATGCTAAATAGAGTCATAGTGAGTTGTCACAGCACACTGGCCCTGCTCTGTTACACACACACGCGGATATCACTCCACTTCTATGACGCAGTGGTATGTGTTTATGACACATATAATAACACAGTGCGTTTGTAGTGAGGCTATGGCTGCCTGCTTACACATAATAACAACACACAGAAAGAGCTAGGGCTCCATTTGAAGAACTGCACTGATTATGTACAGCACAACATCTTAAAACATACTCACTGTTTACTGTGCAATATACAACCTCATGTGTTTTAACATTGTGTCATTAGACAGTGGGAGATGTGAACATTTCCTGCCACAATATTCACAATATTGCATTATTACGATAATTGTGAAAATATGCTTTAAAATACACTTACAGTCCACTTTATTAGGTGTCCTGGCTGAGTACATGATAGAGTGGCAGCAGTAGCACCTGGTGTAGTCTGCTGCTGCTATTGTCTGCTTCAAGATTTGACATGTTGTGCTTTCAGCTATAATCTTCTAAACTGCACACTTTGGTTGTAACAAGTGTACTTTTGAGTCACTGTTGACTCAAAAATCATCTCAATCAGACCAGTGTGGCCATTTTCATCTGACCTCTGGCATCAACAAGGCGTTCTGTCCATAGAATTGCTGCTCACTGGACATTTTTTTTCTTTATTAGACTATTCTCCTTGAACCCCAGAGATGATTGTCCCTGAAAATTAAAATAGATTGGCAGTTTTTGAAATTTATAGCCCACCTGGCACTCTCAAAGTTACTTAAATCACCTTTCATTCTGATCTGATGCCCGTTTTCAGATGTTGCAGGTCATCCATCTGTTCATGTCCAGATGGATGGCTCTTTCAACTGTAACATAATAACAAAATATGTGCTGTTTGAGAAGCCTTTGCTGTCAGTCTTTCTTTGTGTGACTCGACAGATCTGCCATAGAGTTCACCATAACACACATACCAACATGGGACAGCTCTTTGAAAAAAATCCACTTGTAGTGACTCATCTGTTCTCCCATTAGGGGAGTTTCATAGGAAGGATGGTTCACTGCTAAAAAATGTGAACATTAGAAGTGACACACGTCATTATTCTGGAGTGAAAATAGAGTGAATCATTCAGTATTTTTGTATTTTTGGCTACTTTCAGTGTAGAATACAAAATCACAGTGTAGCGTCTTCCTCACATCACATCAGTGTGTGTAGCTTATCTTCCACAAGGTTTTCAGAGACACTCGCACATCAAAGTAAGGATTTCTGTCACTAGTCTCTGCTCAGTGGGTGTCTACTGCTGAACTTTCCATGTTGCTGTTTTCTATTTCTATTCCCTGTTATAAAACATGGGCTCAGTACAGATGTTGTCATAGTTTTAGTTCTCTTTTTTGTTCCTCCACAGACAATGAGACAGCAGTTTACACACTTATGCCAATGGTCATGGCTGACCAGCACAGGTAAGCACTGTGTGTCTTACCATTATATAGAAATAAGAAAAGAGTAATGTAAGATGAAGAGGGAGATAAATAAATGTTGTAAATACTTTATAGAGAAGGGGTGGGATTAAATAAGTTGTACTTCTTCCCACCCCTTTTTGGATATGTAAAATAAATCACTATTATTTTATTTATATATTATATGTATTGTTTGCAGTGGTAGCAGTGTTAGTTTATTTCGAACATGCATTGTATTCGTTGCTTTTCTCTCCAGATGATTATGTTGCCCTATTCTGTTCTCTTAAAGATCAGTATCAGAGTTACTGCTCAACTCCAAGTTTGATGTCAACTACGCCTTTGGACGGGTAAAGAGAAGTCTGCTGCACATTGCTGCCAAGTAAGATATTGTTCACACTGTTCTAAGTGAATGCTGGCAGTCTCATGTCCTTCCTTCCTGCCCAGTGCATTTGAAATATGTCTGAGTGAATCCATATGGTTGTGTGAGGACATGGTGGGGTATTCTTAGTAGAGCTAGAATGGCTGATAATAACTTATTGCAGAAATGACAGTACATATGTGTTGGTAGAGGACGTTACAGATGGAAGTAAAGGTGTGAAATCATTAAGAAATGGTTTGATTTGCATTGTTAATTTTTCATACATGTCTATTTATTTGTAGTTGATGCGTGATAGCATTTGTAGCAGCTGCCACACCATAAAATATCAGAATCATTGAATGTGTTTTGTTGACCTCATACAGCAATAAGACTAGCCCAGAATACACATACAAACGTAACCATTCACTGAAGAAATCAGCCACAAGAATCCATTACCAGTTGAGCTGTAACTCATAAAAGGGAAGGACAAAGAAGGATGTTATTTGTGATGGTAATGTGGTTTTAGTGTGTTGATGCGAGGCGTCGAGAAAGATGTACACTTTGTGGAACTTCACAGACAGGAGATATAAATAAGTCTTAATTTTATTTTCAAGATCTGAGCAGAAATAGCAGTATGTTAATATATTTATTATCCTCCTGATGTCAAGTAGAAATAAGGACTACATCAATTCTCTACATAACCCTTCATCTTGTGTAGCAACAAAAGACAACACCAATATTTTGCTTTCACACATAATTGAATAAAACACTAGACATTAATGTGTTTATTTATTTTGATAATAAAGTGCTGATACTTCCAGGAGAAAAAGTGAGAAAGCAAGTTTCTATTATTATTGATGAGATTGACTCTGTGCAATGTCTTTGTGAAGCTGTGGATCAGTGGAGTGTCTGGTTCTGCTGCTAAAGAGAGGAGCCAACCCAAACTACCAGGACATCTCAGGCTGCACCCCTCTGCACCTTGCTGCCAGAAATGGGTATGAGCCTCACACTGCATTTCACATCTGAAGTTCATTCATTGTTGGCCACCAAAAGGTGTTGTGTGCCCTATTGCCATGTGGCAAACTCTTTCAATTTACAGAAAAATGACAACTTGATGTGTGTGTTTGATGCTGCTGCTCAACAATTTCCTCCACTGTTCTTGCAGACAGAAGAAGTGCATGGGTAAACTGCTGGAATTCAATGCTGATGTCAACATCTGCAACAATGAGGGACTGACTGCTGTGAGTGGGCTTTCATCCTCTGGCTGTGGTTTATGTCTTTTAAAGCACTGTATTTATTATTTCTTATTAAATCATTCTCGACAACTGTAGTCAGTGAAGTGACTATGTTTGTCCATGTGAACCTCTGCTGCAGATCCACTGGCTGGCAGTGAACGGGCGAACGGAGCTCCTCCATGATCTGGTTCAGCATGTGACCAACGTTGATGTGGAGGACGCTATGGGCCAGACAGCTTTACATGTAGCCTGTCAGAATGGACACAAAACTGTGAGCCACTCACATAATACTGTATATACAGTATATACACATATGCATTAGTGAAATATTTCAGCCAATAATCTTTATTGATATAAATTGTGAAATTCTATGACGACAAAGTTATGTATCATCCATCACTGGAATCCAAAATTACCAACTTGGTAAGGACTGGATTCAAAATCACACAGAAAATCAAAGGCTTATGATGTAGTGTTTCATTTGTTGTGAGCAGTCATGCAGAATATGAGTGTGTGTGTATGTGTGTGTGTGTTGTTTCTGCTCAGACGGTGTTGTGCCTCCTGGACAGTGGTGCTGACATCAACCGGCCAAACGTCTCTGGAGCCACACCTCTTTACTTTGCTTGCAGGTGATGTTGGATGTGTTTCCTTTTAATTAAAAAAATATCTTTAGACGCATGAGACTCATGAGTATGAAAACACATTGAAGTACTGCGGTTTGTGATATTCTCACTCAGCTTGTTTTTAAACTTGTCTTTTTTTCCTGTAGCCATGGCCAAAGAGACACCGCACAGATCCTGCTCTCTCGAGGTGCCAAATACCTCGCTGACAAGAATGGAATCACTCCTATGGATCTCTGCGTGCAGGTGAGCACTTTCATTTCCTCAAACTTCTATTCCTCTTTGTGGTTGTGTTGGATTAACGCTGAGCTCCTGTGGTCCCTGTTCCTCCCGTGTGGTCATTAGGGTGGATATGGGGAGACCTGTGAGATTCTCATCCAGCACCACAGCAGACTGTTCCAGACCCTCATTCAGATGACACAGAATGATGAAATGAAAGAGAGTATGGTACAGTGGGACCACTCTGCCTCCACATTCAACATTCTGTACTCAAGTCTTGTGTACACATATCTAATGAGTGTTTGTGTATGTGTGTGTTTAGCTCAGGCAGGTTCTGGAGCATGTTTCTCAGCAGAATGACAGTAATTACCACAGGATGTTGACCAGTCTTGCTGAAGTGGCTACAACCAACGGACACAAGCTCCTCAGGTATATTGTAATATTGAACATTTTATTTTAAATATTTGAGGCACCGCTCCTTCAGCACATTTGCACCATGTGGCAAAGGTTTTTAAGTCTGTGATGTCAATGATAAAGGCTAGTTTTCAGTTTACATGTAATTTGGAAAACCCTCCTAATAATATCTGTCTTCTTTCACCGATACAAATCGGGAGTGAAAGTGTGGCCAGCCTAGCTTAGCACAGCTAAGTCCAGCAGCTTCAAAGTTAACTGACACGTCAAGATATAAAACAACTCTCTGCACCTATACAGTACCTGGTGTTCCTAAACTTTGCAAACCAAATTAACTTAGCCAAGGTTTCAGGATTCCCATTATTCCAAAAGGACAGTAAACACACCATGCATCTGTCATCTGTGTCGTAGTTATTGTAGTTTACTTGTATTGACAACAGTTGCCCCTCTCCCCTCTGCCCGCTCAGCCTGTCCAGTAGTTATGAGGCTCAGATGAAGAGTTTGCTGAGAATAGTTCGGATTTTCTGCCACGTGTTCTGCCTCGGGCCTTCATCGCCAAGTAACGACATGGGCTACAACGGCAACAAGACTGCTCGCAGTCAGGTCTTTAAGGTTAGTGGAAGTTCTGAACACAGTCCTTGAATACTAATTTTCTGCTCTTGGAAAATGTATGGATGAAGAAATTGAAAAGAATAAATACTCTAAGTCTAAAGATATGATCTTAGTTTGTATAGCCTGTTATCTCATAATCAGTTAAACTTACTGCCAATGCAGCTGAGCTATTAAATGCCATCTCCCACTCTGATTATTTATTCTGATGATTAATGTCCCAAATGATTGCCACTGTTACAGCTTCGGTGGGCTTGGATAGAATTTAGGTTCACCCACACACATGAATTCATGGTACATTTAATAATTTTGTATCCATGACAAAAATGGAAAATAACTATGATGATGTCAAACATGATTATAGTTAAAATTACTATCTGAGAATATTTGCTGTTGGCTAAACCATCAAATTAAATGAATTTGATTAATTTCTTTCAACACAAGCTAAGTAAGAAAATACTATATGTATCATGTCTGCCAATTGTGATAATGTGCTTAACAGTGACTCTCATGGAGTCAGAACTTTTATTCTATTTATTATAGATAAAGTTAAACAATTCAATAAAACCAGCAGACACCTCTTTGACCCTATGCATCTCTCCCTTCCTCCCTCTCACTGTGCAGCCACTGGAGTTGCTGTGGCACTCACTGGAGGAGTGGCTGGTGCTCATCTCCACAGAGCTGGACAGGAATAGGCAGAACCCGTCTGCCTCCTCCTCCTCCAGCAGTGAGATCGCCTCTCTGCTTCTCAAACAGTGTGAGGTCGACCAGTCTGGCTCCACACAGAAGCTTCCTTCCTTGCTGGACCCTCAAATTGTCATGGAAACAGAGGTTTACCCTGACGGTGAGGACGTCATCTCCATGACGGCCAGTCGGCTCAGTGCGGTGATCCAGGCCTTCTACATGTGCTGCTCCTGTCAGATGCCACAAGGGTTTGTGCTCAGCTTTCATCTGTCATAAGTAAACATGATACCTAACAAGGTTGGACATTTGCACATACAGGTGTGTATCCTGACCTCTATGGTCACACTGGTTAGAAATGTCAAAATGAGGTCACAATGAGGATGATGAGAACGTATTTCTATGTAGAGTTGGGAAGTAAGATTAGATTACAAGTGGTCACAGGAGACCCATTCGGGTATGGAACTGTCCAACTCGAGCTGTCCACTTGTGATCAGATGTTAATACCAGGTAGGAATGCGCCAGTGTCATTTGAGATGTATGCACAACGTCAGTCATTCTGGGAGCGCTCCTACAACAACATTATTTCCATATACATATGACCACATAGGGTTTTTATAGCACTGCATAGTAGCTTATTTTATCAATTTATCAGTGCAGTATACAGTACAACACTGCTACCAGCTCACCTCATCTACCCCCTGTTTTCTCCCACTTGAATCTCTCTTTATTTAATCTCCTCTGCAGGTTTATAGTGATATGTAATTAGATTAATTGTGTTTTATTGTTCGTATCACCCTGCTTTCCATCGGCTTTGTGGACACGTTGATTTTTCTCCTTTCTCCGATGTTGCTGCAGAACTGTTGCTGTTGTCCCTCCTCTCATACCTCACGTCTCTCCTCACCCAGAATGACCTCCCCACGCTTCATCGAGTTTGTCTGCAAGCACGACGACGTGCTCAAGTGTTTTGTAACCAGGTGAGTCGATGCTGCCCCCTTGCCATGCATTAACCCTCTCACACAGTGTATATAGATGATGGCTATTGATCCGGCATCTTCTCTCCTCTTCATTTATTTGAACTCGTGTCTCTTTGCTCTCTCACTTCCCGGTCCATGTTTTTCCAGGAATCCAAAGATCATCTTTAACCACTTCCATTTCCTGCTGGAGTGTCCAGAGCTGATGTCACGCTTCATGCATATCATTAAGGGCCAGGTAAGACATAGTGGAGAGTAGAAGCTTCTCAATGTTTTCCGGCCATGGCCTTCTTGTTGTATGCCACACTGCAGTTTGTCTCACTTTTGTTGTTGTTTTTGTAATTTATTGATCATTCTGCATTGTTCTTTTTCAAATGGTCTTAGTTGGGATCCCACTTCCATGGAAAATAATCAGAGAACTAATTAGTCTCCAGTTATAGATGGTTAGTTTGACCTGATCAATAGCTGGAACTATTTTCTGATGGCTGTAACTATTTTCAGCTTTAAGCAAGTCAACAGCTCACGGTCATTAAGTCCTTTTGTGAGCTCTTTTGTTGTGAGCTATGGCTATTAACGATGAGGACTGGCTTTAAATCATCCTAACTATTGGAGCCATATACCTCTGAGATAACATCCTGTTATCGATGCACATTTTCTGACATTGCAAAACAAAGTAATCACACCCATGGGTTTGCACCGAGGAGGAAGAATAGTATAGATATTAAAGAAGAAGCAGCTGCACGTACATGTCCATTGGAAATGTTGCAACAACGGACTGTTCTGCAAAGCAACCTTAAAAAGATTAAATGCATTTAAACACATGCCAGTCTGGGTGCAGTGTTTCAAAGGTTATCTTCCTATGTCTGTCATTGTTCTTGTGCTGGGAGGGGATCAGAGGGGACAGAGAGCCCCCTCTATTCCAATGTTAGTACTTAATGAGATGGAGATGAGTCTTTTTATAGTAATCCCATCTCCTGCAGTGTTAAGTTAAGTAAAATGTGGCCATTGTTTTACAAGAAATATTCTTATTACTGTATTTCTCGTGTGTAAACGCCACTGCGACTCCAAAATTATTCTTCACATTATTTGTCTTTATTTCCGCCCTTAAAGAAGTTGTTCTAGGTCTCATTGTTTGTGTCTTTAGGGACAATTTAGAAAGTGACTTTGAAAGTCCTGTGTCTTCACTTCAGCTTCATTTAACTGAGTTAGAACCACAGAGATACCCCCTTGTCTTCAGTTCCATTTATATGGCTTCATAAATTTAAAGTGCTGTTCATTTACTTGTCAGTGTTCGCATTTGAAGTGCAGCGTTCGAGCCTCGTTACCCGTGGATTGTGACTTGCCTAGGAGCAGGCTTTTGTTTAAATTGTAGACTTTAACCTGGCGAATTTGATTCCATCTCCTGATTCTTCACTGGGAACGCACAGGATGTTCTTTCTCATCTTTCACTCTACCTCCAGTGCTTAGAGAACAAAGACATGTGCGGTATTATGCAAATAGATCTTTGTATTTCAGAACTGAAGGCTCACCGAGGCACCAGTGGAGGCTGAAAAATCCAGTCAGGGCATTGAAGTGAAAGTGATAATTAGATGAAGACCTGTGCAGTGGCATGTGGTATGAAGTCTTGTTTTCCCTCTCAGCCCTTTAAGGATCGTTGTGAGTGGTTCTATGAGCATTTACTGGCAGGCCAGCCGGACTCAGACATGGTTCATCGTCCGGTCAACGAGAATGACATCCTCCTCATCCACAGAGGTACAAGCTGTTAACACCACTGTCGGCTATCAAGACAACATAACTGTGGAGTCATTTAACCAATGTGCACTCTCTAACATCATGTCGCCTTGTCAGAATGAGACACAGAATGAGTTTAAGGAGCATATGTTATGTATTATGCACTATAATTAATTCATCATGACATCACTATGAAGTCAGACAAGTATGTCATGTAGAAAAGTACCAGATTAACCAGTCATTCATCAGTAAATTATATAAATCTGATGTCTATCAAATGGCCTTATCACAATGTAAAAAAAGTTGCCATTGTATTATCGAGGTCTATACTGTACATACATCTTATATATGAAGCTATTGATGTAGTAAATTAGCAGAAGAGTCTTCAATTTGTTACATTCTGCAGTCTCACTGTTTGGATGTCACCAATTCTACTACACTGGACCTTTAAAAATACCCAAGGAAAAAACTTGAGGCATCAATATGATCCATATCCATATCATAATGTGAAATGTTCTCAGGAGCATACGCGGCGTATATTTTGACCAAAACAATATGGAACAATAAAACAAGTAGAGTATTACACCCCTGAATTTATTCTTCTGATCTAACAGACTCCATATTCAGGAGCAGCTGTGAAATGGTTTCCAAGTCCACTAACGAGAAACTCAAACAGGGCATTGCTGTTCGTTTCCATGGCGAGGAAGGGATGGTAAGGTGTTGGTAATCAAACCTATGATGAACCAGCAGTTATTCAGTCCCACGTCTGTTTTAATCCTTTTCTGTGTGTGTGTTTCAGGGTCAGGGTGTGGTGCGGGAGTGGTTTGACATCCTGTCTAATGAGATCATCAACCCAGACTATGCTCTGTTCACTCAGTCAGCTGATGGTACCTGATATTTTCCTTCATTTACATTCAGTGTGACAAGCACATTTTTTGTCATGTGCAATAAACCTGTGTGTTTGTGTGTGTGCACTGTACAGGAACCACTTTTCAGCCTAATAGTAACTCCTCGGTAAACCCAGACCATCTGAACTACTTCCAGTTTGCGGGTCAGATCCTGGGTTTGGCTCTGTACCACCGACAGCTGGTGAACATCTACTTCACCCGCTCCTTCTACAAACACATACTGGGTAAGAAAGAAAGAACGAGTGGACAGCAGGCCATTTTATCTCTGCACACAGCTCTTCTGTGGACAATAAGACATTACTTTAAAGCCTTTATTGTTGCTAATTACTGCTACTACTTAGTACTTTAGTACAACATAACTTCCTTTATCCTGTAAACATGACTTCCCTTACTCTTGTTCAATTTGGTGTGCATTTCCCAGGTATCCCAGTGAGCTACCAGGATGTATCATCCATTGATCCAGAGTACGCAAAGAACCTGCAGTGGATCCTGGACAACGACATCAGCGATCTTGGTCTGGAGCTCACCTTCTCTGTAGAGACGGACGTGTTTGGGGCGATGGAGGAAGTACCCCTGAAACCTGGAGGGACGAGCATCCTGGTCACTCAGGACAACAAGGTCAGTTACCATTAACATGCTAAGCGGTGAGATACATTATTGATGATCCTTAATTACTCTGACCGTGGGAACATCTTCTGTATTTACAGGAGCATACACGTTACTGTAAAGCATAATGTAGTGTAAACAACAGGGAGTTTAACATAAAAAAAAAAAACTTTACAATGTAAATGGTATGGATTGTTGGCAGAATAAGGATTATACACAGTACCACAGATTACACTCCTGCATTTATCCCAAGGATAAAGGACATCAGATCCTCGATTTCAGCCAGAACCCAGCTGCTAGAATTATACCTGACGCATTGAATCATGACTACATCCCCCTGTACCTGACTTCCATGAACTGACTTCCTGTTACTCTTTGTATCGAGTACAAGATTCCACTTCTTACTTGTAAATCCAAGGGAGGTCTTGCCCCCAAGTTATATTTCAAAACTTTGGTTTGTGTCATGTCCTGTACAATTTCTGGAGATCATTAGAATGATGATCTAGACTTGGGAGTGAGACCACAGAGGTCACAGAGCTTTTACAGCTCAGAGTCTTCAGAATGACTTGCCCGAGGACATCAGAGTTTCATCTCTTAAATATTCTTTCAAAAGCAACCTTTTTTATGAACTGCTCTTCTTCAGTAAATTATGTATTACTTTGCTTGTGTTTTATTTAGTGGAATCATTCCATCACTGTTTTATTCATTTTTAATCATCAGTATTATTTGTCACTTGCTTTTATTGCAGTCGTGGAAAAATATTTAGTTTTTTTAATCATTCTCATTATGTTATTAATCAAATACATTGACGTTGTGATAATTTGAGCCATATTTCCTGATCTACTGTTAAAAAAAATCTTTGTGTAATATTTTCTTCTTTTTTTTTAATAATCCCTGAGTTTAAGTTATAGACGTAAAGGTTTTGAATATATTCGTGGTGTTACACTGCAGTAGTGTGGCTGAAGGTGGCATTAATAAGTGTTCCACTCCATCATACTTGGTTTTGTATGATCGATTGATCCTGCTCCTGCAGCTTTTTGCCTGGAGGAGTCCTAATTAGAGAGTGCAGAGCTGCAGGCGCCCTGCAGATGGCACTGTTTAGTAAGCAGAGAACAGTCCAACAGGAGCAGAAAAAAAATAACTATGTATGAGTTCTGCCCATTTCATTTTACCCATCAGTATCTTTGGAGGACTTTGATCATTGTGTGTGTGTGTGTGTCTCCTCTCTCTCTCTCTCAGGCCGAGTACGTACAGCTGGTAACGGAGCTGAGGATGACACGAGCCATCCAGCCTCAGATAAACGCCTTCCTACAAGGATTCCACACTTTCATCCCCCCCTCACTCATCCAGCTTTTCGATGAATACGAATTGGTTAGTCATCCTCCTCTGACCTTGCTGTCTTTTTCTAACTCTCCTTCCTTCTTCTCTCTGCTGTCCTCTTTTGGAGTTTGTATTCTTGTCCTCCTGAGCCTGCCACCCTGTTCAGCCCTGATGCATGGATTGATTAGCCTTGTCTTTTCTGGGAGGGGTCACCTTGAGGCCCCTCCCTCTTCTCCACCTCCATTAAGGAGGGAGGGAGTATTTTTTTTTCTTTTCTGTGTGTGTCGGCAGATTTCATGTCCTCACTCTTGCGAGGATCAATAGTGTAGCATGATGATTATCCCGTCCTGGATTTGTTGGACATACCTCGGTCATGCTGTCATTGGAGGACAACCGTTTGCTGTATTTACAGCACTGCAGCCTTTTCACTCTCATCCTTTCAGCTGTATCAACTCTGCACATAGACTTTAGAGGATAAGGATGGCAGTATTAGAAATTAGAAATCCAGCTTCTTGTGGTCTGATACACAAGATGTACATTATATACATAAAAACAACAGAAGCAGTTTTGATTGTTCTACTAATTGTGCAGCCATTTTGTGTAGATGCCACAATGATTATTGCTGCTTGGTCATGCACCCTGAAGAGAACACAGAGTATTTTGAAAACAAGCATTGTCTTGTTTTCAGAATGTTGGCAGCAAATTGTATATAAAAAGTTGATTTATAATTTAGATAAATCATGGAGGATTCACAGAAGATAACCATTTATAATATTGTAGAGAATATTCACCTCAGTGACTGTCACAGGCTTATCAGCAAATAAGATGACATTAGTTGACATGGACACAGATATGTATCTGGATACGTATCCATAAAACAACAACAACAAACTTTTAATTTAATAGTAGGGGTTAAAAGGGTTCTAAAGCTGTATTGAGGTAGTGTAAACAGTGATTTAATACATTTGTGAATATTCAGAGGATGGCATGAAGAGCTAAGATGGTTATAATGAAGATTTCTTTGTGTCCTTGCTGCAAAAACTGCAACAACAAAACGAACAAACTAAACATTGTTATTGTATCAGGCAAATTAATTAATGGTATCTGTGCGTATCTGTGCATCATTAATGCACACAGCTCAACATTGAAGCAGTTAACTGGCAGATGCGTCTGCTTTCTGGTTTACCCACTCCTGGGTCTAACAGGTGATGAGCATCATGTCACTCACAATAGCTATTGCTCTCCTCTTTGTTCCTTCAAGCAGTCAGAGTATCCTCGCCATGAACAGAACTGTGGTCCGACAGTCAGGTGCTTGTTCTTCTCTTTTTCTTTCTGTACTTCTTTCTTTCTAAACTTGGTTCAGTCTCACTGCCAGTTGCCTCAAGAGCCTTCATTTCGATCAAACAGGACATTACCTGAAGTTAAAAGCTCACTTCATTTTCTTTGCTGGGTTTTTGGGCAGGACTCAAGAAGTCAATGCACTCAATGAATGCAGCATGTTTGGTTGTAAAAGAGGAAATGGTGTTGGCACACTGAATCTTGAATCTTCTTAGGCTTCTTCTTGATCCATAATAGAAAAAAAAACCCACAACATAAAGAAGCATAAAGGGGACTAAGACAAAATTGCGAGATGTCTTTGTGCCAAATTAAAAACTAGCTACCCTATCGGAGGCTTAAAAAAGATATGATTAGAGCTGTGGTCTGCAATTTGTTGAATTTGTTGTCTGAAACAACTTGTATCTCATTTGTTAAAATGTTCTTCATGTCCCAATAGTTGTCTGTAGCCCTCATAATACTGTAATATACTCATGGATGTTACAGGCGTACCTGTACACTCACTGACCGGCATACTTTGCTCTCGCTGAACTTGAGTTCAGCCACAACAGTAAAAGTTGGTCACTGGTGAAAGGTGACTGGCTTTAATGTTGAAGTCCTGAAGTCATAGTAGAATTAACGTTGACGTTAAAAATCTTTCGAATGACCTTGCAGATTGTTAAGCGTGAACAGACTTGTTAAGAGGAAACGTTCAAAACAAACCAGTAGCCTGTTTTATTGTGGTGGCTAATCATCGGGGCTATGCTGCTGAAGCGGAGACGACAGCCAAAGATTAGTGAGTGAGTCACAGGAAGGATGGCAGAGAACATGCCAAGATTCACAGGTCCACTACACACGTCCAGTGCTTTGGGTCGTGCTTTGACCAGTGGACTCACAGGAATGGATGGGATGTATGACTTACTCACCGACCCTACCCTTAAATCTCTGCCTGAACTCTCAACAGTTAAATGGAGAAAATACAATAAAAAAAGTTTGAGCAAAGAGGCAAAGTAACAATGAATGAACCCTTCTAATTCTAACAGGTAAAGTTGTATCCACAGTCTCATATATCTCATTCCTCTGGGCAATAAAGCTCCATTGTTGTCCTTAAATAACTAAAGAAAAAAAAACACATCAGCGAGATGCACTGCTGTACAGAGTGATACATCACCATGAACACACACACACACTGTGGTTAATTTTAACTCAATATCGCATACATCGTCCTGTTGTCCCAAATACCCACCAGAGCTCCAAATGTAGATTAATCTGCTGCTGCAAATAGTTTGAAAGAAATCCTTATAATAACAGTCCTGAAACCTTAATGGACCTTAAGCTTCCTCAGTGTTCACAAAACCCACCGAGAGTGGCTCGGCATACTTACATTGAAGGTTTTTTAGCCACTAAGACTGTTATAGAATATTAAAAAATAATATTGGAATGGATAAGGATGGATAGTTTTTATGTTATTGTCAGTCCAAAGACCACAGTGCTGCTTCTTTTGTTGGCTCCCGACTAAGCTTGTATACCATCACTGACCTAAATTGACATCATATACAAGTAAATATGATTTAGATGAGTTCTATTATAAGTTAAGCCGGTGAAAACAGTATTTTGAGGCAAAGGGGTCAGCCCTTTCAGCCCATATGAAACTATTGTGGCCATCTTTTGATCATGGGTCCAACATCGCACTGGGAGAGAGGTTCAAAGACGGCCGCTGTCATGGTCTTGTGACCAAAGGCCGTGTCAGAAATTTTGGATGACCAGCTCACAGTGTGTGTGCGCTGCTATGATCTGTGTCTACTGACTAGCTACTGGAAATGCAACATGAAATGATGTATTGATCAAAAGAAGCATGAAGAAAATCAAACGCAATGGAGAAAAAACATAAACAGAATAACACCATTTTTGTTTTTTTAGCAATCATTCTGTTCATGTGAACAGAGAAAAATGCAGAGCGTGATTCATCTTCTTCAGCTGCTACGTGCTAATAAAGTTACCAACTTTGTAGCTGATGATGTAGCTGATGACACAGCTGATGACTTGCACCTTAGCCTACAATTAGACAGTGTGAGAATCGTGCATCCGTATGCGTCCTTCTTGACATCTTAGCCACGTTTAACAGGTCCATGTCGCACAGAGTGACTTATGATGAATGGTACAAGATTGCTGAAATCGGAGGCTGTAGGAGGCGTTAGTGAAAGTCTGTCCATTTGTAACCAGCTTTTCAACCACATTTTAAAGCTGTAGGAGGTAGACTTGCTAGAAAAATGGTTTCATATGCAACAAATGACCCAAGTCGATCTATCTCTTAAAAGCTCTGCCCATATTGACTCCTGTTTCCTTTCTTTTAGACTCTTTCCTGTTTTTTAATGTTGCTTTGCAGCGAAGGAAGTCGTCACCAATTCCTTTCACCAAAGTGACCACTGTGAAGCACTCTCTAATTAGTCTTTTGTCAAGGACTAGATTTCCTTAAGGCAGGGAAACAGAGGACAGGAGTTTTACCTGAACCTTTTAAAATACAATTTATTTGAATAGATGATTAGACGTTTGTTATCCGTCTCTTAGTGTGTTGTGTTTCTTCAAAACGTGTGTGTGTGTGTGTGTTTTTACAGGAGCTGCTGCTGTCAGGAATGCCAGAGATTGATGTGCAGGATTGGTACAGGAACACTGAATACACCAGTGGCTATGACACTCAGGAGCCCGTCATCCAGGTGGGCTCTTTCTTCTACCAGCCTGACATGGACTGAATACTTTGAGACTGAATAATTATGTCCCACACATTAATTATCTGGGTTTATAGAGATGTGGACAAGGAGGAGAATCTTTTTATTTTATTTTAATTAATGTAAAACCTCTCTTCAATGCCTGCCTGTAGAAAGAGTTAAAGGTTTTTAAATAATTCTCCCATTATAGATTACATATAATCTTTCTAATTTTCAGAACATATTATTTTCCATGTGTTTTAAGAATATCTCGTTGTGTCTGTGTTTATGTACAGTTTGTGTACAGTATATGAATAGTTTGAGTGCCAGATGTTCCCACTGCCCACACACTGGATCTTTACCACTTGACATTGAAGTTTCTAGCTGTTACTCATCCAGCATCGTGTCATTTTTAGAACTGCAAATTGTAAAAATTCACTAGTATATGGATATCATATTTGATTTTGAATGAAAAAGGCCAGTTTATTGTTCTTCTTTATTATTTTTCATAGTCATCGCGTCTGATTCTGATCTTAGTCAAATCAACTATATATGAGAACAGTTTTTCTGATTAAAATCAAATGCTTGTATTATCTTATTTCTTTGATTAGGATAAAGAAGATGATTGATTTAGGTGGAATAATTCCACAATACTTAATTGAATAACGTCTCTTCATCTGGCTCATCTCATAACCCCACCTTCTTTTTGTTGCAGTGGTTCTGGGAGGTGGTGAAGAGCCTGACCCAGGAGGAACGGGTTCTTCTTCTTCAGTTTGTCACTGGAAGGTTTGTCTGCTGTGTTTATCTCAGAATACATCAGCCACACACATCGTCTGCTGACTAAGCCATTTACCGTTTACAGTCTGACAAGAAAATTAAGTTTTAGTTGACAGGCGACATCTAAATTATGATCGCATTATTTCACCCCCCCACAGCTACCGAGCTTTTCGCTCATCCCTATTAATGCTATCTCTTTATAAATCCGAACAAATGCCAAAAAAATGGAAATCGGAACACTTCTGGTCCCCAAATCTTGTCCCTCAGCTCCAGATTCTGAGATTAAATGGTTATAATCTTCATTTACAAAGTGTGAATGTTTGTTGGAATAAAGTATTCTTGCTTTATCAGTTCCAGGGTCCCTCATGGAGGTTTTGCCTACTTGATGGGTGGTAGTGGTTTGCAAAAATTCACCATTGCTGCATTGCCATTCACCACCAACCTACTGCCTACCTCGAGCACCTGGTAATGTCTTTTCTAAACTGTTGTACTTATTTAATGATCTTCTGTTGTACTGGATTTGATGGACTGCTTAAAGGGCAGCTACCATTTTCCTTTGTGCATCTTTGCCATGTAAAACCAAAATAATAATTTCATTGGTAGTATTTAAAAAATAACTATGTAATCATGTGTGCATGACATATAATTACAACTTAAGACTCCTTTCTTTTCAGAGGAACTACTTTAAATAGATCCAGTCTTACCCATTCATCACCTTTTCTACAACCAGAGTGGGTTATTTATGACAATTACTGCTACTGCAACTATAATTTCCCTGATTAATGTTGAGTCATTTGTCAGGTGGATTCATAAAACACCAGAAAACGGTGTTGATTAGTGTTTCCCATACCTTAAAATTTACTCAAATGTCTTGTTTTGGTCCACAAATCAAAGAAAAGCAAACAACAAACAGAATAATACAGAAGCTGTGATTCGAGAATGGTTTTCCCCACCTCACCTTCGACTGCTTTATCCTCCACATAAGAGGTTGCCAGTCTTAGCTGACAAAGGGTGAAAGGCAGGGTAGACCATGGTTAGGTCACCATGGTTATGGTCCATCACAGGGCCACATAGAGACAAACATCCACTCTCACACTCACACCTATGGTCAATTTAGAGTGTCTAATTTGCTTAATCCCCAAAATCTGCATGTTTTTGGACTGTGGGAGGAGACTGGAGAACCTGGAGAAAACCCACACATGCAAACCCCAATTGGGTTGCAAACCCAGGTCAACGTCAAGAGTGCTAACCACTGCACCATTCAAAACAAAGAAACACTCAAACCAATTATTAGATTTTATAAATAGTTGAATAGACTCATTAAGTAGTCGATTATCATTTGATTCATGGCTTATTTGTGGCGGCCGCAAAGACACCAGACTCTCACTGGGATTAACAGCAACACCACACACTGACGCTGTTGTGTTTCTTTGGACTTGGCCTCCTCTGGGTCTTAAACTGCTCACAGTAGTTACACACTGAGCTTAGTTGGTCTTACTACTCTGGCTCAGTGCCATGCTTTTACCGCGCTGCCAAGGACGCTCAACACAGCACCAAAGCTGTAACATTTATTCTTCCCTGGAAGAAACTAAGCATTCTAATGATCCCTCGTGTTCTCCCCCTCCACTGTGTTAAAGATTAAGGAATGACTTGCACAGACTTAAAGACGCAGTGCAAGTCAGCCTCCAGCCTCCACAGAGGTGAATGTGACTGAGCACTAGAGGGCAGTGTGTCTCTTCAGAGACATGAGGTAGTGTCACTCACGTATATCGCTGCGCGGTGGAATGTGCATCAGGCAATTCATTTGAGCTCTCCTCCAATGGCTCCACATGAGCTGTCATGGCCACACTGCTACACAGCACTGACCGTGCCCTCCACCCTCCACCCTCCACACAACCCAACTCACTTTTTCCTCTCCCTATCCACAGTATCAACATGCTGAAACTCCCGGAATACCCGAGTCAAGAGGTCCTGAGAGACCGACTGCTGGTCGCTCTGCATTGCGGAAGTTACGGGTACACCATGGCGTAAACTATCACGTCAGCTCCTGCTACAGCGAGGGTCTGCAAATCTCAACAATCCCTCCTTAACCCAGACATTGTTTTTGTAGACCGGCAAAAAAAAGGGAAATCCACATTCTTACTCATGAGCTGCTGGAGAGGCACAACAGACTGAATGGAGGGACTACAGGTTCTAGATCTCCACTTGTACCTCAGGCAGAGCTTTTTTTTAAGAAAAAAAAGAATCCAAGCTGGAATCTGGTTATTTTATTATGCAAATAATCATCTTTAAATTAGATTATTTTCATGCGTTTAAGAAGATGAGCTGTCAACTTAGAACACAGGATAGTAACCGCAGTAAAGTATGTTCATGCAAGCTCACTGAATGTCAAGTATCGACTCAGTGTTTATAGATTTACATACGGACGCAGTGGAGAATTGATCAGTTTCAAAACATGCAATCCTCATCATGTTCATATCAGATTGCCTTGTTTTTAAAGAGAGCCTCCATTAGGCAAAAATACCAGCACACGTGTATATCGTGCTGCCTTTTTCTGTCTCCGTCACCCCTTTTTTTAAGAGTCTCTGTGCTTTTGTGTCATTAAACAAAATGAGCCAAACTTCCCACTGTGGACATACACAGTGTGCTGTCTGAACCTGGCTGCAGGGATTTGCTCTTATTCAGTCACAAGAGACGGGAGCATTAAATGTGGTCCGACCAGGGTGATGAGACTTGGCTTGCAGCCGACATTCCCGCTCCTTTCAGAAGTGCTGGATGTAGCTGAGTTGATGGCTCTATGTTCCTTCATTGATCTGTCCAAAAACAGGAACTATTGTATAGAAAAGGGGAACAGTATTAAGATGCACCGTCAGTGGAAGTAAGGGGGCAGAAACCAAATGAATTACCTTATCGAAATCAATCTTCTTTTGATTCTGATCCCATTATCTTTTAATAAAGGCCTTTTCCCACGGGTAACCAACAGATGTGGTAGCACAAGAGAATAGTCACGCTGAAAACGAGGCTTGGCTGCCTTCTCCACTGAAAGCACCACCAAGCCTGAAGGCAGAGCTCTTATGACGCCGCCTGAAGAGTGTGACAAGAGATTTTAGTTCTCCGAGAGTCTATTTTATGTACAAGAAAATAAAAATGGTATCGTTATTTAAATAGCGTATAAGTGAACCGATGGTCCTTGTGAATAGTTGCATATCATTTTTGGGAAGAGAAGTGACGACAGTAGTGTCCTAATACTTTTGGCCGTTAAGTGCTGTCTTTTAAAAGAACACCTCTGTGTGTTTTATTTAAATATGTTATAATTTCTTTAGTTAAATGCAGATGCACGCTGATACTGTACCGATCCAAATACTGCAAAGACATTGTCAAGTTAGTAAAAAAAAAAAAAGAATAAATCAGTGTTCGATAGGGAACACTAAAGGGATGCAATCAGTGCCGGAGAATATCTCAATATATTTTTGGGTTACGACAAATTTGATGGACGATGACTGTTAAATGTTATGTAATTATATAGACGAGGTGTTTGAGACACGTTGTCCGTTTGTCTGTATACTTCAGCTGTCGGAACACTCCCCGTATCTCTAGCTTCAACTGTGTCATGTGTTTTTACTGTGAAATGTTTTTTTTAGTCAGTATTCCTTTCTGTCATCAATATTTGTGCTTCATAAATAGCAACCTTGTGTAGTAATATCCCTTTGCTCGTGTACATCCCATTTAATGAGGGCCCATACAACTTATGTAAACATGTTTGGCTCTCGGTGCCAAAAAACAAAAACAAAATGCTGGAATCGTCTGTGTACACAGCGATGCTGGAACGAAGAGTTTTTTTATTTCTATACAGGAACGAGAATCACATCATGAATGTATCCGTTAGCCTAGTTTTCCGTCTTTTTTCCGTTTGTAAAGGGAGCGTACATATTGGTTTAAAAGTACCATTATCTAGCAGTATTGTTTGGAAAGCCTCGCTGAAAACGCTTTTGTAAACAGAGGCTCTTTTGCTGAAAATGGAGGATTTATACTGTAAACGCCTTGAGTATCAAGTTATGCCATATTTGCCATAGATAAAGTATGTTTTGTGCTTTGAGATTTTATCCAATAAACCTTGTTTTGGTAAGACGCTGCACAGGTGAACATGTCTAATGTTTCTGCGGGGATGAGATATGTGGAGCGTGAGTGTACGGGCAGCAGACGTGCAGCCCTTTGGTTGAGTGTGTGTTTGCCTGCATAGACATATGTGGCCACAGTGTGAGTGCTGTGTTGGGTCACCAGTTCCAAACAGCAGGTCTGCAGCTGCTAAATGGCCCCTAACCGGTGTTTAGCGAGTCCAACATCTGCTGCAGCTCCGTCTTGACAGCACATTACACTCACTGCAACTTCTGCCTCCTCGCTGCTCAAACCCTGTCACTGTATTAGAGCAGAGGCGATGGCACAGCAGAAGACAAAAATCAATCGCCAAGACCAATCACACTGCCTTCAGAAAAACCTTAATATTAAAAGCTGAAAAAGTTGACTGAAGCACAGAGCATCTATGATTTGAAATTGGAGTATGGCGTCTTGTTTGTAAGTGGAAATTCATGTATTTTCTATTTTAAAGATTAAAAACCATGGTTCTCAAACCGGTATGTGTGCTACCAGTGAGTGCTTCACAAGCGTCTTCAGGTGATACAGTTCTGCTCTACTGTATGTGCCAGGAATTTTGACCAGAGTACGAAGAAAATGAAACGAATAACCACAAAAATATCTGAATAAATTAAATAATAATTCTCTATATCTCTAGCACAATCTAAATTCAATCTAAACGTATATGTGAGGAAGAGGAGGAGGATGATGAGAGAGCAAATGACTGGTTACAATTAGAATACAAAGCACATGATAGGGTTTAAGAGGACATTTTTTTGGGTTCACTCCAGAATGAATAAATGATTAATTGTCCAATTAGAGCTCAGTCACTACAGGACTTGCAAACGAGCAGTTCTGTATATTGCAAAACAATAAGCAATAGTTGAATAAACCGGTGTAAATGTTTACAGGTGTTAGTGTTTGACTCCATTTCCCCACCTCGTCTTGTTATAGCCTACACAGTTCATCAAAACAAAGTAATAATGCACTTCCTTCAGAAACAAGAGAAGGAAACGAGCAACAACACCAAAGACCGTTTTCTCATCATTTTGACACGGGACGTGGACTCAGGTGTTGCTAATCATATTAATTAAGGAGCTAAATAACGTCAACACAAACTGCTTCATGTCAAAATGGCTGCTGTGAAAAAAAGAGGAAAGTGTAGTCGGTGGAGAGTGGCGTGATTAAGACTGCAGCAGAGGACGAGAGGAAACACATGTTAATCACAGGAGCCAGGTGTGTAGACAGGGGGCGCTGATGAGGTGATTCAGGACAGGTGTGTGTCTGGAGCAGCCATTTTATTAGGTACACCCAAATGAACGTACATTCTATTCAACCTGTTTATAGCCTTAATGTTAATATTTTTCGATATCGTACTTTCACATTATGTTGAAATGTATATTTATTATACACTACCGTTATCTTTGCCATCTTTGTTGCTGTCACTATGTAAATTTGCTGGGCTAATAAAGGACTATTGTATCTTATCTTAGGCATATGGAAGATCCACTGAAGTTCAAACCAAGCATTAGAATATGGAAGAAAAATGACATAGGTCACTTTAAACTGGGCTTGTTTGACAGTGCCAGATATTTTGATCTGAGTATTTCAGAAACCCTTGAGTTTCCAGGATTTCTATGCACAATAGTCCCAAAAGAAGAAATATCCAGTCAGACAGACAGTCAGGTTCTGAATGATGAGTGTATGACTGAAAGGAAACGATGGAAGGAACTTCTGACCGACATCAGACTCTCCTAATCTTTGTAACTCACCCCTGCCAAGAAGACGGCAGAGCTGTGACCTTCGTTCAACACGAAGAGTCAAGTGAGGGAAGGAAAATGTGATTTGCCTCAAGACCTCGGAGATGAAGCTTGAAGCTTCTCTTGAATTTAAATTCTTCTTCCTCTTTGCCTTTCAAGTTTTATTTTTTCCTGAAAGAGCTCAAACCCATGTCTGGTTATGTCAGGTCTAAGCATGAAGACTGATGATTGTTGATGAAGGTGGGTTTTTAAAAATGGTGGCTAATGGGGAATATGTGTTATTAGGTTTCAAAATAGCAAATGATTCACTGGGACGTGTCTGGCTTTTGTCCACAAACATGACAATGTAACGAGAATCACATTTCTATCATGGGTTGTGCAAGATTCACCAAGGGCAACCTCAGACGGAAAATATTTCGTTCTAGTGAAAGGCTGTCTATCCTTATTCCTCAGCAGAGTATCTGGTCCCCATGACAAACCTTCCCTTTCTCCAATAATGGGCTGCACTCTTTTTTTGAACATGTCACGCTTGCCATGGCAACAACTTCCTCCCAACATGAGTGTGGCATTGCAAGCTTTTCAAGTGCAACCTCTGTCTAGCCCTGAAACAAAAGAGAAAACACACAGGGGTCAGCCTTTCACTCAGGTCTGACGTCTTTCTGCAGCAGCTCTGTGACATTAGTGCAACTTTAGTTTTAAAGAGCTACAGCCATTCCAAAGAGATATAGCGGTATATTTCCCAGTGTACTTTTATTTACTTTATCAGTTTGACAAATGACCACCAGGGTCTGTGTTTCCTTTGCAGCCTTTTTAGCGAGACCTAACAACAACAGCAACAGAAGCTCTTTATCTTCTGTGTTTGCTTCAGTCATTAGGCTTAAAGGAAAAAATAAATAAATAAATCACATGTATGCATCTTCCAACACAGGCACTATCTTATCAATCTTATCACATTTATTGTTGACAATGTGCACCTAATGGCTTTTAGTTCATCTTGCTGCTACTAAGTCGTCCATGAGAGACAATGTACATGAAGTACTGTTTTTAGTGGCTCTGTGTGTCTGTCTGTTTGTGTTTCCGCACTTTCCAATATGACCAACACAGGCCGTCAGAGGCTTTTTGTGTGAATGGGGTGAAGCCTTCCATCTCTGATTGCCTTGTATTTTGCTGAGGATCCTTGATCCTGCTCCACGTAGACTAAGACCTTGTTCAGACTGCTGCCCAAATTGCATTTTTAAGAATATCCAGATTGTATGTGGCACTCTGGACAGCTACACAACACATGAGATTCTCCAAAGCTGATTCTAGCCACATATGGAGGTGGTTTCGATTGCAATCCTGATCGGATCTTTACAGATCCGTTTCAGTCTGAAGCAGTGCGACCCAAACGTATGTTAAACAATTGACACAGTGAAAGACAATAATTTAAAGAAACAGGAGGCAGTACAACTCAGTAGTCTCCTTCATCTCTGTCGCTTCTTTGCAATCAGAAGACAGTTTGTGCCATGGCTCCACATAACAACATTTGGCACAGACTATAGAAATTTATGTGTAAGACAATGTCAATATGATCTGATCGCATGGATGATGTGACACTTGGTCAGGATGATCAGATTCTGATCCGATATGCTTACAAATCTTACAAGTGTTGTTTCATTTCCCATTGAAGTTGTAAACTGCTTGTCGTTTTCTGTCAGGCTTCCTTCTTACGAATAATAGGTGATGAGTTGATGGTGTAGAAAAACCCCTCTGACACAAGACTCGTACCGAACAAAAGGGATTTTATTTAGTTACAAGTCAGGCGTCAGAACCAAGCCGCTGCAGCAGCTCAGGAGAATGTGTTCTGCCTGCGCAGGAGCAGGGACCTACTTTTAAGGGTTTCTCTAACATCCTTATCTTAAACCCCACATTTGACGGTTGCCCCCTCTTTTCCTGGGAAACAAGTTGTGTCAGCTCATTCTATACATTCTCACGATCGTACATCTTAGAGTGCTCAGGTTTTGTCATCGGTGCCATTCAGTCAACACAGGAAGCATCTGCGCTTCTTTTACAAGCATTGTTTCAGGTCTGGCATACAGACTTCTGTTGTACCCAGATTGTAGGTAATGCAAAGTCAACTCTCTCATGAGGAAGTTCCTGTTTACATCTAAATGCACATCTTTAACACAGTCTAGACAAACTAGCTGAGTCAGATACTACATTTGCCTACTTTGGATACTTTTTATATCTGAAGAGGAAAACCATACAGAGTGAATGAGAGAGAGAGAGAGAGATGTCAATCATTCAAGTCACCAAGAGGCGCTGTAAGTGTGTGGAGTGATTTGCTCTTTGTTGTGCGTGTGTGGGTCTGTCACAGCACTGAAACTGAGAGCAGGAGGCTGATACACAAACAGACACACAGAGTGCATTTACTTTGGTTTCTTAGCCTGCTTGTGTTTCGGGAATGCAAATAAACAGTTAATTGTATTTCTGTGTCATGCCTTCTGGTCCATCTCATGAATAATTTTACAGTGCTACATATGCTCCCTCCAGGCCGAGTGGAAATTCTGGACACAGCGTAAAGAAAAGAAAGTTCCCTTTTTTCCCCCCAACTTCCAAGAAAGCAACAACAGTGACACAATTTTAAAGGTCTATTAAAACAAACGGGATGCCTGCGAGCAGTGAAGGGCTCAAGGAGAGTCCACTGGAGCTGTGAGAATCCAGCCTTTTATAGTGAACCCTCAAAATGCAGGACCAATCAGCTCCCAGGATTCACAGACACACCCACACATGTCATTCAATCAACCACACACACCTGCAGCCCATCACACACTCACACACACCTGCAGCCCATCACACACACACACACACACACACACACACAAGCAGAGCGAGAGAGACAGATACTGGTTCAAGAAAAGTACAATTGTTTCCATTACAATCCACATATGAACATGTTTCCTGTTTCAAATATGTTCATTCACTTTTCCTGGCATAATTCTTTAAGAAGAATCTCACAAATAAACACAAATACAGCATACCCATAATAAACATAACAGACAGTACCAACCACCCTCCACAGGATCCATTACCATTGTCCAGGCTCGTCTTTCAGAATAAATCTAATTCCCTCCAAATGAAGAGCACCTGTCAAGCCTGTCAATCACTTTTTCTTTGTGCAGTTAAAACACCATATGCTTGAGAAGACGCTGTTGTGCTACATTTAGTTTCCTATGATCATCAGATATTCCCAAAATTATTGAAATGGGGTTACGGTCCAAGATCATGGAGGACAAAAATGTTTATATTTTACAACAGTAGTTTAGGACGAAGGGCATAACTATCTAGATGCAACTTTGTCTGTGTAGGATTTTAAATTGGATTAAACCGTGTTGTGCATTAATAGAACATTCATGGATGTGTTACCACGCTCTTTTTTTCCATTCCTCTTTAATATTGTCCATTTAGCGTGTGTTAAATGTTACCTTATAGACGCAAGTGACAAAAAAACAAATCCAGTACACATGTGGTAAACTGTCCTAGTGTTGCTGTGTTTGTGGATTTCCGTTTTCTCAAGTTTTAGTGTTGGTTTTTGTGGCTCTAATAAACGTAAAGGGCATGACGTACCTTTGCACAGCAGCTGCATGTAGCTTTATATCACTGGCCTAATTAATTAACTTTTTTTTTTTAATCCAGCTCTACATTAATTACATTTTAATAGACTCCTGGTCTAATTCAAAGAGTGGCCGACTAAAGGGACCATTAAGCCACATTTCACCTCAAGCACAGGAAATACACAGAGGGTCAGGATTCTCAGAGCATTAAAGTGTTTGACAGTTTTACCTTTAATGTATGCATCATACAAACACACTTAAATAAAACAGAGAAATGACGCAGATTTGTGAAAATACAGTGATGAATAGTGAAACTAAGGAGCTCGGCATGAATATGGAACACATGCTTTTACAGTTTTTTAGCCAAGGCAGAATTAAAGTCCAGAAGAGAAAAATCTTACTTTCACAGTGTGTTTTCTTGTGTGTGAAAGAGTGAAACAAAAGACAGTCTTTAGGTAACTGACCTTTATTGCAAAAATAATCAATGTGGACTCATTCATGATGAACGTCTATATTTTGACTTTTGTTTCTCTTTGACCTGGACTGAATGAACACAATCAAACGCCGCTCCTCTGTGGCTGTAAATCCCTCACAGGCGATCCTGAACTCCAAACCTTTGCTTCTTTATCTGCTGCCTCAGTTTTCTCCTGATTGCTCCATGTTTTCATGACAGAGACAGATTCACTCCTCCAACCTTCCCCCTGTGGAGTTATTGCCTCTCCATCCACATACGCTGATTACATCTGTTCACCTCCACACTCTCGCACACTCCGCACACTCCGCCTGCTGCTCTCCTGTACAACAACAACCTGTTCAATTCCACCAACACCATGTCCTGCTGCTTCCGCCGCGTTCCTCCGTCCCCCGACTTTGTCTTTCTGCCTCGCCTTCTCATTTTACAGATGCAGGTCTCCATTGCACACGCACGTCCATTTAGTTTGGAATAGTGGAAAGCAATGAGGCTGAAAATGTGGTGACTTCCTCGTTCCAGTGGCAAGACTTGGGCATTCTCACAAAGGTAATGACCAAAGAGTAGTAGAGTCACACAATCAGACACCGAGAGCACGAAAACACGCGCAGTGGCTTTAAAAGCGACACCTAATGTGCACTGTTTATGTTTCATTTGTACAAAACTGCTGGTTCAACAAATAACCATGTAATAGTCTATCTATATCTGTTTAGTATATCAGTACTATGCACACTACTTATATATAAGACAGATAATTATAGATGTCACAAATACGAACTTGTCTAGTATTGTGTCAAAAATCAAGTCAAGTTTTGCAATTTTTTGGTTGTTGTTTTTCTTCAGAGGTTAAAAATTGAACCCACTGGCCAATTCTTGAGGTATTACTCAGGGAAGGGAATCAAAATCATAAAAATCCAATCTTCAAGCAATCCACAAATCCTATATGTTGCATGCTTCACTATACACACACTGTAAACATGTAAATAAAAGTCAGCAAAAGCCATTTTTGGGCTGTTTATTTCTTCTTTCTGGGAGAACAAATATTTCATATGTTATTTCTCATATATTTGTTACACAGTTGGAGATATTGGACACAAAGGACTGGTATCGTCCCATCCCTAGTATTTTTTATATCTAATACAGTGTCCAGTGTGATCTTCTGCTGCTTCAAGGCTCAGCTTCTACATTTACACATGTTCTTCTGCACGTACCTTGGTTGTAATGAATGAGTTACTGTCGCCATTCTTTTATTTTGAAAGTGCCTGAACAAGACATTTTGACCCAGAGAACTTCCTCTGGGTTGTGTGTGAAAATCCCAGACCAGCCTGTCTGATACCAATGACCAAATCAGCTTTCAACCCCATTGTGATGCTCAGTTTGAATCTTCGGTGCATATGGAGTTCTTCATAAATGCTTGGAACCCTTCTTGTCTTTTACATCTTGCGAGTATTTTCCCACACTTTTCAGCCCAGTTATCAGACTTGTCTTCTCAAATCTTCTTACACAGTGTTTAACACAGCAGGCTGTTCACTCCTCACAGAGACGGAAGGAATGACTCAACGTGTCCCTTTGATACCCTTGATTGGATCATGGTTAAAAGATGGAGGTGTGTGTGTGTGTGTGTGTGCGTTCAGTAATGCTTACTAAGCATTCTAAAAACCTGACATGCAGCATATGAAAGTCAGCAGGAAACCAGTTGATTTAAATTTTAATCCGCTGATCTTCGTCACAGGTTTTAAGCTCATGCTGGGACGAGAGTGGACAGATGCATGATGGGGAACGCAGACATTGCATGTAAGAAAGCTGAGAAGTTGCGCACCATGTGGTGATTACGGAAATTTTAACTCACACTGTTGCAGGCAAATCAGCGCCTTTGTGGAGGAGAGAGTTGGAAAAAATTCAACACGCAAAATCAATCTTAAATTAGTAATACACTAATTTACATTCGGCAAATTGTGAATAATTGCCAGATTGCCAGATTGAAAGTTATTCTGGAAAAAAGGGCAAAAGCATTTACTCACAGGACAATTTCTGGTCCTTTTATGGTTAAAATCAACAAAAAAAAATCCAGACAGACATTTTGAGGTGTTGAGGGTTAAGAAGCAGTCAAGAGTTAGGATAACTATAGAGGATCGGTAAATACTACCGCATAAAGATGTATTTATAGGTGTGGTTTTTTTTGTTTAATATTATCAAACTAACAGATGGAAAGCATGAAAGTTGTAGTAGTGATGACAACACAAAGCTGTCCATTTGTGAAAAGCAACTCTCAAGATCAGCAGGTGGTGGTCGTCTGTATTTGCCACATAGATCCAACCACTGCAGTTGAGTGCAATGTGAAATGTCTTATTTCTGTCATATGTGTTAAAACTCTTTTTTCTCTGACGCATCGAGAAGTGATGAAGTAATGACCAGTTTATTCCAACGTGGAGGGGGAATTATGGTAATTGATTCTAGAGGAGATGAAAGCATGAACGGTGATGGCTCTATGAAAGAGGAACGATTTAACGCCGGTGCTTGATCTAAAATAGATTAAACTAGAGCAGACCATAGAATTAGTTTGTCAAATTTTAAAGCTGAAATAAGGGCCTGGGATTAATGGCACGAGTGAGGTTGAATCCTCAGAAAGTCAGGAGAACTCAAACGAGTAAGCGATGATCTCAGTTTTTCTTTAATCCAACAGAGGGAAATGATTTGGCAGAGAGAATTTTACTTCACAGAACCGAGCAGTGATGATTATGGATCTGTACAGAACGTTCTCTTGAACACCAGGCTCGTGAATGTTGATGGTGGATTTTACACAGCTGAAACAGGATGATATGATCAACAGTGCTAGAGGCAGTAAAGGAGAATTAAAGTGGCATGTCACTGCATACACTCATCAGGTATTTTAAGTGTCTTTTTGCAGAAAGTGATGTGTCATTCCTACTTTTAGCTTTTAGCCAAGGACCTTTGAAAGAAAATGAAGCTTTGGAGTGGAATGAAAATGGCAATGTTGCAGCCAGATTTGGTTTGTGATCAAAACCTGGATAGGAGTATGTTTGAAAGTGGATGCACCCATACCATTTAATATAATCTTAAATCATCTTTATATTATTGTTGTTATTATTATTAGTTTTCGAGCAACAAGGTTGCAAGAACCCTATTGAAACCGTAAGGATTCTTCCTCTTCTTCTTCACCAAAGTAAATTGTGTTTTTGAGGCCCTGAACATGCCCCAAAACTAATGTTCTATATGTGAATATGTCTCAACCAAATGCCTTCAGTCTCTTAATACTTGTCACTGTGCTTTAAGGTTACTACAGGTGGCCTTCTTTGAGTATACCATTGTAGACATGGCTTCTTCTTCTTCTTCTTCAAATAGCCATTATGCATTTTTTAGAGAATTAGAGAATACTTTAAGAACTGGAAATATCTGAAATAGTTTCACGCAAAGCTTTTCATTTCATCTTAAACGTTAGGCGACAAGAATCCATTGAACAGTGTTTTTAATTGTTACTGTGATCGCAACGACTGCACTTCGTATTTGGCTGTTTAACTGTTTGGAATTCCTAAATTATTGTCTATTTTGATTCAGTGTTTGTATTGTAGCATTGGTTCCACATGATATTAGAAAGCATTTCTTGGCGGTTCATGCTGACAGGACCGCAGGTTTTGTCAGCTGCACATTCGTATCGCCAATCTCTTGTTCATCTTTGGCCTGAGCTCGCCGCTGCCTGACGCTCCACTCCACCCCTTTGTTGTTTATCCACTTTGCACAAAGGTGGTGTTTGCAGCAGATGCGGGTATCAGCTTTTACCCCCTCCAAATCCCCCCTCGCTCCCCCTGCTCCAGCACGGCCGCTCTGAGTGCTCCTCATCGAAGCAGACTGCCGCCCTCGCCGCTGCTTACTGGGATCAGCTTGCAGCCTTAACGTGCTCTGGCATCCTTGTTACAGGAGCTGCCTTCACTCATTAATTCACTCAGAGCTATGCCAGCTAGGCTGCAGAGATAGGGCAAATGGGGATGAAGGGGGAGTCAAGTCTCAGTCCTACAAGGTAACAAGAAAACAGGCTTTGCTACAAGACGACATTGTCAGACCTACTGCATATTCAGAGAGCGTCGGCTCGTCTGAAAAGCACTCGCCACTCCATCTGCTCACAGTCAAAAGAGAGTCTGCTGCTGCTGGTACACAGGAGTCCAAACCATTGTGTTAATACACACACACACACACACACACACACACACACACACACACACACACACACACCTCCCTTCTGCTGTCTTTTCAGAGCAAAACAAACCTGAACAGCTTTTTTTTGGTCTGGAAAGCAGCTGTGTGCATTAATAGAGCCAAACCAAACACTTAGTCCTCACTCTGAACGACATTTACCTTGTAAAAAAACAACAAGATGGAAAAATGACTTCATTCACCTGAGTGTCATGTTTACATTACTGGTGATTGAAGCCAAAGTCAATCAAAAAACAATATCTCTTTTGGAATCATTTGACGTGGAAGTGGATGCTCAGTATACTGAAACTCACTGCAGACAAAAGCCAGATTTTGACCAGTGGAAAAGGGTCTTTTCAGCTATTTTGGACTAACAAAACAAGGCTGCATTCAAAATAAATAATCCTGTCACATCCTTGCTTCGTAATATTTCCTATATTGCTTGTTTTTTTGTCTTGTATTTCCTGTTTTATTTTGAAACTCACGTCTTGTTTCATTTCAGGTGCCTTCACTTCCTAACCCACCTGCCTTTTTCACTGTCCTTTTACATTTTACGACTCTTTTGCTTTTTTATTATCGGATATTTACTCTGCATCTTGCACTTACTACCTTTGCTGTGTGGACAGATTCCTTTGTTTTCCTAAACTGAATCATCATTAAAGGATTTTTCGAAATGTGACCTTGTCTCTGAGACTGCGTCTGAGTCCCCGGTCTCCTCCACAACCCTGTAACCAATAGATTTATGTTAATTGAATTAGCTTCACATCCTCCTCTTTCATGCTTATTTCAAGGAGTCATGCCATTGGTCGTAAAGCAGTTGGAATTGTTGTGGATCTCAACTCAACACACTTCGAGGCTTATTTCCTGGTTTGTTATAAAGCAGATGACGTGCAGGTTCTACTGTGACTGCCATTTTTAAGAATGAGTTATAGCTGTCACTTAGTTTTAATCCATTGGTATAATACGCACAAACTGATTTAAAAAGGTAAAAGAATCAGAATTGATTCCATAATTGTACTTCTGACCGCCCAGAGTTGGTCAGATATGTCTCCAGGTGACCGCTTGACATGGATGAACTTAACTCCAGAGGACAGAGAGGCTTCTGAGCACCTCAGAATGCTCTTTTATGCACGGATTCTTCTCCTCCTCTTCTTGTGCCTCTGGTCTCAATGGAGAGGTCAGGGTTGCTGTCGGGGTCACCCCTCCTGTTTATTTTTTCTTCCTTCGCAGCACAATGAAAGGGTCAGCCCATCAAAGAACAGATTAACTACTCTATAATGTGCATGTGTGTGTGTGTGTGTGTGTGTGTAGGTGTACATGGATCCTCCCACATCCTGGCCTTGCTTCTTTTTGCTTGTCAGTCATGAATACACATTAGTGGCGGATCGCGTTCGGGAGGTCAGCAGTTCAGAGAGAGTAATCATGTTTCTGTGTTTGAACTCTCTCCACCTCTGTTTTGACATTGGCTCTGATGTTGCCTTCTCGTGAAGCGAGCCAGTTTGCCATTTTGTGCCGCCGCGCTCACCGACACCCACCACCACATGTGTGGAGCCGGGCCTCGGGGTGTCTTCATCAGGCCCACAGGCTGCTGACATGCCATATTGATCTTACAGCGCTCTTTCCCCAGCGTTATGTCAAGAAATCACGTACTGCGTAGACCTTTGAGGCCAAATCTGTCTTCCAGCCATGCGACTGGCATCGGTCCAGCATAAATACAATTACTTTTTTTGTTCTTTGACTTTTATTTTTGCGTCTTCAGCATGCTCTCCTTCTATTTCAGTGCTTTTTTTTTTTTTTCAAATAAACTTTTAAAGCCTGTGTGACTTTTTTAAAAAAGATTGTGAATGTAAAGAAAGAACAAGAAGCTTAGATCTTGCATCTCGTTCCTGTGTGGAATTAAAAATGATGTGTGAAACTGTCCAAGCGGTTGCCAAGACATTGGCACTCTAAACCACAGATGTTTCAATAATCATCTTGCAGGTTCAATTCCAGCTCTTGATCTTTCAGTACACATTTGCCCCTGTCTTTCCTCCCATTCAAAATAAAGCCAATTCTCTCGAGGCAACATTTTGAAATAGTAATTCACGCCTTCACCACTCGGCTGGATTACTGTAATTCACTTTATGTGGGGGTTAGTGCGTCCTCCATTGCTCCATTTTAGCCTCACTCCACTGGTTGCCCATACACTTCAGGATCGATTTTAAAATGATTTTATTTGTTTTTAAATCCCTGAATGGTCTTGCCCCGCCCTACCTCGCTCGCTCAGGTCAGCTGATCAGCTGCTCCTGAGTGTGCCTAAAACCAAGCGGAAGCTCAGAGGGGATCGTGCCTTCGCTGACGCAGCTCCAAAACTTTGGAATGATCTGCCTCTGCACATAAGACAGGCCTCGTCCTTGTCTGTTTTTAAATCCCTTCTTAAAACCCACCTTTTCTCTTTGGCCTTTGACACTTTATGAGATGTTTGGTTTTTAGGTATTTTACTTATTTGAATTTGAATAGAATTTAATGTTTTTTGGCTGTTTTATGGCTGCTATTTCTTATTGTTTTTTCTCTGGAGACAAATATCCTTTCTCTCCTGGAGAACGGTTACAGACGCTACGTCCATGCAGACTCTTGATATCCGGCAGAGCGATTTTTGATCCATCGAGATTGCTATGGAGCTCCGGCCAATCCTGCCGCTGGCCACCAGCCTTGGCTGCAGTGAATAATCTGGATTAAAACATTGCTACACCTCTTGTCAAGGTGATGAGTGGACTAAAGGTGTAATTGGGATTTATAAAGAGTGACGCCGGTGACACCGGTGCCCGCAGCCACAAGTTTTCCACCCTTTCTCTTCTCTCCTCCTCTCCTCAGGACATCGGGCAAGATAAAAACAAAATGGATTGATGCAATAGTAATTAAACAAACTGCCTCAAAGACTGCAGATGTGCTCACGATGGACATGAGTGCAAATGAGTGGCAAAATAAGTGAATTGTCTTGAATTAAATCACCTCCTTTTTCAGGTTCTTGGAGGATCCCTCCGTGTGTGTGTGTTTTACTCATTACCTTATCATCACTTTTTCCCCCCAAGAGAAAAAGTAAAATGTGCTGATGGATTCTCTGAGGTCTCTGGAGTTTTTTTGGCTGTCTCAGGAGTTTTGTGTCGATCCTTCACCACGTGAAGTGATTATGAGGCAACTGGCCCTTTTGTTATCTTGGCAGGACAGTCTGTTGTAAATAGCTCTGAAGTTATCTGGGCAGCACAGTCATTCGAAAGAGAGTAATTGGATAATTAATTTAGTCCGCGACAGGTGAAACACGTTTTCCGTCTCGTCCGTCTTTCCTGTGGCTCGTGAGGTCCCGCGGACATACGGCTGACGTGTGCCGCCACAGCATAATTAAAGGGCCTCGTCCGTTCACACGTGAAGCACAATGAGTGATGAGAGCACATGACACGTGTCTACGGTTACAACAATATACATAGAGAACATGTTTCCAGACAATATTGGCCTTTTAATTAAACCAGATCACCTCTGACTGTATTATAGGCCGCAGCTTCATTACTACTTATTAGGTGCATAATTGATTAGTACTCCAGTAATTGTCTTTAGGAAGCACTTGATGAAGTGATTGCAGAAGAGAACATCAATACTCCATCCTCAGATGAAAACAACACCATTCATATAACGTCTCCAAGATTATTTTGATGGAACATCATTGTACTACAGGGCGAATGGTACGTCTGTCAAAGCCTGAGCAGGACTGGATCGCCTGTATTTACTATGGAGCTTCTAGTGTTGGGTCCATGCCACAAATAGAGCTACATACTTCTACTTTACGGCATGTGTCACAGAAACCATTCTCATTTTTTTTGATTTTGTTTTCTAATATCTTGAAAAAAACAACAACATGATTTGTACCGTAGCCTCTCTACCACCTGAGACGCTGGTATAGTGAAATTAGATTAAGATGGAGAGAGAGGCAAGGTGACTCTAATTCTATTACTTCATTTATAATAATTGTTTTGTTATTTGTTTGATTTTCTACACTCTCTCTTATACCCTGGTGTAAACAACATGAGAAAATAAAGCATGAGAAAATATCCAGGGAGTGACAGTTCTCTGCCTTGTTGTTGATGCCAGAGATCAGAGGAGACCTGGTACAAGGCGATAGAACGATAGAGCAACTGTAACAAACACTTGTTGCACCCAAGGGATAGAGAATCTCTACATGTACTTATCAAACTTTGCAGCACATGGTTTACAGCAGCACACGGCCACACCACTCACTTTATTATGTACATATAATATGTAAAGAAATGACTGCTGAGTGTATAAATACTGTTATTGACAGCAAACCTTTATGATCTTATAAAAAACTAGCAATGACATTTAATAGGAATGGGAAAAACAAACATTACGCCTCATCAACCCCTCCATACAAATAAAGAAACAAACAATCCTTGCGTTCCTTTTGTCAAACAGTCAGACAGCTAGAGTGGCGTTACTGAAAGCGTCAGAGAATAATATTATTATGTTATTCATCCTTGTTATTGTTATTTATCCTGTACAGCAGCTAATGGAAATCCCACTCGGTATAGCAGGAAAGATCATTAAACCCGGATCTACAAATGCCACCATCATGGTGACACTGAAGGAAAAACTCAGGATCATTGTAGTTTGTGGGCTTTATCCTGGTTATACAGAGTATAATTGCAATTGTTGCTAAGATACTGATGTCAGACATACGTTTAAAAAAAAAAAAAAGGACTTTCAACATTAGGCTACATCTATTGTGCTAAGCAGGTAGCATGACTAAAAATAGCCCCAGAGAATCACTGGCATTAAAGGTGCATATTGTCCTCGCTTCTCCTCCAGTGACGGACATGTGTTGCAATGGTTACTATTGATATGAAACTGGAACACACACACACACACACACACTGCTAATGAGGGCTTTATGGCTCTTTGAAAACATCACACTACATCTTCTTTTGTTCCCTCCACACAATAGGCCTGATTCACATGGCCACTGGGGGGCACTTGTGAGTTAAACATTGAAACATACATCGGTCTTAGTAATTAGACATCCCAGTCGCTATTGGTAATTGCACCTAAAAAAGAATCATTTGTGTTGAAGACCCACGAAATTGTCAGACAAACAGTTTTACTTCAAATATGAAGGTTATCGCTCCACAAATAATCTGCTGCTGTCCACCCTGATCCCACTGCGGACGAATCTCCTTGGTGACGGGATTAGGCTTTCTGAATTTGCACCCAAATGCTCTCAGAGCACTCATTAATAATTTCCACTGCTGTCATCATAAATCCTGAGCCGAAAGAGGAAGACCAGATCCCTTAGAGGAGACCCATTAAGGTGACATCTCTTGAAAGATGATGTTTATATAATAAAATCAGTGAAATCTGTTTCAAGTAACATTTGCCGGCAAACCAAAACCAAAACCTGTATTGCACCTTTCAGCATATTTTCCGATAAACACTAGTATCAAGGAGCTTTTCTGGCACGTCTGGGTTTCATCCCACTCTCATCTCATTAGGCAAAAATAAAACCAGACCACACAGAAAGCTGCGAGGCTCCCCGCTGTTCTGTGGTGTGGTTTGGAAAGAGGACTCATTAATGTGATTATTCTGATTAGTCTCTGAATGCATCCTGGAGTGCAAAGCTCTTATCATCATCAGCACATCTGATTGACATCTAACCCTCACAGTTATTAAAGAAGTAATACCTACATCGGTGCTATATTTGGGAAGTTTGTCAAACGTCTTTATGTCGCTGTCGCTGTCTGTTGAAAGGAGATGTGGGGAGCAATGTGGAGAAACATATTAATGATTTTACTTATTCTACAGAAGCATAACACTGTTTTACCTTTGGGCAGTAAGGGAAAATGACAGAATATCCAAACATGAATTCCTAAAATGAATGTTTTAATAAGAATTTTGTGTAATCAAATAAGACCAGACAATGAAAGAATGATGATTGGGTGTACAGGAAATGCAGACAGTACATTTTTAACCACCACTGGGAATACTCTGGATTCAATTCCCAGTAGCAGTGGCCATGTTGACGAGATGCCAGTGAGAGTTGGCATCTCTTTGATCTAGCAATTATCTGTCACTACGTGTTTGTCATGTCAGCGCAGGAGGGATCATAGTGCAGTGTAGATGGGGAGATTGGGATAAGGGAACAGAAATGATCACTTAATGGGGATCAACAGAAGTTTCAAAAATGGTCGTTCTGAGCTATAACTGAACTGGAGGCTCTAGTCTGCACTCTGTGTCACTCACTTTCCTGTTTGACCTAATGAATTATGGTCATTTAATACAACTTTTCTTTGTTTTGTGGAGTTTCTGTTAGAGTCTATTGGCAAACTTCACCAACTCATTAGCTACTCGCTGCTTCTGTAACAGTCAGTGTTTTCACATGCATGTTAATAGTCAGATTTTAGTCTTACTAAGGCAATAATTCGGTTTTCTTAATGTCATGTAAACACCTTAGTCCAATTAAAATCAAACTAGCCTTAGTCGGACTAACATACCTGGATAATGCGACTCATAGTCAGATTACTCCTAGCATGTATACGCTTCGTCGGACTTGAGTTGGAATTTCCTCCCCGGTCTTTGACCCGGAAGTGAAAGGAGACGATGTATAAACTACTGTTGCCAGAAATCATACGGCGGTGGAATCGTTCTTCGAAACAACACAGCAACCACAAAAGTCATGCTCCATCTAATTTGTATCACGATTAGCACGTACAGCAGGTACGAAACATACAGTACCACAGCACCATCCATCACACCACTGTCTTCGCTGTGCCGTAAAGGTCAACAGGAAACTGATACAATCCACACTAGCTTATAGAGAGAGATACAGCGCCACCTACGGAGGCGGAGTCAGACATACACGGCCAATAAATCAATTTTCACCTCCGCATGTATACTTGGACTCGGCAAGTTGTCCGATTGTGTGTCTTAGTCAGACTACAGCCTTAGCTCGATTAAACTGTGCATGTAAACCTACTGAGTGGATGGAAGTCAACCACTGATGTTTACCTGAGGCAAACAGGAGCGAAACACCAGGAGGTGTAACACATCATGGCTGGTCAGGATAAGCATGAATACTGCAAATTTCTAACCTCCTACTTGAGACAAGAAAAAAAAAAAAGCACTGGAATCTTGCTCCTATAGTCCAAATTTCTATTCGTAAAATCAGCGCAAATCCATCCTGAATTCCCAGAAAAACAGCTGTCTGACGTCACACAGCAATGAAAGAGCACCACCTTAAATGTAACGTGAATCATTCACAAATGTTGGTATTTATTAAAAAAAAAGAAAAGCACACTGTCATGTTAAACTAATTCCAGATGCAAATTTAAGTCACCACATTTGTGCTGCAAAAAAGAAGTAGTCTCACAAGAAGTATATCTCACAAAAGGAAGAAAAACGACAAAGCAAATTGTCACATGACAAAAATCAAGACATACATAAAATCAAGACATACACATTTCATTTAATATGATTGTTGAAAGACACAGACATGATTTGGACCTCTAGTCAACAAACAAGGGAATGTCTGCAAATTTCCACACGTATAAGGAATCATAAAAGCGTGAGCCATAAAGCTGATGTGGGCTGAATAAACCAAACTGTATTCATCAATAATTCTTCATTTTTTCTCTCTTTCTGCTGAGTATTAAGACACTACACTCAAAGAGCTAATACTCACATTGCAAGTCTAAAAGCTTGCGTTGCCCTCTGTGGCTCTGATTCAGGGAAAATTACCCTCTTTCAGAGCGTAGCCTTGATGTGGAGCTGCCTTTGTGGGCTTTTAGTGTTTTTGTTGGTCAGATGTGAAAACAGTGGAGGTGAACACAGGTAGAGGCTGAGCTGTACAGTGCTGATGTTGAGGGCTTTTAATCTCCATTAGGGCAGCATAATGCCACATTTCAGATCTGATTTGATTTGACGTCTTTCGCTTCGGCCCAATCGCCCACATACAGCCGCCGCCCGGCAGGAGTGCTGACATCACTCTGCACCGAACCCCACAGCAGCAGTTTGTGAAAGACGGAATGGCTTTTCATTGAACCATACCAGATTATTTTTTTAAAAAACATTACAAACCTGTTGGCCTTGAGTCTGAAAGGATTATTGAAGAAATAGAAACATATGTATATATGTATAAAAAAATAAAGTTGAAATGGAAAAAAAGTAAGTGAAAGAACAGGTAAATCTTTGAGTAGTAGTAAATACACAGTTAAGCAGCACAATCATTGCTCAGTTAATACATTAATAAGCCAACAAATATGGGACTGAACACATTCATGAAAGAGAAAAAGTCAATTTAATTATTAAAAAAATAAAAGCAAATATAGAATAAATATTTAAAGTGACTTAACTATAAGTAAGACTGAAATAAAAGGGACATAAAAGGAATGAATGATCATTTCCTTGACAATTGAATGAGGAAATAAAAGCAGGTGAAATGTTTAGCGCAAAAAAATCATTCTGTAAACTTTGTAAAACAATAAAATAGCAAACAAGTTGATACCTAAACTGTAAAAACTATTAAACCCCAAATAAAATATAACTGATAAATATTTTTAAGTAATAAAAGAGGAATAGAGGAATAATGGCTGAATGAATGAATGAATGAATGAATGAGCTCAAACTGTGAAGCGCAGCTGTTGTGACTGAGCTGCACTGGAAAAAAGCGGAGAACAAGTGTTCAGACACTTGTGTGTGCGATGTGTCTGAGCCCAGAAACAAGATGTGTTTTACTCCATTGTGACTGTTGTGCTTGTTAATAATCAAAACCAGAGATGAGGTACAGAAGAAAAACACAAGATTGTCTGTGTGAGGCCAGCCAGCCTGAGAGCAGGAGGAGGAGGAGGAGGAGGAGGAACAGCAGGAGGAGGAGGGACAGGACAAGGAGGAGGAGGAGGAGTGGAGGTCCATGTCCTTGGAAGAACAAACACAATGACTACATCTGAGGAAGCAATATTGCTGTGGTAAACATGCGCCTGAATAAAGAAAACACGCCTCTCCCTCACGTCACCCTGTTGTTCACAGACTCACAAGACGAGCTGTAGACACAGAGAGGTGGAGAATACTAAACGTGCTCTTCTGCACAGTGGAGGACACTTAATCGAAGCCAAGTGATTTTAAAACGTTACTAATGTTTTTCTTTTGTTCAGTTAACGACAGCTAATGTTGGGTCTTATCCGCAGCACATTTATCTCATCAAAATCTGATCTAAGTATCTAGTATTTTCGTTGGCATGGGGACATGCGGTCCATCAACCCAACCTACCCGAACAGCACCGGTTTGGAATAATGGATTGCACAGGAAGGAACATGTCATTTCGTCATTCAGCGCATTATAATTATACATTATTTGGAAAATCAGCCTGACTGAAAGCTTGTCCATTGCGTGTCTACCCGTTGCATGGCACGATCTGCCAATCACAACCGGTCTGAGCCACTTTACATGTCATGCCTTCATCTACTTTTTCTATAAATAGGACGATAATTTACAAAAAGGACATTACGGCTGTGAAGTGCCACCCACCTCCTATACTCCACCACAATGACCTACTCTGCTTCCATCTATGTGACCAGTATCTGTGCTCTTGTTTTAACCCTTCACATACAGCTTTTTGTATATCCACATTTTATTCAGATTGCTTTTGAAAGTCTTGACATCTTAGGCCTTGTTTCGACTGCAGCCCATATCGGATTTGTAAGCATATATATATTTATTTTGGTGTGTCCCTCTTAATTTCTTCTGAACAGACGAATCCCCCCCAAATAGCTACCAGGCACTTAATCACCTCCTTATGTGGTTTGAATCAGCTTTGGAAAAATCCGATCTAATGTGCTTTTTAGCTGTCCAAAAAGTCAAGATCTGTATATATACTAAAAAATGTATTCCGCCACACAGAAACACTCAACACGACATGACTTGACACAGTCAGAGATGATGAATCTCCATTTTTCCAGCGTCTGTTTTTCACATTTCTGTCTCTAACACATACACACAAATTCACTTTCATCACTTGACAATTAACAGTGTCTGCCTGAAAAGTCTTAACCTAGCCTCAGTCTCCAGGAGGAGAGCCACAGTCAATCCTTACTAAAACCCGGTGGACATGTTTCACAAAGGGCCGCCCTCACTTCTTAACAGTGTAAATTTAATCTATTTTGATCCAAAACTCGAACTGAATTCCTCTCCTTCTTCTGACTGCGGCTAATCAGTTGGTGCATGGTGAGTGTTCGTATGCAGCGCTGCCGCCCCCTACCAAGAACCACAGAAGGGAAAGTATAATCGCCTCGCCGTCTGCTTCCTCCGTCACTGCGGCACCAATCCAGTGGGGTGGAAAATTGTCTTGTCATTTTATTTCTACCACAGGAAAAAAAAAAACCTTTGTTTTCATAGGATTAATATGTCTGCTTTGCTCCACTTAAGTTGAAAGCTCAGCAAAATGAAGCAAACTGTATCTGTATCTGCAATCTGTGGGGACAAGTCTGAGGAGGCACGGAAAGATGAATACTGATCAGCTCCTTTGCCTGCATGTTACCGTTTCCTCCATGGAAGCTGTAAATTAACCAAAAAACAAGACCTCGGGGAAATTCGCTGAAACGCTGGACAATGAAAATCTCCTTTACTTTCACTAGATGGAAACTACACCAGCGTGTTCCCATCAGCCGCTTAGTTCACCCAAACACAAGGTTTGCTTAACACTCTACCATTAGTATATGGATACGGGTACCAAATCTATGTGTACATACAAACCATCATACTGTTTTCGTCCCTGATGTGTAATCTGTTCTAACACACATATCAACCTTTTCACTGATAGCATTCAGGCCCCAGATGTTGTAGATGCTGTCGCCGTGACACCGTCATGTGCCCAATTTAAGCAGCCATCTCAACTTTACAATTACAATGTCACTGGTCTCCATGATACTTCCTTCTGCCGTGTATTTTTTCCATATTTTCTGCTCTTACATTCCCGCTCTTGAACTGTGGCAAATGGTAATGACATCACCCGTAACGTTGGATTCGCACGTATGCAGTGGAGGCGTGTCCATTTGCTTCACGTTGTGTGCGGCAGAAGTTTAGAAGTGTTCAACTTTCCAAGCATCTGCTCGAGCGCCGGTCAATCAAATCACATTATGCAAATATTCCAGCACAGGTGCTACGCAATTAATTCACTTTTAAAGTTATATAATTCTATGAAGGAGCTCCCGGAAAAAGTTGTTCTTCCAAACACCAATGTTTTTTTTGTTGGACAAAGTGCACCCCACATCACATCACATCACCACCTCTTTAGCAACATTAGCAGCTCTTGCTATGTAGTTAGACCCCTCCAACTCCAATGGTCAGACCCATACGTGTATATCCAGTGTTGGAATCTGAATTCCTCTTTTGTAGCCTCGAGATTTGCCAATTTGAGCTACATTTGACGATACCAGCTGTTAGTAACACCGGTATCCACTCACACGTGCAATACTTTGTCCAGTTCCCTCAAAATGGAAACACCATTTACGAAATTGACATCATATTCTTTTGAAGAAGACCCAAAACTATTTCTAATGTTTACTGACATTAGAAATCTAATGAGAAGCAGTTTCATTTACCCACAGACTTTCATTCAAACCTTTTCCAACCAGCAGAGGCATGTCCTCAACTGGCAAACTGGAAGGCGATGTCCACAGTCTGTGGTGGCAGATTTTAACGAAAGGGATTCCACTGATAACAGCTTTGATAACCAGGTCCTGTTCATGCAACATTGTTCAAATGAGGTGGAGGTAAAACACATACATCTACTTTTTGTTTAATTAATCTGTTCCTTGATCTCAGTGGTCAGAGGAGAGCATGGGTGTGGAGGTGCGGCTCAGTCAAAGCACAAGTTAGAGAATGTCACCGACTGCCAGTCACCTCCTCCGGTCCCTCGTAGCCTCATTAAAACAAATGTATATTTGATCCAGTCCGACATTTCCTACTTTGTGGCTGACCAGATCAATCACTTTGTACAAGTGGCGTCAGAAGCATGCTTAATGAAAACACAAATAGATGGAGATGGAGGAACACGAGGAGACATGGGATCAGAAGGGCTCACGATATCAACCAGAGAGTGGGGGAAAGGAAGGGTTATACTTATTAACCTTTCTGAAATGGCTCATGAGCTGAGCCTTTATTGATGGCCCAGGTTATGAAGTCACAATGATTTCTCTAGAAAGCTGAAATGAAAGGTTAGACTATTCATATTAATTGCTTTACCAGGTCACTTACTGTATTAACAGCCCCTAAAACTTCAGCCAGAAGAAATGCAGCGGAGATAGGAGACGGAGACAGAGAGAAGGGGATGAAGTTGGCCAAGCATTTGATGTCAGTGCAAGTTATGATCTTGACTCCAAACAGTTTTTTTTTTTTATAACACTGAGCGCTCTCGTGTGCCTATGAATAACTCAGAAAGTAGGCACTAACAACAGCAATCACAAACCTCAGAGGAATCGATTTTCCATGAATAAAATCACTGGGGGAATACATGTTGGCAAATACAATGCATTTGCACATAAATGTGCCGCTCTTACTGATGGGGTCCACTGCCACTCTTTGTCTGACTTTCCACATGAAGCACTCACACGTCTGTACAGTACGCATGCACTGACCGTGCTGGGCTACAAAGTACGTACTGGAATGAAATGCAGAGGAAGGTGATCAAATGGGTTACACCAAATTGATGTGATGGTGTGCTTAATCTCATCATGTCAACAGTTACAGAAGTATATTTAATTCCCCCCCAAAAATTGTGATATTTGTCAGTTGGTTGTTTCTTTCATTCAGACTGCTGCTCTTCAGAGGCTGATTGCTCATAATTTACACGACCATTTTGCAGACACTCTGACCTTTTGCAGACACCCTGCTCGATTGCTCCTGAGAACATGCAAGGTCCTCAGAAGGTTATGATTTGGTAAAGACCCCTTTACTCTGACAAAGGTTTGCTTTGCCTTACACTTGAATGGTTAGTCTGGACAACGTGTGACTGTTGCCTGAGTAGCTTTGTTAAAGTCAGGATTTTGGGTGTTATTGATCAACAATGCCATAATAACATTTCATTTTGTTTCGTTATATCAACGTTGGTGTAGCCTCACAACTGAACAGCACTGAAATCATCAACTTTTCCCCAGGAATTCCTTCCTCTACTACAGCTTTAAATTAAAGGATTAGGTTGCACTAATTCTTTAAATGTTTTCCAACATTCATAGTTCATTTTAAATAATTTCCTACATTTCATCAAACTGATTTTCTTATTTAATGCCAGTGCTTATCATACACCAGCTGTATACGTAAAGTAACTCTAATGCTCTACACTTGTCCGCCACTTGAAATTCCCATTACCATCATGTTTACATTATAGCTGCAGAGAAGCTGCAGGGTCCCACCATTTCCCATCCCATCCATTTGTATTCCTATCTTGACGGATATAATGCATATATAATGACGAGGAGGTCGACCTATGGATGGAAATTATACTTACTAGGCGTCAGACCACCCAGCAGTTGCTCATCTTCATGACATATTTACACACTGCCAAGATGTGCACCGTCACATTATATTAAATGTGGGCCAAGAGAGATGAGAGGGGAGGGGGAAGATAAATAGAAAGTTTGGACTGAAAGGATGGATGGATGAATATTAACCTGATTTCAGTGTCCTTTGAAATAAAATCATTGAGATTTGGAAATCTTCTCTGTATTCATCCCATTTTTTTAGGCAATATTTATAATAATTGAGGCAAAAATAAATGAATGACCGAGTTTGGGTCTTGTGGCAGATGCAGTCCATGATGTGACATGGATCTTGAGACTCACTGAACACTTGGGAGCTTTAGGTTCCATAGCTGAACATTCAACTATTTACATTTTCTCTGGTTTTCATTTGCAACCAATAACTTTGCATGGCAGTAAACTGAATCGCAGAATAAATTACATTTATATTTCATTCATGTTATTGTGAAGTGCAGGACAGTAATGTTGCTCTGTCTCACTGGTCACAGGATTTCCCTACTGTGTGCTAGTGGCTTCTGACCTGGTGCCAGTGGGTAGATGTACCTATGCGGCACAGTATGTGGAAACAAATGGAGCTTTCTGACTTGCCAGTCACATCCTGTTTGCGAGACCCCTGTGGCACCGAACATCTCCCCTCCTCCCTGATGCATTCGGAGGCAGCTGTACGAATGAAGAGAGAATGAGAAGTATAGCTCAGGGTTACATTCGCCCTCTTCTGTAATGAGAACTTTTCTCTTGCACCTCTGTCCAGGTGAGAGTTGGGAATAATGTGTACCTCTGTCCAAAGGGCAAAAACCAGCATGTTATTTTTTTCTTGTGTGAAGTTATGCTGTAATACAGAATGTGGAGAAGTCGATTGGATGGTATAGAAGTTCTCCTCTTTTCCTCAAACACATTGTCCTCCAGAGATGCCCTTCTCCTCTGTTCTGCTGAGAGGTAACAAATGTCTCACAAAAGTGAGAAAAACAACATTGATCTTTGTGGGCCTATAGCATGCAGAAAATAGTGTCAGGTGTCTGGGTGTTAACACGTACACCAATTATTCCAATCTCATGTTCCTCCCCCTCATCCTCTTTCACTAAACACAAAGACACGACATGGCCCACAGAACAGAGAGAAATTGGTCCCTTCGGGGCTCCCATAGCCTTGTTACTGAGCAGACCAGAAGAAAACTCCCACAAACACTTGCTTAGTCCCTCACAGGCCCACAGTCCCCTGATCACACCACCACTACATTTATTCAGGGCTCCAACAGCTGTTGCCACATTTGTCCTACATTTGTTCCCATTAATGGACACCACATTTTTTCCTCCGTCACAGAGTTTGGAAGCCGAATGTCCCCTCCTGCCACAGAGTGGTCAGAGTGCTGCTGCCAATGTGATGACTGAACGTCACCCAGCTGACAAGGCCAGAACACACAAAGACTAGAATGCACTCAGTGAAGCACATGCAGTCTCCGAGGCCAAACAATCTGACGTGTCCTAGCTGCTGTGACTGAAAATAGATCAGATTTTTACATCAATATTCGTACAATACAATGCGTTCATACAAGTGGGCGTCAGTGTACCAACATGTAAATGAGAAACCATTTCAAACAAAGCTACCGATTAAGTAGATATATGGAAAAACATTATGTAATTAATTGGGCATCCCTGTCCATTCCTGGAGAGATTATCAGTGGTTTATAACTTTGGCTAACACCAGACTGCATCTCAATCTGATTTGAAATTGTGAATGAGTCTGGAAAAGGGTGTAGTCACCTCCCATTTTCAAGAGGAGTGACCAATGGATGTAAAAGACAATGATGACCAATCATCCTAATGACCTATGCAGAGTGATGGAAGACGTGTCAACCAGCGTGCTTGTTGTAGTGTTCCGGGGCGATGGCTATCTAGTAATGGCGTCTAACGACTTTTGCTTCAGTGGCCGTCTACTGGATGTCGTTCTCTGTTGTCCCGCGCTAAGCCTGTCGCCTGTTGTGCACCAGGAGTTTGTGATTGGTAGCCTTTTTTTAGGAGATTTTTAAGTTGGCTAAAATGGCATCCTTGTCATGTCCATGTCTGCAGAGTGAAATGAAATTGCTGTTGTGATCACCCGTGTTTTACTGTATGCACAGTTTTCCTTTTCGGGTCATAGCAATCATTATTATGTGGATAGGCTTGTAGGCATTTTAAGCCAGAATCCATACAGAGTTATGTTTTATACAGTCTGTTGAGTCTGGTAAACATTGGTAATACTTACAATCAATGACTTTTAACTCTCTGTGTCGATACCAAAAAGACTGACGGGTGCTCACTGGTCAAACAAAATAACTCTTTTTCACAGAGGTAGCGAGTTCATAGTAAGTCAGGGCGACTGTTTGTTGAGTTTCTGCTCAAACACCAGTCACTCACCGTGATGAGCTGTCTGTTTTCAAACAGCAGCTTCTTGGTGGCTCAGCAAAAGAGATCTGTCAAGAGATCCACATGCTAACGCCGAGACAACCTGCAGGCCCTGAACAGCAACAGATGTTCATTATGTTGTGAACAGGCCTTGTCTGCTGCATGGAAATCTTGATTCATTTCATAAACTGCTTCCCACTATTGCCATTTTTCTCCTGGCTTGGCATTAAAATGTCAGTTGAGGGGGGGGAAAAACATACGACACATAATTGTAATGGCCAATGAATAAAAATGACACATAGACCGTGATGGAAAAGAAACCAAATTCACAATTGTAAATCTAGAACGTTTAGATGTCTGGTCAACCTGGGTTCAATTGTACCTTGTCGTCCTCTGCTGAGTGAGCCCCCCCCCTCCTCTCCTTATGCTAAACTGGCTTAACTAGCTTAGTTTTTAAAAAAAAATCCCATGAAATATCTTGAAAACAGCAGAGTCAGTGGATCTTAAGATTTTAAGACTGTGTGACACGCTCAGATCTAAGTGAGACTTTGTGTCGAGGGACAAAATTATGTCCTCTAATAGCCTCTGGCATCCACCGTGCCTGTGACAAATGTTAAAGCCTCAGTGAAGGACAACATCCACATGAGAATAATAATTCATCTCAAATCAGGAGTTAAAAACCAAAATGGGACTGCCTTGTCTCCAGAATCCGTTTTTTTTTTTTTTACTATGTGGCAGATGGTACCAGATAAACTGTGTTGGCTTTTCCAGCATGGCCAGAAAAGATGACGAGGACATTCAAACTTTGCGCCCTACTCATTAACTTCCCCAACCAGTTGATACAGCATCCTCCCCTTTGTCCATCCTTCCATCTGCACAATCCCTGACCCCTTGTTGCCTCTTCATCAGTCTGCATCCCTCATGGGAAGGTGTTCCACACATCAAAGTGTCCCACCACCGTCTTATTCAGGGATAATCAGCAAATGTGGGATAATTGGGTGTTGGTGGAGGTTCCCCCTCAAGCCCACTGTGCCTTTCTGACAGAAAAAGAGCATAAATAAAAGAAGAGAAGAATGACAGGCTTGTAGCCCGGAGCAGAGGAATGACAATGAAAGCTAGGAATATTGAGTGATGACATGCATATCAATGGCACCTCTGCAAGGTAAACAATGACTCCTAATCACTAGGCCAAGTTTTAATTAAGATGATGGCAGAGTAATTATTTCCCCTGACAGGGATCATTGAGCCAGGGAGTCCATGTTCTGATTAGGGCGTTCATCCGGATGCTTCCCATCCTGTAGGGAGGCAGTAATGACATGACCTCTTGTTTTCAGAGGACAGCTGGGTGATGCAGGGAGGGAGTCTTCAAATGCACTCTTTTCTTTTTTATCTCACTTGGCCGAGTACACTTCAGGAAAAAAGAAGAATTGTCGACATACCAGTAAGAACAGAGGGTCAAAAATATAAACTTTGGTAACTCCTTCGGTGGTTCCCCTTTCACCCTTCACACCAGGCTAAAGGCCAAGGTCAAGTCTATTTAGGAAGCACATTTAAAAACAATCCCTATTGCTCAATGTGCTGTGAGGAAAACGCCACTGAAGCAGGAAAGATGACGGAAAACGGCTTCCACTACAGGCAACGTCTTCCCGTTTGTTTTTGTTTTATTTAAACTTTGACAATAGGGCCATCAGGAGTGTAGCTTGCTGTTGTTAGCGTTTACACACTTACAGACTGTAGCTTTAAAACCAAATGGATGCACTGCTCACTCCTCTTTCAGTAAAGCTTGATGCCAGTGACCCATTGTTTTAAGTAGGGCTGCAAAGATTAATCGATTACTTATGTGAACCTCCCATCTCAGCCACTGTCAGCTCACACCGGCTCCAGCTCCCTGTGCAACCGTCCAAGTATAAGTGATAGATAATGAAAGGATGAATGGACATGCCTATAAGAAGTGAAGTTAAGTACCCCAGACACACTAGAGAAGCCAAGAAGTGAAAGACTGATAGAGTTGGTTTCAGTTTGGTTTGGTTTGGGACTTTCCCCTTCAGCTGTAAAGTCAACTAGAGGTTACTGTCTTCATATTTATCCCCTGTACAATATTAGCAATAATGCAGATTACAGAGGGAAGTCGAGTGCATGGATTAACTTTAAATACCTGCAATAAAACAAAGGTTTGTCACAAATTCTACCTAACTCCAAATACTTGCAGAGGTTGATTTGTATGATATTCACACTTAACTTGATATTCATCCGCTTGTTATGCCCTCCAGACAACAGTGTCAGAGGAATGCAGCTAATTTTCTCCACTGTATCGATTGGTTTTAATTGAAGTCAGCTTGTTTCTGCGTTTGAAATCCAGCGGGACTGCTGATGCTGGCCTTTTAAAAAGTTCTGAGCGCCGCACATGAGGATGAATTATTCACTGCTGTTGACTGCACGAGTCCACCGCTCTTTACTTATGAATGAAAGGGCTGTGACGTGGCATAAAACCTGCCCCGACTCTCTGAACCTACTTTTACCAACAAAGACTTTCTGCACGGCTGTCGCTCCATCCACATTATGGCCTTTGGGAGGTCAGCAAAATTTGTCAGTGACCATTTTTTATTTTATCACTCAGGCTGTTCTTTAATTCAACACATGTCCTGCCTTTCAGTTAGTCATGCCCAGGAAGATGTAGTATTACCGATGGCTGAACAGCTATCACGTCTATCAAATGAAATAGTTGACCAAGGCATTAATCATCCTCACACAGCTGTCATAGCAGCTGTCATTATATCCTTTGACAGCCAGCCATCTTTCACTGAATATCCACAGTTTGACATCTGAGGCCTCAAAACAGGTTGCTTGATTATGAAGTGAACACTGACCTTTAAAGAAAATCCTTTCACTCAAAAAACCCTCTGCAGTTCATCTTTCCCTCCCTCCAGATAATGCAAGATTAAGTGCTCTCACTTTATTGAAATGTAAGCACATTTACACGAACGTGGTATGCATATCAATACTGTTGTTTTCCCCCTGCTCAAATGGCTTGGTAAGTTTCTCAGAGGTTGAACAGTGCTTCTGGTAATCACATGTGTTAACAGTAGGCAGGCATGCTGTCAGAAACTAATAGGCACAATCTGTGTTTTCCACAGAAAACCAGCATCTGGTTGAGGACAAGTAGCAACCCACTGATTTGCCAAGTCCAATTTCCAAGCCTGGAGTTTATCGTTTCAGCACCATGTTGGTTTTTGCAACCAGAGGAAAACCATTGGAAGACGTCTGACTGAGAGCTTGTCAAGTGCAAGTCCATGTACTGACGCAACCAGGCACCTATTGGTACTATCTGTCAATCATGTTGTACCACAATACTTTATCCTCCTGTGACTCTAAATCGGGGCTATAATTTACAAAATGGAAATCATGCTGTATTGAATAAAACCTAACCCTTTAACCCCCGAGCGTATCGCAGAAGACACGTTTGCACAAGCGCATTTTGCATCCCTGCGATTACGCGACGGTTTGTGCGATCGGGAAAAAATTCCAACGGTTTCTGAAAGTTGAGAAGTTGTGCGTCAGAGCCAACATGTGGTATATTACGGTAATTTTACTTGCACTGTTGCAGGAAGACAGTGAATCAGTGTCTTTGGTGCCAGAGGAGAGGATTGGAAAAAACACCTGTACATAGTTTCCATTTCTTGGCCTGTTTTTGGACATTGAGACAAAATCTCAAACAAATGTTATCTTAAATATGTTTTATACTCATGTACAAAACTTGTTGTTTTTCTTCATTTTAAATTGTTAATACACTACTTTAACATGCAGTAAATTGTCAATAACTGCCAGATATTGAAAGTTATTCTGGAAAAATGTGCAAAGGTACTAACTCACAGGACATTTTCTGGCCCCTTTACGATTAAAATAAACAAAAAAGTCCAGACTGACATTTTGAGGCTTAGGTGATAAAGGGTTAAATAAGTGACTGAGACCATAATCTAGTAAACATGTTTACTGCTCCAATCTCCGGACTCTCAGTACAAGTGGACCTTGATATAAAAGAAAAAAATAAGTTATTAAAAGTATTGGATTTCTATATTTGAATGTGTCATTCAAAATATAGTAGAAAGGCTGTTTTTATTATCATCCCGTCTCTAGCTGTCACGTTTGTGTCTCTGGGCACCTGTAACACAAACAAACTAATAACTTGTGTTATGATCAATACAGGAATAGCTGGAGTGAAATTAACAGTCTCTTCAAAGTGCATGTCACATTGTCTCTCAAAGCAATAAGGTTGTGTTGGTCTGGTATTTACAGCTCACTTTTACTGGAGATAAAATGACAGCTAACAACAAAATATGGACACACACTACACACACTTTGAGTCTGAATCAAAGTTCCTGTGAGTCCTGTAGATAACGGTGATTTATGTTCAATCAAAAACACTAAAAACACTGCGTCTGAATTCATAGGATATGTCTCGATTAGGGCTTGTCATTGGAATGAGAGTTCATCGATATTTATAAATGTCATGATTAATAATAATTACATTTCCTGAGTGAAAGTTGAAGAAACCATTTTTATCAGTTTAGATTAGATACACTTCATTCATCCCCTTGGGGAAATTCAAGTATCCCGTAGCTCACACTGGAGTAACAATACACATAACAATACACCCAACCATAAAAACATGCAACAATAAAACATCAGATAGAAGTCACTTAAAACACTAAAAAACATGAGAAGTCACTAAAACAAAAAGTGTCACCAGAACTGAGCTAAGTTATTATAAAGCCTGATGTATTATTAGTATTATCATTGTTATTATTATTATTATTATTATTATATGGATAGGAAACAACACACCAAATCTAATGTGTAACAGTCAAAGGGAGCATGTTATAACTTTGTATTTTCACACAATGCATCATCATTGATATTTTTTCATGTTGCCATTGAAGAAAATTGCGATAATTAAAACGAAAGCTGGAGCTAAGCTGTGATTCTCAACAGAAACAGAGACTCGACAAAGGAAATTCATCAATGATTAAACACATACTTGATCTAAGGCCTCTTCTCCCATCCCTGATAAGAGCCTGTGCTTTCAAGTGACATAAACTGATATTTTCTCCTCAGTTAAACACACGTCTGAAATAACGTCAACACATTGTCTTGTTTAACTATTTAGAAACTCAACTCGTATTCACCAGTGCAAGTCGCGTGTGTGTATATTGTGAAGTTGTGAAATTGAATGCAGTGGTTTAATATGATTTGCACTCGATGAATTAAAATGAAAAAACTGAAGGAAAGCATACAGTATGACTAGTGTATAGACAGATTAGAGCTGTAATAAAAATAAGAAGACTGGTTGACGTAGGAAATCATGACAAATAATTATGAAAAATAACAGAACAGTCCAGACTGCTGATGTGATGCTACAGCAATAATATTGATGACGAGGATCTTTATGCTCATAGGAATAAAGAGTAAAGTGAAGCGAGTTAATAATCTAATGCCAGAAGGAATTGTGCCTGGCTTTGCCAAATTCAGAACCTTGGAGAGAGACTTTGACGTATAGATTTATAGATAGGGTTATTTTAATGAAAGAGTGTTTTATGAAACCATATTGCAAATAAAGATGAGTCAAACATGATGTGCTCAAACTTACGACTCACTTCCAGTCCTTAGTCACGACCTTTAATGTGTTTAAAAGCAACCAACCAGTTTCGCAACACGATCTATTCCATTTACACGTATTTTCTGGAGTGCAGGAAGACTCAGCATGCAGCACATTTATTACAGCCTGCTTTCTGATGACCTTCACGACATTGCTGGGTTAATCACAGCACCTCAGTGTGATATTTTACCCTTTAATATTATTTTCTTCCATTGAGACAATTGTTGTATCATACGAGGTCTGCGCAGGGTTGGAGGGGAGCTGCATGCTCACCATGGGAACCCAGCGGAGGAACCAGAACTGAGAGGGCGAAAGCGGTGCATACGAAAGCCTTCGTGTCATTGTGTGATTTGTTTACACTTGTCTGTTTGTCTACAGGCCTTTGGTCATGGCTGACCTGTGAGCTGAACTCACAGATGTTGTGCTTGAAAATACTAAACAGATTGTTTATTCCAATGTGCCGCGGCTGCTGATGTGCCCTGGGTGTACGGCTGAGAAATGACAGCCATAACCACCACTGCTGCTTCGCCTTGAACTCTCTCTCTCTCTCATTTCCCATCTCACCTCTCCTTATCTGCCTCAGAATGACATTGTGACTGAATTCCAAATGAAACCCGAGCCCTGGCAGAATGAAACTGATGTGTTGAATGCTAAGCTCTGCATTACGGCGTGATGATAATGGCCTGTGTTTTACGAGTTGTCTCGGCGGTCCACTGGTGACCCTCCCCTCCACGACCCGCCACATCCTCTCACTCCTTTAATCTTGACGGGAGCTGAAATAAATCCCAGATGTTGTAAACTCTACAAAAAAACAACAACATGTTGATATACTTTTCACTTTTAGCATTTTTACCATTGCCAAATAGAGTATAGCACTTTGCACTTTGGCACTTTATCACCCAAAAAAACGTACTTTAACGATTCTGGCTTGTCATAACTAACATGTTTTTGTTTTTTTTCACCTTTATTATGTATGATCTGGTCTAAAATGTCTTTGTGACCTTGTCCCAAGTCTTTACTGCTATATGTTTTGTCTTATTTTGTCATATTTGTTGAATAATTACATTGCAAGAGACTGAAGATAGAAATGAGCCACTGGCTATAATCTTGTATATTTACATAATATGCCTGGTCCCTATTTCAAATAAATAATTGAATAGCATTTTTTTTCACATGCTGCACACAGAGTGATGCATTTTACATATCAACTGAGCAGAAAGACACAGCATTGAATAGCTTCATGCACAGCAGCACTATAAGGGTGAAAACACCAAAGAGACACCTATGAAATGTTGCGGAAGATAATTTTACTGCTGGACATTGAGTAGGACTTCATGATTTTAGCTTCCTTTACGAACACTATCATCCGATAATGAAGGTGCGTTCTCGAGCAACAGCAATCCTCCACTCCCCCAAACAGCTGCCTGGCTACGTGCCTGTGGCGATCTACCTCTGCACCTCACAGCTCCAAGTTCCCCCGGACACAGTGTGGACAAAATAACAAATAATAAGGTAAAAGATAGATAAACAACACGTACTGTATGTTACTGAAGCACTATAGTGTGAGTGAGTGAGTGAGTGTGTATGAGAGACGGGAAAAAAACTGGGAGCATAGATATCTTTTTTTATCACTAGTTAACTGCTAGGCTACTGCTAATAGCTGTTATATGACCATGTGTGTTCAGCACACAGATAGAGAATTGTGCTCAGATGATTCTGTGTAGATGTTTAACACCATGGATGATTTCACAACTCTGGGAAGTCAAGGGAAAATTGTGTTTATCCTTCCATTCCTGGTACACAATTTGGTAAAATTAGGGTCAGAAAAAACCACAAGGATAAGAATAAAATCAATTTCAAGGATTAAAAAAAAGAGGGCAACTTGAGTTTATTAACTTAAATTAAACACGCCATCCGTTACATTGCCCTTGAGTTGTAGACTGTGACTGAATCGAACTTCAATACTGCTTCCTGCATTAACACTTGTGCTTTGCAGTTAGTTCAATGTGTCAGCTCCCAAACAGTACCTGTCTCTATCTCTCCCTCTTCCTCCTCCGTGTGTCCTTTAAAGAGACATAAATGAAGAGAGCATGCTAATTTCAAGCTCTCCATGTCTCTTCTTCCATTCTGCATGTTCAGTCTGTGTCTTTGGTTGATGTAGCAGAGATATTTGTGGCGGAGACGCAGATATTCCCTTTAATAAATTAGTATCACTCTCTTTGGAGTGTTCACGTCTTCCCATTTTATCTCTCCAAAAACACTGATAAGCATTTAATGGTGCACATTAGCTTGAAACCCATCCAGGATCAATATTATCTTCACTCCTGTATCTATAACTATTACTTTGAAAGGTTTGAATTTAATTTATACCATTTGTGATCCGATGATGATTTTAGGATTTTATTTAGGATTCTTTTTCCAGAACTATGCAGACAGAGTTGGATCTCCAACACTCTGTTTGGTCAGCTGTGGGGGTTTCTCATTCCCACAGGCTCAGAATAAGGGTCATTTTCAAACAGGTTGGAGACATGTTACTCTCATCAGCAGCGCCGTGGATTAGCCCTCACCATGAACACACCATGCAGGACACACAAGGGCACGGAGTCTTTTGGCTATTGTGAGTGTGTTTGAAACTGATTTACCGAGCCTCTGCATCATAGGTAATTTCACCAGTGTGGAGTGACACACAAAAAGAGTCTGGATTGTCTTGTGCGGGGTATAGACGACAATCCTTCAATGAACAGAGTAGTCGAGGGGTAACATAAGCCTTTAAGAGAGCAAAAATATCAATAAAACATGATACTGCATTTCCTGAATAAACCAAGGCCTGAAAAAACCTGGTTCCATTGTTGGGAAAGCAACAAAGCTTACAAATTGAATTAAGACTGTTCTAAATTCTAAGAACTGTCATCTGGTTTATGAATTTAAGGTCACAAACAAAAGTCTACTTGAGGAACTACAATTGTTGAACCTCTCACACGGTAATAAAGAGCGCACTACAATCCAATTTTCAGTTTGAACGTTTCCTGTTGCTCTTGATTTCTGCCAAACTGTTAATGTCTTCACCACCTGCACAAGACACATTTTGCCAGATGCTGAAAAAACAAAAGAAGTCTTTTTCTGGCTCTTTCCTCTCCCGAGTACACCAGCTATATAGGAAGCACTGATGGATCACGATAACCGCGCAATTACTCACATGTTGTCATATCTGCCCGGTGGTTTGGGATTTCTAATTATGATTCAGACTAACTGGACATACTTGCGTTTCTATTCTGTGAAAGTTGGCCTCCATGAGTGTACTGTCAAATTTACAGGGAATATGAGACCATCTTATTAGTTCCCCCTTCCCTCTTATCCCTGCCCCTGTGCCACCCTCACTTAATGTCTTAATGCTCTGTCACTTCATTAGAGTTGCATCAGCGTGATAAATGAACTGCTGCTTTTTTCTCCAAGACATCTTCCACCCCCGCTGATGGCACTGCCTGATCTGGACCACTGTCCTGGAGGGAGGGTGTGGGTGGATGGTGCTAGGGAGGCCTCTCAGTGTCTTGGGAGGGTGGAGAGAGAGATAGTTGCTCGTGATACTTTGCGGCTGCTATTATGGAGCCCTTTATCTCCATTGTCACCTGAATGTGTGCATTTTCTCAGTGTGGTGCAGGATCCTCCTCCACCCCCTGCCTCTCGTCAACACGCCCCGATTTCCTCAGACATTGTAATTAATCTGCTTCCCCGTGAAGCGTGATGAGGCAGTGCTTATGTACAGCAGCTAAGCCTGATTTAATGCTATATGTGCTATGCAAAGAAGTCCTTGTACACCAGAACGGACGGAGAGTGCACTTGTGACTCTGAAATCTTGTGATTTCCATTTCCCTGTCATTAAAACATGTTAAATGTTTCACACAGACATGGCCGGGGGAATGTTATACATCTGATCCAACACTCCTCTAAACCTGTGGAACATCTAAACCTTCTTCACTACAGCCCTACCTCATGAGTGAAGAAGACCAACCCTGATTGTGTCTGCTTAGGGCGGCCCGTGGACAAGTGGAAAGGGAACTTGACTTGTAACCGGAGGGTCGCCGGTACCAACCCCCAATGCTCCCCGGGCGCTACTTCGTGTGGCAGCCCACTGCTCCTAATTCTAGGATGGGTCAAAATGCAGTGAATAATTTTCCTAAGGGGATTAATAAAGTATCTAAAATTAAATACATATAATAATACGTTTTATTTATAGGCACCTTTGAGCACTCAAGGACACCGAACAATGAATAAAAATGTACAAACAAACAATAAAAACACAATAAATACACACAAATAAACAGGTAACAGTGCCATAGAGATGATGTCTTTACTCTCAAGATCCGTGAAAACCTTTGACTGCTGATATATTTAATTGTTTTAAAAACTAATTCTGTTTTCATAAAAAAATAAAAATAAAAATATAATTAATTAAAAGGCTGTTTCACCCATTTTATTCCCACTTGGTGAAATTATTGAACTTAAGACAATTACGACACTGCTGTGTTTGTTTAATTCACATTCTATTACAGAGTTGGGATTCAAATTTACTATTTTTTTATTTAAATTTTTTTTAGATCTTTTACTCAAAAGTTGTTATAATTGACAGAAGCACAGAAAAGAGCAGTGTAGGGCTTTTTTTTTTTACACAGAACACATTCATACTTCTCCAAGACCCTCTCGTGAGTTGTCCCTTGGTCGAGGCTCTGTACCTCTTTTACACTGAAATACATGAGTATCCTCATTTTCAATTGCCAGCAGAGGAGTTTGCCTTTCTTTTTTTTTTCTTGTTCTTTTTTTCCACCAGTGAATCTTGTTCGACATCACAAATGTGCCAGCGCACGACAGAAGACGGCACCATGGAGAGCACTGACAGACCGTGTCACGGTGGTTACACTTTTATATCTTTCACTTCAGTCTCTCTGTCAAACTCTGCGGCAACTGAAATATTTTAAATCACTTCTTGCTGGAAAAGGTGTAGCCCGGTGCGGAATTCACAACTAGACTCCAAAAATCAGACTCGTAAATGGAATACTAAAGTAGCAGATTGCAAAAAATTCACATGGCCGTAGATCAAACCTTTGAATGTCCTTAACCACTTTTTTGTATTTACTTTGTAGCCTTTTATTTCTATTTTATTTTTGTTTAATAAATGTACTTCTTGTTTTATAGTATATCCAAACTCAGGATGTTTTACATACCCTTTATAAATATATCTGACTTATTTGTGACACCGTAAGTCTTTTGTTCTCAAAGTTCCTCCAGAAAAGAAAACAAACATCTGTGTGTTCTTTTGTAGACTGTGAAGTTTTGTGAACCGTGTTGCTTTGGAAAGCAAAACCAATTTGGATGGCCTCAGAAATGTGTGAGCACCAAGCTCAAAACAAAATGTTTTGAATGGTCACATCAAGCGGAGTGAGCTGAGCACACTTTTTTTAAAAGACAGCGGTGTGGCAGTGCACGTTTAATGTGTTTGAAACTCTGCTGGGTAAGAAGGTAACAAGGGAAAATATTTATTTTCATGTCACTGTTTCATGTCACTTTTTTGTGATGGGCAATACAATCCAAACCTCTGTTTGAGAGCTAGATTTAAGTGATTTAAGTGGATGAACAACAACTCCCAGAATACACTGCACTCACTGCCCTTCTAAGCCACTCCTCACAGCCATAGGCCACACCCCCATCATGCAGAGTGTATTCTGAGCGCTAGGGAGCGGGACGTGCAGTTAAAACAAAGAAGGAAGATATTTCTCGACTCAGGGGAAACTGAGGGAGGGAAGCATGATTATTCAAAAATACTACCGCTATTCTAGTAATACAAAGCTTAATGCAAATCGGTGAAGTATTCCTTTAAATAGAGCAAAGAAACCAGAAAATATTCATGATTGAAAGGCTGGAAAATTAAAAAGACCTTTTTTAATTATAAAAACAAACAAACACTAAAACCAATTAATTGATAATCAAAATAGTTGCCTATTCATTTAGAAATTGGTTAATAATCAATCCATTCTTGCAGCACCAACTTGCAGTGCCTTTTTCTGTGACACATCATTTTCCCATTTAACCTTCAACCATTTTTGTTTCCTGGACACCCCCACACCTACTGAACCACAGCTGCCACAGGCAACATGCACCTGCAGCTGTGTTGTGACATGATTTCTCTTTGCAGCAAAATGGTGGTTTCTCCACATGAACTTTTTGCAGTGTCAAATCTAAGGCTGATCAAGACTTTGGTGTTTTTAATCCCCCAACTTTTCATACGACGCCAATTTGTCAAAAGGTCAACATTTCTGTCTGTTCGATGTCTTTGGTTCACAGTATGGGTTTCTCAAGAGAAATCACAAGACACACATGGACACAGTCATGTTGAATGAAGCTTCACACAGGTCCTGTGCATCCCTGCTTTTAAGCCAGGGAGTGATTAGCTAAGTCTTAACAGATGTGTTAATTGAGGCACCAGGTGCTGCTCTTCCTGAGCTGCATCCACACCTCTCTCTCCTGTGTCTGAAAACACCACCATGCCCCACCCTCACAGTGACTCTGGTAAACCCTTCAGCTGTGGTCTTCATTCAGTACGAACCAGTAAATGTTGGGACAGTACTGTGTTAACTTAAGATGGCAACCGTGGCCACATTTTACAGTCGGGACGATGATACAGTACATTACCATATCAAAATCCTACCCTGCCATTTAATCAATGAAAAAAACAAATAAAAATTAAATGAAAAACAAAACAAATCATTGTCATTTTCTCTGAGGATGTAGCACCACACACACACACACACACACACACACACGTTCGACATTCATGACTTAAGGGGACATTGCATTGACTCATTTCCTGGAGACTTACTCTAACCTTAACCACAATTACTACTGGCCTAACCTTAACCTAACCTTAAACATATCATCACCTTAAAATGAAAAACTTGCTTTTTGTCCCCACAAGGAAGTCAAGTCCCCATAATGTGACCGTGTAAACAGGTTTAGGTCCCCACAACATTAGTAATACCTGGACACACATTACACAGAGAAACTGACAATCAGAGCTGATTACCTAGGAGGCAGCTTTGCTTTCTCCAGCTGGTGGCTTCACTCAACTTTTTCTTTTTTTCCCCCAGAGGGTGAAATGTGGCTTATTATATCGACTACATCAAACCTCTGTTTGAAGCCCTTAGTAGTAAAGTGCTAGAGGACATTAATCAAGAGAAACAAGTTGCCTCTTACATCTGCTTTGAGTAGAGAGTGGAGCTGGCAGCTCCCTCTACCTGAATGTAAGTCACTGTCAGTCCTGCAGCTCTGATCCCCTCACCTCCCTGACACCCCCACACAAAACATGTACATATGCCCACGCACACACACACCACCATCACCATCACCATCACATCCAAACAGGATATATTTAGTCTCCAAAGCTGTGCATTCTGATCTGCCTCCTTTTAATTACATCCTTCAAGGTGACAAGTAAAGAGTTTCTATTCAGGGGAATACACTTGAGAGACAGCTAACAAGCAATAAAATGAAAATAAGAAGCTGGTTTTTGAGTGTAGGATGTCTGCCAGCTCACGTTACCTGTTTTCTGTGTGTATTTCTTGGGGATTTTCAAAAAGTTGTGGACAGGACACAGAGCCTTAGCAACTCTATGATAATAATTTGGTCATTTTCTTTTCCTGTCTTGTCTCACAGGCTCCCAGCTTGACTGAAATCAGGAGAATGTGAAGCTGCTGCAATGAGCACAACATAACCTGGGATACTCGTGAGCCATGGGTGAATTAGTTTGTACAAGACCTGTGGAAATCGGTTGGAAACATGCATCTAACTGTTCCCAGAAAACTATATTTACAGGTGGGCAAAGCACAGTTGCCATGGGTTACAGAGGGCTGAGCGGGGATCACGGCACACTTTTTGGATAGCCTCTCTATGAAAGTCAGTAATGGTGCCACACTCATTCAAACAGTCTGTTGTAAAAGCTATTGCTGCACTGGCTTATACACACAGAAAGTGATGGGAGTAGAGTAGTGTAGAATGGAGAGTGGAAAGTGTGTGTGTGTGTGTGTGTAAAGCCGGGATCACTTCAGAAGACCACAGCCTCAGGCACCAACTCTACCAGGTGAACTATAGTGCCCCCAAAAGTACTGATGTGTACGGACAGCTTCATCTCCTTTAAAGGACACATAGTGTTACTGTACAATCTGAACTGTTAATGCATTTGACTGACTGATGGACTTTTATATGATCCAGTCTTTTTCATAGTCACCAACCAGAACCTGATACCTGTGTCTGTGCTTTAAGCTACGGTGAGAGGTTCTCTGTCCTGGGCTGCTCCGACGAGCACATGCTTCATATGTGACAGATGTGACACATTTCTGAATGTTTCTGTCCATATTGATGATATGCAGTTATTGTCTAAATCTCTTTCAGACTTTTTCTATGTTGCTTTGCAGTTGTTACCAATCCTGGAGCACCAATATTTACCCAAAGCTGGAAAAACAAATGTGTCTGTAACCAATGTTAGTGCAGTTAGTATTGTTGGTATTTAGTACGAGTCTGGAAAGTGTAGTAACCTCCTACTTTTAGGAGGGGTGAAGCATGAACGTAGATTAACATACATCTATAAGCAATTGGCTAGACCTACAACCGATCAGACCAATGATCTGGCATGATCTCCTTGTTGTAGTTTTCTAGGAGTGACAGCTATCTGGCACTATTGTTACGGAGAGCTCCGTCAAACAAGTCACTTAAAATGGAAGCAACGGCCAAATCGAAATACAGCTGCCCGTCGGTGGCCTCCATGTTGGATGTATACAAAAGCTGCTAGACGCCGTTCTCAAACCCATCTGCAGGGTCCAGGGTTTTGTGGTCTGGGTCTATACAACGTGAAATCAAACCGCTATATTAGTGAGACTATAGAAACAAAGTTTTGCTGATGAAATAAACATAGCAATAACTAAAGCGAAACGTTGTATCTGGTAGTGAACTTTAAGTTTATAGACCTACTGAAGCATCATAAAGAACAACAACGAGACATTTACTTCTCCAAAAAATGTCATCAACTCTTACATTAGCCTTCATCTCACTGATGAACACCAGGGGTGCTCCTCCATACTTTTCCATTTCTTTATTCAGCAGGAGAAGTCAGGAGAACACTCAAACAGTGCACAGTGTGATGCAGTGCTGGCTACGTGCATGGAGGGCAGTCAGAGAGAGGGAAGAGCAGAGGTGAGTGTGGGCTAGGAGGCAGCCTGGATTAAGAGAGGCTTTGTCCTGCTTACCTTTGATCTGACAGCTTGTTAACAAGAGGGAAGCATCTGCTTCTGTATGCTGGATACTTCCGCCCTGTCTGCTGCCCTGCCTTCACTTTCTGTACCATTCCCCGACCATGTCCATCATCTTCAAGAGATGTCATAAATTTTCATTATGCCTAAAGAATCTGGCTCAAACTAATGCATAGTCATCATCAGTAGCAACCCACTACCTGTACGACTGCACCTGGGTTGTTGGTACAAAGCCTCTCACGGTGTGATCCGTACGGCTGTTGTAACAGAAATTGTGCTGAAGTTTCCATGGCCAGAGTACGGGGAGCATGAATGACTGATTCAATCAGAGCCACCCACCAGATATCCTTAGATTAAAATGAGAAATATTATTTCCACATGCATGCCATGTAAATTCAAATTAATTAAAATGGGATATCATTCAGCAAATAATTGGATCTCAATCATCTGTGTAATTTGAGGTGCTTGATTAATCTGCTGAAAAAACATCGGAAAGTGATCTATTTTTTTTTTCAGTTTGGAGATGGAACATTCTCCAAACTGAATAAATGCCTGTGAAGTGGGGAGGAACCCAAGCACATGTTTTTTTTTGAATTATAGATGGGTGCGATATGGTTTTGATGGATATTTTTCCCCATCCAGTACAACACAGAAGCCTGAGCAGAGATAATTTATATCTACAACTCGGAGGCACACTGTGCAGTGAAGGAGAAGTGTGCATGACTCAAAGCCCCGTCCTGGTGGAGGAAAGGGAGCAGAAGGAGGAAGAGTGAAGCAGTGCTTGACCCCACCTTGAGGGACAAGCCCCGAGGGGCCAGTCATTCTTTTGATTTCTTCCATTTGGAGGAATAGCACAGTGAGACAAAATGTTGTGCAGTCGGGACCAAACAAATGCACAAATGTCACTGAGACAAGCAGCTTGCTGTCACAGTCTTAAACCATAACTTTCTTCCCCATGACTTGTTTTTCTTTGCACCCATCTGTCTTATTTTCTGAAAGTTTTTCCTTCTCATAGATGCATCACCACATGCGGTTGAGAGAGAAATCAGCCAGTTCTGTGAAAATGTAACCAATTTTACCTGATATTATCTGACATATTTTATCTATTTTTTCCGTTAGTGGTCTTATAAATTCAGCCATTGTTCAAATGATGGAACCTTGGAATAAAATGAAACAATGCAATCTCCCTCAAAGGCTGACGTTGGAGGTTGAGTTGCACCATGACTACCGCAGGAGCTGAAGTGCATCCATTAGCATACAATTAAGTGAGAACGACAAACACCACTGGAAAAAATGGATTTGCACACAAAGAGGTCTCACTTTGATGAGGAGGGGAGAAGAGCCCATTAAAAGCTGGCAAAATGTCTTGGGGTGCACAGACAAACTGTACCATAGGAAAACAGTGAATCTCAGAATCTAGGGATCCAGTTCTCTGTTTATGTTAACAACACTGGTCTCTTTTCATGGAAATCGTGCTGTCCTCCTTCCCATCCCAATCACTGTGTTGCTTTTCTATATTTGTTTTCCCAACACAGGTAGATTGTGTTACAAAGCTGGCTGTGGTGATGGAGCTGGGAGGGGATGCATCTACGTGAGCCATCCCTCTCGCCAACTCCCGACCCCTGACACAAACACTACATCAGCACCAATTTCTGTTGCTTAACTGTGGGCCAGATCATGAACAGTTACTGTGGGTGCCACATTGATGGGTGAGCTTACCAATGGCACGGCATCGGGCCTCAGCTGCGCCTGTAATTTGCAATGACACCTCATTTTAGGAGCTTTTGCCTTCTAAGCCACAGTGGGAGGAGACCGTTAAGAAACAATCCAATCACTGAAAGACGGGGGGGATATTACCCCCTGTATATTTCCATTCCCTGATGTGAAATGAAAAATAGCACCATGTATACGTTTTTCTCACATGTAGCATTTGGCAATATATATATTTTTTTTGCAAATGAATGACGTACACATGATCTGCCCAAACAATACAGCCGCTGTTTGCACAGCATTTTCTGAATGGTTATCGCACCAGGTAAAACTGTGTGCGCTCCATTTTTCAGGTGAATTTAATTTCGCTCTCACACCTGCACACAAGCCACAAAATCTAATCACGAGGGCAGACAATACAACTGTGAGTGTGAGAACAAGGCAAACAAGAGCCAGAGAGTTTTAATATAGGTCAGTAAAAGCAAGAAAAAGTTCAATATTGTGTTTGTTAATCAAGTGCTTGAGGCATGACTCTAGTTCCCCCGACTTCAGAGTCGAGGAACAAGTCCCCGATGCCCCTCACATACTGTCAGAAAACACAAAGAAATGAAGAAGAAAAAGAAAACAAAACAAATAACATGAATGAGTTGCTCAGGCTGTGGAGGTGCAGTGAGTGAGTGCAATAAATTTGGATGACCTTGGGCTCAGCCGTACAATTTCCTGAGAGGTGGAGCTCCTCTTTTAGAATCATCAGTTCAAAAATCAGAGCCTCACAAACAGTAAAAGTAAAGACTCAACCGCAAAGCACTGTTGTCGTTGGCCGTGCTGCTCCCTTTTTACCGTTTGTCTCCGCACACAGCCCTGTTTGCGAGGTGATATGTGACCGGCTCTTCTCGCGAATAACAAGTTAAGCACATAAACACAGACATGTGAATGAGGCCCTTTCCGAAATTACTGCTGTGGAAGTCAGACAAGAATTGGCAGAGGAGGACGACAGCAGGTGTTGTTGCACTATTGTGTATTTACTGAGGAATTAAGCTGTAATGTCAGAGGCTGCTTTGTTGAAAAACTCTTCTGTTGAGATGGGAGCAGGAAGCAGGCAATGTGTGTGTTTGTAGAGAGCCAAACCATCTGGCTGTCAGCACGGGGGGAAAAAAATGACAGGTCGTATCCCTTGGCAAAACCGTATCCACCCCAAATGAAATTGTGATGCAATTAGTTAGGTTAGAGAGAGCAAAACAGCAGGGTTCAGTGATGCACTTCTGCAAAATGTCTTTAGCAAAATGTCGAGGGGCAAGATTTACCATTATAGTCGGACTCCACATTCGGAAATGCATTTCAGATAATTGGTTTCAGTCAGACAGCGCTTGACCACATGAAAGCACAGAAGAACATGTGACCGATAGACCAAATGACCTCTGGACATCATCACCAACAATTAGAAATGACATTGAACGCAAATAAAAATTCAGGCATTATTTTTTTGGTCCGTTTGAACCTTATCCAGGGCCTGATGCAGTTAATGTAAACTGCACTCAGTTTGTGTCTGTAAGCCTGTCTGTTACTGTTTGTTTACCCTGTTTACACACACGTTGCACACGTGCAAGACTAATTACTAGAGTGAATGAGTAATTAGTTACAGTAAAGGCCCTGGTATAGTTTTTAATTACACTTATCTCCCCCGCTCATTCCCAGAGATTATCCCCCTCGAATGACCTGTATGTGAGTACAACAAATAGACTTACTGTATGTATGTTTGTATGTGGATCACTTGATTTTTCTGGAACGACTCTGGACCCAGAGCAGCAACAGCAGCAATAACATGTAAACTCACTTCACCAGCTGCGTTCACTGCCACGCTGCCTGTCACAGAGTCAGGGGACTCCTCATCTTTGATCGAGTTGATTGGATTTGAGTCGCTTCGACATCCTTGTGTGAGGATGGAGAGGAAGAGGACGGAGTGTCCAGGCTGAGCGCCGGGAAGTGCGACGTCTGCTACTATAATCCCACAGGAAAGAATTTCAGGAGTAAGGACTTCCGGACGGGGAAGATGATGCCCGGGAAGCTGCAGAAGAACAAGCAGAGGCCAAGGGAGGAAACCCGTATCTGAACACAGCTCTGCCCATCAGAGAGACGGCGTACATTTTCTAACAGCCCGTTACCAAGTTACCAATCATCCAGACACCAAAGTGAAGGTTCAAAGGTCTAAGTTCGTCTGACGTCAAGAGGAAGTTCTGAGGACCATGAATCTGCCCAAAGGCCTTCAGAGTGTGGGTCCAGACTCCAGCGACGATATATATACACACATATATATATATATATATACAGTATATATACTGTGCCGTGTTTTTAATTGAGATGAGTATAGAGTCAGATTAATCACAACTGCAAAGCTTTTTAACAGGTAACAAAGATTGATAATGATGTTTTTTTGGTATTACATAGCGAAAGGAACATTTTTTATTTTGCAATAACCTTGCATTCCTGTCTGACAAGACAAGAGCTGTTCAGATGAATGGAAGTGTTTTTGGTCTGTTCTTATCAAAGATGATGAAAGCTGGAACTCTGATTTCATATTCACAGGTGTATAAAAATGCCAGAGCACAATCACTGTGTGTCTGGATCCCACCAGAGAAGGTGACGTTACCTATAGCACTCAATTGTTCCATTGACTAGTGGGGTGTCCTTCAGATCATGGGAGTTTGAATATGAAGTTCAACTTTAGAAGTTTTTAAGAACACTCACACTATTATAAGAAGTATGCAGACAAACTGAAAAATGTTCTATATTTATATTTCAGAAGAATGACTAGTCCATGGACCGGCGCCCTGTCGAGGGTATACTCAACCTTTTGCCCTATGTCAGCTGAGATTGGCACCAGTGCTCCTTGATAGGATTGAGTGAGCAATAAAATAACAGCTGAGGATTTCGAATGATGTCATCAATAAGGTCAATCAATAATGATAATAATAACTAGGTATGCACATTGGACTTTTTGCTAATATCTGATATCGGGAGTGCTTAGGCCGATAACTGATACTGATACATATTTGGGTTTACAGATGAGATGGATCAATGCAGGAAGGAAGGCAGAGATCCGATTCAGACGGAGCCAGTTCTGAGCATAGGAGAGCACAGGAGATAACAAAGCAAGTAACTAACCACGAGAGCACTAGATTTCTCCAAGAGAGCCGTGACCTTTACTATACAGCGGTCTGTAACAATCTGGCGACGAGAGGCTGGAGAACCCGGAAATAAGTAGAGGTGCTGGATGATTAGATTGGGAGCAGGTGTGCTCCTGCTGAGGTGAATGCAGGAGAGAAAGGAGGTGGAGACGAAGGCAGAGCATGACACTTTATCTATATAGCACTTTTCGTAACAATGTTACAAAGTGCTTATCATTCATTACATTTATTTTCCTGGTATTTTCACAGTTTTTTTTTTTCCTACAGACGTTTACTAGTGGTGGGCGAGACCGTAAGATTTGGTATCGATCCGATACCGATCCAATACCGGTCAGTATCGCCGCTACCGATACTGATACTTACATAAATTAGTTGTATTGCCACTGTACAGGCTTTTTTACAAAACTACACACTTTACTATGGGCCACGTGACAATAAAGCACAAGAGGGGGGAGGAGGAGCAGAGTGTGTCTGCCTGGCTGTGCTCCACGCTGTGACAGTAGCAGCGACACTTACACAACACAGGAACTGAAGTATCAATACCATTACACTGGTATCGATCAATATCAATACCAACGTTGGATCGATATATCGATATTTTTGGATCGATCCGCCCACCACTAACGTTTACCAGTTTCACTGGTACAGGAGTTCTCACCACAATAACCTGGTGCAAATACATCAATCTAGGTTGTGTGTTTGTAGACATCACAAGCTACTCAGTCTGTGAAGAGGAAGCCAGCAGAGGATCATTTTAAATTTGTTGATGACTATACTCTGTGTATTTATTAAAAGGTTATGACACATTTGCCCTAATTTCACCACCTCAGTCACCTCTGTCAACAGTTCACCGCTCTGCCTAGCGCCAAAAATATTGAGACTTCAATGTAAATCCTGAATATGGTAACAATATGTACCTATGTGTCAGAGATTTTCTGAGCTGACAAGACATTTTCAGAGGCTGTGCTGGTTGAGAGGTCCTGGAAAAAAGAAGCTTTAAACATTATTGTGCATTATGCATTCACAGAGGTGGAAAGGAGGCTGCGGTTATAATTGAAAATGAGCTGAAACTGGCTGACAAAAGCTCTGCTGAAGTGATTATCTTTTATTCATTAGAATTTCAATCTTCAGAGGCCCCGCCAAGAGGAAAATTGGAATTCACTGTCACTACTGCTCACTTGCTATTCTGATTCATAAAATGTGTGGTCTTGAATGTGCTCTAGTGAGCCTGCACACAATGCAGAGTACAGGACACCAGACCAATGATGACATAGCTATGAATTCAGAAATATGGATCCACTTTCAAACCTTTGAAATGAGAGAGGGCTCAATACCACAGTGTATAGAAAACAAAACAGTGGATGACATAGGACATGACCAAAATAGAAAAAGAACATTATGTGATTCAGACACACATTTCCACATAAAAGCTTTGATCCAGATTACAAGTGCACAAATCTATTTGGCCTTTTATCACACCATATTTCTCACATCCTTAAAAATACTGTTATATAAGATTTATTACATTTGTAAACAAATTACATATTTGCCTAAAGGGGCCTAACAATCCCACATTACAAAACCCAAAGCCGTTTGAATACTGAATACGAATAAGGAGAACGGGATAAATGGAACAAGAAAGGAATCATTCTTTCAGGGTATAGAGACATGAAGTATATGTCTGTCATGTATACAGAAGAAAAACTAATTTTGACTCAGACTGTGGACAATCAGAACATTGACTGGGAGGACAAGAGCAATGAACCTGATCCACCCAACCTCATCTCTTCCAGGAAGAAAAGGAGAGACACACTGTGCTATCACACAAGCACAACATTAATCTTCTGTTGCAATAACTTCATTTTCACAACTTAAGAATACTGAATAAAAAAAAAATCAAATTACGAGATTTATATTCTCAACATGCACAGTGGTTAAAAACTGCTTTTCAGACTAATTAACCAGTTTAAGTTAATTGGCTTTGAGTTACAAACTAAATGAGCATTTAACAAAATCACAGAGTGAATTTAATAATACTTTCACTTTACAGTCACATGCATCAGGTTTTCACCCAGCAAATATGTGGTGCAGTCAGTTTAACTTAAATGTCAAAGTGACGTTTTTTAGATGCCCAATAACATGTGTTGGCGTATGCTCTGAAAATAGGGAAGTCAAGGAATTAGACTATTAGTTGCACAGTTTATGAAAAAAAAGACCTACAGCCATGGCCTCAAGGTCTGAGCTTAAAGCTCAACAAAAGCACTTATTCCAGGTCAGTGATTCACTGCGGACAGGTGGGAGTGGAGATCACATCTTATCACTGCTCTTTGTTTCACTCTATCATGACTGGGGTGAGTGAGTGGGTTAACTGTGGCTTTCTGCTTTCTGTCCTTAGACGCACATGCACCCACACCCACACACACACACACACACACTACAAACTACACTACTTCCATATCCCCATTACTTCAGAGGACATTACATTACAACCATAACAACTACTACTTGCTCAAAGTGTGTAACATTACACAGGGCTTATACAGTAGGCAGCATTTTCGTATGTACAAGTACGGTTTGCAGTGATGGACTGGCGACCTGTCCAGGGTGTACCCCGCCTTTTGCCATATGTCAGCTGGGCTTGGCACCAGTGCCCCCCGCGACCCTCATGTGCAGGGTAAAGCTGTAGAAGATGAGTGAGTGAGTGTGTTGGCAGTGCAATGTCAGAAGAAGATGTTACTTGCACATTTACCCTTGCTCTAACCACAGCGATGCCTTGCCTTACAAAGTCCTCTGTGCATTACTGGGCAGTGGAGACCTTGTACTGAAACTATTGTGTTGTGATGGGAATGTTAAAGTTGAAGTTTGTCTTCGTGCTCCATATTCTTTATATGTCATATGTCAGCCTATAGGTAAAACACTAATGCTAATTTGAGAGGCACATGGGGACAGTACAGTTTATATTCTATTCTATTCAGCCATGATGTGGTTATGGTTAGTTTTATGCACAAAACAGACCTGGCTAGTGTATGGAAAATATCATAATTTTTACTCATATCGTGAACATGCTTTGCAAAAAATGAAATAAAACACCTTTTTTTTAAATGTGTGACCAGGAAGCTATGTGAAGTTTTTTTCTCCACACATTACTCCCACCTGTCGGGAACAATTTGGGGCTCAGTGTCTTGCCCAAGGACAGGGCTGGAGGGGCTCAGGATCAGACCAGTGGCCTTCTGGTTAGTGGCTGTCCCACTGTATATCCATGAACTATGGCCTCCAAACTCAAGTCAGCATCTTTTGACAGTGCAAAGATATTGCACAGTTCCCCCCCTCCCAAATGAATAATACCAGGACCACACACACACACACTTACAATTTAACTGGCGTATTTTTTGTACTATCCAACCTGCTAAAGGTAGGTATTCACCGCTGCTGCGACCACAAACAACTGCCTCTGAATATATGCTCACACACACACACACACACCACTGCTCCCATTTTGTTCACACTAATGCGTAGCTTTGTGTCATTTGAGTTCTCTCAGCATGCCGACTGCACCGCCAACTGTCACAAACAGGGAAAGATAATAAAGCAACACCAAGATTAACAAGGTCCACACTGTGTGCAGCTGGAGGGGGAATCGGCTTTATGTTTAACTATAATAGTGCTGCAAACACTTTTGCTTGTCTTCTGTTTGTCTCCTTAGAGACGCGCTGCGACCGCTGTGCAGCAGCTGAGCAGAGATCACACACACACACACAAACACAGGGGTGTAAGAAGGAGGAGGACAAAGAACATACGATGAGCATGTGATGAATCACACATATACATTCTGAGTCATGCCACCTGAGGTTTTGGAGACCAAGACTGCACAATAGGAGCAAACTCTTTCTATAGGAGAGAAGTTATAAAATGTAATGAAAACATGTTTTCCCCATCACATGTTCCTATTTCAGCTGTATTATTTAAAATGCTTTAATGAAAATAGACTGAACAAAGAAAAAGAGTTCTGATCATTGATGATATAAATGCCTACAGAATGAAAAAAGATGCTTCTCATCCAGCAACAGTTTGTGGTACAAACATGGACGGAGAAAATAAGGCAACTGATTCACTGTGCTTTCAAAATCATCAAATATATACAATTTATAAATGTCTTTATGATGTGACAAGAATATATGGTTATGTAGGCAACTGTGAACCCACTGACCAAATCCCTGTCTTTGACTATAGTGCTTTATAAGATCATTTTATTCATCTGTTTCATTATCTTATAGATGTATGAAAGAAGTCTTTTTTAAAGCTATGGTCAGTGATACCCCACTGGTCAAAAAACCCTTTTTAATCTCGGGTTTAAATGGGTTTCCTATCAGTGGGAATATGTTAAATTGGCATTCACTCGTGGGTCAAATGACTCTGCAATGCAAGCAGGTTTTTCATCAGCTTCAGCTTTGATCAGTGTCAGCGTGAATGGACACTCTCACACCCAGGTGAGAATGTTAATTTTGTCCTGTTTTTGCCAGAGGTGCGTGATCCTGACCCTTTAAGACTGGGTTCAGCGCTCAATGTCATTGACTTTACAGTCTCTCTTTCAATCAACGATTTCACCATAGCATTATCACTGAGGGCTATTGTGGTGTTATTGTTTCTTTCTTCTTTTAACTCATTTTGGTTCGCGTCTCTGGGTTGATGTGAGGATACTCGTCACACGCTGCGAGAGCACTGGCAGCAGGTAGGCAAGTGGGTTTGTGACAGACAGGACGGCGTCATATTATTTCATGTGGTCAGTATTAAATTATTGGTCCAGTTTATTACAATTACGAGGGCATAATTGTACAGACACTCGCTTTTTTCCCCCAAGACAAGTTCATTTCTTCATGGCTGTCGTGACATGAGGATGATTTCAACAGCCAAAATGAATTAAAGATCTCTATCTTGAAGTAATGTATTTATGCTAATGCTATGCCCTATGCTACTGAACCCAGATGATTTGATATTAACTTTGTTGATCCCCCATTGGGTTTATGTGTGTGTGAGGTTTGTCTTTGTGCACTGAGCAAGTAAACTGGTCGTCATCCAGGTCCACCGTGTTGAGGTGCTGCAGAGAATAGGTTTGATAAATTGCACTATCTGCAAGGACCCTGTGCGACAATTGGAGGTCAAACACGGCCATCCGGCAGGGAGAGCAGATTTTCACAATTCCCATCAGAGAATCACATATTACATTTGTATGGGCAAGGTCTGAGGCTGCTCCTTTTCCACAGCTTTTCCAAAGCTCAGTTAAAAGGGCAGCGGGCTCACAAGTAAATAATAATGATCCTATCCATCTTCTCGAAATTGTAATGCTGGATTATCGTTCCTTTGGCTGACTAACTTCTCCTTCTCCAAGTGAATCAGTTAAAGAGTAACAATTGGGTCACCAACTTTCTCTCCTTGAACACACTGAATTGAAAAGCTGCTGCATATGGAGTACACAAGGTCTCAGGGCTGATGAGCTCTGAGCTCAGAGCTCAGTTTCCATCACGGTGCAAGCATTCTACCCATTTCTCCATCATAAAATGTTTTATATCATGCCTATTAACGGTGTGATTCAGAGTACAGTTTATTGCTAAGTACGTTTTAACATACAAGGACTTTGGCTCTATGTTTTAGTGTAAAACAAAGAGAGTAACATTGAAATAAAGTTTAAAAGACTGCTGATAAATGCACATGAAAGCAAAAATAAATTAAAACTGTCTGTTACATATGTTTAATGGTTTGTCCCTCTATTTTCATGCAGTATTTTTTGCTTTTCCAGACTGTCTGGAACAGGAAGAAGCTGTTGGTGTGTAGAAAGCAGACTCTTGATTAAACAACAGACACCAAAGTGCAGGTTAGAGGTAACACTTTGTTTAGACTGTCCAATTCTAAGCAGTGTTCTTAGAATAAACATGTGTGTGTGTGTGTGTGTGTGTGAGAGCGAGGGAGTACTTTTCCCCCCGCTTATTTTAACCATAAAAGGGCCAGACAATGTTATGTGAGTAAGTGCTTTTGCACATTTTCTCCAGAATAAATGTCAATATCTGACAGTTATTTGCAATTTACTGTGTGTTAAAATAATGTATTGGCAATTTAAGATGAAGAAAAACACTGTAGTTGCACATGAACAACAGGTTTTTACTTGCTCAATTTGAAATTTGAATAGTCTAAAACATATTTAAAGTAACATTTAAAGTCCGTGAAGTGAAATTACCGTAATAACCACACGCTGGCTTTGACGTGCATCTTCTCAACTTTCAGGAAAACAGTTGGAATTTTTCCGAGCACAAACTGTCAATCACTTCATACAGAATGTGAAGTGCGTTTGGGCAAACGTGTTGCCTGCGATATGCTATGTGTTCAATTAAAGGGTTAAATTCTGATTATGTTTTGCCTCTGAACACGCTTGCACTATGTTCGTTTGGTGAGTGTGTGAGAAGTTTGTAACTCCAGTTCAGGCCCAGCTGCTGAAAAGTCATTAGAAATCTGTTTTCATTATGGAGTTTTTTGACAGCACGTGAGCTGCCTTTAAAAGTCTGTCAATTCAAAAACAATAATTTACGTGTACTGACTTAGAGACGCAGCATCCCTTCAATCTCTAAGTATCATAAAAAGACGCAAAAGTACGAACGTGACGATTCTGTGCTGACGTTGAACTCACTGATGATTGATTAATGTTTTCAATTTATCTGGTTTAAGCTGAGCAGCAAATAATGTCATGTGATTTATCTGAAGTGCTAAACGGATATGATGCTACTTTACATCAGAATTGTAATATGGTGATTAAACCATAAAGTGTATATCATTTTAATGGGCTCCTGGAGGAGCAGGAGAACATCATTAAAACAATTACTGGAGAGTATGAGCTGGCTGGCTTGATAACATTTTATTACATCAGGTGACTTCCTGTACAAACTGTGGAGGCTGCTGCATGGAAACTCTTTTGACTGCAGCTTTGTTGTGTGTCTGCGTCGCACCTCATTTTTTCCATCAGCCCTGCTCTTTTTTCCTGCCTTCACTTTCATACACAGTAATGTGTTTTTCCTCTTGTTTAACATTTCAAATGCTGAGTTTCATTTAGCGTTTATATTTATTTCCTATTTTGGCAATGGTACAATGTTACTGAGTAATGGCTCATGACAGGCCATTACATGATTTAAGGGACATAAGGGATATGATGCCAATGCATTTAGCGCACCTAAAGTGTGTGTCTGCTGCAGCACTGGGTCATTCTTTCCCTGTTTTTACATTTTTGCATACATGTAAAATGTCATACTAATGTTCTGAACATGTGTACAAGAGCTCATAAATTCATAAACATGACTCTCACCATGATAAAGAGACAGAAATTGAATCATGTATTTGCTCTCTTAATTGGATCCAACCATAGACTCTCCTACATGTTTGGAAGGGTGAGGTGACAGATGTTCATTTGCAACATGAAACCTCACCAGTAAATGTTATATCCTACACTGTGTAGTTGAATTATCATTACAACATATTTTATCTGCAGACCAACCTAAATATTACAAATAAAAGCTTTTTTTTGGTCATACAGTAATACACAATCTACAGAAATACAGCGGGTTCAGTAGGGAAGTCTTTCTTCTTCTGTAAGTAATTCGGTCACGGTCCTCTCCCCGTTCTGAGCATCTGATGTAGGATCATACAGATTTCACCGAGTTTTGAACGAGCCAATGACATTGTTGCTGTCTGTGATCTCCTCTTCTGCAGCCAGCTGTCACTCTAAACACACTGCAATCCTCCTCCACTCTATTCACCTCCAGCCCCTGTATCAACACCCAGAGAGCGATATACTCCGAGATAAACCTCAGCTTTCCTTCATCCACAACAATCCCCCCCAGTGTCTGTGCATGGCCTTATTCCTGCTCTAATCACGCCAGTATTGCAAAGATTCTAAGCATCAAAAGGCTCTAATAAGTTTCTGCACTGCATGTGCAAAGCAGTACATTACCACATTTTTTATAGTTGTTTCAGAATGATATTTGAAACCTTACAATGTTATTGTTAAGTTAGTAACAATAACTTGTTTATAAGTTAATTTAACTTTGTCATTGTGCCTCCTCAGTGCCCTGCACAGCAGCACTCTGCGCATTTACATTTTATACAAGTTTATACAAGTAGATGCCATCTGCCATCTTCATTTAAAAAAGTGTACTAAAATGTTGCACATGTGCAAGGTTTTTTTTAAGTCACCCCAAATAACTTCTTAAACATTTGAACTTGATCAAAGCTTGTTAATGAAGGCAGAGCTGGGATTTCAGGGTTTCACTGAACGCTGCTGTCAGCGCTGTGCACACTCACTCTCATCACATTGTTAGTTTTCTGAAGGTGCTTTTGAGATCAAGTTGTGGGAATTTAAAGTTTGCCAAAGGCCAGGTGGCACTGTGTGTTTGCATGGGTGTGGGTGGGTATGTGGGAGGACAGGGAAATATTCATAACTATATGTACATTACAAAGTCAAACATAGTATAACTTAAGCACTGAGCCGGATCCATGCAGCGTGGGCTCCTTTCATCACTTTTCATTTCGTTTCATTTGGATAACTTTTTGGTGATTTTCATTGCTATACCATTGCCAAGGAGGTTATGTTTTCGTCAGCGTGGGTTTATCTGTAAGTTTGTCCTACCAACTTCCTGTCTACAGTTTTTGACGGATCAATCACAATGCTTTTGTAATGGCTAGGTGATCACTCAAGTGTGTTCCCATTCAATTTTGGTAAGAATCTAAACACTGATGACGTGCATCGCGGCAACATCTAAACAGATCAGGATGAATTATATCATGCTTATCTAGGATGGCAATAGCTGTGGGCAGGTAAAGATCATCTGTAAAACGCAGCTGTGCCCTGGTGGTTTAAAAATTATGAGGTGGTTTTTTTTGGATTTTTTTTCATGAAAAGATTTATAATGTCAATAAACATCTCCTTGATGAGTTTATGGTCTCACTATAGTCTTTCAGTTTTTCAATCGGTCTTCAATACACTAAGGTGTCTTTTTAGAAATGATGGCCCATGTTACAGTCAAATAATATGGTAAAAACACAATTTATTGGCCACATTGAATTCAAGTGTTTCAATCCAGCTTTGGACTTGGGCCCTTATCTTCAATGAAGGACAATCTTGACGCTTCAGGATACCAAGACATTTTGGACAATAGTATGCTCTCAACTTTGTGGCAACAGTTTGAGAAAAGGCTGTTTTCTATTCCAACATGATTGCCCCCCCAGTGCACAAAACAAGGACTATAAAGACAAGGGGTTGACGAGTTTGCTGTGGAAGAACTTGACTGACCCTGAGTCCTGACCTCAACCCCACTGAGCACCGTTGGGATGAACTGGAACAAAGAGATTTGAGTAAGAGCATGGTGAGCACATCTCTCAATCATTTCCTTGCTACCACCACACCAAATCCCCAGCGGGCAGGATTAGTAGAAAATAGGACGATTATTGAATCTCAACTAGGGTACAAATATTTTTGTCAACCTGTCAGTTGTCATGCTTTTAAATGATTAACTCATCGAGAAGATGAGATGACAAAAACGCAGTTAAGTAGGTAAAATCAGACAAAAAAACAACAGCATATTCATGGTAAAGTTGCTGAAATTCTGGAGTTACTAACCAAAAACCCCAAAACAATCTGTCCAAAACTCATGAACTCCTGCTTCCTCCTGCCTGCTTTGCAGCAGATGATGTACAGTGTTGTATAAATAGTGTGAAACACTTCAGGATAATGGTAGCCTGAGATTCACGGTTTGCCACACTCAATCTGTAAAGAGGCAGTACAAGCCATGAATCTAAAACAAACGGGACATTACCTAAATGATTGAGTCTGAAGGATTTAATGCATTGCCTCACCTGCTAATGCTCCTTACTCCCGTCAGCACATTTGTCACCTTGCCTCACTTCCACCTCAGCAAATAAACATTAGTGCAAATGATGGCTTCCTTCACATAAACACATGAGGCCTCTCTCTCTCTCTCCCACTTATATCCAGAGATGTGGAGTGAGAGATAAAGAGAGGGAGTGTGGAATAGGTCGAGGAAAGTAAATGCAATTCTCCCAGGTTTTATTAAATGTGAACTCTGGGCTTTGGTGGTATATCTTGTCTTCCATAAAGAAGAGAATTAAGTCAATGCTGGTTCTTTGCATTATAAAAACAGGCCTTGAAGAGCTCACAGATAGCAGTGAGGGAGGAGAGGTGGATGTGAATAGTATGGTAATGGTGGATGGGAAAATGATTAATCATTGGAGTGGTGGTGGTGACAGTTAAGGTGTAGGGATAGCACTCCTTCACTGGTCTGTATGTCACTGTCAACATCACTGATCTGACGTTGAATACAAATACAGCGTTATACTGAATTCCAACTTCTTTATAACACTAATTAACCAATCGCAAGGCAGCAAATCATTTCATTTAGGCATGTATGATCCAGATGACCTGCTAAGGTTCAAACCACAAGCACCACAATGGGAAAGAAAGGTTTAATTGACTTTGAACATGACATTGTTGTTGGTGCTAGATGGGCTGGTCTGGGTGTCTTAGAAACGGCTGATTTACTGTTATTTCCACACACAACCATCTCAAGAGTTCATAGAGAATGGTCCAAAAAAGACAAAATATCAAGTAAGCGGCAGTACTCTACCAGGTCAGAGGCGAATGGTTCAAAATGATAGAAAGGGAACGGTAACTCAAACGACTATTTCTTTTAAACAAGTAAATAAAGCCTGTATAGAGTTTTGTAGTCTTGATGGCCACTCAAAGCAGCTTTACACTGCAGTCATTCTGTCACACAGTGCATGCACTTTTTCTATCACACGTCTATCATTCCCATTTACACACTGCCAGCACAGCCATGAGGAGCAACTTGGGGTTAAGCGGTGAAGTGTTGTTGCCCAGAGACACATCAACATGTATACGAGTAGATGGAAGGGGATGGACCTTTCTGTTGAAAGATGACCCACTCCACTACCACTGAACAGTTGCCCAAGGTTGAAAACCATCTCTGATCACACAACATGTTGAACCTTGAAGCTGATGCGCTGTAGCAACACAAGACCACACTGAGCTCCACTTCTCCTGTGTCCTGTATATCCAATAAATTGTATTTGTAACCAAATAAAATCCCTTTGTTCGGTACGAGTCCTGTGTCAGAGGGGTTTCTTTCTACACCAACAACTCATCACCTATTGTTCGTAAGAAGAATTCAATTCAATTCAATTTTATTTGTATAGCGCCAAATCATAACATACATTATCTCAAGGCACTGTACATAGACAACATCAAAGAGAGCAGAGACCCCCAACAGTTCACACAATGAGCAAGCACTAGGCATCAGTGGAGAGAAAAAACTCCCTCTTAACAGGAAGAAATCTCTGACAGAACCAGGCTCAGAGATGTGCGGTCATCTGCCTCGACCGGTTGGGGTGAAAGGAAAAATGGGGGATAGTGGAGAGGTGGGGGACAGAAAATGGGGGGAGAGAAAGGACAAGAGGGAGATGAGGTGAGATGAAGAAGGAAGCCTGACTAAAACGACAATTGCTAAAATTATCCAGAAGAGACAACACAACACTGTTTGATCATTGTGTAGGGTGGATTTGTGGTGTAGGGAGTAATCATCATAGGGAGGTATTGATTGTGTAAACAGCTCATCAACAGAGAGTTCCAGGTTTGCGATGTCAGTTGGACCATCAACACCTATGTACAAGAATAATTGACTCTGCTAAACTCATTTTATGGCTGCATGGCTGACTTCCTTTGAGAAATAGTGGTTGGCAGTGTGTACTTAAAACTAGGCTCTGCAATAATGAAAAGGCTAACGATAGCTGGCTACACTCTGGAAAAAAAATACAATTGATAAATCTCTGCCTGCTCCCAAAACACTGGAAGTCACTCACTCACTTCTCACTCACTCACTTCCTCTCTCTGGCCTGTTGTGCAGACTCCAGTCACATGTCATTCATACAAAGTACTTCAGAGGGAAATGAGCTTTGTTTTTTTGTCTTATCTCCTTGTCAAGAATCCACAAAAATACAAAAAGAAATCAAAATAACCAGATAGTTCTGTGTTAAATATGAATGAAAAAAGGTACATTCAATATTAGTTATTAGATTCTGGAGAATGTAACGGTTAAGTCTACCTCATGTTCACTCTGACTAAAGCTCATTTGCGCTGAATAAAAGAAAAACACTTAAAAATGGAGCTTTATCTTTTAGGGTTACTATGGCAACAAGTAGTGAATCTGTACCATACAGAAAGCACAAGTGTTGTTTATTGTGAGATTCATGGACACATATGATCTGCTTATGTTTGTGTAAGAAGTGTAACCCTGAATCTTGATAGGTAGTGTTCTCGGGGATGTGGGTGATGAGGCTGAGGGTTACAGTTCATACACTGACATAATTAATAGCGACACGATAGGACAGTTCCAAGGTTCTTTTTAAAAAACCTTTTATTCACACATGCATCACACAACACACACACTCTATCTCCGAAATCTCATCATGGGCAGGTAGGAACCAAAAATGTGAGGGGTGTAAATAAAACAGAAATTTACATTAAAATAATCACCTATATTTTTTATATACAAATATAGATAATTCTATATAAAATGCAATGCACATAACTGTTGTATTTAATAGCCTATAGTAGTAATAATCTATCATTCACACTCATTCACAGGCTGTTGCCGTGCTGCCAGGAGCAACCTGGGGTTAAGCACCTTGCCCAGAAACATGTAGACTAAGAATAAAAGGAGATGGGATCAAACCCCAACGTTCTGCTTAGAAGATGACTCAGTTGCCACAGCTGTTTCTTTCTTTAATCTATTTATAGTGTGTGAAAAAAAAGATTTGGTGAATTATGTGTGTGAAATATGTGTGAATTGATATTTTTGGGTGACTCTGTGTGGTGGAGTGTGTGAGAGATAACAAGAAAGAGAGTGAGAGAGAGAGGGAGCATTAGTCCCTAACAGGTGCTTGCATTCTATAGCTATGGTTCTAGTGTTAGCTGGTCCAAACCTAATTAGCGGTGTCTGTGGAGGGAGAGGGCTAATGCTGAATTCCAGCAGTAATGTGATGTCACAGTGGATTAGGATGATGGGCCGACTGACAAGCATATCTGTGTGTCTGCGTATGCTTGTGTGTATTGTTGGGCGTCTCTTGCAGTCCTCTCCGTTTAGATCAGCTCATAGAGGCTTAGTCAAAATGTTTAAAAAGGAGCCGTGCCACAGTCTTTCTGCTTTTTTGACACCGTACATGGCAGACTGGGTTTGAAGCCCATGTCTACTGCCAAGCAACAACACACACGTTTCATAACTTCTCACAACGCAGGATGTGTCAACTCTTTTGAACTCACGTCGCAAGTAACTACAGTAGGGAAATATTAGTCCTGTATAGTAGAAGGCCTTCATTGTAAATGTACAAGACAAAACCAATAGGAATTCAGTGCTATAAAGGGTAGGTGTGGCAGTGCTGGTTGCTATCTATTATAATAATAATAATAATAATAATAATAATAATACTTTCTCTTTTCATACTTTCTATAGAGTATTTTCCGTATGCTGTATCATCCTGGTGAACAGTCTTTGTGTGTAAAAGCCTAACCCGGCAGTCAGAAAGGTAAAACTCTCTTTTTTGTCGGTATGAAGAATTCATTTTCTAATAGGCTGTGCATCATGTAATATTAATGCATCCACTAACCCAGTTTGAGCGTGGTCCATCCCAGTGGCAAACAGTGGGGTTAAGGCAGCATGAATGCCTCAGAGCTAGCCTCAGGCTTAGGTTGAGGGTGGCCAGGCCACCTGCCTGTCTGATCCACAGCCAGAGCTGGATAAGGAATATAGTCAATACATGACAGATAGTTTGTGCACCATCACTGCCATTGTAAAGCTTTGGACTAAGAACTTCTTTGTCCCTGGCATTCTTTTTCACATGAACACATTATCTGTGGTTAAACAAACTCACAATATGGACAGAATCTCAGATGACAAGGTCTTTTCAGCTTCGCACAAAAAGTTCTTGTAGTACAATATACAGAACTGGATCACATTGACTGACTTTGTATTTACTACTACTAATAATAGTACTTTGACATGATCAAAATGGTCGTAACGTTTTTTTGGACCGCTGGTTATGTTTGTACAAAGACTCTAAAGACTAAATTATGTGTACAAGAACCTGCAATGATGTCAAAACACTGTGGGCATACAACCTTGGGCTAGGCTAAATGCCTATTACTAGTTTATTTGCCTGCTTCCACAAAGTCTCCTGAAATTCCCCAGGAAGGGAAAGAAAGACATTATATGCAAATAATTTATATGTCCATAACAGAACCAACATCATTACAGTCATGTGGTATGCATCTTTATCTTTTCACCAAAGGCCTGAAAATAAGTACTGGTCAAACGTATCCTAGAATAAAGCTTCAGGAATATAAGACACATTTTTCTGACCAACATACACCAAACCACAAAGACATTTCAGTCTTTAAATAAACTCCAGACTGCTGCAATTTTTCTGCACTAGTGTAATAAAAGTTTTGTGGGCAAATTCCCTTTAAACTTGATCTGATGAACACATGATTCAACTGCACAAAGACAGTAGAAGAAGCACCTTTCATTTCATCCACTATCACCTTCAGTGCACATTCGTCAAATATCACCAAATATCCACATTTTCAAGATTCTTTCATTGCACTAGACCAACATAGTACCTTGTAGATGATGCCGTTAAATATCACGTCACTAAAAACATAGATGTACCCAAACAGAACACAAAAAGATAATTCAACGCACGGCAGCGTTTCAAATGTAGCCCAGGACCATACATAAACCTGCAGACCTGGCAACCGCGAACACAACGAAACTGAGCTGCAGAAGCCGCACACCATAAGTGCCACTAGCAGTTAATTGTTACTCCAATGGTCGCTCTGCGTGACGCTCATCAAATTGCAGAGAAATGCAATTAACATGAAGCAGCAGGACATTAAAAGCCATATTTGTCACTGTCAGGATCTGAGCAGGCGTCTGATTGCACAGCTGATTGCAGAAGATGGCATCCTCCCCAAATCCTGTCCTCCCCCTTCCGTGTTTCTGCTCTGCCCAAAGAGGAAGAGGGTAAAATGGAGGAAACATGGTGCAAAATACAAAAGGTCCGGTTTCTTTTAACAGGCGGAAACGGAAGGCACATAATCCTACAAACCTATTTCAAAACATCAACTAAAGTATGATTGGTCATCCGCTTAGAAAGCCAGTTGACTAACACACCGCTGTGAAGTATTTCTTAATGCTTTCGGTAACAAGAAAGTGGAGATTTTGCATTCCGTTAATATAGTTTTTAGAGCGCTTGCTCTTTACTCTGGCTTACTTTCAGAACCAATTCAATTCAGGGAACATTTCTGCCCTGAAATGAACCTCTGCATCCATCCACACAGTACACTGCTTTGCCTCTTAGCTTTTATAAGTAGTATTTCAGATGGTTGGTTCAGATATATTTTAACAGTTGTTACCTACTCCGTGTTTACTGGCATTTTCTCTCCAATATTAAATGTTTAACACTTTAAAAAAAAATGAAAAAAAAACCCTCTCTGGATCCATCTGTTTTAAATTATTTTGGCCTCATCTCTAAGCTGCTGTTTCTGTCTAACTTTTACAAAAATGTTGGCACAAAACTAATTTATTCTGTCCTCTCTGCAAAGGACTGATGTGGCTCTGGATAGTTCACAAATGGCTTATTTTCTTGCTAATGATGCAGGCCTGAATATGTTTTATTCATTTTTGGCTTTAGTTTGGCTTTTGAAAAACTTGAACAATTATGTCTTAGTCAGCCATAGTCATCCATCTGTGATGGCGTTTATTATCTTAGATGTAAATATGTGTAAAAGGTCTTTCTCTGAAATGCCTTCTCTTTTCATGAGACTTGCTTTTAACCTGGTACCATAAATGTTTTTTCTACTGTGTCCTGCTGTCGGGCTTGTTTTTGTCAAGATAAAAAAAATGTGTATTTGTTAGTAATTCATGTTCTATCTATAATTACATTTGTTGTTAGATTGTCATTGGAGTTTGGAAGATTAATCTTGCAGGTCTTTTTTTTTTTACTATATTGAAATGATCTATAGATTATTTTATTTCAAGCTCCTTCAAGTAAATAAGAGCATCGTCAGCAAACTGTGCCACTTTTTGTTTCACACTTGCCACCATCAATAAAGAGGAAAGGGGAAATAGGGTTACCATTACTGGTTCCTGTCTCCAAAACATGAGTTGTATGCCTGTCTTATAAAGTTTGAACCCTTTAAATCTAAATTGGTAAAATAAAAATGTAAAAATATATAATTTCATTTGTATTACCTCACGAACAATGCTATCATTTCATTTATTTTTCAAATATTATATAATATAAATAATATTTATAATATATATAATACCTATAGTTATTTTTTATAGTTAGGTGTCTTTGCTGAATAAACCCAATGGCGAGTTCTGACAAACATTCTTGCAGGCTTAGTCGGAAATGCTTTCATTTGTTATGCAGATTGAGAACCAATAATTGTTGTATTCTAGTCATCTTTACCCTCATTGGGGATAACAAAAAATGATTGCCTCCCTCCAGAGGCCAAACTTCTCAATTTAGTCAGATCTAATTAAAAACTTTAAGTAATTATGGAGGTAATTGTGACTTCAGAATTTTCTAGCTTTATGTGGTAAAAAAGCATCTGAGCCTGGGGACTTTTGAGCCTCTAATTTAGGAATGGTTGACTCTAAATCTTTGCAGAGACTTGTTGTAATAGACATTCATTATGGGAGTTTTAAAGTCTAAGTTCTAAAGAAAGAAAGAAAGAAAGAAGTGATCCATGCACTCACAGCTTGTTCAGACGAAGGAAGAGTCAGCTTGCGGTGGATAATAATGCAATATTGTCCAAACAGAAAAACGTCCAACAAATCCGCTCTGACAGCTGAGAGTCTTGTCTCTGCCCCGCTCCTCTTTGTGGACCCAGCCTACTGCAAGAGACCAGAACCAGGTTACAAGTGTGCTTATATAGCTGACTGATTACCTGATTCTGTCCAGCTGTCTGATCACCGGCTGAGCCACTCCTCCCTCTCCTCCAGCAGCCGCCACTCTAACCACACCCCACTGCCACATACAGGTATTGTTTGAGGCCTGGGGCTGAGAACATAATGTGTGACAAAATGTGCTGTAGCTTTCCTGAGATTTGTTTTATTTTCACTTTTTTTCCCCCCTTACGATAGCTACTGACGTCTCCTCATGAACACCGTCTTCAACGTGTGTGTATGTCAAGGTTGTACGTATTCATGATTGAGCATACCTCCTTGAACCGTTATTATTTATCATCTTTTTGTACTTTTATTGAAAATAAAATAGTTTATACTATTAACAGCATAGATTGAGTGATAATGCCTTTTAGAGTTACGATTAATGTTTACTCATAATCATCTGTTTAAGAGAAAGCACCAAATCTTCATGAATTTAAACGGTAGTAGCTCATTTGTGAGCTGCACCAGCTACAATACTGAAAAAAAAAACGGAAAAAAAGTTTTTCCGCTAAGATAGATAACCTGTCTCCGCTAACTTCAGAGTCGCAATGTAATGACCAAACTTTTCACAACAACAGTCTGCTCTTCGAATTTGAGAGATTGACTGTGCATGAGAAATGTACGTGTCAACATGTGAGGAAGAGTGCACTCACAGCTGGAAGTGAGCGTGTGCAGCTGAATGACTGAATGGCCATATGCTCCAGTACGAACGGAATACATCATTGCTGCAGGGAAACATGACAGAGAGACTGTGTTACTTCACACAGCAATAATCTGCTTTTTGATATCAACTTTCATGCAGTTTAGGGACAAAATATTACAGATTACAGGATTTTTGTCAAGTGCCTTTAAGTCTACTCTCAAAAATGTGTGTTTCTTATTGCACAAGCCTTTTGGGAAGCTCATCATTTCCTGTATGAATTCTCACCAGCCCAGCTCTGTTAGCACCTATGCAAAGTGACAGACCATTCAACTTTGTCAGTGTCACTGTACACCGCACACACACACACACACACACACACACACCTCTGCTGTGCACAATCCCTTGAAGAGGTAAACACTAGAGGGCAATGTAATTCTGTTTGAATACACTGCCAGCTACTGGAGAGTAAGTTCTAGGGCCTTGAGATGTAACTGAGCACTTGTAAGTATTTACAGCTTTTAAAAAATACCACCAATATCTCTTTATGAAGGATTTTGGAGAATTGCTGTGAACTGTTCCTGCAGGTTTTCAGGAACAGACGAACTTCGGAGCAGTAGGTCACATCGAACATCTCGAACAGTGAATAACTTACGAGAAATAAAATCGTTTGTTTTGGGAGTAAGAAAGATAAGGCTGCAAAGTTCACCATAACTTCTACAATGAACACAATTTATTGGCTGCATATAAGCTCAGTCTCTGTGCATTTGTAAGGTACAATGTAAACTGCGCCCTGTATTATTACAATATAGTGACATATACTTCTGTTTACATACTTTTTTGCCGTCTTTATTTTCAAGGTTACACATAAAGCCAGGTTGTATGTCGAGAACGGTAGACGCAGGCAAAATGCTATGTGTGAAAATGAAAGGCGAATCTCTGTCATTTTTGGAGCTTTTGGAAGAAAACGTTTGCTTCTTCCATTATGGTGCCAAAGAGGCTGGAGACAGAAGCAGACAACCTGTTTGATATTCGCAACCACATCCAGCCTGAGCCCGAGTGTGAGAAGAAACACAGGAGGGGGAACCATGAGCGAAAATAAAACAAAGCTAAGTGGTGATGAAGAAAGACAAAAAGAAACAAAGCAGAAGAAGAATGGGGACAGTGAAATGGCTTCATTGCGTCCAAAATTTCAGTTTGTCTCAGGTAGTAAGAATACCTGCATATCCAGTAGGGGACAAGAAGAAGGAAAAAGAGCTGAGATTAAAAAAGAGGGTTGTAAGAAATGGTGTGGAAAGAGAAACGGATAGAAAACAATGACAAATAGACTAAAAAGAGATGATGAAATAGTAACAACAACAAATAGTAATATATACTGTATACTGAAAACAAAAAACCAAGTCACCAAGACAGAGCAAAAAAAAAGAAAACAACAACAGGAAGGGGAATAAAAAATGAAGTCAAGACAGGAAGAGGAGAAGAAGCAGGAGATGGAGAGAGAAGATTACTCCTGTGCTATTCTTCATTTTAAGCAGCTTGTTGACCTTTCCAGTCAAGCCTGTAGGTGTAGTTCAGATTCTGCAGCAGTGCCGGCAGTAATTTCGATGAGAAGTGATGCAGCGGGGAAGTGAGACAGAATGAAAGGAGGAGAGAAAACAAAGTAGTGGGGATAAAGAGGGAGACAGACAAGTACAGTGAGGAAAGAAAAAAAAGACGGACAGGGAGGGGATGGTGAGGCCAAGGATGTGAGCGCTTCCAAATGATCGCCTCTTATAAGGTTGTGTTTTATACAGCCTCAGATTTACTGTCCATTTATGGGGGAGGTTATTAGAGTGTCCCAGCTCGGAGCGTCAGGGCTTTGGGGTGATACCTCAGTTTAAAACAGCGAGTTAAACCAGGAATAGAGCAGCAGAGGTACATAATTCACACTCTAGTACCGTCCTGGAAAGACAGAGGTAGGCAATTGCGCACGGAGCAATCACAAAATGGTCAAGAAACACTTCATCAAACTGTAAAAGTAGCTGTCAGGCATGTCTCTAAAAGCGCCGCCGACCACAGGGCTTGACGTGATCAGATGGCAGGCAAAATAGCAGGTTAAAGAAGAACAAGCCCCTAACCAACGTCTCGCGTGGAGAAGTGTCATGGAATGATGTATTATTATCATTATTGTTATTATCATCGTTTATTCTTCATCAAACATGTTTCTTCTTTTTTCTCATCTGTTTCATATTCTCACTGCGACTTCTTGTCTTCATACGATTGTGATGATTTGTTTATTACAAACCAATTCTCAATGAATCATTATTGTTGAACCAGGTCACTTTCCGTAGCACCTCATTCTATTCCCTCATTGCTTGGTTGGGGCCATGGCCATAGCTGTGGTATGAGTCGTTTATTTTTGTTCTGGATCAATTATTCCATAATAACATTTCAGCACGAAGTAAATCAAGTGATCTGATAGAAACCTACAGCGCCTCCTCTAGGGTTTGTCTCTCTAAGAGAGAGAAATATATATCTACTGAGAATCAGTGTCAGTTGGAGAGTCTTTATATGCATGTAATCATCTGTTACATGATTGTTATTGCCACACAGGTAATTGAAGCAATTTGTGTAAAACAGTTCCACACATCTGGTCCAGCTCGATGACTCAGATGACGCTGAATAGCGCAGTGGAGGGAAGGAGCATGTGCAGATCCCTCACTTCCCCGTCTCTTTACATATCTAAAGCCATTAGCCAGTTTCTCTACACTGCGGACCCGATTTCACCCTTTTCTATCCCGGATTATCATGTGAAAAGCCACTATTTCTCATCAGGCAGGCTCTTCAGTTGCGAACAGATGTTTTCCTTTCCCTGGGAAATGATTCACTCCTTAGTGACAGAGGGTGGCGGCCCCTGCTTTATTACTCACATAAAAAGCTTCTTAAACGACAGCATTCAGAGGAAATATAGGCCTATATTCATTCTTTCAATTTCAGGCCAAGTGGTATAGACATAATTACATAGAGTGAGTGAGCCTGTGACAGTGCTGTGAGCGTGTCTTCAGCCAGTCACCGGCAGAGCTGAATATCTAGAGTATTCAATAATGTTAAAGCTAAAATGGCCCCAGGTAAAGTCACCACTCAACATGCATAGAGCGATTCCAGGCACACGCATAAGGCTCAGAACTTCAGATCACTTCAAGTGGTCATATCTGTTCTGAAGCATCATTTATTGACTATGACACAAAAGTTAGATCAATAATATTTTTCTCCATCTTCTTCTCTTTCCTCTCTTTGTAATATGTGATGTTTTGTTTGTAATCTGCTGAACTTGTTCCTGTACATGTGACACCTCTGTCTGTCCTGGGAGAGGAATCCCTCCTCTGTGGCTCTTGCTCAGGTTTCTCCCCCCCTCCACCCCGTACAAGGGTTTTTGTGGAGTTTTTCCCTCACTCGATGTGAGGATCTAAGGATGGCGGGAGTCACTTGCTGCACAGACTGTAAAGCCCTTCGAGGCAAATTGTGTTTGTGATGTTGGGCTATATAAATAGAATTGACTTGACTTTATAACAGACCCACCCAGCTCTACTACCTAACCTTGCTCAAAAGTACATTGTGTGATTTATACAGTACTGTCAGTCAATTAAATATGTATTCATTGATGAGTTAAAACACATGGCAACCCACTGTGATGTCACCTGTTGGTTTGTAAGCTGTCACTTTGTCATTACTATGATTATTACTATTACTATTCATACCATATTTGGATGAGAGGGTGGAGCTGCATGGGGAAGAATGTAAAGGGTGGATTTCACTAAGGCTTTGCAGACAGGCGCTCTTTACCGTCTCTAAAGGAGATTATAATTTACAAAATGGAAATCATGCACTATTGAAGAAGACCTAACACTGGTGATCGATACCATAAACTCCTCTGGAACATGTTTAATGACACTATAAATCAAGTGAGAAGTCAAATCACTTTCTCAAATTGATTACCTTTTTTTTGCAACCTGTGATGGCCATTCAAGATAATAGAGGCTACAGGTTTGTGGTACTGGCTTCACTCACATTAGCTGTGCTTTCCACACTTGGGAAGTGGACTTTGAAAGACATTTCAAGAGCTCATAATTTGTGTCTGAAACACTTTTTTAAATGATAATCAAGAGGCCTGACATTGTCTTCTGGTCTGAGGAGGCGAAGAGGATAGAGCTGATGTTTGATGGATCGATGGATGCAAAGAGGCCTGAGAGCTTAAGTCCTCAAAGTACCAGGACCTGGTCCATCAGTGCAGGGTGGAAGACCTGGTTGTTCCCAGAGGGGATGGACTGGAGGGGTGAGTATGCAGGATGGGGGGGACAGCAGAATCAGTAGGAGGGAGGAGTTGAGCTGGAAGCCAGGGGAAGATGGGCAGTGTCTGGCTTCCTCGGCTGACTGGAGGGCGTTGTGGTTAAGGTTTGAAACGCCCAGTGAAAGCCGGGTACCACCTGATGACATCTTCTCCTGGCTGAAAGCTACAATCACTGATATGTGATTGGATGAGAAGCATCTGCAGTTGATGTATTCAGTCGTATTGAAATCATTTTCATATCCAGATAGCATCAATAAATAAAATTTGTCTGGAATTAGAAAAAAAAAAAATCCAGGGTAGTCACAAAAATAAAGGTTTTGAAGCCGAGTCATTCGAGGGGAGAGCGCTGAGATAACAGCTTTGATGACACTGACACATCAGGTCTGTGTCACCTGTAAGAAAACACTAAACATTGTCTGTTAATGAGCAGCAGAGGTAGAGAGGGTGGTTAGTGACAGGTAACCATTCTATTTGGTCTTAGCAATGAATTTGCTCTGACATTAGCTCCTTTAGAATTAAATAAAACCTAAGTAAGATTAAGAAAACACAATGTTATAAAAAGAAAGAAAACTACATTGAACATGACAAGAAATATGTGCTCAGGAAGAAATAAGTTCTGTGACAATAACCATAACTGAATAATAAATCAAATGTATGGAAATAATGTAACAATTCAAGTGAACTGGAACAAGAATACCTTTAAAATATAAATATGCTGTCAAACCCACACAGTTTACGTATTGCAAACATTAAGTTTTGTTTGTCCTCAAAGGACGGCTTTTCAGCTGCCAAACGGCAGGAATGAACCAGGGACCTTCTTATAGAAGACGGAAGAAGTTGCTGCTTTCTGAGGTAGTTTTAAAGCCCAGCACAGACAAAAAGGAAAACCCTGTGAGATCACTTTGGCTTTGAGCCTTCCGGAAAAGCCTTGGGCAATAATTCTTGGTCCCATCCACTGTAAATCAAAATGTGATTGGTTCCATTCATGTGACAGTCTCTAAACAAACACATGCAGCTATGGTGGCTTCAGGCAGGAGACACAACTAATAACATGGTTTCTGGACTGGTCTCCCAAAAACTTTTAGGATTGTCTTCGAAAGAGGTATTTGATTGTCTGCCACTCAAAAATCTCACATCCTTTGCTTCCCCCGTATTTCTCATCCAATATAATTTCACATAGTTTTAGAAAAAAAGCTTTTATTGAAATCAGTTTAAAAGCAAATGGACGGCTGCCAGTTGTTTTTTTTATGTGGAAAAATCAGGAATCTAAGAATATCCTGATGTTTCCCACAGAGCCTCAGAGGACTATTTTTCACAGCTATAACGTCTTATTCTTGACCTACGTTGATCGTGACACCTGTTATAACTTCTCAATACAAAATAAGTGCATCAAAGTTTGTCTTTCTGATGTTTGGACATTGGAAGATCCTTTTTCTTTTCAATTTAATATGTTCAAATGTGTCTCTGTATATCAGTGTTAGCGCAACATATCAATTCCTCAGTTGATTGACCTCAGCTCACTGGCTCTTGGATTAGCAAAATCTCTCCTCACTTGTTTTCCCAATATGTTAATTTCTGCTCGTGCTACTGCTGTCAAAATTCAAATCAGTCCGAGCATCGTCTGATACCTCTCAGCAGACAACAACATCAAATGGACTGAGAGGGCTGCTTGAGCCTTTTTTTTCTTCCTCCCCAACAGGCTCATTATTTATTTTCAAAAAAATAATTTCCAGAAAAGAAAGAACATTTTAGTGGAATATTGCTTTTGCTGTCCCCATCAATCACTGGTTATCAAACCAGCATTTTCTCCCCCTCCTCACTCAAATATTGTTTAATCAATGTAACGTTGCAGGGCTGAGAGGCTCGGGCTGCACAGGGAGCTGCACATCAAACAGGTTAGTATTTGCATGGTACAGCTCGGGATGCAATATGATTTATGGAACACAGCCTGCACGTAGCACAGTGTTGGAAATGTCTTCTCTCATTTAAATGGCAAACCCCGTAAAAACAAACAATACGTGATCACCACTTACTTCTGTTTGAGGGACTGAAAACAGATTTTCATCGGGAACAGGTTTCTCATTAGCATAGAAATGAATATGATGACAGATAATGAATATATGCCTCTTGATGGTATTCTGCCATGTTAGAATGTTCCAGCACAGAGGCAGGACACACAAAAAAAGGGATTTCTTTTTTTTTTTGCTTAAGTGGATGTGTGAATATTAGCATATTGCAAAACACACACACGGAGAGAGAGAGAGAGAGAGAGAGAGAGAGAGGGTGGTTCTTTTGAAAGCAGGAGGGGTAGAGAATACAGGACAAAGTCAAGGTCAGCTTTAGAGAGCAGCCTCTATGTAACTCTCCTACCAATCTCTATCTTTGACACTCACACACACACACACACTGTCATGCCTGCCCAGCTCTGAGGCCTTGGAATGAGGTGTCACATTTGGTTGCCTGGGGTGAGATAAGCTCATTATTAGCTTCTAGCCTGCAGATAAACTGACAGAAGCAGATTTCTGAATATGTAGTTCCTTCTATTCAATCAGCGGGATACATGTGTTGTTGGTACACGGTGTGAGCAAAAAGAATCGTGCATCACACTCTCATCTCAAAAGGAGAGATTTTAAGTTGAATAATAAACACAATGTACCAGCACATGTGTTTTGCTGGACACGGGCCTGAACGATGTGTTTTAGTTTCATGGATGTTCATGGATTCGGTAAAACACACAGCAGCGTCTAAACATAAGCTGGTTTTTCACATTTCAAAAAGATCCATTGAAATGCGCTGCAGAGCCCTGACGCACCAAAACAGCAGTTATGTTTACTGGATATCCTCCCTGTTCTAATGCTTGTGACACCTACGGTTCCTTGGGGAAAAAGTCAGACAGAGGAAGTAAAAACTAAAGTGGCGTTGATATTCATACCGCAGCACAGATATTCGGCGAATAAAAGCAGAAAACAAAAAAAATAATAACACAAAACGTCGGAGAAAACAAACCTGACAAGTATGAAAACACAGACATTGTATTTGTAGCCCAGATGCTTTGATATAATCTTCTTCTTCACTTTCTTTTTGTTTTGCTTTTATTTATTTTATAATATTCATAATATTCAAAGGGAACAAAAAGACAAAATTAACATGTTATAAGTACTGTGTTCAATATTAAAATGTAATATCCAGGCTTGCAGATAAGTAATTATCACCAAAAGGAAGCAACCTCAACCCCGCTGCATTCTGGGCAGATGCATGACTGGCTGTTATGCCCATTTGGTATTTTCCTGACCTTGAAATTAACTTTGCCCAGCTGTGTGGTATTTTGGCGCTCAGCACCGAGCACATACAGCACAGGTTGAGACTTGGGTCATGCTGCTCACCCACCTGCCGGGGGAGTCGGTCTGCCCGGTGAGGCAGCTTATTGCGACTTCCTTCTCACGCTGATTCAGTGTTTTACCAACTGTTTCCTTTGCCACTTTGCTCTTAAAATAGTGTAGCCCGCTTTTACAACATTTTACAGACTTGTACTATACTACATTCTTTATTTAGAGTTTCAAATGAGTTTGAGAAAGGCATTCCAGAAACAGTGTAGCTTAAAATATGTCTGCAGTTCATTTAATGTGAATTACTGGATTGTTTCCAAGTCAAATATTTTTCTACTCATCATAGTTTGGTGTTTAAACATTTACACCTCTACTCTGCATCTTAACGTAAACCTTTGTAAACCTGTAATCTTCACAACCACTCTTTTATGCCTTTGGCTATTAAATGTCAAAACTAATGTCTACATCCTAGGGATGCACAGGAACTTTCAGCATGAAGCGATACACACCTGAACTCTGCGGCTTCACTGAAGCTCGACACACTTGTGTCAGCCTTAGCAGCGTGGCTTTAATTGGATTGTAAACATTGTCCTTTAAGCTGAAATAGACAACTTTTTGGCTAAAATTGATTGCACAGTGAAATAGTGAGAGGAAAACAACACCATTCATGTTGAAATTGGTGCTCTATAAGCCTTCCTTCCCCTCCCCTATGTTTTTTTTTTCTCCTGGCCACCCGACGCAGTTTTCATGGAAACTTCATGCAGACTCTAATTTATAGCGCAAAGAAACTGTGCTATTGCATATCGGGAACAGTGAGGAGAATAGCACTCACCTGATATCTATTGTGTTTTTCCACACAGGGCTGCTTATTATGACATAACACCAGCTCTTAGAAGTGGAATCTGTGATGTTATCAGCATCGTGTGGCCGTGCTTTTACAACTGTGGCCAAGCAGGAACTGCTAGGGACACAAAAGTTGTATGTTGACTCTTTAACTATACCCAAGTGTATTCTCATGGAAGAATTTTTTTACTGTGCCAAGGCTTTTACTACTCTGTGTACACTTGGTATATTCTTCAGCCCATAGCAGAGCAGTTAATGAGTTCCTCCCTAAGTTTCCTTTGAGGCCCACCGTTTCATACTGTAGTGGTCAAATCACCACACAAATGACTGGATGGTTGGAGCTTTGTGAATGATTCTGTTGTTATCTGATAGACGGTCATCATTGGCAAAGACCCTTTGTAAAGGCCCTCTCTATTCTTAGGCTCACCCTCAGAGAAACATTCTGTCCTTGAAGTTAATGCAAATCCATTTTCAGACTAATCTTTTCTTGTTTTTGTAGTTTATACATATATTTCATTAAACTTTTTTGTGACTCAGTGAATTGGAGCTTATTAAATCTGTCATACAAAGTGTCCCGTTTCCCTATTTGTGTGAGATTAGTCATGATCTATTGCATCCTCTTAAACTCTCAACCTCAATCCTTTTTGCTTTCAAACTATTATTGGCAATTGTCACCTTTTTTTATTTTCTCGCAGATCACTTGATTTATGTTGTCCTGGAAGGTTATTAAAGAATAATTGCGCGGTATTGCCAAAAATATGGTACCTAGTCTGGATTAGGAATCGTTTCTGCACAGGCTGTGATTTCTGACCGTTATCCATTAGTGTCACTGGGCTATTTAATGTTTAATAAAATAGAAAAATGCTTAACAGTGTGTCTCAGGAGCGGGCAAACAAGACGCTACACAAGGTTGAACACTGCAGCACTGTAGATTCAGCAAACAAGAGCAAAATGAGGCCACTCACAATATGCTTCCATTTTGTTTCTATTTGCATGCAGATGATAACTACATATGTCACAATAAGGGACATGACGCTTAATTACTTTGGTTCTGTTTTACGCCGCTTTAAATACATTCTATTGTCTGAAGCAATGGGGAAGTTCAGATAAATGAAAAGAAACAGACCTTTATTTCTTTGACCTCTGGCCAATGAAGGGACAACTATAGTCGGAGACATTAACCTCTTCTTCCCTGACCCTCTTTTTGGGGTCCCAGCTCGAAAATGACATGCCCAAACTAAATGGAGGATATCTTTGCAATTACAAGATCTATGTGAATTATCTTGGTTTCAAAATAAAGATACCACTTATGAGATTTCACTAGAAGTGTAAGCTTAATTGCCACTGTGTCAGAGTAAATGCAGATGGAACCCAGCATAAATGAAGTATTTTTTTCCCTCGCCTAAAAAAACATTGCATTTTAAAGTAAATATTGTCTTTAACAAGATGCATTAGGAGCTTAAAAACTCATGGAAGTCATGTAACAACATGTGGACATGAGCTGTTGCAAAGTCTGATGCTGCTGAAGTGAAGCAGAGTAAAATTACAGGGTTTTAGAAAAGAGATGCCTATGCATTCTCTAGTTTGGCACTATCTGTGCCATTTGAGATTTCTTAAGTACCAAATTATTAAACCCATTTAATTTATGTTATTATAAACACATGTAAGCCTATGTAAACATGAACTGCTCAATGCCTATTACATAATAAACTGTGGGGATTTTGTACAACATCACCATGAAAAACACATTTAAGGAAATAAATTAGAACTCGCTTCACAATGGTAACCCTGATGATTATGTAGATTGTGCAGTTAATTTGAATAGTAATTTTAATCTTCAATTTGTACTTAGGTTGAACTTGATTGGAATTTTTCATCAGGTTTCTTTTTGGAAAATTGAATTGGTAATTCCTATTTTTTTTTTAATTTATATATTCATGGATTTTATACTCATCATTGTGTGGTACTCAAAAAATAAAATTGTCAGAGGGAAACATTTGGAAAGCAGTCGACAACAAGAGAAATAAGACACCATTTCCGTGACACCATTTCACAAATAATTACAAACTACTTTACATTTGTAATATTCTTGTAATGATTCAGGAATTAGAAAAAGAAAGAAAATTGAAGCCCAGACTATTATAGGGAACTATACAACCAAAATGATAAACTACAGTAAATTAAAACATTAAATAATAACAAAACTGAGTTAAGAATTATAAATTAAATTCGATTCCCCAGAGGTAGAGATCATGATGATACCAAATGTTTGATCATTTTGTTTTATTGCTCAAGGTCAACAGAAAAACAACATGTATTACTCTTTTATAATCATATAATAAAGTTTTAAAACCACAGTCCTGGAACTTGCATACAGCATGTGATCTGCATATAAAAGTAGATTAAGCTACTGGTGCTTGGGCGAAATGAATATAAATCACAATCTGTCTGTGTCTGTCTAAAATAAACAAACTAGAGCATGTACTCATAGTTTTTTTTTAAATTTGCTTCTCTGGACAGAATGTCTGTCTGGGTATTTTAAAGCAATTGTTCCACTTTACTCTGTCTTCAGCAGAAGTACTGGACGCTAACTAACGTGAACAGAAAGCTGAGGTGTATCGACCAAAGCCCTCCCGAAGGGAACAATAGGAGAAACTTTTTGCCTTCCTGCAAAGTGGTTCAGAGAGCACGCTATAAAACAATGACCTCAAACCTTCAAATTACATCACTATGATATTTATACACCTCTCTTCATCATTTCCCATCTGTCTGTGGTGTTTTCTTCTCTCGCTTGGTTCTGTGTGCTTCACTGCGGCAAGCTCCGTGACCTCCGACCTCATGATTGCGTCCAGCTGTGATGCTCATGTCAATATGGGGCATCTCCCAGCAAGCGCGCTGACCAACAAAGACTATAGCGAGTCCTGTTGGTGCAGAAATCATTAATGATTCAAAAGAGCATTTCTTTTTTTCTTCTCACAATGAGCTGCTCCTCTTCTGTATAGGACTGAACCTGATGAGCCACTGCAGAGCTCCTACTCCTGCTACCGCAGCTCATCTGAACTCTGCAGTGGAACAGACTCAGCAATTTGCATACAAATAGCCACACAACAAGAACAAAAACATTAGGAAACGTTACCTGGTTGATAATAGAACTGTTTTCTGTGGAGCACTGACTCGTGTGCGGGCACTTCCTGCTTTTTCAATGCATTGTCTACCTGCCTAGTGAAACAATTAAAGTTGTAATGCGTTAATGTGCATTACATTCAAACCGTCAGACGAGTTCACACAGTGGTGATTAAGGGTTCAGACACGGGAGTGCAGTAAAAAAAAACAAAGTGTTGATTTACAGTGATTTGTAAAATAAGGGGAGGAGAAAACATAACCTTTTTTAACAGACGCTAATGAACTATACAGATTAGTGATTGTTCCGTTGCTTGCAGAGGGAATTTGAAAGACAACCGTTTACCCTTTGGATTGAGCCCCGCCAATCGTGTGTCCCTAGACGAAACATCTTAATTTAGGCCTGGTTTTACAGGCTACAGTTATGCCAGAAAGTCACTAGATTAATTGATTGCTAGGGGTCTGAGTAAAATGTAAAATCGCTAAATATAGCAACAAAGTTCTAATAACTATAACTTTTGTTATCTTTCTTTCATTTCTCTTCCTTTTCCCTGGCTTCATTCTGTCCCCTTTCCTGTGATTACATACATTGTAATGTGTATCATCTCTTCTTCTCTGTTTCTGGTGTAGTTTTACAGCATCACCTACAGGCCTGACATATGTATTACAGCGAGTCGTTTTTGGGGGGGTTTTCGTGTGGATGGAGACATTTCCTGAAATGAGGAAACATTTTTAAAAAATACCAAAGAAAAAGATTGTTTACGTTTTGTTCCATTTCTGCGTTTTACAGTATGGCAAAGTTTTGTTTTGTATCACACAGTGGTGCATTTTCAGATTTAGAATACTTTATTAAACCATGCGGGGAAATTGTTGTGGTAAAGTGGAAGCATAAGAGCTGTGCACCAGCAGTATTTTGAAGTTACGCACGGGATCTTAAACAATTTAAGACACTTGAAATCACTTCACCTGTAACTGCCTGCCATTGAGTTTTCCCTCATTTATGATAATGGAAGTAAAATCTGTACCATAAAAATCATTTGAAAAGTAAATTATCACCAGACCAAAGGGACTAAAATCTAAATTAAAATTGACCAAATCCATTTCCCCTCATTTCTAACCTGCACGACATTTGGATTATATCATGTGCCCTTTCCTCTTTTGTTGTATAGAAAACAATAGTTGCTATTTTTAGCAGGAGTTGATCAAATATCCATTATGTGAGCTCCATTTGCCTCTGAGAGAATCACATAGTGGACCTGCTGAGGCTGGTTTCATTCCTTGCAGGGTGAGTTGTCTGCCACAGCAACCATTACATGACTCATGCCTGGGCAGTTAATGACAGAAAAGCAATGGACAGAGATGTCAGTGGAATAGCCAAGACCCAGAAAAAAGGCAAAAGGCACAAGCTGAATATGAGGTTGTGTGACAATAATTGTGGCTCTTTGATTGAAACGCTGACAAGTAAAGGTCTGTTACTGCAGGGAACGGTGGCCTTTAATTCAGTAACCAAGACCTAACAAGCAGCCTTTTCCTCGCCTGACGTCATTCATCATGTTTACACGAAGGGCAATTTTATCGTGGATAAAATCTGACTGTGACTGAATATCTAAATCCTTCATCACACAAAAGCAAAACTCCACATTATACATGAATTACTTAATATTGATACTAGGTTTCTTTGGGAGCTCATTGAACTGACTTATAACAGTTTCCTTAAGCTGTCGTGCTGCCTCTGTCTGGATAAAGATGTGGATGAACTTCATACATCTACTCTTTACTTTGTGTTTGCAACACAATCCAAAGTCATCAGAGGTTTCTTAAAATAACATTGACGCCCGCCATTACAAGCTGTCTTGGTCTATTTGTTACAGCTGAGGATAGTGCCTATAAACTGAACAAGGCATTTACAAATTTAACACTTAAAGGGATAGCTCAGGTTTTTCTGGATGCGTGCTAAGATCCTGCAGCAGACAGGCAGGCATGCACACTGTATAAGGAACGTCAGGAAGTGCAGATATTGCCAGTAAACAGAAGTCTAACCTAATAAAATCCCTGCCAGCTAAAGTGTAGTGCTATCTTAAGAATAAGTTTCCCACTTTATCGCACTGCTAGACAGCCTTTTCTGACTGACTTGAGGTTGTGACGCCATGTAAACAACTCACTCCTCCACACTAAAGTACATAGAGAAAATCAGCATCACCCACATGAACTCAAGTAGCAGATGGAGATGCCCACACAGTCTGTTCTGCTAAAACTACTACGGCTAAGCGCAAGTGAAACAGACCCTTTAGTACTTCTTATATTTGGATTCATACAGTGGAAACAGTTCAGCTTCAGAACATGTGAATTTTGGTGCCATGTTAGTGAGTTTGACTGGATGTTCTTATAAGTAGTAGGACCGCTTCTACGATACATGTGTCATGTCATGATGATTCATTCATCTACCGCTTTATCCTCCACATGAGGGTCGTGGGGGGCACTGGTGCCAATCGCAGCTGATATACTGTAGAGGGAAAGGTGAGGTAAACTAACCTAACCTGGACAGGTTGCCAGTTTATGGGGCCACAGTACCACTCTCAATTTACATCCCCAAATCTGCATGTTTTTGGACTGTGGGAGGAAACCAGAGAAACCTGGAGAAAACCCACACACACACACAACACGGGAGAACGTGCAAGTTATGTAAATCTCTGCCATACTAAAATGCTAAAATAATCTTTTTGTTACGTTTTGTTGTGGACTTACACCGACCAGCCACAACATTACAACATGTCAGTGAATGTTATATTGTGGCTGACTGTTGTGGGGAATGATTATGTGTGATTACATATGAATGGAATTAATGAAACTGTAAATAAATGAAATTGTCCGTGATGGAGTGTAAACAAACCGGGACGTGAGAATAACTAAGAAAGAAAGAGAGAGAGAGAGAGAGAGAGAGAGAGAGAGTGTGTGTGCAGGGGAAAATGGCCATTTCAAAATTCTGATTAAAGACAAACACTTGCAAACTGCACAGATTCACATTTGTAAAATTGAAGTGGCTCTGAGTTGAAGGCGGAGTCTTGGGCTTCAATCTGGTTTCTCCTTTAGACCTTCACCCATCACTGTCAAGGACAGATGTACAATTGGCTATGTTATTGGTGTGTGTGTGTGTGTGTGTGTGGCTTTTTTTCTTTCAGCTCTAAATCACTGCTTTCATCGCTCCACTCAGCTACTTATGAGGCAGTCCATTTGTGGGAAACAAGTACGTCTATAGCCCTCGCCTCTGGCTCTGATTTGAGCAAATGGATTTGGCCATAGGTTGAATAACAATTGTGCAGACAACTGTGTGTGTGTGTGTGTGTCTGTAGTGATGAGGAGAGGTGATGAGGAGAGGTGGGATAAGTGGTAGATGTCCAAAATAATACTTTTTTTTTGTCTCAACAGTTTGTTTGTTCTTGTATTTCCATCATGGCGCCTCCTCTAACCTCCATGTTTTTAGTAACATAATTAACTTATGTCAGTGCTTTTCTCACTTTGTTCACCCATGTGTATGTGCAAAACAATACGTGCCATGTATCTGTGTACATTATAGCCAGGTACACATGCATCAGGTCCACTGATTACTTTCCCCTTTCTGTTAATCTGCGCTAATTAAGATAGATGAATTCATTAACACCCCCCGTAAACAATTTGTTTGTTTGAGCAAAGGTTGTGCAGAATGTAAAGACCTTCTGTCAACCTCATTCAAGAAATATCTGGCTGGTTTGTGGTCTGCCTGGAATGTTAATGATCCCTTGGTGATCCCCCGGTGGGAGCCACTCGTAGTCTCTCTGCTGTCATGCTCACAGCAAAAACCAGGCAGCTGTTTAGAGAAAATGGCAGCCCATCATCGCAGTCACAACATCAGCTCTATTCCTCTAAGTATGTGTGCAACACAGTCTTTTGTGTACCTTTATGGGGGTATTGTTTTTTTCTGTGATTTGCTTAGCCTCAATAAGGGAGGCGTTAACGCTGCAGCACACAATTTTTTAGGCCAGTTTTTTTTTTGCTCTTGTTTATTTCTTTGTACATTCAAGTTTTTTATTTTGTTGATGGGTAAGTTGCACCCTTTTTTTGGGAAGTGCATTGCATTGTACTCAACAGGCCGTTTTGTGTATGTGACCTTAGGGACCTCTTATGGCGCAAACACCGACCCACATGAGGCAAAATGTAAATTCTGAGGTCCTGGTCAAAGTCAGCAGAAACCTGTGAATAAAGGTTAGGTTTAGGTTAGAATAAAGCATGCAGTGGTTACGGTTATAGATAGAGTTAAGCTGTCTACAAATCATATGAATGGTATATCATTGATTTGCAATTCCTAGGGTAACTGCTCAGAAGTTGTGTGTGAGAGAGAGAGAGAGACAGAGAGAGAGAAAGAGAGAGAGAGAGAGCAGGGGTTCATGAGAGTCCAGCAGCTTGCCAGCACTGCATACCTACAGGGAGGGTTTAAAACTCTTCACTCTCGGGAGCTCATTTAGAGCAAAGCAATGCTGCTTCTGTGTCACCCCACCCACCCCCACCCATACACAGAAACATGGAAAGTGCAGCACTAAAAGCCCATGAACTTCTCTTCTCGCTTCTCGTACTTATTAGTTTGGATATCGGTTTGTACTTTAGCACCAACACAGGCGAGTCAATTACAGGTGTCTCATTATGAATTCATCCTCCAGCGTGCCCACAGCAAATCAAATTGCTGCAGAGCCAGGGCGGCTTCAGGGACACCTGTCAGCGTCTCTGCACAACTCCAAAGGTGTTGAACAGAGACATGCAAACTCAATGCCTGGTGAATGAATGCAGCAGTAATCAATAAGTGTTCAGGCTTATGGATAGAAATCAAAAGGGCAGAGCCTTTCAAAAAACAACCTCACAGGTGAAAAAGGGAGAAGTGGTGTGTGTGTGTGTGTGTGTGTGTGGGGGTGTTGTGGGAAGTGCGCTGAAGCAGAATCACACCTAAGATTGATTGGCACAGCGGTGATGCATCTGCTCAGCGATGCTCAGCTTCCATGCCTCAGAGGACCTCACCTCATCATGCTAATCCAGCAGCCCAACACATCAGGCTCATAGGAACAGTCACTCAGTAAGTGGAGCCTTAAATTCACACTGCTAAAAGAGTGTTTGAAATCTCACAGTGGTGTTTTTTAGTGTTAAGTGTTTCGACACACACACAAAAAAAAAGATGTATTGAGGAAAAGCTGAGAATTGTTGATGCAGTGCAGTGTGAAGGTCAATCTAATTATGGCCCGGCGGAATGAAAAAAAACAAGAACATTATCTTGAAAGGCTCTGAAGCTCTCACAGCCTCCAGGAGGCTTATCACATCTAAATGCTGCTGTTTGCAGCTCAATAGTCAGGGGAACCATTTGTACTTACGTGGAACAATAAAGCAAACAAACCTTAACTACAAAATTGTATTATTTTCCTTGGAAAATAATATATTCAAAAAAAATATTATTTTAAGATATATTTTTGGATGTTAAGTATTTATAGTGTAAAATAGGTAAAGGAGAGGGTCTACTCAACTGCACCCTGAAAAAAACACATGAGCCTTGAACTATCAAAGTAATCTAACGTTTGGATTAAGACTGACAAATGAATGCAGAGAACAGATAAAGGGCTGTTTGTTTCTTTTAAGAGTTATAAACAATACATCACAGTGACACATCTAGTGAAATAAAATACACACAATGAGACACACACACAGCTGGGTGAAGTGCTCTGTGCCTAAGTCTAACTTCACCGGGTCAGTGAATCGCAACCAAATTCATATAATTTCAGCCAAAAGTAGTTCAGAGTGGCCATTAACATATAATAACAATATAATACCCAGTGTGAGCTGTCTACTTCAAGATGTTAGTACCAGGTATTTCAAAAGCCCACAATAATTATTCATTTATTATAGTATATTTGGAGGGGATAGTGCATGTTCAAGAACATTTAAAGGCCACATAGACCGGAAGCTCCAATTAACGCTGCGTTTGTGTGTGTATCTGCGTCATTACCTTGTTTATGAAACCCTAAAGTTTTAGAACAAACAGTTCAGCCACTGCTGAGAAAATAGTGTTGTATTGTTTTCCTGGGCTCTGCGAAGTGGATTGGCACTTCCTTAATTTGATGTCGTCATCAGAAATCCTCACCACTCCTCTCACCACCGTAGCGCCTCCTGGTGCGGGCACTAGTCCGGGCACATCCGGTTGCGTACGTTCAACTGCAGAAGAAGAAGAACTACTCTCGTTGTAGCTGCTGAGATGCAGACCAGAGGGGGAGCTGTGTATCTGAGAGCTGGCCTATCTATTACATCACTTCCAGGTACCTGGCCAATCACAACACAGTCTACGTTCTGGGGGTGTGGTTTTGGTCTGAAACAGCGCGGCTGACGAGAGCGTCAGTGAGGAGATATTTTGATCGGCTCGTTTGCAGCGACTATTAGGTTTTTAACCATGAAAACAAGTTAATATATGTAAGTAGACCTCCATAACTAACATATATGTGTGATATAAGCATTCTATGTCACCTTTAACGTGCATTAAACACACCAGATTATAGCCAACGTTTCCATCTGTTGTGGCCAAAGATGTTAACAGCGATAGAAGAAAACAAAAAAAACACAAATAAAAGAAAAAAACCCATACAGCTCATCCACAGATCAACAGCAGCTCGAACCATCCACACTTCCTCTTCTCATTGGTTCATGTTTGAATGATGTGTAAACGTCTACTCTGGTCCTTGTCATCACCATCACCAGACACTATTTCCAATTTCTTTCAGTCCATTGTTAAAAAAATAAAAAATACATCTACCCAGGGACATTTAGTTGAAATTAATGTCAGCAGGGCATGTTTGTCATCCACAAAACACTTCAGAGAATGTATTCAGAGCCGCCTCCGTGCAACCTATTTTGTTGTAGTTAGGTTTATCATATAAAAACCTAACAATTCAATATGATCTTTTAAAAGTGACCTTTAGCAGTGCTTTTGTTTTTACCTTTTCTGGATATACTGTACAACACACTTGCAATAGTTTTTTTTTTTCTTGGTAAGTGATATTACAAAATTGATCTAACAAAAGGGCACATTGCACTTCACCCAGTGCATGTGTGTGTGTGGACCAAAACCTTATGGTGAAAAATGGATCTCAAATGCTAATGCTAAAAGTTGAAGACATGCGAAAAAACTATTTACCAAAACATCACTTTTAAACTTTTTCTTACGGTGTGCAGGACAGTAAAAGCATTACTTTTTGGGGGGGCAACCATTGCTTCCTTCCAAAAGAAATGTTTTGGTATATACATACAGAATGACATTTGTCCTTTAGTTTAAACATTTTCTGAGCTACCTTGTTCATCACTAACATCATCAGCTGTGAAACCTGAATTCCTCTGGCATTTATTCAAATATGACATGGGGAAAACAAACTCATTTGTGGTCATGTAATAGGTATAACGTGCGCACAAAATACTAATTAATACTAATAATAATTCCCATGAATTACCTTAAGCAAAAAGGGGCGTAAGAGGGCGGAAGCTGCACAACACACAGCGATAGTGTGATTGAGCTTTATTTTATTTTGTGAATGAGTTACAAAGATATTCTCAAAAGCCTGGCGTTGCAAGGAATCATTATAACCAAAGTCAGAGCCGTCTTCTATTCTTTAAATGTCACAGTGGTGCTGAACATGATAATACACTATGATAATGTGCAGTCCCTGTGCTCCGGTCTCGCTGACGACTGCACGTAGAGATCACTGTAGTCTCTCCAGCTCTTTTTGATGAAAACGAGGCGTCTACATCAGTATGACTCAAAATATGTTTCCTTTAAATGTTATTGATGGCGGAAGTACGGATCTGTGAATGTCTTTCTGTCACTGTGTCACAGTTTCAAGCGAGGTTGCGCTCCATTAGCTTACCCAGCTGTCCAAGTTGTCGATGGGAATGATAAACCCTCTAATTAGTATTTCGTTATACTTATTTAGTGGTCACAAATTAAAGTTCCTTTCCCCCCATGTTATGTCTGGGGCTGCGGAAAATGTCAAAGCAGCTTTTATAGAAAACCTGCAAACCCACTAAAATACAGGAAATAGAGGTCACTTTCTTGTAAAGTGGTCACCTTTTACTTACCAGCACGCACCATGCTGCCCAACACATTTTGAAGCTAAACATCCATAACGTTAGTAGAATAAATTGCATTATATTTTGTGATACTATCAACTCTTGAGCCGTTGCATTTTTAATTTAGTTTGTGTTGACACAGACTGCTATTTGCTATTGCTGGTCTCTTATCAGCGTGATGAAATGGAATTTCAGTGTGGGATATATAGGTGAATTTCCAGGAGCCAATCTGTCTCAGTCTGGAGATGCCTTATCTGCCATCAGCTGGGACTTTATTCATGTTTAACTGCTTTCACCTGTGCTTAGATTTGTGTTGTCCATGCACACATCTTCTAACCACCACCCCACCGCCAACACCTCCATGTGGAGTTGTGATTTGTACTGCTGATCTCCGGTGTTATTGGAGTGCAAAAAGAAATGGTCACGGTTTGCTCATTTTAAAACATGTTTGACAAGCAGAATATTTAAAGACACAAGTATTTGCAGGCACTCAGGACTGGAAATTGAAATGATAAACGGCATCAATTGCATATTGTATGAATTACGATGCAGTCGTAATTCACGAGTTAGGAGGCTTTATCAAATGCCAGAGTGCCGCAGAGAGGTTTATTACGAAGAGATGGGATTTTAAAGCTCCCCGTGACAGTCTTTATTTCGTCATGCATCATGAAAATTGCAAATAACAGGACCACACCTGTGAAGGCACATTTGTTTGCACGCAGGTAACAAAAGCCACGCAGCCGTCAAAGCAATCATGACTTTTATCTGTCTGCAGCAGAGGAGAAAGTCAAGGTAAGTGACATGCTGTATGTGCGCATGGGGCGGGATTTTACATTATTTGATCCGTCTCGAAAAAGTGTTTTCAGTTAATACCTCAGGGTCAGAAGAAATTAAACAGAGACTGTGTACGTTGTGGCAGAGAATGTAAGTGAGAAAGGATAGGGTAAAAATGACTTGTGGGCCATTGACGCTTGTTTACTTTTGTTTTTGTCTGGGAATCTTTATCACCTTTGGGGTGGACACAAAGATGATGAATTCAACAGTGGCAACAGGTTTCAGACAATAATGACGAATGGCCACAAACTAATTTGGGTCCTTAGCTGCAGGTTGGACAAAAGAAAGTAAAAGAAAAGGAAAAGGAAAAGGGGAAAGAAAAAAAAACAATGAAAAAGGAAAGAAACATTTAAGATTAATAGCCTGTCAGTACAAGAGGAAGCTAATAACATGGATCAGTGAAATCACAAGTTAGTGTTGGGGTTTCAACATTGGATAAATGTTTGAGCGAGCACACCAACTGTTTGGCAATAGTCTCTGTGTAGGCTTTAGGGCTCTGAGGATTTTAGCCACAAATTGAAAAAGTCATCAGTAATTGATCCCTGGTTGGTGTCTTTCTTCCAAAAGACTTACTGTGCTGCTGAGCTTTTTCTAATTTAAAGTTGATTTAATATTTGTTTTCCTGTCCCTCATCCTGCTTCAGTACATCTTCACTCTCTCTGTGCTACAACCATCACTTGGACTTAAAAAATGTGCTGTGCACAATCATTCAATGCATCTTATAAGAAAAGGAAAATACCAGTTTTGTCACAATAGCTAGACAGGCTAAGTCACTATATAGTTTATAGAGTTGAGATTAGGAGGTAGAGTTGCTGTTCTACTACAGCCATACACTGTATATACCAAAGTCTTCAACAAAGGGGTCAGTTTGAAATACTTCTCGCTTAATTTATGCCAGTTCATGGTCTCAATAGTTTGTTTCAGGTCTTCTTCAATGGCACATTATATTTGAGAATTATGTTCTTTAGATGAAAATAGAAACAAAAAAACATGGCATGTGTGTGACTTACAGCTTGCATCATGTTGCAGGTGACATTTATCCATTTTCACTTGCAAATTACCAATGGAAATCTGGTACACATGACTAAATATGATGAGCCTTTAAAACATTTGTAACATAGAAAGGTCATCTGCAAGGTCGTCCTCTTTGGTGTTTGACAGCAGCTGGCCTCATCATCATCATTAATAGAGGAGAACAACTCATGTTTCTCATAAGTATAGTGTAGCCATGCTGACAGATGCAACACTATTGATCAACAATACAGAGTAATATTCCCTTTACACTCTGTAGTCTCACATAATCTATAGACCGTTTTGTTAAAAGACAGACATTACAACTAGTAGTGGGCGGATCGAGCCAAAAATATTGATATATCGATCCAACGTTGGTATTGATATTGATTGATACCAGCGTAATGGTATCGATACTTCAGTTCATATCCTGTCCACGCTGCTGCAGAGGCGACCTGTTTGTCTGTTTCTGTGTAAGTGTCGCTACTTTGAGTGCCGCTGCTACTGCCACAGCGATGGCCGAGTTCCAGTAAGCTGTTTCGAGGCCATTCATAGCCATTGTTAATTTTTATCTGTAACAACTCTGCTTTTCCTGGTAAACATGTCAGAACGTCTGCCGTGAAAAAGACAGACAAAAGAGATACTTCTTGCCCTTTATTTACCCTTTACATTCCATTTTGTCTCTGCAGCCTTAAGCTGATAAAGTTGGTAAGGAGATTAATCTTGTTATAGAAAGCGACACTTTCCGTTGTCCTCTCTCACATAGCAGACAATACCTGCTACGGTGTTGACAAGCAACCAAGAATGAGCAAAAATTAATCACAGACAAGGGAAGGTCCTGCTTCTCTGCCCTCCTGCGTCACCTCTGCCAGTTCTGTAACTTGACACCCAAAAAAATACAACAGCCTAGTCCTCAGTGGAAAAGCTTCAGAAAATGCACAGTTTACTTATCTTTAATACAGACGTTTAAGTGACAGATTTAAATGCCTCTACAAATCTGCCTCCAAACCCAGTTATCTGTTGTGATATTGTATTATTTTAATCTCCTTTTCTTCAGCTTAGTTATGATGAGATGAGGATTCAAGGAGACAATGTTGTCACTGATATATGCAGAAATAAGGAAGTTATCAGTGCAATGAAATCTGGATGTTAAATGTACATACAAAGGTTTCAGCAACAACATTAAAACAGCTACTTTTAAAGTTGAAGAAGATGTAGATATTTTTTAATCAAGGTCTAAATTGTATTATCCCAGAAAGGGATGGGTAAAATGTATTAGCATGGTATGGAGTTTATTTTTGTCATATTTACAGTATATTGTGCATTGTGTTGCAGTGGATGATGAAAACAAGAGCAGAAGCAGCAGAAGGGATCAGGTTGATCATACGCATTTGTTTTAGCCAACACAAGTACTTTAATTGACCCTGATGATGATCATTAAAGCTTGAAAAAGCTTTTATCTGTTTAAATAGGTCTAGTAGTTCTTTGCTTCTGCTTCACAGAGACACAGCCATGCAAGCTTTTGTTCAGATGAATTAAAACCATTATATAAAACCCACTTCAATCCAAGATCTTCACAGAGACTCAAATTATCCTCACATCAATTTGCCTTGTATTAGCGTGAATCTAAGGTCTACTGTTGGCTCTCGTCGCATTATCACCGCAACTGTTAAGGGAGAGGTGCTGGACCTATGAGCGGGCAGGGGACGACTGTTTAAGGCAGTTTATGAATGAATGAATTTAACAGAAGAGATGAATTCATGCAGAAACCAGAGGTGAAGACGGACATCTGATACAGACGCACAGAAGGTAACACGGGCAGAGAAACAAACTATAACTAGGCACTAAAGTAAGAAGGATCGTGACATCTACCGCACACAGGTCTGTAACAATCTGGTGACGAGTAACTGGAGAACCAGGAAATAAGTAGAGGTGCTTGATGAAGGGATTGGGAGCAGGTGTGCTCCCGCCGCAGGTGAACTGATTGCATACAGAGATGAATGCAGGAGAAAAAGGAGGAGACGTAGGCGGAGCATGACAGCGATGATGACATATCACAAAAAAATGCTCTTAAATGCAGCATACAGCTTCTCAATGGCATTTGTTGACTGACAATACCTTCTTTCCATTTTCTACAGTTTGTCACTGAAGCATTGAGAATACACAAAATACTTAACAGTTGTAGTCCAATCTTGACCTGCATATTATTTACTTCTATATTCACTAACGGTATCATGTTGTCTCTTAGAGTTATACAACATGTTGAAAGCGGCATTGTGCAAAAGCCAAGATTATTTCTCCTTCACTCCCACATTACAAATACCCAAGCAGAAATGACAGGTTGTGCTGACAGGCACACAGTGGCTTGGTACAGTTTAATTGCAGGATCAGCGGCAGAGTGATGCCACATCCACAAATGAAATGGGAAGATGTATTGATATGGTTGAGGGGAAGCAGGGGGGGAAGACAGGGGCATGTTATTGACATGCCAGTGCTGAGTAATTTCTTTGGCTTTGATGAGCACTCAGTCAATACAATGGGTGACATCAAAACCCATTGAAGCTCACACTTAACACCCACACATCTAAACAGATACACGGAGCAATGCAAATATGTTCCAAGTATCAGAGTGTGCAGAAGCCACAGGCAAATATGGATATATCAGAAATCATATAGGATGCAAAGACTGAGGTGGCCATATCATTAGGGCTGCAGAGTGTTTAATATTGCAAGTAGAATATAGCAGAGGAAATATACAATGTTTGATGTGATGTCTTCTGTGGTGTCATCACTCTGCTTTTCATCACATGTTTTTTCTCCAAACTGAGAGATCTGGGGCTGTAGCATGGACACAAAATGCAAGTTGTCAAACTCTAGTCTTGAGCCTTTCAGCTAGGATGTCCTAAAAGGTCAAAATGGTCAAGTTTATGACACCGGAAACACTATTGTCAATCCTCACTCATTTATCATTTTATCCTCCACATGAGAATCCCAGGGCTGCGGCTCTCAATCCCAGCTGATGTAGGGTGAAAGGTGTGGTACAGTTGGGACAGGTTGCCACTCCATCACAGGGCCAACACAGCGACAAACAACCTTTCAGTCTCACACTCGCACACCTGTGAGTGTCCAGTTAACCTCTGCTTGTTTTTGGACTGTGGGAGGAAACTATCCTGCCAGGTGAACCTATTGTCTTGATCTTCTAATGAAAATGAACGTGATCTTGAAAAAGCCCGTAATTAAAGCACACGTATTGTGTCATAATTGTGACTCTAAGGTCATGCAGTCATAAACCTGCACCATCTGTGTCATGTACACATGACATGTACCAAACTTTCTTGGCTTAAAAATATATTGGACTTCACCTCATTATGGCTGAGGTAGGATAGATCTGCTCATTCTTTTTTTTATTCTTTTTTTAAAAAAAACATCACACTATTCTCTCACTTTGGGAACCTCATTATATACAGACAGAGAAAGCAGATCTCTAATGGCCATGTGGAGAAGGCCAGTCAATGCACAGTGAGGCAGTCGACCTTCCGGGATAAAGAAACAAACAAAAAACTACCCCGCTGACTCCGTTAGCTCAAGGAATACCAAAAAATGGCTGGAACTGCGAGGGCAAATGCAGGTATGGGAGAGAGACAGTCATAAAGGAGAGTTAGTGTGTACAGACTCTGTGGGGCCTAATGATGAAGGATGCACTGGGGGAGTGCAGACTGGCTGATTGCTCAGCAGTACAAAGGAGCCTGTTAACAATAAGCCGGGGAACAATACAGAAACGGGCTCCAAGGACCCTCTAAAACACTGCTTTTCAAAAGACTTATTAGACTGGGATTATAATAAATGACCTACAGGACTGACCACATTAATTCTTGGGGTTGGAGGCAAGAAGTGAGCACGGTGCTGTGGCCCAGATGGGTCAATAGCTGCTGTTTTCAGTTTGGCTTTATTAAGAAGTGATGTAGGAGATGAAGCCAGGCGATAACACTGAAGTGTTACCAAAATAATCCTAGTTTGGATTATTTTGGTATCCAAGTGTAGCAGGTAGTGGTAGTGTCTCTCCTGGGGCACTGTAGACGTCCGTTTGATTGCACTGTGATATACACAGCACAGCACAGGTGTAGCCACTCATCTTCTGTCTGCTCCTCGTGTGATTGTTCCATGTGCAGTGTGCGCTCAACTTGCCTGTATACTAAAGAGTCCTGGCATTTACTTAAGTACAGAAACATATATCTAAGTATGATATCGATGTCATTTTCAAAGGTACGCCTATGTAAATCATAGCAGCAGCTCCACTGAAGGTACACAGCTGATGTGCTCCCCGCGTGAACAAGGGACTCAGTGATACACACACACATGCAGTGTGGCCCCGTTGTAATGCATTAAACATGTGTGGCAGCCTGTGTAGTGATAGAAACATCGAAAGGGCATAAATCAAATTTGAGTCACTATTTAGCACCTGCAAATGTTTCGTTTGCATGTTACTATTGCCGAGGGCAAACATCTGGCTCGAAATTCACAGCATGAGAATACAGCTTTTATATGTGTGTGTGTCTAAGTGCACTCTCAGGAGGTAGCAGGCAGCGCTGGGGAAATCCATGCTTGAATAAATGCTGCTGTCTCCTCTCATTATATCTGCACTGTAAACCCATTAAAACAGAAGATCAGCACCAATGGAGCAGTGAGGAGCTGCACCTGTTCGGTTTGTCTGTCTGTGTGTGTGATGGTGTGTATTCAAAAGCCTGAAATAACACAATGGCTTTAGCCCTAAAGCTAAGTGATGTATTACTCCTCAGAGGTTGACCACCTCAAATCAGGTCAGAAAAGCCTGAAGACTTAGAACATTGTGATTTTACATCAAGTAATGAATCTCAGTCCCAGACACAAGAAGCTCCTTTAACCTGACTATTTATTGTCCAATCTGCCCTAAACTTCACCTTTATTATGTTAAGATGTTACTGATGTATATTTATAACTCAGTAGAACCCCTGTTAGTTTGACCCACAGGTTTGAAATAAATTATATGTGTGTATTATATTAAAAAAGTCACCTGGCATCAGAAAACAAGAACAACATGTAAATGAATTAAACTAAACTGGGAAGATGGCTAAGGAAAGACTGACTCCATGGGAACGGCTATCACATATGTTATAACCTACAAAAGAAAGCCTCTTAGTGTCATTAACTATTTGGCCACTTTTGATGTAGCATTCACTGTGTAGTCACTGACACTTCAAATGTGGTCTCTGGCAACTGAAAGACAAACTAGGCTTTAACGTGGACTTTATCGACATCACTGTTTGCCTCAGTATCAATAGAGCAATGTAAAAAAAAACAACAACAATACACAATTACCATCTAGAGTCCTAGAACTGACAACATGTTGACGTGCACCAAGAAACAGGAACATTGAAAATTTCTCCAGCATATTTGAAGCATATAAGAAACATTCCTATACAAGATGTTGGCTTTACAAAAATGGGATGGCTCACAGGGTGTGTGTGGATGAAATGGGCCAGGTATGTCACCAGCATGTCTTTATAAAGCATATTTACTGATCCAAACTCTTTCAGCTTCGGGCAAGACAGAATAAATCACTGCCTGCTTAGTATCACAGGGGTTGTCAGACTAAGATTAAAGTGTACAACTAGTGTGATGGGTTATTTTTCCTGCCTGGTATAGAGTCTGTCTCTTTTTCAAAGAATCTCTCGCCAGACAAATGGCTCCTTTGCATAAAATGTAGCCTTCTGTGACTTTGTGTTACATTAGAAAGTGAGTATGCATGGCCAAATGCCAAGCACTGCATATATTAGCATTCAGTAAAATCTGCCTTGGCTGCTGCATATATGGAACATTAGTCTCTTTAGCTAACATCATCCTTTTTTTCCCACAATACAAGAGGAGAACTCGGAGAGTGTGAATCTCCTCTAAGGCCTCCAGATCATCAGAAAGTATCTTCCTGGGACCAGGACCTAGATTGGGTGCATCAGCTGGTTCTGTGCTTTGTCTTTTTATGTGAAAACGGGAATCCCACTTTTCCTGCAGTCAGTTTAACTCACTTCAGCTATTGTCTTTTCTTTTAAATGAGCCAAGTATCTAACTCTTGCTTCTGTCATCTGCTGAATTGTGGATTATTACGTCAGAAATTTTGTATGACTGAGGTGTAAAAATGAACACGCTCCCTCGTGTGATTCAGAGGGGTACTGAAGTTATAAATGTTAAGTGAAGACTGGAAAAAAATCAGCAGATTTCTCCCTCGACCCGTTTGTGGGTCCTGACCTAGTCTTTGGAAATCACTGTTCTAATTAAACTGATTACAATGCAGTTGCTGTGTGAGGGCTGAGAGAAATAAATAATTACAGCCTTGTAGGCACAGGTCAGGAGATAATAGAAAGGTTTTGCTGATAATTAGCTCTAAGAGGCTTACCCTTTACTGAGAATCAAGTCAGGCATGATGGCTTGTTTTGCTGCAGGATGTTAGTGCATTAGTGCATTTAACTGTAATGTTCAAACACCGAAAGGGTCTCTTGCAATCATAGATTATAGTATACAGTACAAAAATGGATCTAATCAAAAGAGAGGGCGTTTCTGTCCAACAACCTTTTTGTTTTATTAAACTCACGTGTGCTGCTAGTGTGCAATGCTTATAATACTAGGAAGAACACATTCCCTTCCATCATTCATTTGTTAACAATTAACGAAATGTATTAACTCATTCAACAGTTAACAAAAATGCACACATTTTACAACCCTATTACAAGACTACGAGGAAAAACAAGCTACTTTTCATTAGCTCCATGTCAGTCATAAAACAGAAGATAAAATGGGGTATTTATTGTGATTGACAGCTTGTATCGTCCAATGGTTACAGGTGTATGGGTATGTGCACTTGATGACCTGTCAATCATTCCCATCTCTGCTTTTACTTCTAGTTTAAAAGACAACAACAACAATAAAAACAAGATGCTGGCTTAAATATGAAACTACACAACAGTTACTGTGAGTTGCCACTTGTTCGCAGTGGTGATTCTGCAGAGAAGGACCCAGATGTGCAGAGTTATGCGTCTCTGCTCCCATATTAAATATATGATGTACAGTAAATGTTGTCACAGCTGTCAGGGACAATCTGCCGGTGCTATAGCGGACACACGTGTATACAGCCTCTATAACCTGAGAACCTCAATCTCTGGTTTTGCTATCTTCGCACGTTTGTTTAGGCCAAAGCTAGTCATCACAACTCTAAACTGAAACCTACAATCAATAGTCAACAGTTGAAAAAGTTGAAAAAAAAAAAAATCGAGAAAAACAGACACCCGTGATTAATGTTGTTATTTTCAAGTAAATTATCAGGTGAAGAAACTTACTTTGATGGCTCAGTGTTGCTAAATGCTCATGGTAGAACAGAGAATAAATGATCCTTCCTGTGAAGCAAACATCAGCACAATGTGAGTCTCTTTTGTTCCTACAGGCACTACCAAGCTGTTGAGCTGCAGGTTAACTCATTATTTAATGATCACGGGATGATAATGTCACCAAACGAAAAGAAATCACACTGATCGAAAAGAGTGATGGCATCAACAGTACTCGTCTAGATTAAATTACAGCCATAGTTTAAACTCGTAAACCACAATAAATCAAATGGATGGGTCGGAGTCTTGTATCTTCTTGGCATGATATTCAACATCACGTCAGGACACAAAAAAGAAAAAAAAAACACTCAAAAGAATGAGCTTTTCCTCAAATCCTTAGAATCTTGCTGAGACTGCTGAAGTTTGCAGGCCACATGTTGTGCCAATAGTTGCACTGTAGATTCTATCTCACCCGTGACACCAATAAGTAACATGGGAGCAAGAAGAAGTCTCCCAATCAGGCAGTCTTCCTACAACAGAAGCTGGACTACATTACACAACGGAGGAACAAAGTGAAGATCTTATCTGCACTTCACTAATCAGCAACTGCCAAACAGAGTGGCAAAGTCTGACCGCCTCCTGACATAGGGTTGACTTTATAAAGAAAGCTCCGGCCGAATCTTCTTTAGAGAGGACAAAGAATTGTTTTTCGTGGGTTTCTGTGACAGAAAAACCTTGACTCTCTCAATCAAGGCAGAAATAGTTCAGTGCAAAAGAAGGGCTTGACAGTGACTTTGGTGGCCGATGCTTGCAGTCAGAAGGCTATTTGCCAACATATCTATTATTTGACTACGTTTCAAATTACACAACAGTGCCAGGTAGCATTAGGCATCACATCATATTAACTTTATAGAAAAAACTTTTGTTGGCAATGGGTTCTGAACCTGATGATGTCAGACAACAATTCACAGCTGTGCCAGAGGTTTAGTGAACCACTCTGCCGGAGAATGGTTACTTCTCTCAGCTTCCACTGGGAAAACAGTTAAGGACCAAAGACATGTCCTATCATGGCCTATCGTCAAGGACTACAGGAGAAGAGAGATGAGCAGAATCATTACCTACCTGACTTCCACTAAGGCCAAAGTGTGTCAATCACCACAGAACTGTCAATCAACAAACAACAGCCCTAAGGTCTTATCTTGAATAACTGCACACATTCACATGAGACTCTCCAGTTGGACACCCAGGTACTGTAAGTGTACGTAGAACCGGTCCAGGCAGACTCTCATTTCCTCCCAAGAGACCAGATTATAAAGCTGCACCATTTGTGAGCGACATCAGTGCACCTGTCCTGGCCTGGTTTTCCTGCATGTTATTGGCTCAGTCAGCCAAGCTACTGTAGTTTTCCTTGGGAATGTAGAGCTTCACTGGTTGTAGCACGTACACTTTATTGTGATCCTTTCTTTCCAGTATATCAGCCATGTAAATTGACTGAAACAGACCGAGACGGCTGATTCCACCTGTGACATGTCAACAAATCTGACTTGAGCTCTCAACCTTCAACATTTTGAGCAAGAATACATCTCTCTCCACCATCTCTTTGACTTTTAAGGACTTTGGAAATGGTTTTGTTCTTTGGATTTCATTCATTTAACTGAATTATTGCCTGTGTTGGTGCTGCTCCAGGGTGGATGCAAGGCAAAACTCAGGGCGCAAAAATAGAACAACTGGGTCCAAATGCACATTTTGAAAATGTTGATGCCAGAACAGAACCCAAAATCAATGAAGAGTTTCATTAATACCAGTCTATGACACTATATTAACTTCATACTGGCCACCAATGTACTTAACTGGGACAGTGCCTTACTTCATAGAAGATATGAAGTGGAATTAGCAGTTTGGGTTTAGTTGTAGAATTAGGAGTAGAGCTTAACAACCTTTTCCATATCTGCATTGCTTAGGGAACTTTAAGAAGAATACAGTGTGTGCAGTGGAGGGAAATAGGGGATCTGTGCTTTTTGCCTGATAAGAGATGAGTTGAAAGAGCCCTCATCTTCCTCCTCTATTGCCATTACAACCTCTCAACATGTGCCATCAGTAAATGAGAAAGCTTCCACTCATTTCCTTTTGTCGTAAAGGACCATTCAATTAAATGACACATTCCACTCACTAATGCCGAAGACTGGAACATTTGGCATGAGTTCTGTCAAAGACAGATAACTTGTCATCAATTTAAATCAGTCGTTAATCTATCGGCATGTCAAACACCAGAACATGAACCAAGGAACCTTAGCAGGAACAACCACAGGGTCCAGGGTTAAGTTCTTCAAAATTTCCCCCCCCCAAAAAGTCCCTGTTTAGTGGTTCTTATCTTACAAAAGTAGCGGAAACTTGCAGTGCTTAATAGACCTCCATTTCAGCTTCATAATTACTGTAATAGCTCCTAAAATATTAGTTACAGATTCATAATGGTGCAGAGGAAAGAACTTTATCATCGAGCTCATTGAAGAAAAGGGGGCACTGGCTCCAATAAGAGCAAAGTGGGGAAGTGGGGCATGATTTTAGCAGAGTTGTGTGTGATTGCGAGGAGTTTATTTATTGAAATTTAGCAAGGTGAAGTAACATATGGAGTGGTGAAGGAGAATGGGTTCTTTGATGCTTCACAACAGGAGGAGCAGCTGGTGGGGTAAGACTGATATTGATCTGAGCTTGCAGAGCCTCTGTTGGCAGTTGGTGCTGCTCCTGTTCCTGCTCCAACTGTTCCCTGGTTTTGGTGAGTGAAGTGGGCGATGGAGTGCTGGTAAGCTGCGTTTAAGTGAGGTGTGATTCAATAACAAGTGGTCACAGGAGACACATTCAGGAGACATTTTCATACCATAAGAGGTGGTCATGGGGGGTCATACTACTTCTCTACTTTTGACCCTTGCACATGCTTTTTTTTAACACCTGGACTTGAACAGGTGTCAGACACTTCAGTTTTCTAAATATGTGGTGAGATCAAGCTGTGTTTGCTCCAACCTCTGAAAAAAGTTAAGTAAATATAAAAGTTAAAGTAGAAACTTGAAAAAACTTGCCTTCACTGGAGCTAAGACTCAGACAACACACTGGGTGGACTTCAATAACCCATTCACAAGTGGAGGTACTGCAGGGTGGGTTGTTTTTCCTCCCCACTGTAGAATGAACAGTCCTGCGCTTACATTTGGAACAAGCCTATGTCCAGCTGTTTTTGTTGTCTGTTTTCTTTAGGCATGCTGCTGACCAGCTCATTTTTAAAACGTTTTAATCAGAGATATCTTTCTATACAGTCATCTCTTACGTTATGGGAAAGTAGATTTTAGAATCATGCTGACACTTTGAACAAACAGAAGCTCTAAAGGCCAAACATCTTCAAAAATGTAAAAAGAAATTCATACATAGCTGTTTTCCCCCAGTTTTTATGACTTTTTTTATGAAATGTCAGCTAGCTAAAGATCGGTTGAATGATTTGTGTTTGATTTGATTGGACACTACTGTATATGTAACCTACGTTAAGTATAGGTCAGTTGTAATGCTTTTTTCTCCTCCATTTGTCCCTAAAGTTGCCAAATACAAAACCGATTGGCAGCTCGTCAGAGCAAAACTAGCACAATTGTGAACGCATGCATAAAAAAGACCATGAAAGCATACATGTGACAGTGTATGTGCATGCAGTTACTTATTAAAGAGGGGACTGGCTTTCTTTGGAGGCAAAACCATCATCTGGACACTTTGAACTGCTTGGATTTCTCATTTACTGTGTTCAAGCGTAACTTGTAATTATGACATATAGGGGGAACATCCTGAACTCAGAAGGTTTTCAAAAGATTTAAGAGATTATAGCTTGTGAATAAGATGGAGTGAAATTTGCTTTGCTCATGCACACGGGGAACAACTCCTGTTTGAGCTCAGGATTTATGTACAGGATCATGTGGTTCTGATGGAGAGATGAAAAAAAGAGGATTGATAAACAAGGGAGTGTGATGTCACTTTCTGCTCCTAACAGCACTCTCCTCTCTGCCTTGTCTTCATACATTTTGTTTCACTTCCTGATTTATAAGAAGCAAAAGTTCTTATTTCCGTCCATGAGGAAATCAAAATAATTAGATTATATTTCTGGTGTGTTGAGTCTGTAGACAAAAATAATGAGATTTAAGACTGTTACAAGGTGAGTTTCTGAGTGTTATTGTGGAGCAGTAGTGAATTCAATGTGTGTGTCCATGTCCGATGCAGGCTGTGAGGACAACATTTGTAAACCTGTCTTTGTGAGGACAATTTCATCTTGGGGGTAAGACTTGGTTTTAGGGTTAGGATTAGGTAAAGTTTTAGGTTAGGTTTACGTTGCAGTTTTAGGGTTGTGTATTCAGTTTTAATGGATAAGGTACATGAAGGGGCTAGAGGATGCATTAGTCTCTGTCAGTGTCCTCACTAAGATGTTTTACAAGAATGTGTGTGAGTGTGTGAGAGCGACATCTACGGTATTACTGTTGTCGTGGGGACCTAAATCTCTTCATACAGCAGATTGGACATACATGTGTGCGTGTGTTTCTATGCCTGTGTGTGACGCAGCTCATGCTTGCCATCTTTTTCTCCATCATCGAAGCACACACAGCTTGCAGGAAATAAAACGTGTCTCTGAGAGTGTGTGTGTGTGTGTGTGTGCGAGTGCAAAGTGTTCCGACGCTGACTTTTCCGTACTCCTGTGCCTTTCTCTAATGTACCTGTCACATTCTTGATAAATGGCTGCATGTATATTTTAAGGTTCACATGGCAAGCATGTCACCTGCTTTCCCTTTTTGGCATCATGATTGATCAGTGCTTTTTCCTGAGGTGCGTTCCACCAGATGAGGCATTGCTCCGGTCACATGGGGTAGTTTGAATATAAATTGCCAGAAAAGAAATGCAAAAGTACTTCATTCATTTTTTATTATCTGTTTAATTTGAAGTGGCCAGTTTTGAAAGAACACATATGAATGATGGAACATATGGGTCAAACTATGATTTCCTGCTAGCACGTTGATGATGGTGATGTGTCTTTTTTATACAACAGGCATTTTGTGACTGTGGTGCAGCACACATGCAAAATACAACAGCTTATGCACAATTATACATTATACCAAAGTTTAGAAAAGGCTATTACAATGTAACTACAACTAAATCATCTGGTCTCACAATAACATACTTGGAACACTTTTAAAAAGTGTCAACAATAACAATCTTACATTTCTATAGCAGAAATACTTTTAGGATGTGGCTTACTTCTCACAGCACACAGCCATCAATCTGATTGGAACCAGAATAGCGGGTTATCCCCTTTTACCTATTTTGGTAAATAGAATACCATAAAATGGTAAAATGCTCAGGGGTTGAACAGACTTGTGACCCTAGTCTATAGGTGACACTTGCTGCCAATGCTGGAAGAGCACATTTTCTACTGATGGGACAACTGTTTCATAGAATAGCCATCCATCCAGTAATATTATGAGATGGCAGCACACTGAACTATGCCGTTTACTGGGCATTAAGATTCATGATCTTTCTGTTGAAGTGCAGTACCACAGACAACCATCATTAAAAAGCACTAGATAGCATATGTATGCACTTACGCTTGCTGTAAATACTGCTTTGGGAAATGTGTGTTTGTAGAAAATGCTTTTAATGTCTGGACCAATGGTTATTGGGGAACAGGGCCCTGGGCAGTTATTGCTCCACTCTCATACTGTAATACTGCCGTGTTTATTAACTCTGTAAATGTTTGTCCTGTTTTGTAGGGTCTGTTTATTCTGTAATCACAAATCAATTGATTAAAGTGAGCGAAAGAATTGCATGTTGACAAAGCCGCCGTAAAGGCTCCTCTTCTGTGGATGGAACATTTGTGTCCTATTTGAAGTCTTCTCTACCACCAGGACAACACAGAATGTATAGAATACAAAGTGTGGGGTTGTCCTGGATGTATATCTGTGTCCCTCTAGGCTGATTCCCGGCATGAGACATTACACAAACATGACGGGTCAAAGAAGAAGATTCATTTATTTATGAAATAACAAGGAAAACAGAATGTCATATTACAGCCCAGTAACCCAAGGGAATATGTTCATATCTGATAATTTCACACCTCTTGATTTATGTCCAGTGCCTAAATCCAGTGCCAATTCAGAAAGTAGTGTGTCCTTCATGGAGCACAGCAGAAAATAACGAAGGGGAGGACTGGTTGGTGTACACGTGAAGGACATATAGCTTTTACAAGAGGCTGGGGACTACTGTACATCCCATTAAAGACCTTCAGCAAATATTTTTATTGAAGTGTACCCTCAGCCCTCAGCCCCATTTTTTGTGCAGATGGATACAATGTTTTGCACTGATCATGTCCTGGGGTTCATGTTTTGCAATAGCAATGCATATAAAATATTTTAATAGTGTATTGACTATAATCACATAAAGCCAAAATACATGTCCAAAAGTTTGAGTAATCCATTAGAAACTTTAATAACACACACACAAAGTTGTAAAACCAATATATTTATGGTGCTATTTGTCCAAAGACATTTTATTTCCACTGAACTGTTTGCAGAGGAATATTGTATTTAAATACATTGTGCCTTGACCATTAGGCCAGCAGATGCCCCAAGGGGTCCCTGTAATGTATAATATGCCACTGAACAGTTGTATTGCCTTTTTTTTTTTTTTTTTAAATACAGTATGTATATTAAATATTTAGAACACATTTTGGATATTGGCCAATTCTAAATCAATACCCCAAGCCTGGTAGATCCATCAAGAAGTAAAGAAGGAAGGAAAACCAAAAAAAAACATTTAAAGTAGCAAATTGTCATGCATAGACATGTCAAATATCCATGGATACTGAAGTGTCCTTAGCTTCATTATAAGTGTTGTAAGCATCACATTGACACAGCGAAATAATCTTAATGACCTGTAAATGACCTGCAAACGACATTTCTTTAGAGTAATCCTTTTTTTCTGGGAACATCATTGCATCACGACCATATGTCTATGTGGTGGACATGACTCATTAAGAGGACGATGACCCGTGGTGTTTTTGTCCTGATTACCCTTTAGCTTTGGACAGGGACACAAAGACACACAGTCAGAATATTGGCTGCTTCTGAATGACAAACACTTGGGATTGCTTTTTATTCATCTGTGTCCTGATCAGTGCAAGGACATGTTATTTACACCTGAACACAACATTCACTACATTTCATCTCCGCGGTGTTTAGACATGCTGTGTCGACCTCACTGTGCCATAATCGATGGTGGTCCATCGTGTTCAATGGGTTTTTAGTTTTATTTATTTTCAACTTCATTTAGTGACTAAGGAATAAAGGCGACATAGAATGCTTGTATCACACATATATGTTAGTTATGGAGGTCTACTTACATATATTAACTTTCATGGTTAAAAACCTCCTAATCGCTGAAAACGAGCCGATCAAAATATTTCCTCACTAACGCTCTCGTCAGCCGCGCTGTTTCAGACCAAAACCACACCCCCAGAACGTGGACTGTGTTGTGATTGGCCAGCCAACGAGAGCTTTCCCACTGTCCTGTGATTGGCCAGGTACCTGGAAGTGACGTAATAGATAGGCCAGCTCCTAGATACACAGCTCCCCCTCTGGCACGGTGGATGCTCTGCATCTCAGCAGCTACAACGAGAGTAGTTCCTCTTCTTCTGCGGTTGAATGTACGCAACCCGGATGTGCCCGGACTAGTACCCGCACCAGGAGACGCTACGGTGGTGAGAGGAGTGGTGAGGATTTCTGATGACGACATCAAATTAAGGAAGTGCCGATCCGCTTCGCAGAGCCCAGGAAAACAATACAACACTATTTTCTCAGCAGTGGCTGAACTGTTGTTCTGAAACTTTAGGGTTTCATAAACGAGGTAATGACGCAGATACACACACAAACGCAGCGTTAATTGGAGCTTCCGGTCTATGTCGCCTTTAAAATAAAGAGTTTATATAGATTCATCTTCAATGGGAAATAACACATTGCCATATTTTTTTTTGTTTGGATAAGAGCAATGTGTATTAGCGTATATAATAACTATTTCATGGTTCAACTGACATGTAGGAAAGTGGGGGACAACTTCAATTTGAGCACTTTAACTGGCGGTACGTCAGTGCCAGCCTCCTGCAGAGGGGGTGCATGGGTAATGATCACTCAGGGCTATGTTTTAATTCACAGCAGATTGCCGCCATATTGGGGGAGCAGGGAGATCAGAGATTAATTGTGCTTAGCATATTTACTTCCTTCATATTTACTTCCACTCGTAATTTTCTAAGTTCAAATACTGACTAATTCATGCATCGAAATTGCTTGTTTTGAGAATGTTGTGCTGAAACAATTGCGCTGAACTGCAATAAGGGGAAATGGAAAACATAACCGTAATAAGCTGTTGCATACATATTCAGAGTATATGCACTACTGTGCATAATAACCTTGCCTGAAGCTGCTTCATTGTTCTCGAGCTGCAGCTCCTCTTAACTACACGTTATTTCCACCTACCTGCTGCTCGGAATAGTGAAATAATTTAGTCACATATGCTGAATTGGCAGATTTTTAGATTTTTTTGGGGGGCATTTAATGAGGAGTTAGTGAAAGTGGGAAAAAAGAAATGTACTAATGTCAAACTGAGGCCTCTTGTGTGAAATGGTGAGCACAAAGGATTTCACTTGAGCTAATGTTAAATGACTTACCGAAACTAATTTGGGACCATACTTGAAACCTGTTTATTCATGTGGTTTCGTATATGAAGGTACTAGGTATAGACCAGTAATAAACAAGTTTTAAATTATTATATTTGTAAAAGGCTGACCCATATCAAAAGTAAATAATATTGATTACATAAAGGATCATAAACAAATATAGTAAATAAAAAAATGCATATAATGACATTATTTATACTCTTTGTGGTCAAACTGATTTTAAACCAAAACAATCCTGTCAAACCTGCTCTTATTTTCACATCAATACTATCCAATAATTTGTTCATCACCAGAAATGAAAATATAACAGTTATCATGCGTTCATTGCTCCTCACAATCATTGCAATAATTGTTATGTTTGTACATTTATTCAATGGTATTTGTGTATGTTTTATACATTTTTATACTGTATATGCAAGTTCATGATATAAGCACATCATATACATATTGCTGTTCACATTGAAATATAACAGCCAGGCACACAACAGGCCAGGTCTAAACGTTTGTGCTTCTATGTATATTTGTACTTTTACAAACAAATACCCCATGACAGCAAGTGCATGTTATAAATAATGGCATCCTGGATATGGTGATTAAAGACATGAGGACACTGTTGATGGTGAAGTGAAGGATTCAGAATTCTGATGTGTTGATCTGAATCATTTTTTGCCCGGCGACTTTTCTCCCTCAAGGGCACATTTCACCAAAAGGAAAGGAAGTGCCAAGAGACACTGAAGGAGGTTGAGGAGTATCATGAAAGCAACTACCTGAAAATGTTGCTGCTGCTGTAGGAGTGCATTTCCTTTTAACCCTAAAGGCTCATTGATTCTTAACAGCGGAAGGAGTCATCTCTCTGTACTCTGCAATCATTTTATCCATGTTTGTGCACATCTTATTTAAGCATAAAGACATGGATACACAGACAAAACAGAGCAGTACCTCTGGAAACCATGTGGGCACAATATTCAACTGTTAATACAAGCTGACTAAAAGACACAAAGGTTACATTTCAATGGTAGGGAGAGACTTAGCAATGATAACATTATGGTAACCCCCTCCATCACCATGAAGGTTGTTTTTTGAAGCTTGACTTTGTGCGAATGTACTGCCTAATAACAATGTAAAGGATGCATTGAAATATGTGGGTAGTGACGGTCACATCATTCAAATCTAACACATCTTTTCATATGTAGAGGTAACTTGAGTAGGTCTGAACAGAAGCATCTCCTCTGCATCTGTTCAAAGCATCTACCTTGAAAATGTACAATCAAGTACACGTGGAATATACAAACTCAGATTGAGTCACTGCAACTTGCTACGTCATCTTAATATTAGCAGGGTAAAGATGATGCTGTATTTACGACAGCTATACCAGTGTAAGGTCATGGCCTTAGAGATAATCTATGTTGTGATTAGGCAGTATACAAACAAAATTGATTTTAAATGATTTGACTTTGGGCCTGTGTGATGATTTCTCTTCTTGTGCGATGTGCTGTTGGAATGCGCTGCGCACTCACTCAGTGAGCTGCAACTTGTTGATGTAATGCAAAGTGACACAAAGATAACCAATTCTGCAGTAATCATCTGTCCACATATACAAACTGACTGCCCCGTTGCCATGTCCTCAGCTCCGGAATGATGATGAATGGAGGGGTGAGGGGTTGTCATGGGAATTCAAATTAAGGTAAATCGTGCTGGCTAAAAGTGTGGTTGAGATGTACTTCTAAATCTACTCTCTCTGTATCCCCCTCAACCTTTCAGTATCAGTTCTTACTGTGGTCTACCATTAAACTTGCACTAAAGTCAGAGAAAAGGTGGCGGTACAAGTCTGAACGCTGGGAATAGGACACATTTCTACCAAAGAAGAAGACAACAATGCTACAGCTCTGAAAGGAGTCGGGGTGTCAGCCGATTCAAGGAGGTCGAGGCTCGGATGACTATCCTTGGCAACTACTTCTTTTGTTATCAAAATGTTTATTTTCTGCTTGTGAGGGGGTCTTACACTCCACCTAGTGGTCGGGAGAAAATTCAGTTTGTGCGTGCACTGTCCACGCGCGGTTCCAAAATCTGGGCTCTGGTGATGACACAGTTTGCGTCATGTGAACAGTGCACGTTGGCTCTACGTGAACTTTGCGCGGAAGTATAACAGGGCCTGAACTACATAGCAGACAGGTGACATTTGGCTCAACAGTTATGATCTGGTGCCGTTGCTAAGTAACATACATTTGCCCTCTACATGCCACAAAATGAAAATGTACTTACACGAAACAGGTACAGAAATTGACATTTTATTGCAGTTTATTGCATAAATACTAATAGTCAGTGTTATTAGGGTTGTGAGAGCTAGTGTTGGTTCAAGTTGGGTTCAACCTGCCAATCTGAGCAGCTACAGATTTGAGGCAGAAGAGGTGCTGACGGTGAAGATGGTGAAAGTGTGGATGTAGAGAGCTTGTCAAAAAAACAAGAACTTTCAGTTATACAATATGTGCATTTACAGTACTGTAAAATACTGTACTGCCTTGAAATCAATAATAAAAAGAACAAAGCACAATCATTTTCCACTGACAAGACAACAATGCATCATCTTCTTTGAAGGTAGCTAAGACTTGGTGCTTGTCACTCGGTGTAAGGAAGATGTTCCTTTTATTCAGTCCCTTTTTCTAAGTTACTGTAAATTGCACATCATAGAGTACATATTACTGGTGGTTTAGATCAATTCTCAAGAGCAGACTCAACTGCACTACTGTAAAACAAATAAAAAGGGCTCTATTATACAGATATAACCTGATCTTTGTGACCGACAGTAATTTACACTGAGGTCTAATGCTGTTAACAGAGTAAAGTGTAACACATTGACAGAGCCTTTGAGAGTCTTTCTCTCTCTTTCCTCTCTGAGCATTAAAATCCTCTTTGTTAAATGCAATAAGCAAGTGCACCGAAAATTGGCAGAGTAACTGTGTCAGTTGTTGCGAGCACATGCTAATGGAGTGTCACATAACAGCAACTATTGATGGCTGAACAGCAGCTTAGGACTCGGCTAAAAGGATCACAATGAAAGGAACAACCCACTTGGGAGCCTTTCAGCCGAGGCTTTCAGACAAAATGTTTGAGTATAAATACAAGAGAGGGGTCACAGGGACATTTATTGGCCAACAGATTACTCTCATTTGGTGAAAAAGAGTGCGACACACGGGGAATCCTCATGACAGCAGAGTTCTCATTGTACAATGCAGATTCCTTCTTTAAATTCTGAATCAAACTGTACTTCTTTGTGTGGCCACTTCCTCATTACAGTCTCTGTAGAGACTTAGGATGGTTCAACAGGGTGGAACGTTTCTCTTTTCATTTTTCCCACAATGAGTCGTGCGTCTCAGCTGTGTTTCCCACTATTTGGTAACAGACATCTTTTTTTTTTTTTAAAGCACTTTAAGCGTTTAAGTTCTGTAATTCTTAAGTTGTATTGTGACCGACACAAAGCTATGGTGTGCTCTCCTGGTCGCTAACCTAGAGGTTTGTTTCTAACCTATACATAGCAGGCCGTTAAGAAGTTCTGAAAATACTATTTTTCTTACTTTCTCAACTTAAGTTTGCAACGTTATGCAAAGTGCGAGACATCTAATATTGTCCAAAATTATACAAATGGTCTTCGGTCTCTCCAAAGACGTCAGACCTCTGGAGGTAGGTAGTAAGGTAGTAAGCACTGTGGTTTATCATAATCATATGGGGGGGTGGATGATCATTGTTGATAAGAACCCCACAAAAACAACAGAAAATGTTTCCCTTTTCTGTGCTGCCCACATGTAGACTCTTAAGGCAATTGTGTTGCTAAGGCCAACAAAAACTGATACAACCATGTAGCTGTGAATATTTGGTAGAGTCACACATACAGTCTAATCTCTTGTACTGTTGCTTTTTGTTGAGGAGCACTTTCCATACGGATAACCTTTCTTGTGAGCTCTAGTGCCTATTCAGCTGAGTGGCTCAGTTTGGGAGCAGCAGGTGTCTGTCACAGTGGAGGCAGGGGGTGAGTAAGGGCCGTAATCTCACTCCCACCCCCCCCGCCACCGACATGGCTCACTACAACATCATTTATGAAACGCAGAAGGGGAGGTGAGAGGGGGAGATACCATCTGAGTTTCTGGGACAGATGAGGTGGAAAATAGAATGTGAAGCAACATGGTGACACAGCTGAAACAGGATGTGGCTGTGTGCACAATGGCTGTGTGGGTATTAAAGAGGTATATGTGACAAGAACCCACAAAAGAAAACTCCAATTTAAATTAAACCAAATTAAATCATTCCAACCTACAACGCTGGACTTGTGAGTCGCATGAAATCAAATATAATGTGTTTCAAAGCTAAAGTGAATGTCAAACTCAGCAGACATTCGGATTCAATTCACAATTTGCAGGCACAGGAGATTTAGGTATTTGTTACCTAATACAGCGAAGTGAGCTGGATTCAAATGAAACAGATGCTGTTGATTGAAAAGTATCTTTGGCTGCTGCCTTTCACGTGCTGCTCACCTCCATCACCGCTCAACAGTGGTGGAGATCTGTGAGCTCATGGGCAGGAGGCACACGGTGTTACCTGCAAAGAGATGCTGCAAAGGAACACTGTGCCTCATGGAAATAGCTCAGACGCTGTAATCTACTTTGTGCTACTCAACTTGAAATACCTGAGTGGATTATTTTGACTTGCCATAAACTCTGATGAGCTAGTGTCTTATAACGTCAGGTTTCTTTCTCTGTAAATGTTTATTTTTGGTCAGGTGCAAGCCCAGGTCAAAACCCTTGGATCCCGATGCATGACAATACTGTACGTTACTCTGAATTGTTCACTTGTTTCCTGTAATGTCCTCAGCATTTATTTCTACATAGAGCTGCATCATGACTTCCTTTCTCTTTGATAGCTCAAAAGATTGCTTGGGGCAACAGCAGTGCTTTGTATTAGTAAATGTTCTGTTCATGTGGGTGGCATCTTGAACAAATCAGTGCTTTTATCTAAGTGTTTGTCTCAGTTAATGATGTTGATGGGGCAGGGACAGACAAAGGTATAGACACACATGCAAATTCATAATTTCAGATTGACTTGACAGCATTTTCTATGACAACACCACTGCCATCAGCAAGTTAGAGTCAAATGTTTTTCCCAAGGACATATCAGCATGCACACCAGCGGAGCCAGAGGTCAAACCACTTAGATGATCCATTCTGCCTGTCCACAGCAGCCCCTATATCTAAATCTACTCTCCATTATTAAGTACAAAAACAAGAATACTTCTCAGATGATTCTTTATCTTGTGTAAATCATCACATGCCTATAACCCAACTATCCACAGGTCAAAATGTCTTTCTGAACCGAAACAAACTACAGGGTTGATTTCTTTTAATAAAAATGTCCTTTTAAGGTCATAGCCCAGGAAATGAAGGTGTCTTTTCCAGCCATGTGCTAGTGCTGTGACTGTATTGAGCTGCTGTGTATGTCCTTTTGCTAAGGGTGACTAACTCCTATTGATTTTCAACAGCGACCCGTGATAACACTCATTTGGGTGATATTGAATTGGGGGAAGCGGAAATTTGATAACAATTCCGGGCAATTTAAAATTGAGATTGTGCGAGTTGTTTGGTCGCATTCTCTGCCTCCTTCTCTCATCTCTGATAAGGCACAACAACCTTGATGTCAACAAGGTCACACATTAAGAAGCTGTCTATTGTGGAAATGAATTGGATACATGTGACAATGTATCAATAGTGGCAGAATAGGGACAGAAGTGAAGCAGGGCAAGCTCCCAGGGACAAACAGATAAACCCAAGCTGCCACGTCCGTCAGATATACGGCGAGCCCTCTCAAGATGTGAAGAGTGCTCTAAGTGTGGGGGAAGAAAAAGCATAAGAGATACCCTTCATTTTCAAATTAACATTTGAGACGTGACTTCTTTGTAATTCTGGCCTAAGAGATGAAGGCTCTCCTCACCACACAAATTATTCTAAAACATGGACACACAAATGCACACACTTTCTAAGATACTTATTGTCAGAGTGATAAGCAGAGGAGTGTGTACTCCACTCTTTTACAGATTGTAGGACCAATTATGACGGACTGAGATACAGGATGGAGATGATCTGCATATAAATGGATCAGAGAACCACAAGGGAAAAGGGCTTTATACTACATAATAGGGCAATAACATTACACCAGAATACATGTATAAATGTATGCATTCTACTATGTTTTAAACTGAATTTGAATTTTCTTGTACTGTGTTCATAATTGTGTTGCTATGACTGTACAATTACAAAAATGCTCTGTGCCTTTTAATATATATGAGTGCTCAGACTTTACCCGAATAAAAGGCAAGGCAAATACTCTCTCTTTTCCACCACTTTGATTTGTCCTCCCCCATAGAGATGGACCCTTTTTCAATTGCCTCTTGATAATCCTGTGATAAAGTGACTGCTGATCAAGAGATGTCCACTTTGTAATCTTGAAATCCACAGGTAATTATAGTGCAATCTACAGATAATCTAATCTCTTATCTTCCCCACATGTGACATAATGAGAAATCAAAGCAACGCTTCAGGTGACAAAATCAAAGGACAGGGAATGTGTTTACCATGTATAACATGACATGTTGGGGCTGGACCCCAGCAGTTTAAGTCAAACACCACTAGACATACTAATACTAATACTAATAATAATAATAACAATAATAATTATATACATATGTATAAATAATCATTTGTGTGTGCACCATTTAGCAATGTCAGTGCTGTGGGACAGATGGTTGCATGTCTTCTACTCCGTCTCTAACAAGCCCTCCTCTGTTGTTCTCCTGAAGTTGTGTCCATTTTTTCCATAAACTGTTTGTTTTGTCTGATTCAAGGGTCATAAACACATCTGCTGCACAACTTCTTTATCTCCTCGAAGCATATCTGTGAAGTTTAGTGGGACGTGGGAATCCCCAGCAAAATTCATGACAATTTTATCTCATGATGCGAGTAGGCAGTTATCCAGCTATCTGCATTCTACACCTCCAGCTTCAGCAGCACTTGGACTCTGATCGCTGTGTGATCAGCCCCCATGAGATCTGGGGCTTTACAATACATGTGTAGTCAGTATTTTGGAAAGTAAATACTGTACTGTGTCATCTAATGTTTGATCACATTGACAAATATATAAAGTGTTAATAAGCTATATAATAACCTAATTATGAAAAATGTTTAAATCCTTCATAAATAGCAGTCTTGTGGTTAAGTGGTAGGAATGCACTGGCTGAAAGCTGAACTTGTGAAGAGATACAAACCTGTAACATCGCTGATTAGGTGAATACAATCAGTTTGAAAATCTCATTATGCGCGCTGCATTCTTAATGATACTTTCTGACTTAACGGACTACTGTAGGTAATATTGATTTTAGAAAAGTGTATGATAGCCTGCTCAATGTAAACAGCAAAGATACACTAACGTGTTTTTCTTTTTTGCCATCAAATGTGTTTTTTCATTTTCATGCTCCGTTAAGAAAATGTGTAAAAAGGAGCTTGATGACTCAGTAATGATGTTAGGATGCACTTACTGGCTTAAATTTCCATATTAATGAGGGTATCACAAAGAGCTTCTTACCTCACACGACAAACACAAACACTAAGTTCCCCTCAGTGACAGTGACTAATTCGAAGGCTGCACCTTTAAAAGCAGCTTCTCAGGCAGAGCCATTCGCAGCAAGTGCAGCCCCTCGTTTGTTAAAATGAGCACCCTGATGATTGCCATCAGTGCTGAAGTGATTGAGCTGAGTGAATCTAAGGTAGAGAAACTCTGTGGCCAATGTGGAGGGAATGAGGCGAAAAAATGGAATCGAAAACAGGCACATCTAAAAGCAGCAATAAAACTGAAAGAACTGCAACAAACAAAATGAGAGGCAAGAGTAAAGCATGGCACGTGTCGCCTGCACATGCCCGGGCACTCCACGCATTTCCTCATTTGAACTATGATTCACACTTTGTCCAGATAATTTATCCCAACAGAAGATTGTCTTCTTATCTACTGGAAACACAATGGGTTTGGGGCATAATAAAGTACTTATTATTATTATTTGATGTTTTTAAATCAGTCCAGTTTAAGTTTTTAAAGGTACTTTTTCAAAATGTTTCACAGTTGAATTAGTTGTTGTTTTTCAATGGCAAATAAACACTTGATAATAGTTTTATTTTTATTGTGATTTTTTTTTACCATTGGGAGACAGTAGCAATAAGCTGTACACCCCAAACCAATGGCAAGCCATACACTTTCAATCCTATATCGACAACTTGTAATTGGATAGTAGCAATTTAATATTGTTTTATTTCCCCCCTTATTCCTTTCACCCCAACCAGTCGAGGCAGATCGAGGCTGCACATTTTTGAGTCTGGGTCTGTCGGCGATTTCTTCCTGTTAATCTCTCCACTGATGCCCATAGCGCTAGCTCATTTTGTGAATTGCTGGGTTTCTCTGCTCTCTATTATCTTGTCTATGTACAGTGCCTTGAGATAATATATGTTGTGATTGGGTGCTATACAAACACAATTGAATTGAATTGAACTGAATTTAATTTTAGTAGTAATTTTACATGTAACACTTATGCAGCAACATTTTCATTTGTCTTGTGTTCCATGTGTGTTCCCTTAAATTCTATATTCACACTCACTTAGCTCTGGTTTTTGTCTCTTCTCTCGAGGGAAACATGTGGCCCTTTAGCCGGTAAACGCTCCACTTTGTTCTGCAGCAGATGTTACCAGTGTGTTCTAACAGCTGACTCATATGCACTCGTCACTTTAATGCTTGACGGTGGGTGGGCCTGACTCTTGGGGGATGGAGGCAGCTATTGGAGGTTAACAATGAAGCAAGAGTTGCTATACCAGTTGCTGCCCACCAGTGACACTTGGTCCTGTTAGCGTAACTAGCAAAAATGGCGGACATTGTTTACATTCTGCGAATGAGGTCCCGTCTCCCAAGAGTGGGTTTAAAAAGTGCCAAATTAGCGTTGCAGTTTCAAGCCTCTGACCAAGTGTCACTGGTGGGCACGTAACAAGAAAAGAATGAAGATATTTCTCGACTCAGGGGAAACTGAGGTTGGGAAGCACACATTTTCAGAAATACTATCCCTATTCTGGTAATACAAAGCTAAAAGCAAATTGGTGAAGTATTCCTTTAAGTAAATTAATGTTGACTACACTAATATATTAAAAACTTAGGATCTGCTAAACCCAAGCAACATGATCTTTCATAATCCCTTACTTACTGCTTGGTGGCAATTTGATAGGAAATCAACTTTGAAGATTCAATTTATTGTACAAATGATGTCCCCTGTAAAAGACTAGGACACAGACTCCTCCCTTTGTCTGTTCAACAGGCAGGTCCCGTGAAGAGGACAGTACAGACCCTGAAGACATTGTATCGTTATCGTGTCCAAGACCTTCTCGCAAAATATTTAACATCCTTTGTGTATTCACTGCAACGTTGCTCTTCACCGATTCATCAACAATCTGAGTATTTTTTCATGTTTTACCCAAACATGGTTCTAAAGAAGACATGGTGACAGAGAGGGGTCCTGTGCATATGAATGGACTGTTGCTGCGACATTGCATGGTTCGCTTGCAGCGTGTGGGGAGTCTGAACCAAGCTCTAACACTCTGAATAATTTACAGTGGAATTAAAATTTAAAGCAAATGTATAAGAGTTTGTTAGCAAACTAAAGGAGGGTCAGGGCTTCACTCGTCACAAATGATCGTGCATTATTTAAAAAAGCTGTAATTATGGCTCAATTAAAAATTTAACATAAGCTTTTTCTTCACAGCGTTGTTTACTCGTGGACAATCTGTTGTCCCCGTTCTCTCCTGGCGAAAGCATGATGAAGGACTGATCCACGGCCTACAACTCTTTGCAGCTCTCTGTTGTCGCCATGCTGCTCCTGAACTGACTGATTGTCTCCTCTCCTATTGTCCTGTGAGGAGTTTACATTGCTGTGGTTTTGGACATCACTCATGTGGCGCAAACAAACAATTTGGCACCATCAGAAAGCATCATGGAGTGTTTCAACAGTGTTACGGTGGTTTCTCCCAAACGGAACAATATCAGATCACTGTTTGAATGGTGAACACCATACTGGAAAAGGTGGTAGAATACAAAAGGATGTAACAGCTGAAAAGACGTCACTGCTGATCACATTAGCTGATTATTTGACCCCAGCAAAATTGCCATTTGTATCTGTGTCCAACTGCAGATTAAAGCTAAATGTTGACAGGTGTTGGTGGCTTTTTTGGACCAGTGAGAACAGGGCTTAACATAACCAGTGTTAGAAATCACAGTGGACGTGTGTGCAGCTGTGCCGCTGATCTGCTGCGTATTATGCACCTGTGTTGTCCGCACAGGGAGGACGTCTGCTGAAGAGCAGCGCGTGTCGCGTGAGTAAACACTGCCACACTCAAACAGTGAGGCTGCAATTGAATAGGAAAGTTAGGGTTTAAACCCTGTTTCTACATTGCTCTTGGCAGCTGTGTTGGCAGTGTGAGGATAGGTAGGATAAATGTGTAATAAATACACTGAATAGAGTATGTTTTGTAACGCGCTTGTCGGAGTGGTTGTCAGAACTTCAAAAGTACCATGCAGGCTATTTAAAAATAAAACAGGTAACAAAAGCCAGGAGTAAATGCAGTCACATGTTGTCAGTGCTCATGACATTTTCCACGGGGGTCACGGAATAGTGGTGAGAAAAGTAGTCAAGAGTGAAGTCCTCTCAGTGCTGAGGGTCTTAGATGGATACAACAGCTGCTGTGCACGGATTCTTTTTCTCTCCTCTAGATCAGATGAGAATCCTTTTATACTCCTTTTGAATTCTGTTTTTGTTTTACGTTACATTCTGTGCGTTTTGGTATTGCATTTGTTTGATGTCATTTAGTGCTGTCACCTATACAAATGTCTCAGCAGCCGACATTCCTTCCCTGCAGCGGTTCATTTTATGGGCCTTTTTCCTCATTTGTTAAACTGTTAGTCCAGATTTTATTTTCTATTTTTTGAAATGCTGTTAGAGCACCAGCCTTTGGAAAGAAATTAAAAGTCTTGTGCAATAGGTAAATAACTAAAATGACCCAGTTTTGCTAAAAGGCTGTCATGCGCTAAGATGATTTGAGGATTTCTACTCTGTCAACAAGGATTCCAGGATGTTTACAGATTAGGGGGATCATTTTCTAAATGCATCTCTGTTCTCTCAGGCGGTAATAATCCAAGATGTTCTTTTGACGCCTTTTAGAGGTTTGATGAGTAAGATTGAGCTTGATGTGTTTTTGTTCTGCTCCGCTCCCTGTTTTCTCCCCTCATCACTTGATGTTTATTTGTTTTAAGGTTCGCACACCCGCTGATGTGAATTCTGCATTTCTACTTATGGCACATGTTTTGCACACGAATAACGCATAGCACACAAGTGTGTCAAACAATGCAGCCAGTTCTGAGCTCTCTTTAAAAACATAATGGCTGTTAGTTTTAAAATAGTTTGCCGCTCACTTTTCGCTTCAGTGTGCCACTCATCTCCTGCGACATGGCTTTGTGAGCCACTGTGCTGATATTACGGTAAAATGAATATTAGTTTTAGTCTGATAATCTGCTACTATCAGGGGAATAATTTAATTCGCAAAAACTGCTGACAAGGTGCAAATTTAATAAGAATTTGAATAAGTGCTGGTGCGGAGCCGCTGTCTGATTGATGCAGCCTCAGGTCTTTGGAATAATTTCCTAGTCTGCTGTGGATTTTGTGATGTTTCACTATCAATGATTGTTCAGTGGGAGATATCTGGTGTTTGTTTGCACCAGAAACTATTTTTTTTTTTATTCTGCATAATGCATGGAATCTCAAATGCAGGGCTGTGATGTTGAAATAACCGGTATGCTTTAGTAAGGAAATTAGGTCATTATTTATTTCGTAGCAAAACAATGTACAAATCACACTCCTGTCTCTCTCTTCAAACAGGCAGCGCAGTGTAGACTGTAACACACGAAGCCACACACCTGAGGACATTAACATTTTAACACATACTAGATGAAATCATTGATGGGTAGCATGGTATTGCCAAGGCTTTACTTCCGCTCAACCTGAAGTTTGTGAGCGCTGTATTCTAAAGTTGATTGACTGCACTGAGCTGAGGAGATCGCCCGGCTGATGACATAGCAGCCTGTCGTGTTGATCTGGTTATAAACATGTTTGTTCTGAGGCCTTAATGAGGAGGAAGAGCTCAGCAACCAACAGACTGGAAAGTCACATGCCAGCTTCCCTCTAAAGAACTGGCTGGCGTCGGGCTCTCGTTGGCACGTTTACAAGTCTTGTCTCCCCATTTTACTGCACACTGGACTCGACTGACTGGGAAATGTTGATAAGGCTGCACTCGTCAGTAATGAAGGCATTAACAGGTAATGTTAACATCTTTGTGTGTGTGCGTGTGTGCATTCTGATAAGAGACCACATTATCTGACTAGTTTAAAATCAAATGCTGCTATGCTTTCATGGAGTTCAGGGTGTTAAAAAGATGAGGAAGAGGATGTCGACAATGGGAAAAAAATAAATCATTTTTAGCTGGTTTGTTTCACTAACTCCAAAATCAGGATGAAGCAGGTGTACTTTGTACGTGAGCCTTCTGTTAAGTGGCTAAAATCTGTTCTCCCATCTGTCCCTGGTAACACCCATGTTATAAGTGAGTGCGAGTGTTTGGGTCCCAAGCTGCTTTAAAAAAAGAAAAAGAAAAGTGAATAGCATACAGTTTTTTTTATCACTCATATTAACTCCCTAATGAATCTTCCTTCCATTCTAAGTTCAAGAAGGATGATTAAACCTTTTCTTTTTTCCATTATTATTCATTTCCCATGCTCATCTTTCAATAATGAAGCCTTTCAGGACAGAACTATTCAAGTAATCTAGTGAAAATATCAGTGTTTTGTTTCATATTGCAATTTATATTCAAAATACAACCGGGAAATGTCTGTTTTTTTGATATTGTGTAGGTGCTGGCAAGGATTATGGTGCAGTTTAGATTCACCTGCTTTTACAGACTTGCAGTTCTTCCTCTCCTGCAGTAGACAGATAGTCCAACATTAAAATGGTGCAGTAAAGTGTTCCCGGCAATGTGATAAGAGTGTATCTTTAATGTCTACGTTTGTTTTAATCCCCCCCCCCCCGCCTAGGGCTCACTACAGTAAACTGACACGTTATGTGTTTGTTGGACTTAACGGTGGCGTGAGCACTACCTGCTTTCATCAGCACATTCAGCCATTCTTTTTAAATGAGTTTCTGTTGTTTAACATGTTTCATAACATTTGCACAGGCAACATACTGACAGCTTGTCTAAGTTACAAAAAAAGAAAAGACAACAAAACAAAAAACCTGGCATCCATCTGGAGTGAATGTAAATGTAGCATATTACTGCTTCGTCAATTCATTATAAACAACTTTATTCTAACATGACAAGGAAAGAAAATGAGTAATTGGATACACATGCATCATAACTGCAGCATCCAAACATCAACACAGCACTGCACTCCAAAACACGAGATTTAGGAAGTTGTATGATATCAAAGTGGCCCAACAACAATGAATGGAATATTTAACTTATTCCAAAAAATGCTACATGACGCCATGTAGATAAATCATTTTGGTGCAGAAATTAAATTAGATTGTGGTATATAACAATAAATACCACAATTCTTCAATAGCAAAATACAGTAGCAGAGGTTAATTATATATATATATACACATATATATATACATATACATATACATATATACAGTAAATAGATGTTTTTGGATTGCAAAAAAACAGCAGCAATATCATGAAACAGTAACGTTAGAGCAGAGGAGTAAACAGATGACTACTCTTCTTATTTACCCTTATCACTTTCATAAAGAACAAACATTTCATTTCATTTCACCAAGTTGATTACTTTCACAAATTAAACCACAAATGGCCACGATCGTTGCTATATATATATATAGATATAGATATAGATATATACATATAGACATCTTCCCAACTCAAAATAGATATTTCTCACATGTTTGCATGACTGGATCATATGGATCGAATCAAATGAATGAAATTCAAATTTATAAGATAAGATAAGAAGTCCTTTATTAGTCCGGCAGTGAGGAAATTTACATTGTCACAGCAGCAAAGACAGTAATATAAAGATAATAAATAATAAACACGTATTATAGAAAGATATTAAAAATGCAACTATAAAAAGTTAAACAAATAATGAAGGTTTTCCAGAATATAATACAGTATAGGCTTGATATTTACAGTATAAACAAAGATTGAATCACTTTATAATGCAGTATAAAAGTATGTAAGAGACAGATTATTGATTGACAGACAGGTGATTAAGAAAAGGTAAATAAATATAATGAAGTAAGATATAGAACATGAAGGAAGGAAACATCCATACAGCCAATCCCAGCTGATTGGGTGAGAGGCAGTGTATACAGTATGGGAGGATTCAGTGAAAAACATCAACAACAACAAAAGAATCAAAATACTCAGTCGTTTGACAAGAAGCCTTAAAAGCAGTCACTTGAAACAGAGACTGTGGCTTACAGTGACTCTAACCTCTTGGGTATCTGGGCTTGCGGCCAGTGGCCCTGTTTGATAATCCATCCATGCCTCTGCACTGTGCTGTGAAACCCCCCTCACCTTGTGCCAAACACAGCTCATATCATTGGTGATGTGCAGGGAGTCTAAAAGAGACACAACATATTCAAGCAATAAATTGAATATTTAACTATTTTAACTGAAAAAAAAACAAACATTTAATCAGATTAACACAGGGACAAACTAATGCTTCATACTGAAGTAATTGTCCTTAAGGCATCCACACTAGAAAATGATGAGTGAACTTGATCGTTTGGATTAGTTTACCAGTAAGAGCATCGTTTAGTTCCCTATATCTCTTGATTTATTTGCAGTACGTAATATAAAGCGACTGGTATGGTACACCATGTACTTCAATGTCTAAATGTTATTATCCTGAACCATATATTTTTCAGAAAACCATAATTTTTAAATTTTAGAACACCCTGACACATCAGATGTGCCCCAACTTTTTCTCCTTGCTGTTTAATTCAGATTGAGCTAGACTGCCGTTTGTTTTAATGTGCTTTTATCATGCAATGTATCGGTTTAATTTTTATATTGTTTTTATATTTTTTTACGTTTCCTATTTCACTGATTTTTATTGACGTCATTCTGTACAGCACTTTGGTCAACCTCGGTTGTTTTTAAATGTGCTCTATAAATACAATTTTAGAGTTGAGTGGAGCAAAATATGCAAAACCATTTCAAAGTATAACCACACTCATAATGTTATATTGTGCGTCATATAACAAAAAAAAAAAAATAAAACAGATGTATGTTTATATGGGGAAGGGAGAGGTGGTGTTTATATCAGCACACAGTTTGTCAATGAGTGCACAGAATACCAAACTGTGAAGAGATCCTACTCCCATTGTACAAGTGTCCATTTCGGATATGAAATTTCCAATATCATCTGTCCATTAACACCGAGCGCATTGAAGACGACGTGGTTTCTGAAAGCATGAAAAGTTGCAAGTCAAAGTCAACATGTGGTTATTACGGTAATTTCACTCGCGCCATTGTAGGAAACCCGCATTTCAGCGTCTTTGTCACCAGAGAGGAGAGAGTTGGAAAAACGTCTGTACGTAGTTTCCATCTTTTGGCCTGTTTTTGGACATTGAGACAAAGACTGATTCAAACACTGTTCAAATTTAAATTTCTGGTGTTCATGTACAAATACAATGTTTTTTCTAAGTAAAACTATTTGTTTTTCCTCATTTTAAATTGTTAATACACATGCAGTAAATTGTATCTAACTTTCAGATATTGAAAGATATTCTGGAAAAATAGGCATTTGTACTTTTTTTACGCAAAGGACATTTTCTGACTCCTTTATGGTTAAAATAAGCAATAAATAAATAAATTCCTGACCGACATTTTGAGGCTTAGGTGTTGAAGGGTTAAAAGTTGTCCATAACAATTTTGTTCATTTCTTTTTAGGAGTATTTTCTGAAACTAAGCAAACAGCTGCAGATTACAGTCAGCTCATGTTCACACCAGCATCAGCAGGGCCAGTAAATGGTTGTCTTATATACATTGCTCGCTGTGAAGGACACAGCTAATGTACAGAGCTGAAGTGCTTCTTTATATAGATAGATAATGCTTGCTTTCAAACGATCATGTAGAAGTGTGAGTGCAGTCTCGGTAGTTTCTCGAAAAAGCACACATAAATGCACGAGGACACAATCTTCCACAGCTTTTACACTTGCGAGAAAAAAAGACGCAGGGTTCAGGTGGGCCTGCATGAAATTAACATTAAAGATGACAGGAGAGGGAATCAGGGGAGTCCTAATAAGCTCCCCTCCTCTCCAAAGCATGTGAAAATCCCACTTAAAGGCATCGCAGGATTTAAAAAGGTGGCGATGGCATGGGATCGCTCACTGCGGGTAATGGGGAGATGAGATCAGTGAATGACACCTTTTGTTCTCGTCCCAACAGCTAGAGGATGGTGTCTGCTGAGGGGAAGGTTTCATCACGAAAAGGGCGAGACAGAATGAGAAAAAAAAGCTTGACATCACACAAGTTGGATACATTTAAAAGTGAGCAATGTCATCCCTCGATTATTACAGCCACTGAGCAAAAACAAATGTGTAATTAAATAAATAACACCCCCGCACACACACACACACACACATTTAATTGTTTCCCTGCTTAATTTGCGTGTGAGTGATCAGAGTGACCTGACATCAAGACGGAGGACACATGGCTTCCAGCTGAGCGCTGCAATTGGCTCACCCACCCATGGGGAACAGCACTTTCTGATTGGCTGCTCTAGCCAAGGGTCAACAGTTGCAACATCCAAGGTCACACTCAGCAAGGCTTTCTTGTTTTCCTTTTTTTTTCTATCTTGGAGCTGATCAAGCTTCAGGAATATTCACTGACTGTAAAAAGAGCAAAGATCCTTTAAAGCCTGTGCCATCTCAGGCTTCAGATTGTACTGATATGGTAATGAGGCAGGATTTAGTCACAGGGCGTCCTTGCACTTCTTTGCAAGACATTTTGTTTGAAGATGTTTTTTTTTTTTCTACTCTCAACCTCAAGCATCATAGGTGATTTGATTTGATTGGAAATGAATTGCCAATACTTGTATCAAATTAATGGTTTGCATGACCTGTTGTGTATGACAAATATTTGTCCTAATACATGTGAGAAAAATGCTTACATATATAATATAATGGCTGCTGTAACTGACAGTTTGTTACGATTAACTAATTAGGTTTAAGATACTATGACTGTCATCTGGTTAAGACATGAGTTTTAGAACTTTGTGTTTGATTCCTTGGCTCAGATTTGGGTATTTTCTTTGCATAGAGGCACCGGGCCTCTTTCTACTCTTTCAAAAAAACAAAAGAAACTTCAGCACAATGACCTCAAGAGGAGCTATTAACATTTATTTAACATTATAAAACAGATGGGATATGAACATTTGCAAATCATTTTTAGACAGTGCATTATATACATAGTAAACCTCTGATAATTAATCTTTGCACACACAGATACATTTCATCCTAAAACTGCAAAGGTATTGTTGCTTTTTATGTGCTCATCTTCCAGCTCAGATCAATATGTCATAAAATACAAGCAAACTCAGATTTCCCCTCTGTATTTATCACTCACCAACAAGAAAAGACATGTATAAAGTGACTAAACAGTGTAGGAAACTGTATAACAGGGACCGCACAAGATCAATTTTCAAATAATTACAACACAGAAACAGGAGACTTTACAGATAAACTTCAACCCAACCCTAATCCCCACTATAAAGAGAACCAAAACCTTTGATCCATTCTCTTTCTCCCAGTCTTTGTTATATGTTGTGCTGTATTTCACCCACTCACGTCCAAAAACATCATTCAAGTTAACCCAAGTTCCCAATCGGAAAACAATCAAAACAACCTTGTGAGCTTCCCCGCTCATGGCCGGAAGGAAGAGTCAGCGTTCAGGGGGGTAAATTGCCCGTTTATTCAGGGCACAGGCAAAATGTGGCTCAAACAAAACAAAATCCAACACTAAAGCGCTGCCGTCGCCCTGACGACTGAAGGTCCAATTATCTGCATCACTCTCTGGACACAGACTACTGCAAGAGCCCAGAACCAGGTTACAAGCATGCTTATATAGCTGACTGATTACCTGATGCTGTCCAGCTGTCTGATCACCGGCTGAGCCACTCCTCCCTCTCCTCCAGCAGCGGCCGCCTTAACCACACCCCATTGCCACAAACCTACTCTACCTCTGCAGGTTACGGGTGGGAGAAACACGAGTGAAGGGAGGGGTTGATGGAACGTGGTTGTGGATGTATCTAGCAAACAATACTTAATTTAATTAACATATCTAAAACATCTGCAACTCCTGGAGCTGGGAACAAGCCCAAATACGCAACTACACTTTAGAAACAAGCCGAAAAAAGCTACAACTACCAATATGTGTACACAACTTTCCAGAAAAAAAACAAGCCCAAAGTTGCTTATATCTTGGAAAGAGATTTTTGCTGTGATCCAGGCTACAGCTTTGTCATTGTGATGATGATATCTGGTGCCGTTTACAGCCTGGTATTCCACTGTCAAGTTTGTCAGGTATTTTAACCAAGGCACGATGTTGGAAGCAATAACACTTTCTATGAGGAACCGAAACACCCTTCACACTGTGTGTAGTGTCTGACTTGAAAGCTCTCCAATTGTTGCAACACAAACAGTCTTTGTTGCAATGTAAGTTAAATTCTGTTACTTTGTGACCTTGGCGTTTGAAAGCCTTTGATGGGATTTACCAGAGTAAATCAAACTTAGGATCTAGTAGGCAGTGGACTAGCAACTGGGCTCCTGTAATGTAGCTTCCTGGTGTAATAACAGTGTGAACAGTGGCTTCTGCATTGTGTAACGTGTTGATTTTCATTCAGGCACACCTCTCGTCATTTTAGAGCGACCTGGTTGTGCACTTTACAACATCATCGACTCCCACTGCTTGCAAATAAATGGGAAGGAAAACATGATGGCAGCCACCAGGTATCTCGCCTGGAAATAAAGAGATTAAACTGAGGATGCTGGGGATTGTTTGTCTGAGATTTGAAGTCACAACTCAGGGGATTGAACAGCAAATGCCTGGTTACTTTTTACCAACAAGATTTAGAAACTGTCAGTAAGGCCTTGCCAGAGGTTCTTAAGCACATTAAGGCTCCAAGAAAGTTGGCAGATTGCAGATATACGGTAAACAGAAGCCTGGAAACGTAGACTTTAAAAACAAGCAGTTCACAGTAAAAGAGGAAAGCAAATATTTTGACTTTCCCTAGCATGTGTCAAAAGCCTGGCAGTGTAGTGTTCTGTTGAAATTGTTGTCTTTGGGCGTTTTTGTAGTATGTGTTGTTGTAAATCTGGGTCTTCTTCACTATACTTCCACACTGAGCAACATCTTATTCAATAAATTCACATGCAGAATGACCCTAAGTGTGTTTGAGGCTGTGAGATTTTATATAGGTTGATTTGTCATCTGTTATGACGTTGTTAGTCTTTTACAACAAACAAAGTCAGTCAGTCATCATCTAACCGCTTTATTCTCCACCAGAGGGTCGCGGGGGGTGCTGTGCCAATCTCAGCTACATCGGGCGATAGGCGGGGTACACCCTGGACAGTTCGCCAGTCCATCGCAGGGCCACACACAACTAGAGACAAACAACCATTCACTCTCACACTCACTCCTATGGTCAATTTAGAGTGTCCAATTGACCTAATCCCCACATTGCATGTTTTTGGACTGTGGGAGGAAGCCGGAGAACCCGGAGAGAACCCACGCACACACGGGGAGAACATGCAAACTCCATGCAGAAAGGCCCTTGTTCCAACCGGAGCTCGAACCCGGGTCTTCTCGCTGCAAGGCGAGAGTGCTAACCACTTCACCACCGTGTGGCCCACAACAAACAAAGTGAATGTTTTAATTTGGAAATACCAGTGTAATAAAAGTGTAATGCACAACCCAAGCAGTGGGACCAGTGAGTGGTTACGTTTCGATGTCTTTCACTTTAGTCCCTTTCTGGTGACCCCTCTTGCACAGGTTCACCACGTGACCCTTAGTGGACAAGCAGTAAAGATAATAGACAGATGGATGGATGCAAGTCCTCGTTTCAAACAATCACACATGAACAGCACTTGTATCCATCACTGCAGACAAAAGCCAGATGTTAGCAGGTGTGTGTGGGTTATTTGACCGGTGTGAAAGCAGCTCAACAGGCAAGAGGTGACAATTACCCAAGAAGGAACAGTACCTTTGAGTATCATTAGTACAGTATGTGTGTAGCATATACTCTTACAAAGCTGGAGAACTGATAGCTCAGCTCTTGGTATTGCTAATTGGCCCACTAATTAGACCAATTCATTAGTTTAGAATGCACTGAGAGAAACCAGGGAACACTCACTCACTGAAGGCTCCACACTAAATATATTCTCCCCTGTCTCCAGTCTACCATATTTAATGTGACACTAGCACTTTATTGCAGATATAAACAAATTGGCTCAGGGGAATTATGCTGCAGCTTCTATGCAGAGTAGTCTGTTACCACAGATATGATATGAGAAAGACGAAGCTAAAGCAAGCTGGCATTTTCTCTCTCTCTCTCTCTCTCTCTCTCTAAGTAGTGCATAAAGTAGGTCATGAATTTCAGAAGTGCAGATTACCATTTCCATACTCAATCCCATTAATCAACACCTCCAACCACTGAGTCCCACCAGAGAAAACAATGAATAAGTGTGTGTTACTTTGGAATTAATCTATTAATCAAATGGCGCATGAAGAAGTACCTGTGACACAGCATTGGCTATGGGACAGTGCACAGTGGGCCGTGGTAATGAGCAAACTGCATCTCCACCTTCCTTTATAGTGAGAAACACTGAAGGGGTGAAGTTTTTATTAAGGATACGGATTAAGGATATACCAACTAAAAAGAGACTGCACACTTCACACTGTAAAAAAATTAGAAAAAAAATTGGTAGGACTAAGTGATAAGTGAAATAAGGTATGTAGTCCCCAAATGACTTACCTTAACTTATTGTTTCCAGTTGTTGAGCTTAATAAAATATGTTCGACATGCAATCACCACTTCTGGTGGACTGAGAAAGGAAAAAGCAACAATCCAATATATTTTGTACCAGACGCTAAAGTGTGTGATGACCCGTGAGAGACTTGATTGATTGATTGATTGATTGATCACAGTTTATGAGGCTGATAAAGCTATAGGCACTGCAACAGCAGGTTAAACTATAGTGCAATGACTAGTGACTCCATTACTTTACATGCAGGCTGCTCAGTGAAACGATTTCTTTCTAAATCAATGCTCAATGAAAAGTTATTATTACAATGGGTTGAATTGACATCTCTCTCACTAACATATTGCCATACTTGGACACAGCTAAGGTGCATTCCCTGGCCCGGTTGAAGCCAGAACCAAACATGGTATGACGTTAGCTATTGCATTAGCCAGTGGCATTTGTGCAATATTTTGACAAAATAACGAGCTGCAGAATAATGTATTTTTACAGCACTTTGTTCTGCACACAAAAAACATTCCCAGATGCAGCTCTACCACTTACAGGGATTCAAGTTTGAGGGTGGTGTATGGTGTTTCAGACACTGTTCAGTCATTTGCAAAGCTTTAAAACATTTTTTTTTTCTTAGTCAACTGGTTTTCAGGGGTACAGTGCACTTTGGCTTATTCTAACAGGAAAATCACAGGTTTTACAACAATTCCAAAAGTAGTTCAGGACCAGTGGACCAACATGCACACTTAAACTATCATGAACTATGGCTGAGCAGAACAAGGGACTCAAATGCAGGACTCAGAACACGAATCAGTCAGTAACAGAGTTTAATTCCAGGCAGATGTTCGGTACACGGGAGGTCAAAGAAATCAGGCAGAGGTACAAAAACGTCAGGCAAAAAGGCAAGGTCAAAAAAGGCAGGCAAGGTTCAAAAACACGAGAAGACAAGACTATGGCTGTGACAAAGTGTGCTGGAACGTGAGCTATGAACTACAACGAACTGGCGACGAGACAAGACACAGAGGGGAATATAAGCAGTGCTTGATTGGGGAGTGACAGGATGCAGGTGTGGTAGACACAATCAGGGATCAGGTGCACGCCAACAAGGAAGGGGGCGGGGTAGAGAGGAACCTGAAACAGAGACAAGGGTGAGTGATTTCCAAAGTAAAACAGGAAGACAAGACATGGAACATGAAGGGAGACAGATCATGACATAAACTGAAGAACCAGATTAAATCTCAGCCATTGTTAATTTGATTGTTTGCTGTGATTGCCCTACTTTAACCTGTAAAAACATGGCCCATTTCCTGGGGCCCTAAATATTTATTTTTCCCTAGATCGCCATAAGAAATCCCATTTTGACATTTGAGGTTGTCAATACAATTTACCTTCCCCTTCTCCACCTGGCACTATAACAGTCTTGAAGCTGGATGTAAAGCTGCACCTGTGCCCTAACTACAATGTCCACTAGTGATGTGACATTTGCAAACAGCTGCGGGAGCCATTCCCTTTTTAATTGTGCCTTATTAACATGAACCATGAGAACACACGTTTTTCTCAGTTTGACTGACCTGACAGCTGGAGAAGACTCGATGTTTGGGAAACCTCAGTTAACTGGCATGAGACATCCACAGTTTAATGAGGGAGCGAGAGCAGTTGACGAAGCTTGTGAGTAATACAATCTTATACCATGATAATAACCAGCTTCACCATCAGCACAATTCTGTAGGAAGGATTTTATGTGAATGCTATGCGTCAGGCTTGCTGTGCTGTGTGCAAAATAATCTATCACCTCTTTTTTTGTGGAATGGTTCTTGGAAAGGAACAGATCTATATGAAAAGATCCGGCTCCTCTAAAGGAGCCAGAAATACCATCACCATAGCATCCTTTTCATTGAGCTCAAAATCAGCTTTAGTCTTGCACAGTGTAAAAATGGGCTCTCGCACAAAGCTGTATGTTACATATATTAGTGCGTCATTGGTCGGTCAATTTAAAAATGCAACACAGGTTTGAAAATGTACTTTAAGAAAAAGGTTTTGAACCTGAAAACCATTCTGAAATGTCTTCCCCCAGTGACTGAGATACATTTTGAGAACTTTCTTAAAAGTGAAGAAGGACAGACGCAGAGTAACTGATGTTCATGTTTAAACTTCTAATTATAGTCTTCTGTATTGTTTGGGCTGTCTGCAGTATAGGAAGAAGATGCTCCTTTGCTCACTCTAAACCCTATTAAAGGACAAACTGTTTCTATCGTGCAGAAGCAGACAGAGGGAGCAAACAGGGAGGTGATTTTCGAAAAGTTACTAGGTTTGTCTGGACTCAACATTTGACTCTATTTGAGTAAGATGGCTTTTATAACGCCTGTGCACACACTGTTTGCAGTAAGAATGATTATTATAGAAACCACATAAAAGACATAATATCCATTTGAAAAGTTGCTTGGATGTTAATGGAGTGTCATTACTGCAAGTTCCCTGTGTGTCCTACTGTTTGCTCTTTGATCTGTTAAAGTCTGCTTATATCCCTTAAAGCGCTTTCAAGTTTGATAACATTAAAAACTAAAACTGTTTGTCTTTTCCTCAATGATTTTTTTTTTCAACTCAACTATAATAATTGCCCTTTATTAAATTATAATAAGGGGCCAGACATTCCTAAGGTCAAAAGTGGAGAAAACAAAACATAACAAAAAGAGACCCCAGAGACTACATTTCACATTTACCATAACGTGTTTTATTTGCTTTATATGCTCACCGCTCTGTCTCGTTGCCGACAGCATCACTTCTTGCTCTTGTCCTGCCCCCCAGTGATTGCAACACACGCCACAATTACTCACACCTGCTTCTCGCTCACTCACTGCCACAAATGCAGCACATCTCGGTCAGATTCCACTCCCTGTCACATTGTTTTGCATTGTATATTTCCAATGTCTGTGACCAAAGTATTGCATACTTTTTAGCCAAGCGACTTCTATGCTTTTGACCTTCTGCCTGTCTACCGAAGCCTGCTTGTGCCTAATAAATTCTGATCTTTGGCTGAACCTTGCTGTGTCATTAAAATAATGAGTTTTGAATGTTTTATTTATTTTTTTTCTGTAACGCACTTGGTATATCCATGTTATCAAGGCTCCATATTACATTTCTCTCTGTGAATTTCCCATGGTCACACTCAAGATAAATGATCACCAGGAGTTATGTGTATGTGTAGGTGATGCAAGACATGCTGTCAGCAAGTGACGCAGGTCCTTCAGCTCTAATGATCACAGGCATCAGGCTGCTCTTCAAAGAAGGATTCAGAGCTGTGCGGCTAGGTCAAAGGAACCTATTGACAGGCTCCACCACCCCACAGTTACTGCTGAGAGAGTGAGTCAGAGCTGATGAAGCTGACCCCCCACCAGGAGTGCGAGCTCACATGCTAATAAGGAACTAATAAGGAACTAAACACAGTGTTTCCATGGGCAATCACACTCCTGTTTCATCAGCTGGCAGATAGCATTGATCAGTACGTGTGCAGCAGCGATGTTTTTAATCAACCCTGAGAGAAAGGCCAGTGTGCTAAGGAAACGTTAGAACAAAGTGGCCTTGGCTTGCACACCATAACACATGCATAGAGTGCAATAGAAGAGGAAAACAAATCAGCTCTCGGAGCACACACGCTGCTTATTTACATACTGACTAGTATTAAACCCTGTTGGTCATAAAATAGCCCACTTATACCCATAATATCTGACGTTTGTCTGCAATGGGAATTGATTCTATAAATGTTTGCTACCCTGGCAGCGATGCAAACATAACACCAGAGTGAACACAGGAAAAGTCTGTAGTCACAGAGTCTGTACCATTCCCGAGACATAGTTATGACGTGTCCTTTTCAAGCTCCGATTTAAAATGTTTTCATTTCTGAAGAGGCCGGAAATTAAAGATAGAAATGTGTAACGACTGTAACATTCACTGTGATATCTATTAACTTCTTTCAGCTATAGCAACAGGCACATTTGAAAATAAGGACAGTCGTGGAACAAGCAAAAGGTCACTCAGCGGAAATAGGACAGGGAAATAAATAGCTGGAAAGAAACAGATGAGACAAACTGGTGGTTAAAGTAGAGAAGAAAGGTCGAGTGGTAAACAGGACACATGGTGCAGTAAGTATGGGTGTGGCATGTAATCAGAGAAGTAGGAAACCAGAGCTGGTAGTAAAACTACCTGAAATATAAACAAAATGTCTCAATAAATAAAAATCTACCCAACAGCAGAGCGAAAAAATCTATTTAAAAGCACAAAATCTGTGTCAGTAAAAACACTTTTGGGACATTAAATAAAGTGGCAGTTTACACTTTGTGTCCAAACAGCCAAAGTACATATCGCCCAGTCATTGCAAATACTGTGTGTGTGAAGTTAAAAAAATACCAAGGTTGTTAAGAATGTAAGGTAATAAAATTACATAAAAGTAAGGTCATAAAAACAGGTGGTAAGGCACATTAAAATGAAGTACATTTCCAGGATGGGTGGTTTAACATTCACCTACTGAGCAGTACCACACCTCTGTAGAAAGTCATGAAGATGCTTGTTTCACAATCACAGTCATCAGACCCTTGCACTCAAAGGAACTTTGTCCAATGTCTCCACTGAACAGCCGCTGCTGCTGTCGGGCGTGTGCTCAGGACGTGTCCTCCAGACAACTCTGATCATCACCTTGCTTTTCTCCAAATTAAAACAGGAAATAGATAATGATGACCTGAATAATACAAAAGTGGACTTGGGCAAACAACAAAGCAGACAAAGCAACAGCCAAAGTATCACAAAATCACACATGGAGTTGTTTTGTGCGTTTGCTGCTTCCCCTACATTGGTTGTTGACAGTATGTTTGTGATGTCAAACACGATTCACCAAAGCAAACAAAAAAATACAGACAAAACAGAAAAGGAAACTCACAATGCAGAAGCACCTTTTTCCATCAGCGCTGCATAAACTCACAGCTAATGACAGTTTTGTCACAAAATATTGTTTCAAACTAAAGTTTGTGGATTTAACATTGGAATTAGGATGCTCCTCAGACAGGTAAAACTAATTATTCAACAAACCAGATGAAGTCCTCACCCGTTGTCTTTCAGTGGATAGCAGAGAGATGAGAGCGCTTTTGTTCTTGACAAATCCCCCTCTTTAGATCTGACAAGTCACCACTCATTTGGAATATGTGCATGCGTGCTTCATTTATGCACAAGGGTTACTGTTTCACACAGTGCGGCGACCACAGGCTTTTTACATCTGACGTGAAGATGAATTCTTATCAGCGGGGCTGAGCAGCTCACAGGATGTGTGAGATTGTCTTTGAGTTGGTGTTGACAAGCAAGTGGCAGGTGACCGATGGCCTGGCGCTCAAATCACGATTGAGGTGCAAGTTATACGAGAGATGAGCTATTCTTCCTCAGAGAACGGCTGGGGAGGAACCTCAGAGATGCTCTTTGAGGTTTGTTTATCGCCTCTGAGTAGCTACATTCAGTGTGCAGCTCGAGAGTGAGTCAAGCCTGGGGATGTAAGACAGGCAGCGTCTCACACGGCACTTCCCTTAGTGACTGAGTTAAATTGTCGCCTCTTTCTCTGGGGATAGATAGAGTAGAGGGCAACTCTCCTGGGGATGGTCATCACAGACACAGATCGGCTCGTGTGTGTGTGTGTGTGTGTGTGTGAGAGAAAGACCATTTAGATTTTAGATGTATAAATAAATCTCTCCACAGGGAATGGAGAAAAAGACGTTGTAAAATCATTTTTGTCTCTCATGTGTCTGTATTCTCTGACGTCAAATGTGTTTTTGAAAATGTCAAGTAAGGCAAAGCAGATGCTGCACTGTAAAGACATTATCTTGACATTAACACTAATGACGTTGGCGTATGGACACAAGCTGACATCAGGCACTCTTTCTAAATGCCTCACTGGGAACAGAAATGGCCCCAACAGTTTATTATTTGCACACATCTTACTTACTAATACAGTCGACATGAATGTTCGACCTACGCTCACTCACACAGCATTGATTTGGACAAACTAACCAAATCATTATCTGTAATACGTAACTGGTTAACGCGTGTGAGAATACTCCCCTAGCCCCTGACCCAAACCATAACAATGCTGAAGTATTTTACCGACTGACATAAATGTGATTTTGATCCGACAAAATCTTAACCACCAAAAAGCGCTCCTGACCTCAGAATGTCAACACAATGACAGCCTTGAGTGAATAAGTGTTTGTTTTAAATTTAATCAGAACTGGAGAAGTTCCTACGATGAGAAAATTCTTTGAGAATTCTACAAGTCCATGCTAGGAGTCAACAGTCCAGACTAGTGTTGGTGTAAACGTCTAACAATAAGGCTCTTATTATAAATTCATCATGGTTTGAACACTGCTAATCAACTCTTAAGTGCTGAGTAATAATGCCCCACGTCATGAAGTAGCCTTTGCCATTGTTATTGCTGGTGACATTTTACATTTTAATATGTTTTGTTTTGTTTTGTTTTGTTTCCTTATCAAATATCTTCTTTTCTCTTTTTTTCCTGCTTGGGGACTACAGACGTAGGCTTAAGAGGATGGGGAAGGTAAAAGTAAAGCAAAACAACAGATGGAGGAGGGGATAAGGATGAGGAAGGAGATAAGACATGTAGGCGGTAATGTGAGATTATACAAAGACCTGGGGTTATTTTAAAAGCACAGGGAGGTCTCATTCTGTGTTGGTATAGTGTAATTTATGCTGCTTTGAGAACAGCACTGAAGTTTGGACATTTTGGACACGCATGTGAACAAACATGGCTGTACAAACCACTCTTCAGAGCTTAGGTGTATGGGGCAAACTCCGGAGAATATCCCCATCAAATTCATGTCTGCAAATGATATGTATGCGATGTAATAGTGCTTCGCGAGTGCACTGCATTTAACAGGCTGCACACATACAACTGTTTCTGTGCCGCAAAATGGAAAACATATACTATGTGCAATGTTTACAGCCAGTTATTGGCTCGGAAAGCTCCTCTCCATCAGGTCCATGCTTTATGCATCATAAACTGCCACTGGAGGTGATTGAGTGCTCTGTGGACTGAGTGATTATGCTAATCATTAGATGCTTCTTGCCCGGACAGCTCTTTGATCGTGGCAAAGACAAAGGAAAAGAGCTCTTTCAGCCTCCATTTTACCCTCCCCGTTGCAGCATAGGCAGAGACGAGACATCCAGCTATTTGATCACCCAAATAATCTCTATTGCTTTAGAAGAATGCTTGCATTTTAATCTGAGTTTGGTCTCAGTAGTCTCCTTTATAGACGCAGAATTTGCAGGATTAATGGCTTCATTTATTCAAGTAATGGCTTTTGGGGTTTATGGCTCTCTGTTACATAAATGTTCTGTAAGGACTCTATTCAGACATGAGAGGAGTGTTTCACATGTGAGATATTCGGCGCCTGAGGGCATCATCACTGCTAAAGTGGTGAGCTTGACAATAATGATGTAAAGGAAGTGTCAAAGGCGACATCACTGATGGGTTTTAACACTTTCTCTCGCTGACATTTCTGGTAAATCGTCACATTTAGCACTTCCCCACAAAGTGCTTTTCAACTTGCCTCGTACGCAACACACCCGCGCACCCTAACATACGTGCACAGACAAACCCACTCAGTGCATTTACATGATATTAGAAAAAAAGAGACTAAAACTGGACTTTTTAATACATATAACAAGTTAGTTAGACTGAAATTGTATTTTTAATTTTCTCAAAGTCAGACTAGCTCATCCAAATAATGCAATTTGGGGGTTGAGTTACCACTGCATGTACTGCAGTATACTCACTACATAGACCACACTACAGAGGGAGTGATCGAAGCACATTTAGTTGTATGTAACACACTACGTACTGTATATTAGGGGCGTCAAACTAATTTTAGTTCAAGGTCCACACACAGCACACTTTGATCTCAAGTGGGCAGGACCAGAAAAATAATAGCATAATAACCTATAAACAACAAGAATTTCGTTGTTTCACATTTAATGATCTTATCTGTTTAACAAAACATGACATTTCTTCAGAAAAATAAGTTCAATGTCAACAATATTATGCCTAAATGTACCATTCACACATGTGCATTACAAGCCACAGCTCACAGTGGATCTATAAAGGCACATTATGAATAGATTCATCCTGTGGGCCAGATTGGAGCCTCCGGTGGGCTGGTAAAGTTTATCCCTTAAAGATGCTGTCTCTGAGCAGTGTTTACCCAGCACCTCATCCAACTCAACTCTTCTTGTGGCACAAGGACACTTCATTGTGTCTAGTAAAAAAAAAAAAAACGCAACCCAGTGAACACAACCCAGTAGTTAGTTGCCCTACAGAATGAACCATGGAAAAACAATATGATATTGTGCGATGTAATTACAATGCACCTGAAAGTTGTAATGAAGCTGGAGTGTTTCAGAAATGATGAAATGAACCTCCCAGACTGACATTGGCTCTATGTCACATTCTTTCATTACAGTCTTTTTTGCAAACCAAACATGTGCTTAGCAGAGCCAAATCAGCGAGGCGGGCTGAGATTTGAACAGTTGTCACAGGAAGGCCATCTGAATGTTAAACATGGCTGCGTTTGACAATAAGCCTTCTGTCTCTTTTGCCTCTGTCTGCTCCTCTCTAATTCAGAGGGGTTGATGCTGGAGCACAGCTTTGCTGTTATTGCTTTTTCCCAGCATCTTTAATCAAGGACTGTGTAGGACAGGCATGAAACACTGCCACAACGTCACTTAGAGTGCTCGGCACCATCAAAATAATAAGTCATTCCAAACAACCTTGACTTTACTTGCCTTTGAGAGAAGCCTTTCTGATTTAAATATTCTTCAGCTCCATTGAGAGCAGATGAAATTCTGTTGGAGTGGCTGAGGGGTTTGTGCCGTTTCAGGACATATCACTGTTTAGATGAGGAATGGAAAAAGCTATGGAGAAAACTGTTCAACAGAAAGTCGATTTCTTCTCTTTTTTTTCATCCGAAGTGTATTTTCTGTTATGCATGCGTCCCGTGGAGCGCAGGCTCTCCACATTCCTTTCCATATCCAAGTCCTGTGGAGAGTGGATGGCAGGTATTCAAGCTGATCACTGAAAAGTGAATGACTTTGACTTGGGAGAATTTAAACCTGAAGACAACAACAACAAAGCCGGCAGCAACTTTTTTGTGGGCATATGTGGATACCGGGAAAATTCTTTGGCAGATCCAAGGTTAGATTTCACAGAGAAATCTCCCCGGAGAACAGAAGTGGCTCTGGAGTTTGTCCAAAGTAGCATCTCTGCCATCTGGTCACAGCCGTCTGACAGTGATTATGAACACGCACCAAATGGATGCTTTTCCTTTATGGGCCTGGGTTTCAGAGCAGCTCTGTGTTATATTCAAAGGATAAAAACAAGTCTGCAATACTCCTCAGCACAAAGAGAAAAGAACTTTGCTTTGTAACTCAGACTATTTATTATACATTGCTGACAGACAGATTCACCCCTCCATCATTATGTCAGGCGTTTACAATATGTTAGTTTTGTTTGGTAAGAAGTGACATTTAATGTGATATACTCTAGTTTACCTCTTTTTGGAAACCATTGAGAAAATGGTGTGTCTATTAAATAATGTGTTATTATGATTATTGCACTCATGTTTGGGATCACCTGTTTTAACACAAGCAGCTACAAAATTCATTCAAACTCTAAAACAGCCATTCCCAAAGATTCTCAATGGGGTTAAGGTCTGGACTCTGAAATGATGTCTCACGCTCCCTGAACCTCTCTTTCACAATTTGAGCCTGATGAATCCTGGCATTGTCATCTTGGAATATGCCTGTGCCATCAGGGAAGAAAAAATCCATTAAAGGAATAATCTGGTCATTCAGTATATTCAGTTATAGTCAGCTGACCTCATTCTTTGGGCACATAATGTTGCTGACAACTACAAGATACTAACAATAGACGGCGACTGTAAAATTTGACCAGGCAGTGTACGTTACATTACCTGCTATACCCAGTCAGCTAAAAGAAAAACAACACAAAATTGAAATGCTATAGATTTGTGTTATTCCTTGTAAGTAAATTAAAAACACATGTATTTATGTTTAATAAAAACATTTTTAAAGCGCATGCATTTATAATGGGAGGAACAATGTGACTCCACTGAACATGGACAACTCGACAAAAAAATTGACACTTTTCTAAACTTCTCAATTGGAATTATGTGATGGGCGAAACATTATTATTATTCTGAGGGGTGAAACATAAATATGAAAAGCCACTGTGCATAACTCGCATATGGAGATTTTCCATCCAGTGAGATGACTCAGAGAACGTTTCCCTCCCACTGGCCTCAAGAGAACAGTCCACTGAGATGATGACTGCTAATGATCTTAATTATGATTTAGACTTTATGCAAACAAGTCCCTTTAATGTGTGAGGTACAGATGTTTGCGGGACAAATCATCGAGATTCAGCACAAACACATAAAATCTGAGGTCGGCTCATATTTGTCACTGGCGCTGCAGCGACAAAATCTCAGCAAACAGGGGGGCGTTAATACACAAGGTTATAATAAGTGAATAATGAGTAGCAAAATAAATGATGGGAATTATATGCGAGACACAAAGGTTTGAAATCAAAGATGAAATCACTGTTACTTGGAAAAAGGAGTGACTTAATCAAGCATAATAACGTTCATTAGCTACGGTTATTAGTTACGGAAGCGCTGAGCAATTCGATTGGAGGTTTTTGTGGAACACTTGAAAGCATCAGAGTCCTCGTCTAAAAGCTTCAGGGTTGCATTCAGAAAACAATCCTGAGGGATTTGCAACAATGTCCTCGAAAGTGCAATCTATTTACATTCTACATTCATTAAAGTGCATTCTCATTCTCATTTGTTACATTTTTATTTTATGTGTTGATGTTTATATGTTATGTGAGATGGATGCAGGTTATTTTCAGGCATATGATGACTTTGTATGAAAAGTGCTGTATAAAATAAATCTGCAGACTAACGACAAATAATATTTAACTACTATGGCTACTGTATGGTCTGTGCTGATACTTGCACTCTCAGTGCCACAGTTTGAATGCTGCGGGCACACACTAAGCCTTGAAATGGGAATATAACCCACAGGTATCATAGTTCCTCAGACTTGAGAGTTGATTAATAGATGGTTCTCATTCACTGTCCTGGAAGCCGCGAGCTGGTTCGCCTTCATTTTAACAAAGTCTCAGTGTGCCACACATTTTCATGTTCGGCTTCTCAGGCTGCAACTGATATGTAGTCATGCTGATTATTTTCTCCTCGGGAAAATATGAATAGCTTTGCATAAGTGTAATATCTGCACATCATAGTTGTTGCCATGGTTACTCGGGTAGGGTTCCGTGTCAGGGGTGCGAGGTTCAGAGTGGGATCCCACCATTTTGCTTGAGCAAAACACCAAGAAAATTCAGTCAGTGTTCAAGAAGCATACAGCTACTGAAGTACATTACTTCAGTGTAAAATATTGTATGTTGAAAATATTTTTGTCATAATGAAAATTAAATCAGAACAAAGGTAAACAGTCTTAGGTAAAATGTCAACTGAGGGATCAACAGTTCGAGTTACAAAGGCTCAGTCATTGATATTTTGACGTCAGTAATCTCCCATGTGGCCAAGATGACTCAATACTTCCGAGATGTGGACTGAGGCGAGCTATGTAGTTTTTCAAAAATCAAAAGAGTTTTTAAAACCAATGTTGTGGTTGCTCTTGTTCAGAATCAAAAGTACCACTGGGCCTTTATCAAGAGTCTTAAAAGAGCAGAGTGTGGAATAAATTCTACCTTGAAGTGTTTCTGTCCAACACACCTGTACAGTATCTGAGAATGTGAGACGTGCACTTTTTGTATTTTGAACCTATCTTTATTGAGGTGCTGAAGTGTATTACTCAGAAATGTAGCGGGTGCATTTTGGAAGATTTGGAGCCATGGAATAGTGATGGATTACAATGGGGATTATTTTCAGGACCTTAAATGTTTCCAAGTTCAATTTACAATTTGGTTACTTTCTGTATTTGCTGTTCAAAGTTCATATATGTTGGACAAAGAAAGCTCAAAGCTTGATTTGCTAAATGACTGATCCACAGGGTATTTTTGAAACATGATAATGAAGGCTGTGAGCGAGAAAGATCAGTCCTCGGTGGCTGTAAGGCAGACTTGCAGGACAGTTGACTGAGGCCTTGTGATTGAAAGGGATAGGTCTTGTTTTTACGTGCTTGACTTCACTCAATAAAATGACAGAATTTCAAAGCAAATAATCTTGTCTCTACTTCATTCTTTGACATCTGAATGTCTGGGGACTGAAATAAAGGGAGTAGCTCGGACAGGGTTACAAGTAACATCATTATAATTCCAAAAATAACAACAAGGGTCCTGCCTGAGTTTCACTGCCAGAGAAAAACATGTTTGAATTAAAGCCAAACTGATAACTGCAAACTGACGGCATTGATGAATCATCTCTTGTTTGAATTTAGACTGGAAAGGGCAAACTATAGAATCAGACAAGCCCAAGACTGTTCATCAAGGAGAATCGAAACAGACAGTCAATATGCTCTGTAACAAAAATAGTCAGGCAGTCAATTAATATTAATGACCCATTTTATTCTCTCATTCACACTTTTGAAGGTGTGCACTTTATACCCCAGAGTTCATAAGTAGACAAAGTTTTGAATTGACTAAATTCAAACAAATAAAGGAAACACATTTTACACATACATAACTTGGATAATTACATGTTCATTTATATAATAAAAACAAAATTAAATTATGTTTATTGCTACCTTTCTTTTTGATAGCAAGAAAACTGAATGAATCATGATTTTCACCAACATTTCCATGGCATAGTAAAGGTACAATATGTAGGGTCTCATTAAGTGTGACTCACATTACGTGTGTTGATGTACGATGCCCAACTCCTGTTGGTTTTTATTTCTGACTTATTATGATGTGTTGACTTCTAGGTGTCAGTCCATGATGGACAAAAGACTACCAAGATGTCATAAAAGTCCATGACGCTGCCTTGTCCCTACAGTTTCCACATGTCTGGAGCTGAAGCTCAGTAAGCTTTACAGTCTGGACGGCAAAACAATTAGCTAATGGATTTGTTATTGGTTACAGAATCATTTATTAATTATTCTAAGCCCGTCTCTGAGTCATGAATAACAACAAACTTTGTCTTTGACCTTGAAAAAAAATCTCTGTGGCCGTTGTTTGTCCTACAACAGGAGACTAATGCTGTTTTGTTCATTACATCAACTTCAAGTAAGACATGTTAGCTTTTATACAATACACTGGAAATGGAAAATATGAAATGTTTTATTTACAGATGACTGCAGATGTACATTGCTTATACATTTGATTCTAATTACCACCAATTACACAAGAACAAGTGAAATGAACATGGTGCTGCTTATAACCTAATCGCACTCCTTCTGTGGGCCCTAACTCTAACCTCCCCTAACCCCAACCTAACACTTACCGTACCTATGGGTCGTACTCATTCATTTGGACAGTATAACGCTGCCTAAGCACACATATTCTTAGGCCCAGCTTGATGAGTCTATATGTAAAAGTAAATTGTCAGAAAGAAGTTAAACTGGGCAACAGCAAAAAAAAGAACCAAAGACACTGATTTTAAAACCTGGCAACTTAAACAATTACAACTCCTCTAGAAATCATTAGTCAATAATTCATTAACAGGTAGTTCACATATTAGTCATAACCTATAAGACACTGTCATCAAAACATTCAAGGGAAGCACCTTTTGCAGACTTTTCAGAAAGTGCCATACATGAATAAGAACCATAGGACACGCAGCATGTGAGACAGCTGGCTGTTTTTAGTGAAAACATGTTCCTGTCATTGTCGGCTCCTCTTTCACATACGTGACTGGTTTCACAGCATGTGTGTGTGTGTGTGTACTTGTATATTCATCTTTGGCCAATCAGCAGTTTGCCAGCACATCTGTCACCATCTCAAGCAGCTGAACAATATGTCTCTCTCCTGACCTCAGTGTATGTGACAGGAATTTACTCTGGTTGCCAGAAGTCATCAGCAAAACAAAAGAGTCGAGCTGATATGAAAGAGGACACATTCAATGACATAGTGCGTTATCTTACTAGATAGGGTTTGTATGTGGTGTAATAGGAATATCACACTGCTGAATTTGTGTTGCTCCATGCAGCCCCATGAGACTAACCATATGGGCTCTGTGCCACTGCCTCCATTGTTAGGCACTTTGAAAGCCTCTCTTGTGATCATTTATATTTTATTGATCCTGTGATAAATAAGGTGAGAGAAACACCAGTTTATCATAATCACTCAAAAAACAACAAAAAAATAAAAAAGACAATCCATATCAATATTGGTCCACATTTGCAAATTGAGAGTCAGGGATTGTAGTGAGATGTCATTCAGAGACTGCACAGTGATTTAAGTCACACAAAGAAAACAAAAACATTGACGCTGGTTACAAAAATACTAACATAAATCATTTGAATAAAGCAATTACTGTCTGATCTATCACTGGCATGCTTCAAAGTGTCATGATGAATGAAGTTGAACATGGAAATATTCATTCATTCATTCATTCATTCATTCATTCTCTGTCTACCACTTTATCCTCTAAATGTGGATCGCAGGGGCCACAGGAGTGCAATCCAAACCGACTTAGGCCAAAAGGTGGGGTACATCCTGGACAGGTCACCGGTCCATCGCAGGGCAGACACACAGAGACAAACAACCATTCACTCACCTTCACACATACAGTCAGTTTAGAGTGTCCAATTAGCCTCTGTATGTTTCTGGACTCTGGGAAGAAACCAGAGAACCTGGATTAAACCCATAAACATGTGCACAACACAGCCACAATCCAAAAAAGAGTAAGGCTTGTGACATGGTTTCTGTTATGACTTTATAATTGCCCCGCCTATCCTATGTTTATTTGTATGGCAGGAGCAGTATGTCATTGATTTAAGTGTCAAAGACAAACTGAAAACACAAAAGCATAATCTGCATTCTTATCATGAGATGTAAGTAATCTATATATATACTGTATATGCTTATATCGGGCTTCAACATTGAAAAGTTTTGGAGTTGTTGGTGACCTCAGAGCAAACTTCCTCATTTTATTAGTTTGACTGTATGTGGCCGCTCGTCAAAAAACACTTTAAATCTCTGTGCTGCTCCTGGAGACGTCTAGTGTTTAGAAAACAGAACTGAATTCAGCCTGATCCGTCCCTTTGTGTATGAACCTTCAACTCCCTCCGATACTCATGCAATACATATTGCAGCGTGTATGCGAACAATGCTGCCGTCGTTGCATTTGTCTACACATATTCAGCGGTTAAAAACAAGTAGATATAACGGCTTCAGGAGGTCCCTCGCTGTTTGGAACTGAAGTTACTGGTTTTTTTTTTCTTTGTTTCACTTTCTTGCTTCCCAGTTTCTGCTGTTGTTGAACCTAATTGTGTAATTGTGTAGCCATTTATTATTCTTGTTGTAAAAGTGTCTTCGTCTTTTCTTATTTACATACCCATGTCTATCTGTGTGTGCGCTGTGGGCAACGCCGTAATCTCTGACACATTCTTGAATAGATAACCTGCTTTAAACTAATGGTAAATATATGCAGGCTGATCCTCAGGGGAAGTGTCAGAGACGGCAGGCAGGCAGGGAGTTTATAAAACCTAACAAAGCCCCCGTGAAAGAAACGGTCTAACTCTATAGCTCTACAGTAAATCAAGAGAAAGCAATGAGTGAAAAAGGAGAGTGGGAATACTCTACTCCAATATTTATGAATCATTCTTTTGTTGTGGCAGCGCTGCTAGACAGACAGGAATCCATCCCTGGAGCTGCAAGGTATTTGAATGCTGAAAAATGCATGAGCACTTTTATTGATAGAAACACAGATCGTCCTTTGATGGATAGCACAATCCACAAGATACCTCGAGACAAACAAGAGGGTGTTGTTTTTATTTTTTTGTGGGAGGAAGTGAGACTCGTGCTTATGTGATTACTCTCATTTCACTTTATTTTTAAAGCTCCAACTTGGGGAGGAATTGTTGTGCAAGCAGGGCCTCTGTGTGAACTTGGGCATGAGATAACATACAAAGAAGAATTTCTTGAAAATGGGAGAATTTGTCTTTATAAAAAAAAAAAAAGAAGAGGAAACATCAGCCCTGCAGTTACAGTAACAGAATACTATTTTCTCAGTTTACCAAGTAGCACAGTGGGATCACATACAATACATTTGTATCAAAATACAGTGTTTTGTGCCCAAAACTGCAGCTTTTAAAGCAACACTCTGACGATTTTCCTTCAAAATGCCTTAAAAAACTATTTGAAAAAAAATAAAGTCAAAACAAAACTATGTACGGTTCAGAGGGAAAGGTAAATAAAAAAAGGATCCTTTTACTGACGTGTGAAGTTTGCAATATTCTTCATTCTCTATGTGTACTGTCAGTTAATTGGATAAAAGTGAAACAATGACACGTATGTCATATAACCTTTATTTGCTCTTTATAAATACTATTAATCTTCCCTTTCTGCTGAAGTACAAAAAACATAAGCGTTTTTCAATCTTTTACAGCCCTATATAACATCACTGTAAGCCAAATGCAAAGATAAATTCTATCATTATTGTATATAATTATGTCTCTGTCAAAACAAAATTAAAAGGAATCACTTTTCATGGCAGAGGATGGCCTTTGAATACATTCCATGAAGAGACCACTCACTCTTATCTGAAGCGCACCTCGCTGATCCACGCTCTCAGTTTGAGTCTGACTCGAAACCAGCGGATCATAATTATTCTTACGCAAGGAGGGAGACAAAGAAAAGGGGAAAGAAAAAAAAAATTGGATAATTTTTCTTTCTTTCATCTGCCGTTGCTAAGCAGCAGTCATCCAACCGTAGCAAAAAGACAGGCCAACCACTCCTTGAATTTTATCACTGGGGTAAAAAGAGTCTGACAGGGAGGTCAGGACTGAAGACTGAAACACATTTGGTATACACACATACGCCCAGAGCTCAAAAGCCATCTGCCATTGAGTTGTTAAAACCAAATCAAATCGATGTATTTGAACAGTGTATGAATGCTTGACACACAAATGCAGGGATTCCTCAATATTGTCTTACTCACGATCCGCAAACTTGTAGAACTTTCTCAAACCATGCATATGGATGAATTATGAAGACCATCTAGCTCTAATCCAGCACATTTCATTTGAAATAATATATTGGATATCATATTAAAAGAGCATATAACATGTTAAATACAGAGTTAAAGTGGTTTGTGTTTGTTTTGTCCCCCACTGCTATGACATGGCACAACAATCCCTCTCTTGCTTCACACAGAAACAAATAAAACAAAAACTGGCTTTGTAGTTAGGTCTCATACAATGCAGCTGCACCACATCTAAGACCTGATGGACACCGGTGGGTATACGTTGGTATATTTTCTATATCCCTTTTAGTTCATAAGAAACAAATACATTGAATTATGAATGAGAACACAGTAGAAGCAGCGACCGCCCTCTCTGTACCTGTGGTGTTGGCGGTGCACTGTTGGTGGGAGTGCAGTGCATGGGCAAAAGTTTTGACGTGGTATTTGTCCGTGAAAGTGTGAAAGATGAGTTTGGCACAGCTGGTGCACTCTCTATTGATTAAGCTCAGTTTGATTGCAGGATGCATAAGTTTTAATTAATCATCAGGGTAATCAAAATGGCAGCGATAGTCCAGGCTCGCAGCAGACTTTTGGGAACAATCTGAAGTGCTATTGATTTACAGCCTTTGCCGTTTTCCTCTGCAGAACCTCTCTTGCCAATGGAGGCTGAGAGACTGACCTTTCACACATGCAAACAAATGATCTTCTCTCTTTTAATCTGTAGTGTGGAGATGTCCGCCTTCCACAGCATCCTCCATCTGTGCAGTAATAACTCTCCAAAACTGTTACAGCAAAAGTCTTTTCAAACACGTAGTGATTTGATGTCACTTATCTTGATGAATTATTGGTATAAAATACCGTATCAATTATATGTTGAGGTCTCAGAATGACGTAGGCCTATAGCTATGAATAATTGAATGGGTTCTCATGACTAGAATACACAGCAGCTCCGATACATGGCTACCCTCTTTTTGTGTCGCCTTGATTTCAGCCTCCAGCCTTCTCCTCCATGGATGGTATGGCTTGTTTTTGGGGGTTTGTGTTCCTCAAGGATTTCAACTTGTTTACGACCTTATCTCATAGGTCAGATTCCCTTGTGCTCGCCCTTGACTTGTTGTGCTGGCTCCCCGTTGCTGTAGCATCTTTGTACCATTGACGATGCTCGTTGTACCTCATCGGTTCAGACAGCAGTTGTTTCCTTTACCTTACAGCACCTGTATTAAGTGGTATTAACCAGGCCCGACCCTGCTTAGCTTCCGAGGTCAGACGAGATTTGACATGATGCATTCCCTTGCCCCTTACCTTCACCATCACAGCCAAGTGCCTAATCTTGACCCTAACCTAAACCCAACCCTAATCCTAAAACTAGGTCTTAACCCTGCAAAGGCCCTTTACAGTTGTGGGGTCCAGAAAAAAATGTACCCACAAAGATAGATGTGTAAGTTTTGTGTGTAGATGTGTAAGCAGACAGGCCCAACTGAAGCTTCTGGACTGCACTGATAAAATTAAAGTAAAAGCCTAAACACTGTGGGGAAATCTGTTGGGAATCGATGAATAATGTACAATTAAAATGAAGAGATAATTTTCTTTAATTATGGAACAGGTCCGAGGTTTAGTATCAATTGCCATGGTGAATTACCTCGATAAGAACTTAATCAGCTTTGTTTGATAAAAAACCCTGAGTTACTACTGCTTCATAGTCCATCTAAATTCTGAAGTGACCCGATGCATGCATAATGTTACATGTTTCCTGCTGGCATGGCCGACACGCACAGTCAAGATCACGTTTGTTTTGCTGTGACACGCTGGCGCTCAGTTTTGCATTATTTAAGCTACAGGCAAACCCAACTGTCCCATCCCCATAACAAAACAGTCCAACGCTTGAGGTGACTGCAGCCATCTTTTTCAATTAACACTTTTGGCAGTTGCTCTCAGGGAAAAGGAACATTGTTGCATGTAAAAACAATCTTAAGTCTTTTGTCTCTTTTGATATTAAATGTCTTAATCATGAGACAGCAAGGTTTACGGTGCCTGCCAACAAACTCAGTACACAGCACTTAATATTCATCATTTTCAGCAGCACTTCAGTCCTTTTTTATCTACTGTGCTTCAATGTGTGTCTTTTTCTTTTTTTAACTATGTCCAGGTCGAATGGAATGTGTTTATAATTTTAGTGTGCTACTTTGTAAGAAGACTCTTTTGTCAGGCTTCCTTCTTCTTATGAAGGATAGGTGATGAGTTGATGATGCAGGAAAAGACCCCACTGACACAGGACTCGTACCAAACAAAGGGATTTTATTTAGTTACAAGTCAGGCGTTAGAACCAAGCCCTGCAGCAGCTCGGGAGAATGTGTTCTTGCCGAATCTCCGAACTTCTGCCTCAGAAGAGCAAAACTAACCTTATATAGTTTTTCTAGCATTCTTATTTGCAGGCATCACATGTTTCGACCCCCGCCTTTCTCCTGTTTCTATAATGCAACATACTTGAAGAACAAGTTGGGTCCAGATATACCATACTGTCCCATGATCTTTAAATTGGACAATATCACCATTTAGTCAAACAAGAGACATCTATATTTCCTAACTAACCATATCCAAAACAGACCCTCAAGCTTCCTGTCATATACAAGATGCCTATTGTAAAACGTATGGTCTGACTTGTCATGTGTCCAGGAGACGGGTCCAATACATTTAAGTATTAAACATTAGCTGTGTTAATGTGTTCTTCTTAGTTCATATACTTCACTCTTTTATGCACATCAAAGCAAACACAAATGTAGACTGAAGTACATTCTTTGGATTATCAAATCAATTGACTTGTCCTAGAATTTTTCTGGACCCGTCAGACTTAAATGTGGTGATATCACAAAAAAATCTAATTATATATTTGAAGAGATATCATTTGGATTAATTTTACTACAGCCTTGAATGTATTTTTTTGTAACACTATCTTTACATTTACACATTTTCATTAATAAGTATTACATTTTTATCATTTTATGCAAAGCCACAATGGAAATCAATGTTTTAGTTTCATTAAAAGATGATTCTTGATTGCAGTGACAAAAACGTTATCATATCTCTTTCATCTCTGTCGTTATTAGAAACTGGATTTTTATTAAAACACGGCCAGAAAGTGTTGCTATTAATATTTTAAGTAGGTCAAACAAAATGTTCCTATGAGTGTTGAGCAGGAATTGGCAGACGTATCCTGACACAGGGCACAATGCTAATTTTTCACAGGCTCACGATGAAGCATAAAACCTGCCAAGTGCTGTCTAGATGTGTGCAGTGTTTGTGTAACCATATGGCAGCTAAACAAACACAAACATCATGGGCAAACTGGTGCACCACATATCTGCTATCAAATATTCTCATGAAATAAATGAGGGAAGTACCTGCTCTGGAACACATTTGCTGTGACACCAGTTTACACCTCGGCGCTGTTCATGAGGATGTGAGATAAACAGGGAAGGCAGTGGGCAGAGAGTTACACCCAGTGTTGATAACAGAGAATATAAACATATATTCTCATGCCCATACTGACTGTTGCTATCTCCCTGCCAGCTTTCTGTGTAACTGAATGCGACTGTATTTAACACATTTTCTAGAAAGTCATATTAATAAGGCCAGGGTAGGCAACATTTTTGGCAATATCAATCATTACTTCCAATAATGAGGCTAGGGTTAGTCAGACATTAAATGCATTAAAACATGTCTCAGTGGGTGGAGCATTTCAGAGATGGAGAAATGGAGGTCTTGAGCACAGTTTTGTGTTCATCTGGTGGGAGTATCTCTGGACAGCCAACCATCCCAAAACATTACTACTATTTAACAACCTGGGTATGAGACCCAACCAGTTTTGCTGTAATCCAGCATATGGCCTCTCCTGTCACAGAAGCTCGACATATTCATCATTTGTCAGGTAAATTTGGTAAAGCACATTAAGGAATGTATGCGATGGCTCTTGAGAGTATGTGAAGGAGAGAAGTCAAGAGGCATGACTGAGGCACAACTGACATTGTGAGATTAAAGGCGACATAGACAGGAAGCTCCAATTAATGCTGCGTTTATGTGTGTATCCTCGTTTATGAAACCCTAAAGTTTCAGAACAAACAGTTCAGCCACTGCTGAGAAAATAGGGTTTTATTGTTTTCCTGGGTTCTGCGAAGCGGAACCGCACTTCCATATGTTGATGTTGTCATCAGTATACCTCACCACTCCTCTCACCACCGTAGCGTCTCCTGGTGCGGGCACTAGTCCGGGCACATCCGGTTGCGTACGTTCAACCGCAGAAGAAGAAGAACTACTCTCGTTGTAGCTGCTGAGATGCAGAGCATCCACCGTGCCAGAGGGGGAGCTGTGTATCTGAGAGCTGGCCTCAGCTCCAGGTACCTGGCCAATCACTGGACAGTGGGAAAGCTCCTGTTGGCTGGCCAATCACAACACAGTCCATGTTCTGGGGGTGTGATTTTGGTCTGAAACGACAAGAGCGTCAGTGAGGAGATATTTCGATCGGCTCGTTTGCAGCGACTAGGAGGTTTTTGACCATGAAAACAAGTTAATATGTGTAAGTAGACCTCCATAATTAACATATATGTGTGATACAAGCATTCCATGTCACCTTTAACAAAAGCAGTCTTGAAAGGATGACAGTGGTCAGTGACATTCATATGGAACTACCTGACATTGAAAGACCATTTCATTGTGGTTTAGCCTAAGCTGAGTAAAATACAAATATCAAGCTGTTGATCTGTCTGTACCTCATGGATAATAGAACATACTTTACCTTAGTTTATGGCTTAGAGGACAAAGTGACCTGCAGAACCTCAGTGCCCACTTTTTGCTATTCATATCTTTTTGAGCACAATCAATCATCTCTTGTTTGTATCAGACCTTGACAGTGTACCTTGTTTTCCTTCAGCTTTGTGAGGCTTCATTTGATATTGCAAAAAGTTATTTGTGACAAATATTTGGGAAGAATATCAGATCTGGTCCTGCCTCTAACTTGTTTTTGTTGTTCCTTTGTCCAACAGAGCTACTGCATCAACCTCTCACCCACTCCACATAGCTAGCTCGTTAGCTTGATCACCAAAGCAATACAAGCTTGGATCGTGTGTTTTTTTCATTTTTTTAAATGAAAGATTTTATGCACAATACCTTTTCACTCAGGAAGGGAATGATTCTTTTTCTTCTGTCATGCTGCTTTGATGTCGTCAGTCTAAAAAGGCAGCCATAAATAGGGACAAAGCCTATAAGTACAATTTCATGCTTTAAATAATAAGTGACTATTGACTCAGAGAAAAAAAACAGTAAGTGCAGAAAATGATCACTATGTTGTATATTTGCACTAATGTTGCTTCGTGTAATATGAAGAACAACAACCTTGAGGGGTCAATGGCATGACTTTCCACTATTGCTTTTGTTTCTGAGGTATTAATAATTTGAACCAATTATTTAATCCTCGTTTCCATTACACATGCATGTTTGTTTATGCTTTATGTTTATGAAAAAACTATTAAGATCCTTTCTTAAATAACATCCACTCACTTCCAATATTCCTGTATAATCTCTGTGTTCTTTTATCTCAGCTTTCCCTGGCAGCAGGCTTCAATGCAGGCCCCTCTCCCCCTTTCAAAGCCCATATTTTCCTGCTGACTTCCCACTGTGCTCTTTCAGATAGCAGGGGAAGCTGTCAGCTTCAAAAACACCCACAGTTCAACCTGAAAACTCTAAAGCAGCCCTTTCATTCAGCAGCATACCTGCCCACCACTGCTCCAGCCCCTTGGTCCCACCCACCTTTACCGTCAACACCATCTACACCCCCCAATTCCTGCCTGTCTTCTCTCTGAAAGCATCACTCCACTACGTTTGTGCCTGATTTGAATCACCAGCCGTGTGTGAAGTTCAAAGTTAGGGCAAACAAAACAACCCAGGAAATAATTGTGAATGCAGACCTTTGGTGCACCCCCTGCATCTTCCTCAGACTTGAAGTACAAAGTGGTAAAAAAAATAAAGGCTTTAATACAAACAATAAATACATAATGAGGACAAGATGTTTGAAGTGCGCTCTTCAGATCTAGATGCTTACTGCTTAATACATTCCTAGGTCTAGGTGTGTACTTATGGTGTTGCCTCCCCCCTCCCGATGCCGTACCTCATTTCTCCCCTAGAGCTGTCAGATTTGCTTCCAATTAACGTATATCTGTTCCAGTCCAATGGCTCAACACAAGCACTGCTGCTGCTTGTGCTGCTGCTGCTAATCACAACTTCTCAAACTTTCTGCTGTTGCTATGGTGTCTGTCTCCTCGTTGCAATGAGCTGGTTGCCTCAGTGTTGTTCAGCTCTCTGCTGGCAAATAAAGTAAGCTTTGTTTCCAATACGGGAAAGGTAAACAGTGCAGAAACAAAATATTCAGTGCTTTTCACATTTTCCAAGTTCAATGTTGTGATTCCGACACTGTAGATGTGTGAGCACACATAATTAAAAAATGAACACCATCAACATTTAGTTAATTTTAAGGATGGCAAATGAGGTGCAACATGAGTAGATAATTGTTTCCAAGATTTGTGGGAAAAAGTAACTAAAATGTGATGTGTAACATTTTATTCTTGTGAAACACTTAGCGGCTTATACATCTGTTAAAGGTGCAGCATTAAATTGGATTATTATTATTATTATTTGTATTATTATCATTATTGAAAATTACAGGATATGAAAATTGTTCATTTGAATGCAAATGGATGAGATTCACCCTGAATTTCTCAAGGCTCTGGCTGTTGTGAGGTCCTGGTTGACACACCTTTGTAACATTGGATGGACATTGGGGGTAGTATTCCTGGGGTGGCGGTCCCCATCTTTATGAAGGGTGGACTACTTTATGACAGGTGGATCACACTATGCAGGTCTTTCACAGGTTTTCGTCCTGGACATGGACCACTGGAGCAGCTCTATACCCTTGCAATTATACTGGAAGAGACATGGGAGTTTGCCCAACAAGTCTATATGTGCTTTGTGGACCTGGAAAAGGCTTGCAATTGTGTCTCTCGATGTTTCTTGAAGAGAGTAGGCTGGACAGCTCATTGTTATGGGTGGTCCAATCTCTGTGCTCTCGGAGTGAGAGCTTGGTTTGCATTGCAGTAAGTCAGACTTGTTCCTAGTAACAGTTGGACTCTGCCAAGGCTGCCCTTTGTCATTGATCCTGCTCATAACCTTTATTGACAGGATTTTAAGGCACAGCAGGTTAGTGGAGGGTGTCAGGTTTGGGAACCAGAGGATTCCATCCCTGCTTTTTGCAGATGATTGGGATGAGGATCAGCACCTCAGAATCTGATGTCAAGGTACTCAGGGTCTTGTTCATTAGGAACCCGGTCACAAACTGTAGTGACCAAAAGAACAAGATCGTGGATACAAGCAGCCAAAAATAGTTTTCTCCGCAGGGTGTCTGGGATCACCCTTAGAGGTTGGGTGAGGAACATGGACATCTGGGAGGGGCTAATAGTTGAGATGCTGCTCCTCCACATCGAGAGGAGTCAGTTGAACTGGTTCGGGTAGTCATGATGCCTCCTGGATGTCTCCCTGGGGAGGTGTTTCAGGCATACCCTACTGGAAGGAGGCCCTGGGCAAACCCAGGATAAGCTGGGTTTATTAGCTCCTGTCTGGCCTTGGAACAGCTCAGTGTCCCATCAGAAGACCTGGTGGAGATGGCTGGGGAGAGGAGTGTCTGGCCCAAGTTGCTACCATAGTGCACTAGTACTGTAGTTTAGAGCCAGACTCTTGTCTTAAATTTTCAGGACTTGATATTTGATATTTGGACTTGGACTCAAGTTTTAAATTTGTTGCAATATGTACATTAACATGTCATATGACATTGAATTATTACTACATTAACGGTACCATACTACAAATGTCTGAAGAGACACCCCAGATTGTAGCTGTGCTTTACATCAACTCCTGTTATACCATAAATAGTGACAGTTGTGTTATTTGAGTTTAATGTAAAACCCTTTTTTAATGTGAGCTCCGAATTGTGCACTAACTCAACTTTGATGACTTTATTATGGACTCTATCCTCTAGATACATCCTGCCTTTAGGGGGACTCTACAATTTTGGATAACTGGGAAAAAGTGAAGCAACAAAGCAAATCATTTAAGAAACATTTTTTGGAGTAAATTCACAAAAACTTTACAACAACTACAAGTTGAAAATCATAATTAACAATGCATTTTAATCTCTGCTACATAAACATTGTCTATATAGACTATATATTGTCTATATATCTGTCATAGACTCAGACTGCTTTAATGTGTCACTTCTCATACACACTTGGGGGATTTCTGCATCAGGGTTTTCAGATGACACCTGTAAAACTAAAAATAAACTTTTTTGCTTTGACTAGGTGAAGAACTTTAAGTCATGGAAAAGTGCTTACTCAGCTGCCAGCTCTGCATATTTCTTTTACTTTATTAGCATTAATAAAAGTGATTCACAGTTGCTTTTTTATAAACTGTGGCTGAGGATACACATAAAACCTTTCCAAAAATGCATCAATACAATGCTGCTGATTCTGAATTTCTAACATATAACATACATAAGTATGGAAATCACCATTTAAATGTTTGCTCATCCAACAAATGCAATTAACACATTCTCTTGTGAGATATTATGACCATTACAACCTTGAGGGAATTCTGACAGGGCTTCAAACATTTTGTCAAATTTATTCTACTCATTTGTAAATGAACAGTATTAAATAAAGATTAACTGTTTAGAGTGAGCAGTGTGCTACAGCGACGAGTTCCTAACAAAACCAGTGTTTCCCTTGAAGATATACTCCAGGGAAACTGGGCCTCTGTTCAAAATCCATAATAATGAGGAAATCCTTCAGGAATGGCAGTAGATACTTTGCAGTAGCGGCATCATTTAAGTGGTTTCAGGATACGCCATTAAATCTGACTAAGTCTGTAAAAACAAAGCAGAACTCTCTGGAGGTAATGATTTGCTAACAATTTGAATTGTTTGTTTTCTTCTTATTCTTTTTTTTTTTATCCGTCATTACAGAAATGAATACAAAACAGAAATCCCACAAACTGCCTTGGATTTTTCTTTGCAATAAAAGGAAAATCTAGTACCCATTCCTACCCATTTTAGATCCTGCATTCATCCTATCCTGTGTCTAATCCTGTCAGTTCATACACAATCATTGTGACAATGATTATTCTCGGAAAAATAGCTTCATTGTAATCAGTGGTGCTAACTATGGCTATATGAGGACTAACAAGTCTTTCCAGTCTCCTCTAAACTAATACATTATTCAGTTGACGTGCAGGAGCCCATTTCATAATTATTCCAATATTCCTTTCAGCATCCGTTGTCTGGTTCCAACAGCAAAGGGGAGAAATGATTAATTAATCAATTTAACTTCTAAACTGATAAATTTGATTTTACTTGCTTATCATAATTAAATACCCCCATTGTCAATACTGTCCTATTCTCACACTGTGGGAGTCATTTCATGGCATTTGGAAATGTTATTGAATCCAAATTAATCTTGCAAGACTCCAGTACTTGGATGAAGCTTTGTATAATAACGCTGAAGGCATTTAATCCTGGTTAATAAGTCCCCATCTCCCCAGTGAGTAAAAGAAGAAAAGAAAAAAAGTTAGTTATACAAAGGACAGAGATGGTGGGAATACAAATGCGCCCTTAAAACTATTATGATACACAACAAACCTCTGAATGTGATGCTCAACATCACAGACAACTGGTGATTTTTCCACATTGGAGACTTTGATAACTTAAGTAAATATGGATAAATATGCCATTTATGTTATGCTTTTAGACACGAGACTGGAGGACTCAAATGCACGACACAAAGTCAATGTAAAGCTTAACAATAATTTTACTTTGTAAGAATATAAACAAAAAACGCTCGCAAGGAGGATCAAAAACATTAACAAAAGGCACTCATCAGGATGATCGAACAAATCCCAACACGAGTAAACAAAACAAGGGAAACTTGCTATGAAAAACTTAACGACGTAACTTATGGACCAAACAATACGAACTGGCAACGTGACAGGGGAAGACCAGGACTATTTATACAGGAAGTAAGTGGTAACAGGTGAAAGCAATCAGGGGCGGGGCGGACAATCACAGTGGCGGGAAATCACACAATGGGAGGAAGTCAGGGTCTGAAATGAGAGGGAAAGGTGAACACAAAATAAAAGAGGAAGTGCATATGAAAACACGACATGAGTGACTAAACTAAACAAACTTGACGTGATACTACAATTTATTTGCTTTTATTCAGGCAAAGGGTGAATGTATTTCAGTCAATTGTAGTTTTATAGTTCTAGACAACATTGCATGTGTAGCAATCTGCTCAGCAAATGCTTAACAAATCAAACAAAAACAAAAATAAACCTTAAATGTTACATTGACAGTGCACAACCTCCAAAAGGATGCACCACAGGTTTTGATTGAGTTATCAAATAACTGAGGCACCATATGGAGATAAGAAGTAATGTTAGTGTCAGAGAGAACTGACAATATTGATTAAAAAAAATAATTGTTTGTTGTTGCTGCTGGGATCTCAACATTAAAACATATCTATCTATCTATCTATCTATCTATCTATCTATCTATCTATCTATCTATCTATCTATGTAACATAAGCAGTAACTTACTTTTTCCAATGAGTGTTTTAGAGAATGTAGCCATGATGATGATCATTACTTTTCTTTGCAATTTCATTGCTGATTAATATGTGATTCTGACTATGTTGTGTCACCAGTCCCATGTAGCATTTTCTCTTCCTTTGCTGGCTTATTGTGCGGGTGTGTCTGCTGCCTCCGCACCATACCATTAGACAGGCTGCATCGCAGAGGTGACGACTGTAATTTTCCCCCTTCCCTTCTCTGTTTGCACTCTCCAACACTCAGTGGTTGAAAATTGCAGTTGGAACACAATGTTGTGATGTGACTACTGATGCCTCACAGTTTCCCTGAACCAGGACACCCGTAGCTTGTCTGAGATGGTCTGAGACAGACAATTTCCCTCTCTAATCTGCAGGCTGCAGAGACTGTATTCATGTTTGTACAGGTCTGCTGTATGCACACAGTTGGTAGTTGATTGTGTATATGTATATCATTAATGTTATCTGGTTTACTTTTTATTGAAGTACGTGACACTTTTGGAAAACTACTTAAGTAGTCTGTGGCTTCATGGAATTGCATTTATTTCATGGCAAGTGTCTAATATCATCAGTGGAAATAACGATAGTCAAGATAATAGAAAGACATCATTACGAGGATGATACAAAACAAACTTGGGTTTAATCTACAGTACCTCAAGCAAACTGTTGCTGCACTGATTTCAAATATTTGAACAATAACACATAGAGGAAAAAAATGTCCTACGTCGTATGAATGCTTCTTTTAAGTTTCATAAATACTGTTGAGGGAAATAAATACATTGTCCCCAGCTCATTTCACTACACGGCACACCACGGACAGATTTATTTTGGATTTCACACTCAAATGATTCCAATGCAGGGGAGCTTTTAATAATTCTTGGCATTGATTTCTGAGGCAGCTTTGAATCATGGCTTAATGTTTTGAGGGAATAACAATTAATTTGTGGAGCTGATTGATGTCAGGAAAACTCATTTTGCCCTACAGGAAAAAGGAAACATCTCTGACACGTTCAGTGGCAACCTACATTTTACACTGGCTTATAATCCAATTAGCAGAGCAACATTTATAGAGGGCCCATGCACAGTGATAAATCTGTGTCTCACTCATTGTAATGTGCTATATAACCGAACATGTAATACTGCTGAAAATGACAACACTTGTTAAAAAATATGGAAATGCACCTTGTAATGCTTTTGCAGCAATATACATCTACAGCTTCCTGGAACTCTTTAAAGTAACATGTAATTACACCCAATTAAAAACTGAATTAATATTAATGTTGCAAGAATGATTATGACTGTCCCTAAAATTGCTGTACTGGCCATTCACACAAAGAAAACCAGCCACAGTTATAATGGTGAGGAGTTTAAAATAAAGTATTACATTCTTGATGATTTATTTCATAAATGCACCTTGTTTAACATTTTGTAGGTCAGACTATGAAGAGGACCCAATTGAAGGGCTTGACATTTGATGGGAGACAAAAATATTGATACAGTAATATATTATGGTCCTGAATCACGTGATACAATGACCGGTGCCAAATATTGATAATATAATTTAGAACTTACTGCTTAATGCCGACTTACTGCTTTGTGACTCTTCTTGTTGAAAATATACTTTGATGTAGTTTGGATAAGGAATGCAAGAGATATCTAATGCCATAGCTTTGTAGTGACACCCCAGTCTGAACATTTACATGCACAGTTGAGCTGAGCTTAGGGTGTCCGACTAAATCTAGAGTATACAGTACATGCGGAGGAGAGAATCTAACTATTGGTTGTGTACATCTGACTCCGCCCCTTCTCTAGAAGCGAGTGCGTTGAATCAGTTTCTTGTTGACAATGTCACAGAAAAACAAACAGCTAATGGCGACATGGATGACTCATCAATCTCGTCTCTCCATCGGCCCAAAAGTGGATCTTCTCCGCAGCTTTCACTCTTGCAGACGACATTGTGTTGTATGTTCTTTTCCGGCAACAGTAGTGCAGTTTATATATGTTGCTATGTATGCTTCAGTGTCAAAAAAATGCAGGGAAACGTCAAGTCCAACTCCAGTCCGACTAAGCGTAGACATGCAGGAGCAATCGGATGGATCGCATTATCTAGTTATGTTAGTCTGACTAAGGCTAGCTCGATTTTAGTCGGACTAACGCGTTTCCATGACATTAAGAAAGCAGATATATTGTCTTAGTCCAACTAAAATTTTAAATTCAAACTTTTAAAATGCATGTAAACACACTGATTGACCATTCAAACAAAAATACAAAAAAACAAAACAAAAAACATGCACATATTCAATAGGACTATACTTGTCCGCACTGAATATGTACTGCCTGAAATGTAACAAACATGTGTTGCATTCAGGTGTTGATGTGTAAATGACATACCTGAGCACTGAACAGGACATTGATGTAATATGGTAAAAAAAAGAAAAATGGGTCCCAGAATATTCCCAGCGTTCTGACCCAAGTCATTACTTGTTGATTAAGGTGAGGTGCAAACAACTTAATGTCAATACCAGGTCTGAACAAGCCCAAAGAAGTACAGCCCTGCAGCTATTGTTAAAATATGTATATGTGTGTGTACATGTATTTTTTTAAAGATCAATAAAATGTATTGCTTCAGTATTGTGGACAGGGGATTGTTTGTGTTTGCTGTCATTGGTGTTTTTTTCACCTCTAAAGTGTTCAGCCAGAGTAAAAAAAAGTTGAAGTGAAAAATAGTTCCCAGTTGTGTTGTTGTTTTGCCCGTAAAGAATCAAGTGATGTCTATCATTAATGACATGTAGGTGTCAGAAACAAATGAGACTGCATAACGTGCCATGTGTGCACAGGACAGGATCTCATTTTCAAACTGTGGATATTACGAAAAGAAAAGTGAATTAGGAGATGTTTTCTTGCAGCACAACAGATGCTCCAATTTGAGGAACCATCTTTTATGACAGGTGCGCTGCTGTAATATGTATGTTCTGTTCCATCTCCTCATCAGAATCAGACAAATTTGATGTGATCCTGGTAAATGAGCAGCTTGAAAAGACTTGTCTATACAGTATAGACTATTGAAGTGTTGCTGCTGCTGTGTGCATTCATCCCTTCACTAAATGTGCATTAATTACTGTATATATATTTTTTTGTTTTTAACTATGTCGTAAGACATTAGCACATTGCATTAACAAACGTGTACACTAACAGTGCAACCCCTGTGCAGCAGCTACTGGCAAGCCTGGATAGCTCTGAGTTACTGGCTAAGTCTTTTCTGTGACTGTCTCAACATGTGACTGATTCTGTGTCCCGCTTCAACAATTTTATTATGCTGATGAGTGTTTTGTCCTAATGGAAAAACTATTAGGGCAAATATACGCAAATGAAGTGCTCCTTGTTTGTGGCCCAAGGGTTAGTTGAAGAGCTTCACAGTTTTCATGAAATGAGTGTTACTTCACACAATCTCAGGGTCCACTGTCCTCACACAGACTCGTGTCACTTCACCCTTTCTTCTTATCTGAGGTCTGACAAAAGTGCTAGTTTAAGTTTTAGTACTTCCAAACCACTGGAATACTAGTAAAGTTTCTCCTAGATTTACGCTGAGAGGACCATGCCATTGACCATCCTCTTGATCATTAAGCTGTTTAACACAAGCTTTAAATCAAGTATTTCACGTATAGCAACTTGGAATACACAAGTGCTGCTTAAATATTTTAGTTTGAGGTTTCTGGTTTTGCACATGCTGGCATTTTTGAAAAGAACAGAACCATTTTTCAACTGAAAGTGAAGCAACGAACAGGCACATTTCCCCAAATAAGCAAGTATTCTTTTAATAGTCTATCTATCTCCACTTCGCTGACGATTTGTCATCACTATGCAGTGTTGCATGTTGTACTGTCACCGCAGATGGACCACTTCATCATGTCACTGTCCACAAACATCACATCTGTCTTCCTGCGTGTTGCTGTCAGTGTCTCCAAAGTCTTATATAGCGAACAAACATTTACCTCATGAACGTGAAGCAAAACAACACAACGTCGACATCACTCTTTATCTCACTGTGCTTCACTCGGCCATCCAGGATATTTATCAGCTACAAACATGTTGTCATTAAACAGCCTTGAGATTTAAACAAATGGCCGCTCATTTTGGTTTTAACGTTGAGCACAAAGTGTGAAGACTGCGTTGAACTGGTCACAGACGCTGCAAAGCCCCGTGCTGCACTCAGGTGTTGTGATTGAGAGTGGACGCCTTAAGAAAGTGCAGCACTAAGCCACAGAGTATTAATTGTGGAAACTGTGAGAATATGCAACGTCAATAAATGACTTTACTCTCTGTCACACATGCTCACAGTGGTATATGAAATACAAATTACTGACAGAGAATACTGCCGCTCTGGATTGGCTGATTGACTGTAATTAAAAAATAAATAAAAAATACTGCACTGTTTCCATGGAAGAAAATTAATTAAAAAAAATACATCAATCTGACATAGATTCCTAACTGCAAAACAAAAGCAGATAAATATGTGTACTCAATAATGGCTTTCTGCATCTGTTTTTTCATTTTGATTTTTCAGATACAAGTAGTCACCCTAATTGCTCTCTAACATTCTGCATCCACTCACTGAATCTCAGAGTCTCTTCTGAAGAAGATAATCACATCACGTCTGTGTAAAGCAATACAAATACATCTCTTCTGACTTTGTCACCCCACATGAAAATGTGTTACTAACCATCTTGTTGAAAATGAATGTTGCAAGTTTTTTTTTTATAGAATATAAACATAAATAACGCTGGGCTTCTGCACGATGATTGGAGGAACTGTCTGAAAGTTGGAACCAGTTTTTGATTTTTGACAGTTTAAACAAATACACGACAGCAGAGCCTTTTCTGTCTCAGTCCTGTGAGGATATTGCCACAACGACTGGTCGCTGTGTGTTGTGCCCATTTCCGTTTGTACATATAGAACAATATCCTTGTTCTAGTTATTCTTTTGCAGAATTTATGTTTCAATAACTGGGCCTGAAATGTGCTTCCCCTCTTTCAAAGACCAGCAACCACCACTGCTTGACACACACTTTAAAGTTCTTATAAATGTCTCTGACATTGGGTTCCGGTGCATCTATTGACAGACATGTATAGCTCTGCATTCATCAGAAATGAAGGTGCATTCAGTGCAGCCTCAGCAGTTGCCACCCTGACAGGTGATTAGTGTGAAAGCTGCTGAATGGGATAATGAATCTACATACTAAGGTCCTGGCTGTGGCATACATGAAGGTGCAAGTGGCTCCCGCTCCATCACAGATGAGCTTCATTGCTAGTAAATATCCCCCAAGGACATGGCAAATGTTGTGTTGATGGCAGAGATGCAGCACATGTGTATGCACACTACAGCATGCATGCCTGTATAACATGGATGTGTGTATGTGTGCAACGTAGGATGCATTATCGTGTACTAATGAAAAGGAGAGGAGCACCTTGCATGTTCTGATGTGCAGCCATCAGCTGAAGGGCTGTTAGGGCTGCAGCTGCTCCATTAGTGGGATAGACAGAGATGAGCAACGGCATTAAGTCAGTCAGTGGAGATCATGAAGGACGGAGCACTGTAATGGCACAAACAGACTCATCTCGTTGTCACTTTTTATCCAAATTTGACATTCGTTTGAGTTCAAAGTGTACAGCTAATCCTGCGCGGTCCAGTAGAGGGCACTGTGAATGAAGCTGTGCCCTAAAATAAGACAGTGAGCAAGTAAACTGTCCTGCCTGGGGAGCGCTGTGTAAAAGTATTTCAGCTTGGATGACATAAGGAATACATCGGCAGATTCATCGATTGTGATGTTAGGTTAGCTGTTAGTGAAGCGCTGAAGGAGGCAGCACAGGCGTGCAATGTAATGACAACCTTATGTGACAAAAATCAATAATAAATAATGTCACGTGTGCGTGTGTGTGTGTGTGTGCAGGTGGGGAAAATGCCTGAATATCTTCAGGAATAGTGTGTTACATAATAATTGACAGGTTCAGCTGGTTTGCATGAAAGAGGAGGAGGATACATCTATGTGTGCTGTTGTAGGAGGAGCCAAAGATAACAGACAGACCAAGAGAAAGAGAAGGACCAGTTGTTAGTCTGGTGTTTTTAATAACAATGTCAAGAACCTAAAGCTATATCACGTGACGCGTTTCTGTTTTATGTATAGCGAGCGAGAATTAGTGGCGCCATCCACTGAGCTGAAAGTTACTTCATGACTTGTTGCTTTTAAGGTGCAGAAAGGTATTTGTTCACACTTTTTCAAATCCCTATGGCAACAGGTAATGTTGTTTATTGGCTGTGGTTGTTGTGTTTTTGCATAGGTTTTATTTTGGGCATTGGGGTTAGGTATTCAACTGTTTAAAATAAAGTATTACCTTAACAAACCTTTTAAAACAAACACAGGAACTTTGGCTTATAAACAGTCAGAATTCAGCTTCACTTGCTGGAATGCACATTGACAAAAGCATTAATAATAAATGATGTAACTTTTCAGCCTCATCAAATGATGTAACCCGCAGTTTTAACTTGGGTCAAAAGTGGAAGACAGCTTGTGTTTGCAGGAGTGAATGAAGACTGATGAGAGCAACACAAAACACAGAATATCATGTTTGTTTGTTTTTTTTTCATTGTTTCACTGGTTAAGAATCACCTCTCTTCTCAAGCTTGGTGCCTCCACGGTGGAGTCTGAACAAAGGGTTACTCAGAAAGGGCTTCAGTGTCTTGCTCAAGGGCATGTAAACAGGATGGGTGCTCATTGCCACTGGGTGGCTCAGCTCAGGGATCTTTACATTCACTGCAATGAAGATGTGTAATGGAAAAGCAAAGGCTGATGAAAATGAGATTTAAATGAGCCACATATTGTAATATTTAACAATATGTTCGCAGTATATCTGTTTGTCTGTCTCCCACACAGGATACATTATGGCAAAATGTCAATGGAAAGATGAATACAAATGAATAAATAAAAATTCACTGGATTTAGGGAGATGCCTTGGGGCAAAGTTTCATGTTGGCTTGCTGTAAAAAAAAAAAATCTACTGCTCTGGTTGCCTGTTGTGGGCTCTCCTGCAAGCACTCTCTTACAGGTTTTTCTCTTTTTGCTTTGGCTTAAAGAATTGCTTCTTTTATTTAAGTGTAGTTGGAAGAGGTATTGGCAAACTATCAACACTGACTGACACGTTGAAAGACAAGGACTCTGGCTTTCGCCGCTAACATGACACCAGTGAGAGAAAACAGATTTTAGCTAATTAACAAGAGGCTCACCTAATAATAACTTTGATATCTTAAATGATTGTTCATTAATCACTCTTTCAACTGCTGGTCAAGAAAAATGCACACATTTTGCAACCTTAATTTAAAGTGATTATTTGCCTCAGTGGCGCTGTCATTGGTGTGCAAGTGCACGCAGAATATTCATTTATTGAATAAATGATCCATTCTCTTAACCAAAATCCGGTAAGTTGATGCATCTCAGTTTCATCTGAATCTAAAGAACTCAGTGCCGTCCACAACAGCATTCAAAACCGTTGGTTTGTTGTATTGTAGTGTCAACAAACGTCAGAACATTTTTTATGTACTGTACGTCCATGGTGAAAATACTTTGGTTAACATGGTGACAAGACACCTTTGCATTTGAGCAGTTAATAAGAGATAATAGGACTGTGCTGGGTTTATATTGTCATATGTTAGGCAAAAACAATCACTTGAGCTCTTTCTTCCTTTGTGTCAAACAACACAGAAGTAAAAAGAGGCTGTACTGCAAAGCCATGGTTCTGTCCACAGCCTCGCCTGAAGCCAGGCCTCAGTATTTTTGATTGATTAACAGGCTGAACATGTTGTTGTTCTCACCAGTGTGTAGACTGCTGGGAGAGTAGACCTCTGACACCACATGTGTCCCGTCCTGTTTGGTCTGTACTCGATCAGGGACTACAAATCTGAGTGGGAGTCTTCACATTGATGTGCTCAAAGGCACACAGGACAGGCCACCTGGATTACTCTAACAATTAATCGGTGACATCCACATGGAAGGACAAAAACAACAGCTATTCAGATCAATAGATAAACAACACCGCTCTGACCCCTGACTAGTGGGGAGTAGGGATGTGCAGATACACTTAAGTGCAGACACTCATGATAGCATTATGAAAGTTCATTTTTGGTTTGATGTTTGCATGGGAGGGCTTTACAATTCTACGTTTAAATTCAGTCCCTGTGATGATGAGCCAAGCTCAGAAAACTGAGGTGGCCCGGGCTGCCAGGTTTGACCCTCTTTGACTTTCAGAAAAAGGATGAGCAATCCTTATTCAATTTTAATATGCGGGAAGCATACTGAGAGTGCCCAACCTGTACAATAAAGATGAAAAGAGGCTGGTAGGGGAGTCAGGGTTGGGATGGTGGGGGTCGAAGCTGAGGTGGGCTGACACAGCTTCTCAGCCACATGATAGAGCTATAATTTCCTAGTGAGCAATGTTAACAGTTGATAGCTTCCAAACCATGGGCGCAAAGGGCTGATAATAGTAAGACTGTTTGAATATTAAAAGAAGCTTTCTTCCGGAGGAGATATAAGGTAAGGGATGAATAAATCAGGGACATGACATATTTTTGCCTGCATGGGTTTTGGTGAATACTTGGCTGCTTCCCTTGTTCAATACAAAGAACAGATCATTCAGATGAAATAAACCCTTAATTGTAAAACCGTGGAAATGACGCATTCTTCAAGTGCAGATACGATTTTGGTCCGTTTCACCTCCTGGTTGTCTTGGAGTACTGCACCTTTGAAAGCAGTTGATCCCCCACCAGCCGAATATAAAGGCCACCACCAGCTCTGTTGTGGTTGTGTCTGTGCCATTCTGTCTTGTAGCAAACCATTTTAACCAGTTAACATCATTTAAACGAGCTTAACTCATACCTCATGTGTATTTAATGCTCAAGCATGTCTTTAATTCAACAGCAGTTGTTCGACATGTCAGAAAACACATATTTTACCAATAATATTAATAAGGGTTGCTCTAAGAGAGCACAGGTCATGCTACAGTTCAAGTATAAGGGTAAGTCACCATTATGCACCATGCATAAGTCTTGTGCCATTAAATCTGTTCTTACACATTGTGCTAACACAACTGCCTGTAATTGGGGGACTATGTGGCTGGCTGCTTACTGGCTGCAGATTCATTTTAAAATCAACCCAATCAGCTCCCTCTCCATCTATTCCTTCCACCCTTGTATTCTTGTGTCCTCTTCTTTCCCACCCTCACCTCCCGTGTCACCTTCACCTTCTGTTTTGTCTAATCCTTTCTCCCTTTCTTTTATAACATCCACTTCTTTCTCTTCCAATTCGTTGCACTTCTTCCTCTCACTTCAAACATCTTTTGTATTTCCATTTGGAGCTCATGCTGATGGTGTTCATATTGACAAGCAGAGGCAGCGTTAGGAAGAAATCTCTTTGGATGTAACTGCAGAGTGTGTCTATGCTTATATACTTGGCATAAACACTGGTTCTGTAGTCTCCATGGAGACCAAAACCTGGTCCTAATGAAGCCGAACCTTATTTCTGAGCAAATAGTTAACCAAGCAACAGTAAAAAATTGCATGCATACTATTTCCCAACATTATGACATTGATTTATTTGTTGTAATTCAGTTTTAATCTGTTCATATCCTTAACAAGATACCGTAATACATCATTGTATTAATTGTCTATGCAGATACACAGATGTGCTGTACAGTCCCTTTTATTGCATTGTCCCGTTACTGATAAAAAGAAAAAAGAAAGACAAAAAGACTCAGCATTGATTGCAGAATGTAGATGTTTTTCAGGGGAAATGTCTTTGTCAGATGTATGTTGCTGAGAAGGAAAAGACTACGACATTTGTCCCGAGGCTGCTTTATGTTGTCTCAGTTATCGACAATCTGTGATAGCATTAAAAACTTGCTGACCAATCACAGTTGTGGTCCTACTGTTGCCTCCCCGAGGCCACTATAGACAGTGAAAAGTTCCATTTTAATGAAGGCACATGGTCTATGGCTTCACCATAAATGAGAGTAGATAACGTTAGTGTTTCGTTAACCCACGCTTTAAAGCCTTAGTCTGTTATTGGCTTCTTAAACACTTTTCATCTTCTCCAGGTCCGGATAGTAGCCACCAATGAATAAAGTTATCTGGGGAAAAGGAATGACTATCTGCAGCTTGTGTAATACTGTAATAAACACAAACAAGTATTTTCTTCAGACTGAATGGGGAGGGTTCACATACTTGTCACAAACCAGCCTGTCTACCTATATTCATTATGATCATTTAGGTAATCCAGCCCCCAGCACTCTATACTACTCTCTGCTCTAGGCAGTGTGTGCTCTGTGTGGTTTGATACAAGAACAGACAAGAGTGGCTGTTATGCACTGGTTACAGTATAGCCTGTACACATTTCCACACACAAACAAAGTATTGTAGCTCAACTATACCATTTAAATGGTAAACGGTCTGCATTTACATGGTATTTTTCCAGTTTTGATGACCACTCAAGCTGCATCGCACTTCGGGTTTGCCATTCACCCTTACAGCTTTATACATCTATGTGCACCACAATATTTTTTTCCTATGAAGTATTCGTCATACGCGTTCAGGCGCTCCACGGAACAGCCGCCAGGACCAAAGTTAGGTGTCAAAGGTTAAGTGTCTTGCCCAAGGACATATCGGCATGTAGAGTGACGGACCTTCCAGTTGAAAGACGACTCGCTCTACCACTGAGCTACCGCCGACTACTGTCTTTGTCCCAGTATACGTGCACTGGCAGGGAATGGATTTGTAGAATTAAATGTGTTCACTCCACTACGGTGAAAAATACAGACAGATTCCTATCAATGACAATTGACCTGAGGTGAAGGAGCTGTATTATATTTTAGTGGAACTTGTAAGTGATGCTCGGTGCATGTATAGACAATTGACTCAAACATATCATATTAGTTAGTCCTACATTGATTCAGTACAAATTCAGTCAGATTGTTAGGTGTGTTTTAAAATTTTATAATCAGACTAACACATTCGTTTTTCTTTTTTTCTATGTAAACATACTGGCTGTATTCCTTCCAGTGTAACCACTACATGCATCAGCATCTCATTGTTATCTCATTGACTTCCTGTTTATCCAGACACATTTCCATGTAAAAAGGTCACACAATGTCCTGTTCAGGATGTCCACTAATCATTCTGGTGCTCAAAAAAATCTAAGAAAAAAATCCAAATATTGCAAAATTACATCTGTTCATTCATAGAGCACAATCTCCTTGTGATCACATCTGTGTCTCTTCTTCTAATTGCTTTGGTTTCATCTGATTGCTGAAACACAAAACAGTCCACGGTATTTTAAGCTCTTTGAATCTCTGACATGCTTATCACTGAGTAAGATGGATCATAGGGAAGTGCCATTCCACTCAACAGCAGATTAGTGCAAATAGTTGTTGTGGCCCCAAATGACTGCTATTATGAGGTGTGAGATGAGCCTCTCCATCACATATCTGACAAGCTGCAGGAGTAGACCTAATGACTGATATAGACATTATGTACAGCAGGAGATTGTCTCCCTCTTATTACAAGATAACCAAGAATAAAACAACTAAGTGAACATAAAAAGAAATGATTTGCAAGTCCATAGCCGGAGAAGGCGAACCAAAATCAAAGGGGTAACTGATGTGAAAGTTGTGTTTGTAGATTTGAGTGATCTGCACTTCCTTTCATCACTGCTGTCAAAGTTAATAAAGCCAGCTAATGTGTCAGGGACACACTTGTATAGTTGGAGGTTATTGATAACGCAGCTATTTATTAGTTACACAACTAAATTAAACTGTAACTGGTCCCTCAAGAGAGCAATTTGAGGACACAGTTGAAAACAACAAAATAAAGATTTATATAAACAGAATCCCTATCAACCAGTTGTTTTTATTGTTATTCATGGCCTTATTTTTGTCATCAACACATCTTCATAACGCACTTACCCTGCGAGGTGAGCAAAAGAACACATAAAGAAACCTTTTCACTCTCAGCCTCTGTTTCGCCTCCGAACTCACAGCACATCACAGTGGAACACTTGATATGTTCTAAAGGTTTTTCCAGCCAACGAAAAGTCCCCAAAGGTGGGGACAGTGGAGAGTGAAGAGTCCTCAAAGGGATGAGGTTGAGAGAATTCCTGATTTGCACACAGAGATGTGGCAGCAGATAGAAAACAAGTCTAGATTACCTCACGAACCAGTGAGCACCAGGCAGAGAAAGGAGGGGAAGGCCACATCCTTAAGCTATGCTTCTTTGCTTGTATGAATAATACATCCAGAATTCATAATGCATCATCAAAGTTATGACAGTTATCGTGCCTGTCCCTCTTTAACTTTTATTTACGTGGTTGGGCAGTGATGCAGTGAGCCACTGGTTTTCTATAGTTTTAAAGCTTTGCTGACTCAGGTAAGCATTTGTAATAAAAAAGAAAAGTTCAAGAAATGTTGGTGTTTCCTGAAAGGTCTTGCATGCTTAACTCCTTTCAGTAACAATATCATATTTGATGAAATAGTATCCGATTGGCTGGACTAATTATTAGACAACACTGAGACAGAACTTCACTCAAAGGTTGAAAACTGCACTCGAATCAGGAGCAACTGTTAAGCCCAGAAGCAAATATTCAAAATATATTCAGGAGAGGAAAATTGTTCTGCTCATTGTAATAAATACCACAGATTAACCTGAAATACCCAGTTAATTAGTGTGCCTGACTACACAGGGGTTTTTAATGTTCCCACTATCAACATAGTGTACTCCTGAAGAGAACTGTTCATTCTCTTTTCTTATTGCAATGTTCTCTTTTCTTTTATTCTTCTCACACTGTTTGTTTGTTCTTTGTGTTTCAGAGCAGTTGGTGTGTGTAATTTTGCATTCCTACCTTCTTCTTGTTCTCTTTCCTTTGCCTCTTTTTCTTCCACTTCCAAATAAATTGTCCACTCATATTCACTTGAATTGTTTTTCTTGTTCGTCAGAGCTCGTTAGTGCCTGCAGCTGCAAGGCATGCATTGCAGCGCAAGCATCTACTGTGATCTATTGTATTGTACTGCGTTTATTCTGTTTCTTATTCCTCTTCCGCCCAAAAGTTTGGCGTGTAACTCCTCCCACAGTTTTGAGAAAAGCCCCACCTGTTATAACAAAACATGCAGTTTGATCAGTAATAGTGTGCCATGACTTTTATAAGCGTTTTGAGTAACCATGACGACAAAAGTAGCAAAAATTGATTGAAACTTTAAAAGGGTAAATGGAAACTTGGGACTTTTCTCACCTTTTTTAGTCCAAAATTTGACAAAAATCTTATGGTTTAGTATGTTGTCCAAAAAGTCATAGTTAAGTACGTGTTAAGAACTCTCACAGATCTTGGACCCAAATGCACAAGGCCAGAATCAGGAGAAGGGTTTTAAAGAGCTTTATTGGCTCCTTCAAGCAGCAAACAAAAGGTGAGCTGGAACAGCTCAGGGAAAAGCTAAACGCTAAGCTAAACTTGACCTTAACAGAGAAACAAACAAAAACCTTTGGTAGACTATCTCATCAGAAGAATCTCTTTCTTTGTTCAACACTTGAAGTGACACAGACGCTGACAACACACGGAAGACGCTCTGGCAACAGCGGGAGAAGGGAGTGTGTGAGGGTGAGGAGCACCAGGTGAAAACAATCAGGAAATCAGACGAGACACAGAACAAGGCAGACAAGGTGCTCACAGGAAGTAGAGAAACCCCCTTACCAAAATAAAACAAGAAGAGACACTGAACTAAAACTAACTAACACAACTGACAGTGCTTGACAGGACATCGTCTAAAACGACAAAATGACAAAAATGTGATTGAAGACTATATTTTGATTAAACTGCATTTGTATGTAAAAGCTACTGTTAAAAAAAGGTGTGAAGTGACCGTTGTCCCCCGAACATCCTCACATTATCAAATCAAATCACATTATCTGGCCCTCTTTAAAAAAAAAGGTTTGGACACCCCATGTTTACAAGCTTCAAGTTTTAAAGGTTCAATTCACCCAAAATTGGCAGCAAGAAGCAGCCACAATTCAAATTTTGCGGCGGAATTTTCTATTTCTGCGCTGTTATCTTTTAATAAGAAACAGCCCAGACATTCAGAAGTCCTTGGAAACCTCCAACTCAAACAAATCCAACTTTGCTTACCTTCATTTCTGATTTTCTGCTGATAATGCCAAATGCTTTAACCCTATGAAAAAGTAATTTTGTCCTAGGGTTAATCATAATAATAATAGTAATGGTAATAATAAAGATATTGGGGTACATGGGTCAAACGGTATGCTCATTTGTCAAGTCTGTATTTACAGTAACACTGCACCATGCAGAGGTATTGACTGGCTTTATCGATTACAACGGAACAAAGACACAGTTTTTATACGTGCGTGCTGTGTTGTTTTTGAGCCGCATCCTAGATGAGGTGCCTTGATGGCTGTGGCTTGTTTTCATTCAGCCCACAGCTGGTGGCGGGCTGAGCTTGTTGTTGCAGTAACAGATTATGAAGAAGTGACTTACACAAGGATTTCCCATTTTTTAGTAGCTTTGCTTGTAATGCTGCTGTTGGATATTAGAACAAACAGTGTGAAGCCACTGCTGTTTGTTGTCCCTGTAGCACAGAATCTGCCCCCCACTGGGACATACAGTCTCACACTCTGTATGCCCTTCAACTCAAATCCTGCAAGAGCACGAGTCTATTACAAGAGTTTTACACGGTGTATAGCATCTGTACAGACTACTTACTGCTTTATAATGTGTTATGTTTACCAAATAAAGTGGCCGGTGTGTCTACAACAAGGGTCAAAACTCAATTTCTTCCCTCCTTAGTTAATATTAGCTATGTTAAATACATATTTTTAAAAGACAGCAGACTTATTTTTTTCATTTTCATCACCAAAACTTACTCTACAGTCTGTTGTAGCCTGCTCTGCTAAGCATTGGAGAGACAAAAGAGGCTGAGCTCACTGCTCTGCTTCTTTTATAGGAACAGCCACCAATGAGTTAGTGCAGATAGTGGATTGAAGTACCAGACACCTGAGTTGGAAGGAGTTCTTTTCTGCTTCCTATTGTAAGGATGGCATTTTGCACTGAACCTGATTAGACATAAAACAAAAGAGTGGAAACATGCAAAGCCTGAGCGCTGACCAAGACAAGGAAATTGTGCTTACACTGACTGTCACTTGCTTTATCGATTTTAAGAATCCTGTAGGCCTACATGTTTGCACCAACTTACTAAAGTGTATTAACCAGTACGGCTCTGCATGCGGCACTAAAACCTTTGGTGAAATAGCTTTTAGTGTTTATGCTCCAAGCTGTTGGAACAGTCTGAATGAGAACGTGGTGAAAGCCAAAGTCTTAATTTTGTATTTTGTAGTTTTGCTTTCTTTTGATTAAATTTGCTTTAAAGACATTTGATTCAGTCATTTTATTGCATTCATGTTTGTAAGTTGTTGTTTTTTGCCCATTGATTACATGATCACATGTTTTAAGACAATGTTTTTAGTAGTAATTCATTTATTACATGTTTTCATGATGACTTTCCCTTTGACAACAACAATAATCCCCATTCACAAATCTTCACCTGTATACAAAACAAATATTATAGTCATAGAAATTATAATAAAAAATATGATTCAGACAAAATAACCTACAGTAAATTAATGTTTAATTTCCAGGGATGACCAAGGATGCCTAGGGGCATAATGGATCTTGGCATTTTCACAAAGGTTCAACTAATTCAATTTTGGGACATGGCACAAGTGCAGAGATCCAAACTAAACCTTATGTTCCACCAATATCTACCTGACTAGTGAAAATTAAGTACAGAGAAAGAACACCCTGCATTAAATCTATCATTTTATAATCCATTTGCACACCATAAGGCAAAATAATTTTAAATCAGACTTCTGAGAGCCACATGATTCTTTAGATTGTTTCTTCCACGAAAGGAGGGTTCACAGGAAACCACTTTCTTCAAGGACCATTCTCCTTAGGTGGGGGGTTTTCAGATGCTGTCATGCTCCATTAGTCCACTGTGGGTTTCACTCTGTGTAATCTGGTCAAGGCTTGTAGGTTTGGGTGTCTCTCCCTCAGTGTAATTTTGGATTATGTCTGTAAATCTCCTGTGTTGGGGATCAGTGGCGGATAAATGCGTGTGACTTGCCTTTTTCATCGCTCTCTCAGAAACCATTCAGGCCTGCATTTACTGGGCCAGTAATCTCCCGTTGCACACATCTTGACAAACATAGCAGTCTAACGCTTTTTTTCTTTCATTGCCAGATTTTCATCTAAATTGCACAGAAAAGAAAAGTGGCGTCAACTGATTCAGCATTATATTTAGCATGGTGTGATTGTTCATTTCTTTTCCAATCCCATCCATCCCTTAAAACTGTGTGGGCGTGTTTTTCACAGATGATTTATTTGTTTGTTTCGTCACCCCCATCCTGACATAGCCCAAAGTGCCGCCATTGTTTTATTTTTACAGAGTAGACTTGGCTTGAGCTTCATTTAATATGGCATCATATGATTTCCGGAATATATCTTTGCTAAATCAAATACAGCTCTGGCCAAATCCCTGCACAGCAAGCAGCAGCTTCTTCCTCATCATTATCGCAACTTTAGCCTTTGGTGCTCTCACTCCTCTGTTGGTGAACACAGAACCAATTAATTGAGTGTTTCTTTTCTCCCCCTTCTTGGCCAGTATGCAAACGAAAGATATATAGGCTCTTATTGATATAATGAAAGTTTAATTGTCAGAAATGGATGCGTTGTATTGTAGCGTGCTTTATTTATTTGGCCTATGTGGTTGTAGTTTGGTCAGAGTCCGGAAATGTACCCAAAATAAAGTCTTCAAGGCTAAATCAATTAAAATCGTCTGACAAAAACAGCAATCAGACCCACTATACACAGGCAACATTTGTGCCACATGAATCATAGCAGACCTCTCTGGCTTCTGGAAAGATATGAGCTGCAGCTGAGGACGCAGTCTCTGCCTCTGGTTTCAAAATTCAAACCACTCTTCACTCACTATGATAATTAGTCAATTAATGGTATCTGGCAAGAGATTCGCTTATCTGATCTCCTTATCTCCACGACCACCACTGTGCACCCGTGTGACCCAGCCACAATTAACATCCTACCTGAGTGTGTGAAAACACCAGGGTGACTACGAAGTGACTGAAGCCTGCACAGATGCACACAAAGGAGACAAAACACAACGGACTACTTTGTGATGATCGATTAAAGGAGGAGAAGCATTATGTGTTGTTGTGATCATACAATATTAGCGTGCGTGTGATTTTATGTGCGTTTGGGTTGACTAGTACAATTGCTCTCCACTATTTGATCTATTTTAAATGTCTTGGACCTTATAGAAAACCTTATCCGTTCTTTCTGGCATCCTTTATTATCATTTCATCCCGAGCTTTGAATAGTTGGGAGCACATCATGAAAAAATGTATGCACTCTTTATGGTGTAAGAACCGGTCGTGGGCTGTGATCAAGAAGGGTTTGAGATACACTTCTGATCTTGCATGAACAGATATTCAGTATAAAGCCTATGTCCTACTATGATATTTACTGTAAATAACTCCCAGCTTCCATCCCATCATTAATACGGCTGTGTTGTGTAATGATACTGCATAGACAGTATGATATCTCTCATCACTCTATCTACACAAATACTCTCACTTTCCTCATCGTGTTTCCCTGAATAAAGACACAAATGACACAAAGGTTATGAATCCTTTTTTTTTTAATTTTCTTTAAACTTGTGCATCAACTTCAAAGGGTAAACTGTGTGCACTCTATTTATTTTTCACAAGTTCAAAATTAGTTAAGTGTTTTAGTTTGTTTAAATACATCTTTTTCCTTTTTAAAACCATTTACACACAATTTTGCTCAGCACTGGTTTCTAGCAGTCTATCAGTAATCGGGGGTGTAGAATGATAAACATCATCAGCAGTCCTTCCCTCTGCCTTCCTGTGTGTGTGTTTGTGTGTGTACACGGTATAGTAGCTCTAACCAGTTTTACCAATACTCTTATTTCATGTGAAGTAAAAATACCTCTTTAAATATGATTCCTTTACATGATTAAAAAATAGTAAATTTTTTTCTTCTTCCTCTTCTTCTTCTTCTTCTTCTTCTCTGAAACAACATTGTCACTGATGCTTTACCAGTATGTTCGGCCCCTATGGAGAACTAATTGGAGTGAATCTGCTCCATGGAGAATGGGTCCACCCTGCGCTCTGTCTGTGTGTGTGTGTGTGCATGTGTGTGTGCATGTGTGTCAGCTCAGTCTAAGCCTCCTGAAATACCAGTGTGGAGTAGAACCACCTCTCTGCCATGGATGACTTCATGATGTATTTTGTGTTGATAAAAATCATTACAAAATTTGATTATTTTCGTACAAAAACACTTTTTTTTTGTTCATAGAAATTGCATTTGCACAAGTAAATGTGGGGCTTTGCTGCCAAAAGAAGGAGAAGGAAATAAAGCCACAGGAGTACAAAATTAAACTAGACACTTGATACCGAGCAAACGAAAATAACGTGTGTACCCATACAGAGTTGAGGTGTATTTACTGCAGTAGTGAAAATCCAGTCCGTAGAGATATAAATACGGAGTATCATAAATAAAACAATAAATAGAATAAATAGTTTGTGTTTTCGTGATTGCTGTGAATTTAGACATTCCAGGGTTTATCCTCATTAATATTATGGGTGTGTACCTCCACAGAATCCTTATTATTAAATGACTACTGGCTGATACATGGACATCAACGGGTCACTACATTGCTCCTACTCCTGCATTCGCTGCTTGTATTTTACCATATAAATCTTAAATCTTAAAACCACCCCTCCCCCCCTACATTAAAGACATAATGTTAGTACTCTGAAACACAAATAAATGATATCACTTATTGCCTGATGGATGATATACAGTTCATCAATTTCTGATATTCATCAATATCGTATGCAACTAAGCAATACCTCTCTATACAGTTTAGGAGCTGCAGTGGTTCTGGTCTTCGGGGAATTGAATTTAGTCAAGAGTCACTGTGGTCATTCTGTTTACTACTAATAATAACAATTAAAAAAAAAAAAAATCTTATACAGACCTCTTCCTCTTTCCCACAGCTTCTTACTGTCTATATCCACTCAACATTTATGAGATGCTCGCGAGGCTGCTCGACCAGCCTCGTTCGAAGTGTGCGGTGAAAGACTGACAGAGCAGCAGCTGAGGATGTTAGGTTCAGTTTCTTTTCTTTTCTTTTCTTTTTGATTTTTCTCCCATTAACCACTGCTGTCCCGATTTGAATTTATTTGCAGACTACCTCTTACACTCCTGGGTTCTGAAAATCCTTTGTCACCTTGCCAAGGTGGTAAGAGTAATGAGGTAACTCACTGAAATTTTACCCAGGTTCAAGTTATTTCCACAGGAAATATTGTTGAATCTCTTATCCCTAACTAATTTTAAATAAACAAGAATGACATTTCCCCAATGTACAACCAATATCTGCTCTCTGACATAACCCAGCTGTCAACAATCACAATCCGACTCCCTCCCCCTTACCATTTACCCCTACCTCTTTCCCCAGTGTCTCTGCACAACTTCTCACTGCAGGAGAGAGGGTGAGAATGTGATTGAGATTCCCAAGGATCCCATTTTAGGCCATGGTCTCTTTCCCTGGCAGTCTGCGGTCGTTGAAAGTGTGCATGTTGATGACCTCCTCCGTTTTCACCATGACTGGGGGCTGGGGCTTGTGTTTGAGCCGGCGCTGGCACTTGAGGGAAATCCGCAGCTCGTCCACCACGGCACTGCAGAAGGACCTCTGCAGAGGAAAAGAGAGAGGAAAAAAAAATGGACAACAGAGTGAGCTTCAGACTTCCTCCCCTGTCCAAATGTTATGGGCAAAAGAACAAGCCTGTACTCATTGTAGGCAGCCTTATTTTGTTGCCTTCCCCAATCACTACCCACCATCTAAGTGCATAGCTGCCACGGGGCAAAAGGTGAAATATGCAGTGTCCCAGGCAGGAAATGGAAGAAATGCAGGATGGATGCAGACAGGGAAAAGGGTGGAGGGAGGTGCTGGTTTGTGGGCTGTGCAGTAGAGAGTTCAGGGCAAATAAATACCAATGTGGATACAATAGTTGTGGATTTAGGGAGTTTTTTCTTTAGGATTTTTGTACAAAAGGTGTTTAATACATACACAGATATTTAACAATTTACTGTTGTCGGTCTTACATGAGTCAGAGGCTGGAATGCAACAGAAAACGTTTGTGTCCCTTGTGGCTGCAGGTGGCATTAGAGTTGAGTTGCTCTTATAAACGATGCAGCAGGAGCAAGAAGCCAGTAAGGAGATGGTTAGTTTTCCTTCCTGAGAGCAGGTGTTGTGACATAATAAGCACCCTTGCTGTGATAAGCACCCAGTAGTGCAGACAACGCAAATCCACATCCTTTTGGTGAGGGATGTCAGCAGGCAGCCAGCCTGAGAACTGAGTTTACATTTTCATCCCAGTGGCCAAGAGAACGACCAGGCGACCATGCGAGCAGGGGGGTGTTTTCATAAAGTGTTTTGTAACACCGTTACATCGCACACTCAGATCCAGTCTTTTTTATTTCAGCTTAGGACTTCTTTGTGTATTTAGTTGATTTGTTTATTTCTGTAGTCTCAAAGAGAAGGGTATAATTTTACAGACAAAATGTCATGGATAGGTCTGCAAAAAACCAGAATAAAGTGGCCCAAGTATTTTAATGAGGATCTAAACCAATTTGAATTTGAATCATCAGAAGGGTTGTATCATCACTTTAATCATGCGTGTATTTGAGGTGACATGCAATAGCACTCCTGTGCCTGATGTCAGTGTTGTTGTTGTTGTTGCCCGTGATACAAAAAACAGCAGCTTTGTTCCTTTAGTGTCTATAAACCAATACCTGTCCTTAGCTCCAAAATACAATGACAATTGCCCAAAACAAACAAACTTGTCACAGGGCAAGAGTGTAAGAAGATATATAACAACATTTATTAATGCAACAAGTATACAGACACTGTGGCATGCTGAAGGTGACGTGCCTGTCAGCTATTAGCACAAGATAACTGTCAGCTTAAGCTGCTTTGGATAATCAAAACACAGTACAACACAGGAGGTTAGATGCTATGGAAATTGGTGCAGAGCCTCTAACGCTGATGTTTTTAAGATTTTTTCTATTTGCACACGGCTAATGGAACAAAGGTTGTGCTCATGGTTAAAAATGTATATAAGTGAAATACTGTGATCATGAAAACACGAGTACTACGAGTAATATACAGACTGATCCTCTCCAATTGCTAACAATACTGGACTGCTCTTTTACAATACAGAACATTTTATCCGTCCGTTGTCTGTGCCAAAAAATATTCCGATTTTTATTCTGACAGTTCTGCTGTCCATAAAATACTGCATTCTCATGTGGCACCAAATCGTTAGTGTGGGCATGAATATGTTTCCAAGGGGAAAAAAGTGGTACCTGAATATGACATTTATCAAAATAGCTATTTTCTTTCCAGTGCTTGGACCATAACAGGGTTTTTATGCTTTAGATCCAGCACTTTTAACAAATTTCAACGTGCAATTGAGATGTACTGTTGAGAGATTCAAGGCTTGTTGGGATTTAAAGGGTTTTCCACTGCAGCATGGTAAGAGTGTTGAAAGCCCAGGTAGATTCATTTGAATTGACAGGAAAATAGAACGTGCAGCAGCGTTACTGTTCACCACCATCTGTGCACCATCCTTCCATGGTTACAAAGGAATATGCCTTTGAGGGAGGATCCTTCTTGGAAAGAATGTCAAAAATAGACTGTCAAGCAAAACTCACCTAGAACCGAACACAGAGCAAGGTCCTCAAAGTTCAACTTCTCTCAACTCAGAGGGAAGAAAAACCAAATCTGCTTAAAATTAACGACACAATAAGCAGTTGATCAATATCTCAAGATTTGCAGAGAGAAGTGTTTTCTGAATGCTTGACATCTCCATTTGCAGCACATCATTTTGTTATGCTTTCCAAAACAGCATTCATGTCAAATACGAAATGTGTTTAAACCTTTTTTTTTAGATATTTGGAAAACATTGTGATGTGGGTCAAAACGATTACATCTTTGAGGTTAGAGGAGCTTTGTTGTCATGGCTACTGTAGCAGAAGTGTTTTCGGAATGATTGTTGACTGTCAGTTTGGCACAGGAAAAAGCAGTGATCTCCTACCTTAAGAATATATTTGACACATTTTGTTCACCCTGAATTCCTCCCTCTGCCATCTTCGTTGAAATGCTGAATGTAATGATAACCTTTTGGTCAACAGTAAATATAGCGCGCTGATGGGCTTGGTAGTAACAAGGCCTCACATCAGTCCAATCAAATTCTAGCGATGAGGAGAAATTGGCACACATAGATTGATGAAACATTTTGGAAGAAAATAAATCTTCTGTGGGTTGTGTGCCCCACCTCCACGTTGTAACTCAACTGGATAAGACATCTGTATTTAACTATTTTGCTTTTGCATGTTTCTCTATGCAGTTTATCCACATGCTGTGCAGAGGCAGCAGGGGAAGCTCTCCTTCCTCTATAAGGTACATGGTCAAATATGTACCGCCGTATTTACATACATTGCATTACTACAAGTGCGCTAAAACGCAATCAACTATATGACTAGTTTGTTCAGAATCAGCTGTTTCTGGGAGTCAGGGGACAGAGCTAAAAAAGCAGAATTTATGCATAAATAACTGGACCTGAAAATAGCTTTCCTTGTTTCAAAGACTAGCAACCGCCACTGACGCAGAGTGATTATCATGTAGCTGAACATCTGGACACAAGCCATATAATCTCACAGTGTAGAGCCTGATTAGATACAAGCAACTGTACATGAATATATAATAAATGCAAAGATTCATGCAATATTTAGTCAATCACATGTATCCAAATATATATATAATCCCTGATGGGAAACCCAACAGCTATGAGTTGCAAACTAATTTCTCTCCTTGAAACATGTAAATGTGAGAATGAGACAACATGTTATTCTTGCCGGGGCCAATCCCAGCTGACGTGGTGAAAGGTGGGGTTCGCCTTGGACAGCTCGCCAGTCCATTGCAGGGTAATTCTCATTAAATAGTTTTGCCAAATGAATTGCTGACAGGCCTACGCTCTCAGGCAATGTTTGTTACTATGTCCTTACGTCTCAGTCGAAAGAAGTGAGAGAGGCAAATGACCAGAGAGCACAAAGGACAAGACAGTTTAGTGTATAATATAAGAAGTATAGCCATCCAGGTTGCAGTTAATTGCTAAACTGGTAAACACACCCTGTCCATTGACTCTTTCAAATATTTAATATTCCATTTTGGATTTAATAATTGATATGATTCTGCTCAGTGGTCAATGACACACAAGACAGTTTAAGACTGCATATTCATCAACTCGATGAAACCACACACGGTACAATCAAATAGACAAACATGCGTGAAATATTCATAACAGAACAACGGGACATGCTGCAGTTTGGACCACAGGCAATACAAATTACAGATGACACAAACACAATTAATAGGGTCTATAACTTTGTAGATACATTCATCAAGTAAACTTTTCTAATTAAGTTCATCACAAAAACAACATCTGGAAGCTATAATTCCAGCTGTAGGCCAAGCTATTTTTAGAATTCTTTCGCTGTCAGTAAAATCTTTTACTTTTTTGCTTTTGCATGCCATAGCTACATTAAATAAAATCTTCTGAGCTGGCAAATGCCATCTGTGTGTCTTGTATGAAGGCCGTGCCACGTCAGTGCTGTGACAATGTTGTATAACATCCACTGCAAACACTGCTTTCCACAATTAAGTTAAGGCAACTGAAATGCCTCCAAAGGCAGATGTGCTATTTCACATATCAACTATCTTAGCATTGGTGAAAATAGACGACAGCAGCCCATGTGCTGGCACGCAGTTTCTCTGCTCTCTGGCAAAAAAACACCACCAACCACCCTGCTTTTGTTTATCGCGGAAGTGATGGTGGATAGATCACATTTGCTGTTTTACTGAGTTAGTTTACCTGTATACATCAGAGAGTTTGGTGGGGGAAATTATTACTCTGCCATGAACTTGACTTTGTATATATTTCTTCACGTAAAAAAAGATTGACATTGATTGATTTGAAATAAACAGGTGAATATAACATGAATAGTACAAAGAGAAAAAAAAAGGCTAGGCAACTGGGTCTTACCTGGTGTGATGGTCAGAGGAAATGGCCTGGAACATCACTAAGTTGACGAGATGGACAACTGTGCCCTGTGTGTTATGCTCAAACGACTAACTTAATAAAGCCAAAGCCTGCTTGAATCTATGGTATCTACATAAAAAAGGGCTGTACACGCCACACAGGCCACAAAATAAGCAAGATTTCTATCCTAAAGAAGACCAGTGGCTCACTAACCTGAGATGCGGTGTCATTAGGGCAGTGGGGTCACTAATCTCATAACATGGGTGCCAAAACTAAAAGCAATCATTTTCACATGAAACATTCGAGTACTACTGTGTTTGCATCTAGTGTTCGTGCCCAAAACAGATGAAGGGTCTGCAAAATGAATACACTTCGTTACGTATCTCTTACAGCAAAGCTCCTGATTGTCAATCCCACTGAAACAGCTGCTGATTCCCTCATCTCCTGTAAAATCAAATGGCATGGCAGTGTTTTCATCACTAACAGCTGTATAAGCTCCAGGCTTTGGGGATCACTGGACCCACACTGCTCGCACACAGGGGACACATTGCCATCATGGCTGCCTGCTATAGTGGCATGCTGGATTGATGGCGACTGCTTGGGGTCATTGGATTACAGAGTTTTTATGGTGCTTGACAATCAGCCGCAGCTATATGGCTGCGTGAGGAAGGGTCTGCTCACTTTAAGGACAATGGAGACGTTGTAAATCTGACAATGAGAGCAGGCATCTAAAGGAAAAAGCTGCATTTTGTTCATGTAATTATTTGCTCAGGCCTGGCTGTATAAATGACTAATGGTTAATAAACTGCATACGATGAAGACATTACCCGGGGGATATTACAGGTTTAATCTTATTCTACAGGTATATGGAAGCTATGAGAGCAGTCGTCCAAAAATAATCAGGATTACTACATATATTGAGTAGATGGAAAGTGAATATATCTTAATCTGGAATAGACTCGGTTTTAAAGGAACAGTGTTGGTCTATTCTTCAAAATACAACAAATGAAGGCCTAAGCCACACCTGTGAGAGTGAACTAATGGGCTCCGTTCAGCTCGAATGGAGGCGCAGCAGATGTGAAACTGTGATGCAGATGGGATGGGGCTTGGCTGAGCTATAATCCTCAGTTTACTCTACATCTCTGGCCCCTGGTCAGCAGTAAATGATTAGCTGTTTTGAGATTCGGTTCAATCTGGGGGCTCTTATGGGCTGCCGTTCACATTTGGTGCAGCTCTGTGTGCATATTGCTCGTGTGCTTGTGTTAAATATAACGTCTTCACACATCACACGTCCACCTGCGTGCAAGAGAAATGCACCTGTATTTTAGCTGAACATCAGTACTGTCAGATATTCCCCACTGTTGAACTTTCACCTCGTGTTTAGCGATACAGACATTTTCTGGGCTATAAATTGGAAATAAAATGTCAATAAAAGCTCTGAAATGAATAATTGCTCTATGATGAAAACATTTTTTGGGTTGTGGGCTGAAATGTTTAAATGTTTTAAAGAATGCAGTAGAATATTCACGTGTGAATGTGGGAGATGTGCACTTTCTTCCTAGTCTTCAATTTCAGCTTGTGATTCTTTTTACCCACACTGTCCTCCTCAATTATGAGGGAATCAAAGACACCCGTTTTTTTTTTTTATGTTTGACAATGCAATCATTTTTTAAAAAGGGGACAAAAAAAAACATCTGCCATAGCAGAATTAAAAGAATAAAGATGGTGCATCAGTACAAACTCCTTCCGCCATGTGCTCATCCACAAACAACTTGACAATTTGGAAACACACTCAGTGTGTAGAAATCTGAAAAGTGACAATATTTGTCAGCATGGATAACATTATCACAAGCATTGGTGTTCTGATACTTCTAGGTTACAACCTACAGACAGCTGAGTGATGGAAACTTTCCCCTCAACCAAGCATGAAACAGCTTCTCTACCCCTAACGAATAAGAAATGGACCCTTATTTTTTGGCATAATTCAAGTTGCTTTGGAGAGTCTTAATGGATCACTGGGTAAGTGTCACACTTGTGGGTAATTTGCTCAAAAGTGAAAAACAACACCATCTATGTTTATTTTGATCCCCTACAAGCCCCACATGCACCAAGTTACTCTCTTGGATAACACGAACAACAAAGACATCATTCTCATTTCTCCCACTAGCTATCACCAAAGATCAGTGGCAGTTCTTGCTTTTATTTACAATAGTATTTACAAATACTATTATTAACTAACTGGAATGACAAAAGTAAATTAACTTATTTCAAAATCTTAAATTCCAAAATGTGATCACTAATATATTAATATATAATTTCAATACAAATTCAAGATTCTTATCAAGAAGAGAACTTGATAAGAATTACAACACTGCCATTTCAACAAAAAAAGATACTGACTAAATAGTTCAACTGCCATCTAAATCCTAATCTTTATTGCCGTCCTTGATGCAAAGTCATCAGTTACATTATCATGGGGAATCTGAGCAGTAATTGCACCGAGGTGGTTCAGGGCCAGGTCTGTGCTGATTAATAATCTGGAATCTTCTTATGTTCTTTCGACCAAAGACCTGGCTTAAGGCCATAAAACTGGTTCCACTCTAATTCCCGTGACGGCTGCTTTGCTGATCTCCCACACCTCTGTTGTTCACACACGGAGCATGTGGCTATGTGTCTACTGTGGGCCTGCTGTGGATTTACCACCCTCCTCCCCTTCTCCTTCCTAGTGTGAGACCTTCCCAGCATTGCTTACAAATGATTAAGAATTAAGATGTAAGGGTGTCCCCTTCAGTTCTGCTTGATATTGTTATTGTGAAGGGCAAATTAGTGACATTAAAGCCAGAGATGGAACTGGCAGAGGGTGGAAGAGCCGAATTGAACAGCTTAAAAGAGAAAAGGAATCCTGTTTATGCAGGAAGAGAAGAGAAGAGAAGAGAAGAGAAGAGAAGAGGAGAGAAGAGAAGAGAAGAGAAGAGAAGAGAAGAGAAGAAGAGAGAAGAGGAGAGAAGAGGAGAGATGAGACGAGACCTTGGACAGTCATTCATTCCATGGCAAAGACTTGAGCGGCTTCAAAAACAACTTGCAGTTTGCCTGAACAACCAGTCTACATAGGCATTAATGTGATTTGTTCAAAGTGTGATTGTAACGATTGTTTCTGCTTCATATAACATGGCTGTTGGCATTTTCTTCTGATGCTTTAAGAATGTGCATTTGCATGAGGGGGATGCTTATCATGAGACCAAAACCTGCTTTGAGAAAAAGTACCTGCATCCTTACCTGCATCTTGCTACTGCTTTATCTTTAAATGACCAAACAATTACTCACCTAGAACTCCCGAGGACATAAAAGGGCTAACATCTAGCCTCAGAGACAAGTTTTTAATAACTACTCTGAGAAAGACTAAAATAGGCCTATGTTTTTGTTGGTGAGGGAAATCCAGTAGATTGATGGATGAAGACTTTACCGAAGCCATCAAGGTGGCAATTATTTTATCTTTTGTGAAGACTATCCCAAGAAAACTGTTAGGAGTTGCAAAGTAATCTGCCAGAAATCTGTGGATTGAATTGGCCTCCTGTCCTTTGCCTTGTTGTTACCAGATTGCCTCTACTGAGATTTAGCTCGTCCACTAAATCTATTTATGCCACACAAGGAGCTCTGCCTCGGGGAAAAAAAAAAGATAAAACTCCAATCTGCCATGTAACTGAGCCCAAGTTCCCGACTCATCAGACTTTCCCTTTGAGCACAGACATGGCTACATATGCATACATGTATGTGTGTGTGTGTGTGTGTGTGTGTGTGTGTGCGTGCTGTGCTGATTAGATGGTTTCCTCACAAACAGCTGGTGGTCCCTGCACCCCGAGAGCCAGGTTAGTCTGCAGCAGCCCCAGCAGCAGGCAGGAGGAGAGGAAAAAGCAGCAGGAGGAAGAGCGGGAGGAGGAGGAGCGGGAGGAGGAAGCGAAGGATGAGCTGAGGGAAGGAAGGGGCGAGAGAGGAGCAGAAGGCAGAGAAGGAGGAAGGGGGGGGACAACCATGGTAATCATGGAAATCTGACAGACAAAAATGGGGATGACAAAGAAATGCTCAGCTGAAAGGCGACGAGGCATTTGTCTCGTGATAAACTGAAAAGTCCAAAATATCTGTTTTGATTGAATTTAATTTAATTAGCTTTTGTAATTTTCATATGCATGTTTTCAAACTGAGGTAGCAGAGGGAAAAGCAAACTACAAATTATACTTACTCCTAACATATCATATATTTTTAGCTTGAACATTAAACACTACCAAAGGAGACATTAGGTTTACAGAAGCAGTGATTAAAATGATCAACATTGGCCCTATCATCCACATTTAGGAGGAGGAGAAGAGAGCAGAATGACCTTCTTCAGACAAAGTCTGAAACAGAGACACTATTTCAGTCAACACCAATGACTAGTTTGTGAGGATGCCTTTAATCTTATCATCAGCTATACACTTTTTATTAACCCTTTTCTCTGGGGCCAATGCCCTTGTAGTCACATGACCTTGATGCATTGTATGTATTGTGTCTCTACTTCACCCTTGGTCCAGAAAAGGGTCTGGCGTCTAAAAAGTTACATTGGAGACAATTGTAAAATACATATACCCTCTAAACCTAATATATTTGATTTAGCTGTATTACAAATATACATCATAGTGAAGGCAACAGGAGCACAGCTGCGCTGAGGTGTGCTGAGCCTGAGATAATGAAGAAGACTTCTGTTTACACAGAACATACTGTGTAAGGAATGAGAATGTGGCAGTAATGGATGCCAACTGCCCTAAAACACCACCACCAACCAACTCCATGTGCAAGTTCAGGTTGTGTTAATTATTACAGCCATGTCAAGACATGAGTTCTGACTAGTTCCTGAGCAACATGGGAAATGTCTTTTTGTCCATCTCCACCTGGAATCCTGCCCAGTGACTGTTTGAAGCAGCTGGTGAAAAGCACAGTTTGTGCGGTCATCATTGGCCCTAAAAGTGATGGTTAACACTGTGTAGCAGTAATGATGGGATGTGCGCACTATAAAGCAAACCCAGTGAGTGTGAACATGTGTGAAGGAGCATATAATAGTCTTGGGTGATACATCAAAATGACAAGCCTACAGAGCTCTGTGGTTGGTAAAGTTATCAAATGTTTATTCATATTTTTTATTAAACCTACTAACAAGTTTCATTTTTTACTGACACAAACACAAACATGTATGGCTTTAACGTGACTGTTTCACCCTTAAAAAAAACTATTGACAGTTGCCCTATTATTTCCCAGGCGGTATGGCTCACTATTAAATTGATTACGTCTGACTGCTTCGTTTTCCTCATTTCTAATGTTGGAGAACAGAAGTAATTATAAAATGCAAATTGCTGGATGTGCACTGTCAAGCACGTAAAAACAACAAAAGAGATGCTTAACGCCACATTTTTCAACTTGACACTCGAAGCGTCATGGTGTGAAAACGATCCTACCTTAAGAAAGTAGGTGCTGTTGATCTGTATGAGAACCCTGGAGCAATGGAATCTAATGTATAACCAAAATATGGTTAACTTTCACAGATACAAGCCTGATACTAAGTCCTATTCTTTGAAGTATTTGCCTTGTTAAATATCATATTACATTCAGAATGATATGTTGTTATTATTATGTATTCCTTCCCGATCTCTTAAAATGTAGATACAATTTGCACATTGTACTTGTTTAATTCAAATAATATCTAAATGCTTCCATAAAATAGTCAACAATAAATCAAAGAGTTTCCTATTTTATGAATAGATGTGTGATTATCCCTGTCTCTATGGTCCACATTGCTTATATGACTTCTTTTTGAATTTCTTTAACAAGCTATGGTAGCCTGAATAAGTACTGTTATTCACAACCACAACCACTGGTGAAATAACGAAAGGGCTTTTTCAGTGTACCGAATAACACCTATGATTTCCTCTGCCAAAGGGGGACAAATAAATGAGTAAATGCAACAAAATCACAGTACCTTTCTATTGGGCAACACATTATTCTCATTAATTGCTAACATTTTACTGCTGGGGCACAAACTACAGTGCACTTTATGTAAGTGTAAAGTTTCTTCCAAGCTTTAGTCAAGGTGTGGTCTTTCACTTTGAGAGAAATATTTCTTGTATGTCCTTGTTACTCTTCGTTGCTTCCTCTTTAACACATAGCCCCCTGGCTTATGTACAATTTAAACTTTAAATTTAAAACTATGAAAGACATGTATGAAGCAAATAAATGCATGTCACTGATGCGTTGCCTTTTTATTTTTTGAACAGAGCCATCTATCATGACCACCTGCACTCATGATAGTCGTGCTGAGTATGTGATGTTTGCTCAAATTGAGTTATCTGAAAGCATATTTGTGGTCGGCCGACCGGCTGTTGGTTGTTTAGTGGAACTAGAGACATACATTCTTTGACTGCATGTTGAAAGGCTGAATTGATCGGTAACAACAGATCAATTGAAGTTGAAGTCTCAGAGTGGGGATTGTTGCTCTCCAATCACTTGCGGGGCATACAGAGAAGAAGTGCCGGCAACTTTGAAGGCTAGTGCACTGTCTAAAATGCATATTTCTGTGAATGTAACCAGAGCAGGACTACTGTGGTTGTCTACTATGGCTATCAAAGAGAGCAAAGTACAGCTGTCTTCAAGCTTATTGGACAGGAACAGCTTAGGTATGGACCACGTCAAAGTTATGAACTAAAGAGAAGTTCAATCAGAGCCAGAGGACTCAGTCGCTGAGCCTTGTAATATATTTTGTGACATTTAAAACTACTTTCCCCAACACTCTTAGTGAATATCAGCATATGTGAACTACAGGCAGTCTCCAAACCCAGAGCAGTCAAACTGTTATTGTAATCCGGTGATTCTATTCGTGTGCAGTTCCAAGCAAACAAGTGCTAGTGTGTGTCAAAGACATCTCCACATAACAAATAGGTGCATAACACAGGACAAGGGTTGAGTGTAATTTCTATATCACATTAAGTGCAAGCACGACACAACAGTTAAAGTGATATGGTGCAGTCTGAATGGAGAAGTCTGTGAAAGAAAAAAAGTCAGACTGTTGACCCTTGAAATATTTCTTAAGAAAAGTGGTATATGAAAAAATGTTTTGATTATTATTAATATTCTTTGTCTGTGTGGCATCTGCTACGTCTACTCATCGTGTCTGACTTTCATAAGCTTATCCTGAATAGATGTATAACCTTGTTTCGGAGTGGTAGAGCAGTGTTGTTGTGGAGTTCACTCTGAGTATGTTTATCTTATGCCAAATCCACACTGTATTTTAATTTTAAAAGAAATCCCATACACTTATGCCTTCAGTCCACTCTACTCTGGAGTTTCTGAGCACATAAAACAATGTTGACATACAAAGACCTTTGGAAGTGACAGTTACAGAAGTTACCTGAATTTCTGATTGACGGACTTTCAGTTTCAGTTCCTCATTTTATGTCCAATTAAATAAATATTATTGGTCTTATTATCACTATCATCATCATTATTATTATTTACAATTTCTGTAGTAGAAAATGCCCTTTTTTGTGTCATGTGTATTAATTTAATTGAAAGCACAAGGAATCAGACAGCAAATGAACACGTTGATTACTTCAATTTATCTCAGAAGTTTAAAATGATTTCCAATTGTATTAATTAATGAATTACTTAATTAATTAATTATTAATTAACTTAATTAATCTTCCTGTTTAAAATTATATTGTGCATCATCTTGTGTTGGAATAATAGTACAAATATTGTTTTCCCTACACTGGAAGTCCTTGGGAGTCCCGAGTTGTTAACCTCAAAGTTAGAAACTTTTGAACAATCAATCAAATAATTTGAACACTTTCATTTGTAATAAGTGTAACCACATTTCATGTAGAGTGACCTTGATCATAAATATGTCATTATATATGCAGCAGCCATATTGATCCCACATTCTATCATCACATTAGTAAAAGGAAATCCAAAGAATGACTTTATGACCTGGGGCCATCTATGGAGCACATGAATGCAACATTAATGTGGACCAATGACGCTAACATTGCCTGCACTGGCCGGAAGAAATAAGCAGCGGATGTGCACCTATATGAATGTTGATATTAGTACACCTGTGGTGTTTTAGTTCACAGACACTGCAATGCTGCTACTAGTAGTAGCCTAGCATGTAATGTACCAGAGGCAATAAGGATGCAAAGAGCACATTGCATACCCCTTGGGCACCATATAGCCTTAAAGCCAGGAGTACATCACCTCTTACAATAATAGAGAACACAAACTAATGTATCCTGAGTAGTCTTATTGAAATGTGTATGCTTTGTGCTTCTTGTATGCGATCACACACACATACATGTCCATGTGAGTGGGGGCATCTTGCAAATGGCAACATGGTTCATGGTGAACTGTTTTATTGTTAATGTGCTTTAAATAATTTGACGTGCTATTGCTGCTTTGTTTTCTTTTACCTGCAAATCACTTACCCTTTTTCATAATCACAAACTTCACATCATAATAATGATGTGAAGTTTGTGCTATTGAACTTATAATAATAGTAATAAATGATACATTTGTTGCTCATTGAAAGTATTTCATGGCATCTTACTGCTACATGTTGACTTTTCAACATGTAGCATAGGCAGCAGGATTGCGGGTCACAGACACATTTCAGTGTTTTAACAATCTTTTTGTGTTCTGAGCACAGTCATTTACAAAAGAGAATAAACAGGGTAGGGCCACACACACGTGTTGCAGTGGGGAGCATTGTTGCCTCACAGCAAGAAGGTCACTGGAAGCATGGGGGTTTCCTCCCACAGTTGTTAAAATGATATACAAATTAGGTTAATTCTCGAAAATGACTGAGGGTGTGAATGTGAGGGTGAATGGACGGTTGTTTGTCTCTGTATGTTGGCCCTGCGATGGACTCGTGACCCCTGACCCGAAACCTCATGTGGAGGATAAAGTGGTAGAAAATCAAGTGTCAAGCACCTAAAATAGTCACAATTTGAAGGAAGCTGTCAGTGAAGTCTTCAAAGATATATAAGAAAGTAAAAGTAATATTCCATGGTAGTCTGAAAAAGTCTGTTTTATACTCTGTTGTTGTATGTTTTTGGTCAAATACAAGTGTCAAGTCTCAAGTCGTGCACCTGTAGAAACTCCCATGGAACTGCACTCCCACATTATAATCCTAAGTATTATTTTTATATCATTTTTAAAACAATAAATAGGTTCAAATTTTATGACTCTGGTACTCTCGTACAGTGCACTGTGTACAACTTGTTTTTTCTTTTTAAGGTTTTATTAAGGTTCTTTTAAAAACATTTAAATATCATTGTGCATGTATATATATATATGTTGTATATGTTCTCTTAGTTTTCATCACCATCCACAGTGATACATATTTGGCACATGGCCACTTTCTTCAGTCCATAACACTGGGGCCTCACCCTGTTATCTGTCAGCTATTACAATATATATGATAATAAAAACTGCGTAAGAGAGTTATGCATGTGTTTATACAGTATTTATTTATTGCTGCTATCTAAATGGAGTGCTTACACTGTCATGTTCTATATACAATATATTAGCTTTTTACCTAGCATGCTGCTACAGTAAATCTCTCTGGGGTAACTCCGGGGAAGCTTAGCCTACATGTTACTGCATATAACACTGTCAGTCTCTTGCAGCAGATTGATAGATATAAAAACGTATTACTGCCATTTTGTATGGTTATACAGTACAAAGCACCGTATATCCTTCATTGCACAAACCTGTGACCGAGAAATAATTATACATACATTGAAAGTTGTACACAAACTGTACAAACTCTGCTATAAAAATACTTCATGGTACAAACCTAAGTTTTATAATGCAAGTGTTTGCAGCTTCGTCGAGTCTAAACCAGACTTCTAAAACGAAATAAACCATGTTTGGCAGCTAAATAATCTGCATCATGAAAGCTTCAGCCAGAGCTTTCGCTGACTGTATTTTTAGTATAGTGTTCTACAGTGAGTTGGTGAACATTAACAGGATGCTGCTTCAAAGAATGGATATGAATAACTGACACTCCAGGTATAAAAACGTGGAAATGTCTCAGAACACAAAAAAAAACTAATTTATTTTTTTCTATCATATTTTCTATATTTGCAGTCACCCTTGTGATGACGAAGGTCATTATATATATAACTGCTCAGTGTTCCAGTGTTTGCTCAGAAACTCCAGTCAAAAACTGCACTCATTAGAAAAGCTTCTGTTTATATGAGCTAAATGCCACATATATGAATAGCAGGGATAGCTGGAGTATAGGGAGGATGACAGGTTGCATAGTGGAAATGGACAGCAGAGGTGGTGGAGGTGGTGGGCGTGTGGGTTAGTGGATGTGGCTGCCTAAAGTTGAAGCTCATGCAGCAGAGGAAACATTGGCAATAAAAGTGTCCATGGTCCAACTCTATATCACTACCAGTGCTCCAATCATGTTCCCTTTCCCTCAGAAGTGTCAGAAAGAAAACCACAATTGAGTAGTTTTGGGGATGTTTAGATCATGTAAGAAAAAAAAAAAATCTGGAGTTTCACTTGAGGTCATTTGAGATGGTGGTTATAGTCTAGCTTGGATCCATGGTGACAGCAGAATTCCTCACGTTTCTTATCTCGTTGTCGCCATTGGGCCTATGTGAATAAATGCAAAGAAACCAAACCTTATCTTGCTGCATAAGTTATATGTTATAGCACTGATATAATAATGTGAGATTTCACTAATTGGTAAACAGTTGATCTCTTTTAAATTATGAGAGACTATAAAAATGAATATATTTGCCATATTTTTTGTTTCACTTTTTTAACATTTATTTATTTATTTGTCTTTGCCATGAGACTGTCTTTCATGGCAAAATGTGGTTATGGTAAGAAATTCTGCTATCATTTTACTTTTACATTAAAGCAGAGATGGATGTGCTTCTTACCTTTTCGAGTTGTGCGTTTTGTTTGGACTTGTAGATGAACTCTCCCACAGCCACGAACACGGAGAGGACAAGTCCGGCGGCGAGGACGATGAAGATCCCTCCGATGTTCTGCACGCCGAGGGCACTGGCCTCCTTACTTTCCTCTTCTGGGCATCCATTTCCTCGCCACCATTTCTCCTTCATCATGTGCAGCTTCCCTTCCTCCTGAAGCTGCAGGATGGCAATGGTGATCTTATCTCTGTAGGGGGAGCCTGAAAGAGCCAACAGAGCTGAGGTAAGTGAGCGCAACTACCACAGGCAAAGCATGTCTCTATCTTTTCTGTGGGTGGAGATCACAGTTTTATTGGATATCCACTGTCAGAAACAGCTAAGTCTTATCATCTTCTTAACCTGAAATAGTAGAAATATCAATGTGAAGGAAATACACTGATTACATGAGTATGTGCTATTGGTAATTGTGATGATGAAGTACTCAGATACCAAAATAACTGCTTGTATTAATTGAACTTGAAGCAAAATTCAATGTATCCCCTCTGTGACAGAGTGAGTAATAGAGAGCAGCAGGAGAAAATGACTTGATAGATGATGGATCAGTGCACGGTGGAAATTTTTGGGTCACAAAGATAAACAACTTCCGAATATCAGAGTTGGACGACACAAGCCTGTGGGGACTGTAAGGATTTTGAAGTGTATTTGATTCAGTTGTTTCGATAACAAAGTTATCTTTACAGATGCCAAGCCTGTTTGACGGTCTGGAGTGTAATATCGCTCCGATACTGACAGTCATATTCCCCAGAGGATGGATTTCATATGTGTATTGATTCCATGACCTTTTACTGAAGTAAAGGTTTAAATTGTACTTGATTTATACGTTGGTACATTAGTTGATACCTAATGTACCAAATATCTCCAACATACAATTGAAATAAACCTTGGGCAATCTGTGTGTATAGTGCTTTCTTTGACTTATTGTAACTTTTTGCTTTCAAGCACAACATGTTTTCCTGCATTATTTAAGCTTTTATTTCTTGAACAGTGGTGTATGAAGTACAGTACATACAGTAAACAGTGTTCAGTGCCCTGGAGAAGGAGATGGGAGAACGAGGAAGCAATTTATGAATTGTTTTGCCATGAACAGGGACAGCAGAGAAAACATGCTGCAGTTACATTAAAGAAGATCAATAACATTCCATCTGTGTGCTATATTCTGAATATCTTCAGCAGGCTTCTATACTGTCAGACAGCCCCTAACTTGGGAAAGGCATTTTCTTCCTCAACATATGCATAAGCATCAGCGCTGTGTTGCCAAAGGGCTGTCTGACAGCATGATAAACCAACCATGTGTAACTAAATAAATAAATAAAAATTATTAAAAAATCACAGTCTCTGGTTCTCGCACCTTCCCCCACCCAACAGCCTGTTCTGTGAGCACTGTCTGCTGCATGTAACACACCGGCAGCTACACATCAAAACACCCCTATTATACATATATATGGAACAAAAAAACTGTTTTATCCAATATCCCTACCTTCTGAGACTAGGATTCTTAGCTGTGGATTAGTGACGTGTTAAATCAGATCCCTCAACTGTGTTTTATTGACCACTCAATGAACTCCCCTTTATTTTATGTACATCATAAAATATTAATGTCATTATATGTAGCATTATCATTTCATTTTCCTCATGTGCCCAACAACACTGAACTAATAAACCTAATATAACTCAATGAATGCTTATTTATCTCTGTAATGTTCTCACTGTTTCCCTGGGTTCATAAGTTAATAGTCCCAAAACGAATCGAGAAATATTCTCTTGTACCGATGCTACACCATCACCCTCTCTTTTCAGTTTTCAAAGCACTTCTAATCCTCCTCTTCTCCACTCAGATAAACCTCTCAGCACCCTCCCCTGCTCTGCTGATCAAATGCTAAGATCTGATAAAACCTGAAGGGTAAAAAAAAAAAAAGAGAAAAAGAAAAATAATCCTGCCACTCAAACTCTGTGGATGTTAATGCTAGTAAAATAATTACTTTTAAAGTTATTGTAACTTTTATTGTGGTTTTAGGTGTTGTTTTTAGTGTAATCAGCGTTGATTTAGACCAATCTATTCTATTCAAATTAAAAAAGGAAAAAAAAATACTTATATACTAAAATTAACTCATGAAAACATGATCACATTTTTTGAGGTTTTTTATTCTTTCTTATTTAAACTGATAGAGTTAGATATAAAGAATGTTTTGTAGAAAATGTATATCTCTTTTATTTGAAAGCTTTTTTTGTTATTGTTGTTTTTTTAAGAAAGGGAACGGGTGTGTAAAGATTTCTCACCATACAAATCCTACAGCAGAAGAACAGCCATTTACTCAATAAATCGATCGAAAAATCAGTCACAGATCCGAATGTTAGGTTTGTCTTGATTGAAGACATTATTGAGACAATTTTCTTTGGCTCCACAGAAACACACACAAACAACAGTGTAAAAGAAAGTCCGTACATTTGAGCTCTGAGTTCAAATATGTTTCCTAATTCTGATGAACTCATCTGTCATGGCCTGTGTGAATGATCACAGCACTCGTTAAGTACACTCAGATCACTGGGTGAGCTGAGTTACTGCAGCCTCGTGGATGGTAACACAGGGGCCATCACACCATCCTTTATGTCAGACATGGTATTTTTTTTCACTGGAAATTGTAAAAGGAATGACTGGAGTGAGAAATATGGTTGGGGATGTTCAGTATTTCTGAAGTGCTATGGCAGCCATCGTTTTTCAGGCTTGAGGATGTGTAGTCGGAAAAGAATCACTACAATGGTAGTTATAGGAAATTATAATTTGATGCTTGTTGAATTCTGGTTATTATGTGGTCACTGGTTTGTTTTTGTTTTCATAATTCGGTTTTGTGTTTGTTTCTGTTTATATACTGGGCACTCAGTGTGTGTGTGTGCGATAGTTCCTATACAGAAATAAACACATTTAGTTGCTGTGATATTTGTATGTGAATAAAAAGAAAGAAAGAAAACATCTCTAGGTAGATTGGTCTGTTATTAGTAGTTAGTATGCAGGACCACTTTTTCTACAATATAATACAGCCGGCCAGAGAGGTCCTAAAAAAAGTGACAATAATCAAGTGTGTTCCCTACTGGAGTGGAGCTTTGACCTGCAGCCCTCTGGTGGTGTGGCTGCAAGTCATGAATACATGTTCACACTTTTTAACATCACTTCTGTTCTCCATCTTTGCCAAAAGGTCTTCTGGTATCTGACTCTTTATTTCAGTGCGAGCTGGGGAGCATGTTTCAAAAGCATCTATCACCATGGTGATGGTGAATGTGAATTGCACTCTGGTCCTTGTTATTCATTGTCATCTAGAGTAGGTACATTCCCCTCAGCTCCGGAGTGAAACAACAAGCGAGCGTGTCAGATAAATCACTCGCTGCAACAAGGAAAAAAGGCAGCCTTGAAACTGGGCCCACTCTGCCTGATCAAAACAAATGGGCAAAATTAAAATGATCACTGTGTCATACAGTCAAGACCTGCGCTGCACTGTGCCAGCCACGTACTTTGGCAAGAGTTGTAGTCCACACTCGCATGAGCATGAAATGGGTGAACAGTCCAGTGCCTCCTGACCAACTGACTGTTCCTCTGTTAAAATAGAGCAACAGTGTTTCCTTTGTAAATGGAGTTTTATATGAGAGTTATAAAATATCCTGCACACTATCAGATCATCCACCATTTTCATATGGAAAGCCAGGTGGTATTGCAAGCCTGACCTTTGCTGTGATACTTAAAAAGAAACATGTCTCTGTTTTGGTTCTACACTGAAGAGACATTTTAGAGGGAATTCAATGTAGATTTGCTCTCTGCTCAACACTGATTCAGCTCTTGCTAATTTCAACAGGAACGTGTTATTTGTCAGCCATATAAAGCATTAAGTCAATTTTATTCTTCTTTGGTCGCAGCTCAGCCTTTGGCAAAATGGACCATAATGTCTTAATTAGTCTGAAAAACATCTATGCACTGATTCATCTCATATGTAACAGGTCCTTGTGCCTGGAAATGTCCCTCCTCTCATGCTCCTCTCTTTTGCGTCCTAATTCCTAATTCTTCTTAAGTTGTGGTGTATTTCTTAAGTAAAAGGTGTATTTTATATTCATCACAATATTCATGCACACATTCTTCTCATTATGTCTGCCTAATATTCATATAGCGTATATAATTCAAATACAGTTGTCAGATCTCAACTGAATATGATGCAATAGATGTATTAAAAGGTGTAAAGTCCTTGGTACAGTTGCCCACACACAAAAATGGACCAATGACGTGATTTCAATTTGATCTTTAAATGTATCTTATTGCAGCATTTGTCAGAAGCTATTTCAAGATCTTTGCCAAACGTAAAATAGACTCCCTCAGGTCAGTTTCTGGAGAGCTAAAATACAGGCGCAGGACAAAGAAAGGCAGATGTAGGGAAGAATCACTCTGGTTGGCAGATAGACAGGCAGACAGGTAAACAGAGAGTCCAAACACAAAAAACACTCAGACAAACACTGGGGAACACAAGCATGAGAAAACTGCAGGGGAAACAAACAAAGGCATGAGGTATAGGCCTGAGGAAGTGAAGAGCTGACAAATAAAAGACTGGGTGGGGACTATATACACAAGTGATGGGATGAAAGGGTAATTGAATGGAAGTAACAGACTCACAATCACAGAGGTGGGACAATTGAAAAAATAAAACATGTAAAATACAACAGGATCATAATGTTAGAAGGATTAAAAGATAATGGCCGTTGAAAAGGTCCTCTTGCCTGATTGCAATATAGGTAATGATCACTCAGCAGTGTACCAGATTGACATAAACAAGGTTGTGTAAAGCTTGGAAGCAAAATGACACCAATGGCACAATGGGGTCAATCAAACTTATTTAGCTCAGTTAAAATACAAACAGCGATTTCTGTTTAGAATACACTTTCACTAAATATGGGATATAATAAATAATAAAACTATGGGCTATAATTTAAACTATAATAAATTGGGCTAAAAGCGGAATCGCGGCACTCATATTTAAACGTGTACCGAATGAAATGACGACCATCAATCGGAGGATTGTGAAAAACAATCTAGTGCATAAATGTATGCCCACAAAAGAGGCAATTAATCCTTCAATCCTGGGAAGAGTGTAGAGTGAAGTGACAGGCTATACTGAATCCAGAATAAGACACAAAGATGCAATCTTCAAGATCAAAGTAGAGTAATAGCCCACCTACCCCTAATGCACTGTGTCTCTCTGTGAAGAGAAAAAAATATGCATGTAAATGTGCTGCAATTCCTGACCCTCATCCCACAAAGAGCATTTTAAAACCATTACATTCTGGGGATTAAAATGGGTTTGTGTCTAATGTCCAACCATTCATTCACTTCTCGTATCTGTATTCATGCAATAGAGGTCTCAACTGAAATGCAGGTCATTCATTTTTGAATAGTACATTCTCACGTACTGCTTTGGTTATGCTGTGTGTCGTAACATTAACGTTAAAGTAGAATTCCGATATTTTTCGACCTGGGCTCTATGTGCCTGCTTTTAACGATTGATTGATTTTAAAATGTTATTGTTGGTTTTTAAAGCTTTGGCACCATCTTACTTATCTGAACTTTTTTCTCTTCATGCTCCATCCCAGGCTCTGAGGTCTGCTTTTAGATGTTACCAAAATCCCGATCTGGCCTTGCCTCCACCATTGAACATATTAAATCACTTTTAAAGACCTACTTCTTCTCCTTGGCCTTCACTTCAGGCTTAAAAAATAGTCAACCCAGACACTTCTTTGTAGTTTTTACCATTTTACTATTCTATTATGTCACTATTTTACTGTTTTACTTCTATTTCTTAATGATTTTATGTTTTACATCTTTTATATTGCTCAACCATGGTTGTTTTTTAAATGTGCTCTAGAAATAAAGTTGACTTGACTTGACTATGTTTATAAATGTGGGTGTGTATGTGAATGCTACTTACAAAACGTTTCATAATTGGTCCTGTAGATCAACTCTCAGGTCTCTGAGACCTGAGAGTTGTTGCATGAAGAAGCTGGTAACGTGAGTGAGAGTCAGAGAGAGGAGTGAGTTTGGACCAATTATGGAACTTTGTGAGTACTATTCATGTACACACCACATTTATAAATATCGGGCCAAGGTCGAAAAATACTGTAATTCTTCTTTAAGCAACACTCCACATTCAAAGTACCAGCCAGTTCAATCATGTTACTGAAATACTGCAACAATTGTGAGTCAGACCTCGTGATTAGTACCTCAGTACCTCTTAGTCTTCGGTTACAGTAATCTAGGCTACTGGATGAGGTTGTTTGTGGTTTGGTTAAAAGCAACATTACATATTTGGTATGTGAACTTTATACAGGCAAAAAAAAAACATCATGAATGCAAGCAGCATACGTTGACAGTTGGATTGGAAGAATCAATTCATTGCAAGAGACAACATTAGATAAAGAAAAACTGATCTTGTGGCTCTAGTGCTTGACGCTCGAGGGCAATCACATGAGGCGCTTACGCTAGGGGCCGGCCCTGCATGCTGCATCTGCCTTCTGTTTGAGCGCTTTCTCAATCTATTACTCACACACACATACACATATCTCAGAGTGAGCTTGAGAAGCGGGGAAAGTGGCAGGGGATTGGGGAGTTAGGGTGAAGTGAGTCACTGTGAGTCACAGCACTGGAGATTTACTAATGCATTCAGGACTCTTCCTGTTTATGAGGTGAAGGTAACAGTGGCGAGTGGAAAGGACAGCAGCCTGCTGACACTGACACTTCCCCTTTACCCTGTTTGATGAATGCCACTTCATGAAGGTAAATGAAGATTGATAGTCATCTGGGAGGGAAGCATGAAGAGAGGGAGGATAAAGTAGAGCCATGTGAAATTACAGCCAAGGCAGTGGAGGAGACAGTGGCGGCACATATATGATCACAATCAAAAAATAAATGAATAATAAATAAATGAAAACAAATATATCCTTGTTTTTTTGTTGGTGTGTTCAGAAGAGTAAATTCTTCCAAACACAAAAACTGATTTTCACACGTAGGGACTGTGGAGGGCAGACAATCCCCCTGTCTGGTCCCCAGCTGACAGAGGCAAGAGATTTAAATTGCCATGTTGAAGGGGGAAAAAACATTCTCAACTGTTTTGTTTTTGTTCAGTTATAATTACAGATGACTTAATGATATGGCGCTTTCCCTTTCCTTATCATACTGTAGTGTGGCGTAAAAAACAAGATGCTTCCCTCTACATATTCATGACGTGTTTTCTCAGATCTAACGGAAACTTTTTAAAACTACAAACATTCTCACACCTCTGCCAATTCAATTAATGTATATCCACAGTCTGAACTGAATGTGCTTCCTATTTTATAGGGTTTTTCTTAGAGTCATCGCCCACTCATCTACAAATTTTCATAAAAATCTGTTCAATCAGACAGGCAGATGGTATGAAGAACCTAAACTCCTTGGCAGAGGTAAACATGATAAATATCCCAATGGATATTTGGATATTTATCCATGGCATTTTGAAATGGAATTGATTTAATTGATTTAATGTACAGACATCATCATCTGGGGACCATGGAAAGTAGATTTACTGGGTGAGAACAGTACAGCAAATGTATCTAGTTAACTTAATTCAGTTTAAAAGTTTAAACTTCAAATTATTCAAGTATGTTATGGCTGAACTATGAAAGGGAGCAATAAAACACTCAAATACAAAAGTTCACAAGGTAGGTTTGGTTACTTTTTGTATTCTAGAGCTTTTTCAATATGCCAAATTGAGGGATTACATATACCCATTAGTGTAGTCATATGAATATACACTTTGCAGTGTAAGGGCACTAAAGTTGCACTTCTACTGCCTAATTGGCATCAGCTGCTTCATAATCACTGTGTGGACATAATGTGCAATCATATTAATGGAGATTTACAGCACTATCACTGTCACTCTGCTGATACACTCATGCCAACTTGATGTGGCGCTACAGCTATTACACCAAGCTAGCCTTCTGATGTAGTATGCTTTGTGTTGATTTTACGAACATTTGTACAAACATATGTTCGTGACGAGGCGGTGTGTAGAACATGATGTGAACATTTGCGTCACTTCTATCTACAGTATGAATCCAAGGAATGTCTCTTTGTCTGTCTCTCTCTTTTAATCATATAACTGTCCAACGGGTCACTTGACAGGATTCAAACTTGGCAGATGAGTTTCTAAAGGCCCCAGTATGCACAGTGCATACTTTGACATTGTTTGGATAATAAATGCAAGGTATGATGGTAAAACAGGTAGACATTGAACGGGCACTGCTTCAGCATGGTGTGAATGCACCATGCTGGTGTCAGTGCTCGAATTAAGTAGCTTGCCTAGAGAACTGCAACAAGTTTTGCAAAGAAGTCAAGAAGTTCACATTATTTTTGCTTTAACAGCAGTTGAGAGGAGGTGATTTGTCCTTGGATCACAGGACAGTACTGGGGCCAAGAACAGTGGAAGAATAATTGCATTTGGATCCTAGTTTTATCAGTTGAAATAATGAAGAAACTGCATTTCACTGACCCTCTTAACCGACTAATGCACACACTCATGCACAGGCGAGAGAAAAGTTGAGGTTCAGCATTTGCGCTTCAAAATGTGGAAGCTTCCAATTAATGAATAACCCACTGAGGCACATGTACAGGAACAGTATCATGTCCAGTGACAATGCCAATGGGTACTGGCCTCCTGGAAATGTTTCTGCAATGATAGCGTAACAATATTGCATATTATAACAATTGGTTTGGGCATTCTCACAAATGTATGTAGCTTTCTTTCGCTCACAAGATGCAATTTTCTGCTACAAACTGTTTTGCTAGTTATAACAGCTACCTACTCCTGATAAGCTAACTGCAACTCTGAAGAATTTCTTCAGTGTTCTTCATTCAGGAGGAATTGACCCTATAAGATGAATTGTCTACAGAGGTCTCCTCCAATCCAAAACAAATGGACCAGTTTATTAATCCACTAAAACAGTGACTACAACAGTTTTGGAGATAGTGGTAATGTTTTCTCATCCCGTTTCTCAGATAACTTATGATCCAGACCTCCAGGAGGTAATTTTATCAGAGGCTGGGATATCTGCAGAGGTCTCCTCCTCTCCAGAAGCAAAGCAGTGTGCAAGTCCATTATAAAACACAACTGACCTTAAAATAAAGCAGTTTAACAAAAAAATAACAGAGCGTAAAAAGTCTGTGTTTTTCTGGCTCTGTATTGGGGACAGAGGAGGATCTTGGTGCTATAGCTGCTTGACGCAAGATGAATTAAGATGGAAATACAATGAAAAACGACAACCACAATGCTAACACATGAGAAATTTAAGGTTTTTCAAGGTTTGAATATAACTGAAAATATGTTGGATCATGTGTGTACACGACACACACATCTATGACATCTGGTTGACATCTGGTTGTTTTTATATAAATCAAAGCAGAAAAGTTATATAAAGACAACTGTGGAACACGGTGGGTTGTCTTCCAAATCCAGTCCCCCACTCTTTTAGTCTTCATGCCGATGTGTCCCTACAAGACACTTCATGTACCAGAAGCTAGTGAATAGGTAAGAATAATGTTGATGTGTGATAAATTGTGCTGTATGAATATGTGTACAATATTATGGGTGAATGGCAAAACTGTTGTGTAAAGTGAGTTGGTCATTAAGACTAGAAAAGCACAATATAAATATAGACCACAGAAAATAACTAACAAAATCTCCTGACACATATATAATCTCTTGTAGCTCTTCTTAATACCTTAAATAGTGTTGTCTTATGGGAAAGCAGGATTTAACATTAGGATTTAAATGAGGTAAATACACCATTATACACAGCACTGACAAAACACCTGGGAGGTGAAATAATTTTGTCCATTACAGAGCAGAGGGAGCTGCCATGGGTGAGTGCTAAAACTCTATCAGAGCCCAGGTACTATACGTAATTCAATACAACACCTACTTTCTTTCCAAGTCAGTGAAATATGCTAAATGTTCTGGCTGCATGGGGATACAGGCTGCATATGGTAAAGGGTAATAAAAGGGTAGGATTAGCAATTTAAATACCTTGTCCTGACTGCGTGTGAATGGGCCACCAGGGAGTAATGATCCTAATATCCCTCCTCTTTTTTTGGTATGAACAAAAACTGTACGGTACACTCACTTTCCCTTTATTACCGACACCCTCTCGAGCCTCCTTTCTTTCTTTCAGTGACACGCACGCCATATCCACATAACCACACGTGTAATATGAATAAATAATATAGTCACAGGCAGCGGTAAAATATACTGTATGTGATGTTTCATGCTATTGTCAAGTACACGGTCACCTCTGGAAAAGGCCTGTCCACACAAACCCACAGATGTACACACACGCACATACTCACGATCACACGCACCTTCAAAATGAGCTCATCAGTCAGGTAATGCAATCAAACAAAAAAAAATATACAGCCTATCTCCACTGTTTTGTACACACAGCCACAGTCACTCAAATTACCTTCTGTGGCTGATCAGCAGAGCATGCACAAACAGCAGCCAGCGACCTTGCCAACACTCCCAGTGTCCCAGATGACATTTCCCTGATTGGTCAGGACAATACAGCCACTGGTTATAATCTGTCCTCCACAGAGCGAGACGAGAGTTTCTCAGAGAAAATAGATCATTTCTTTAAATATCAAAATGTCTTGATAGTTTCCATTTGATTGAAGACTGAGAGTTAACACTGGTAACAAATGGGGCAAGATTTAATGATTTGGTAAAGCCGTAAAACATTGAGTCTTAGTTTAGACATTGTGTAAATAGACACTGTGTAAATAGATTCTACTGGCAAATAATTAGTCTCTGGGCAGGAAAACCTCTGGTTTCTGATTCTAAAGCGTCTATGTCAGTCTACTTTTATATTATTTTCTCCACTCAATAAATATGGTCATAATCTTCTCTCAATTATGGTTTCATGTCTATTATTGTTTATTTGGCTGTAAATGGTGTACAGAGAATGGAGTCTTGGGTCAGATATCTGCTGTCTACACCAGAAGCCTTGGCTCTAGCCCCCAATTCGTAGCCACATGATATAGCCACTGGCTTCTTAGTTGGATAACGCTAACTCAACTTGTGAATTTCCTTTGTAATGATGTTTAATTCTACAACAACTGCACAGCAATAAGGTTATTGATCAAACGTAAGGTCCAAGTTCTGACTGTTTCTTATTTTGACAAGTTGACCACTATAAAAGTACATTGCTTTGAAGTAACCAATGCCGTCAGTTTCATCATCATTAGCCTGGCATCCAGTGAGACAACAATTCTGTTCTTAAGCCATGTTTGCAGGAGGCCTGAACACTGTGGGAACTATTTCGCACACATCTCTGTGCTAAAGAATACAACAAAGAGTAAGAGCAGTGGTTAGTAAGGTTATCCTGCTAAGTTATGTGCTCTGCGGGTATTATTATGATTTGTTTTCAACTCTGTGCCTTTGTAGGATTATGACAATCTGCTGCTGAGCCACTGTCTTCTCTGCTCATCCCACTATTTTTGTTAGACTGCTCTTCTGCCTGTTGGAGATAGCCCCAGGTTTTTCCTGGCTGAGTGTTTCTGCACATGGGTTACCCTCGGGGATGTGGTGCAGCATAAACACACCAAACACAGTTCACACAGCTTTTACTTTGCAACAACTGCCTATTTATAGAAATGTTCATGATCTACAGTCATGGTATATTGTGATATCATACTTTTGGTTCAGCGTTTCATCTACAGTACTCTTTTATAATATTGATAATTTTACAAAGCCTCAAAATGCAAGAACGATATACTGATAATACTGTATATGACAGCCAGCCCTGGAGTGCACATTTCAAAGAAGACAGCTTCCTCCTGGTGTTACATGCAACAACAACTCTTATTGCAACTCTTGATACTGTATCTAACTCTTGGTCATTTTAAAAAAACTGCAACACTCAAAGCTTGTGGTTTACCGCTTGGTAAAGACTATCCGTTTTCAAAGTGCATTCACTGAGTAGCTGGTCACTTTGTGAATGCATATGTTGGGTATGTAAGAGGCGTTTCAGCTTTCAGGACACATGGTACATGACATTTGGGACATACATACCCATTGGTGTACCAACACCGTAGGCTCTGGAGTCGATAAGGCCTCCGACCTGTGTGAGGTTGCAGTTGCGCTGTACGGCAAACTCGATCGTGGTGGACTCCATGAGGAACGCGTAGTCTGACGTGAGCACACGGTGAATACCTTCCTCAATGTTCTTCACCATAACCGAGTGCCTCCGGCTGCTCATGAACTCCCACATCTTGTCATACGTGGAGATCTTGGTTTTCTGTGAGGAGACATTGAATGGCACTATGATTAAGAAAAAAAGGAAACCTTAACCTTTTTCTGAACCATTTGGAAGTTTATGATGAATTTGTTTTGTCTCGTAGTAAAAATGCCATTGAAGCAAGACCTGGGTAGTTAGCTGTAGGCAACTGGACTTGCTTAAGTAAAAACTTAGTGCTCTTGCTTGAGTTTTAAAACCAAAGATGACTATGACCTGGATGACAGAGAACTTTCCCATAAGACAAGGGTAATACAGACTAACCAGTTCCTTAGTGCCATAAGTCGAAGAGAAATTGCTCTGTGAATTCTTTGTCACAAGATAATTTTGAAATAAAAGCAAGGCTTATAGGGGCTCAGTATAAACAAAGATAGTAGTGTTTTTCTATCACCATTCCCATTCCACCGTGCAATCAGTTTTAATATCATAACAAGTTTAAACCAAAAAGTTTTCAGCTTTAAATAAAACACAAACAGAGCACCCACCTAACTGATTAAATACCACCAATGAATTCACCTGTAACAAGGCCTGAAAAATCAACAAACTACTTTTGAAATGTTATCAGTAAAATACATCTGCGGCAGAAGCTCCAGCTGCTGTGTATGATTTCTTTTTTGCCCAAGTCATTGTCAAATCTGAAAATAATTCCGCTTGAAGCAGACAGGCATGCTAAATAGCAGCAGTGGTGCGAATTTGTATGACTGCACGTCTCTGCTGTTATCACCTACAGTTAGGAGCAGGGCATCGGTGTTGTCAGTACTGGTGTGCTTCACTTTCTACACCTGTAATCACAGAGAAAAATCCAAGAGTACACAAGTCTCCGGGGAAGCAGATTTGGAGGCATTTTTGAAGCCATTTGAAACCTAATTAAGTCACATCTTCAAGGTCCTGCCCGCCATTATTGTGTGTAATGACTTTTTGTGGCTGGTCGATATTTTAGATCAACTGGGTGATTTGTGGAGTGCCTATCAGAATCTTTTGGAGTCACCCTTGACAAATCAGGCGATTGAGCATGCAAGCCTCAGACTGCTGATAAGGCGAGAGCAGTGGCTGAGAATACATGGTGAGTCAGATAACCACCTATACTCCTTGAGTCAGGTGGAGAACCGAGGTGGGCTTCCCGGAGCAAAGGGATCCAGCGCTGATTAAAACTGAACTATGTGAAAGAACTTGGGGAAATGCAACAGTTACACACGATGAAAAGTTGCATCCAGAGACCCAGTATTGCTTTCTGTCCTTTGTGGGGGATGTGAGTTACTCTGATGCATTTTCAATAACTCTGTAGTGTGCAGTTTTCAGTGTTGAAACTGTGGACACGCTGGACATTGTAATGATTTTATATTCATTGGGGGTGTATAAAAAAACATTTTGTTGCAGCAAAAATAAAAGTCAGAATAATATTTCAACAAGATGCTCACTGTATCCAATATTACAAAATATCTCCAACCAGAAATGTGGAAGGGAATTAGGCTTGTAACCGGAGGGTCTATGGTTCAAATCCCAGGACAGCTGACAACTCCTGTTGCTCCCCGGGTGCAGATAAGTGATTCCCAACTGCTCCTGCACCTGGTTATTGTGGTGTGTGTAACAAGGATGGGTTAAATGCAGAGGTCAAATTCATTGTCACTAATTGGTGTGTGTGCAAATACATTATAATAATAATTCTAAAACTGTGTTGAGGAAACAGGTTGTGTTTTTTATAAATATACATTAGTGTGGTTAGCACACTTAATCTGATTATTTTCTTCATATTAACATAGACAGAAATTTAGCAACTTTCGGATGCTGACAGAGCAGGTTGACTGTGAAGTGTAAGGCTAATTCATTTGCAGCCACATTAATTATCATTAGACGGACACTTGGACTGACTTCGCCATTGATCACATTTGTATAGAATAAATAGTATATTAATATAATAATATATTAATATATTTGTATTAATAAAATACAAATATTAAAATACACATATTTATTTTGATAGTAAAAATGAATGTACTGTGCTGAATGCAGGATTCATCATTGGCTTTTGAATCTACAGATATTTTGGTGCAAGTGTAATGTTCTGTCAACTGTCTCCATGGAGATTGTAAGATTGTGATTTGAGGTCAATATTTTATTTTTTCATTAATTCAAATGTTTTACAAGAAAAAGTGACAAAGACAATGACGAGTCTGTCAGGCTTTTTATCAAGTACAAAATTGTGTCTAGTCTAAAGTTGTTACTATTTATTTTTTCTGTCCTCATTTTCTTCTTTTGTTATATCTTTGTTTCCCAAGCAAAAAACAAATCACTGCCACTTGCATTTTTTTTCCTCATCTGATCCAATATTTTGTTTAATCTAAGTTTGTAAATACTTGTTTCTTCCTGTCATTATTTTGTTCTTCTGTTGTGTTTTGTATCTTTGTTCCTAGTACTGTTTTGTTTCCTTTAGGCCCTACTTGTGTCAGATCTTAGTGATAAGAGGACATTTTTCTGTCATTTTCTAACCTCTCTGTGTTGTTTACTGCCTCTGCATTTCCCCGTTGTCTTTCTTTTGTTAGTAGATCACTGAGAATGAGGAGAAATACGATTGGGCCTGAAAGCAAGTTGACATAAAAAACACAGTGGTTACACTGGGCAAATTCAACTCTTACTGACTTAGTGACATGTTCCGTCTGTGCATCGATCATCTCAACTCCTCCACCACCATCATATCCTTCACCTTCATCATCACCTTCTCCACCTTTATCACCAAATACACATGCTTTGTCTATCACCGCTGCTCCAGTTCAGCATTATAGACAGTGCCACACAGACAGAAAACTAACTGTGCTGTCCATGGTCCTGAAACTTCAACCGAACAATATTCACATCAGATTGCTTTTTTCCCCTCCATTATAACATCCATCCAAGGGCTGCTGGAGCCAATCCCAGCTGACAGGGCAAATGGCGAAGTACTCTCTGGTCGCAAGTCCATCACAGGGCCAAACATAAGAGACAAACAACCATTCACTCTCACATTAAGGACAACATGTAAACTCCATACAGAAAGGCCCTCAGTTAGACTGGGTCTTTTAGCTGTAAGGAAACTTTGCTAGCCACTACTCTGCCATGTGGATTTTTAGAATAAAAAAAAAATAATAATAACACAACACCTTTTTTTATGATGCTCTGATGGGTGCATCTGCATTTGCTATTTAAATAACACACATACTGAATGGGAAGTGAAAAGACATGTTTGGACACTCAGGATCCAAGGTGTTTAAAATTAAAAACAACACATCTGGTTAACCCTGAAAAAAAGTCAAGGAAATCTGAAACCCTGAGGCCATGTTGGTTTAGATGCTAATATTAGCATTCTAATATCTACATTCTAACATAACATCAGTATTTGTAATACACTCTGGCTTTTGGAGGTCTCCCTTTCAGCAACTACTAAGTGATGACGCAACTCATAAAGAGAGAGGGAGAGCACCACAGCCTCTGCCTACATAAAGTTACCATTATTGACGCAGAATCTGTTTAACTTATATGTCATTGCATGTAGAAGTCATTACGATAGAGTGTGTCACACGTCCAATCTCTTCCACAATCTTATATTTTACGGCTGACAAGAAGGAGACAACCTGGTCTGAAAAGGTGTGTGATCGGGCAATAAAGTCTTTAGTCTTCACTGCACACAGTCAGTGAAGTCTTTATTGCCCGACACTTGGCTTTAATGCAAAAAAGAGAGAGAGGCTGCTCTGACCCAGTCGTTGACTATTTCCATATGTGATGCAGAAAATGACAAAATGGTTGCCAAAAACACATTACAGCACACTGTAAATGACGTATCTAAAGGCTGACGGACGGCGTTGACAGCTGACAAACCAAGAACAGCTATGGTTAGGTTACGTTAGAGTCAGCTGTTCAGAACAGCTGTGGAAGACAACACAGTGTCCCATCAAGCGAGTGTGCGTGTGTGTGTTGCTACTGTAGATGTAAGACATATCTCAGTTTATGTGGTTCTGAGTCCATTTTATCTCAGTGAAACTGAATATGCAAACACTTTGTGGTTTAGCTTGTGTGCATACAGCATTTAGGTTGTGTTCTGCTTTGCCAAAATGTTTTGCACAGTTTTCAAAGGGGCCTAATCAAAAGCATCCAGAAAATGGAGTGGAGTGGCACACACAGTTTCTGTCAGCACAAACAACAATTTTGCATTTGTGATGATTCCCCGCAGAACACATTTTACGCGCATTGTTTATGATACACCACTGACACTAAACACAAGTAGCAATACACGGCAAAACAATGTCACAGTCACATTTCTAGCTTTGACAGCACAGCTTGGAAGAGATCCAACTGTAAAAGAGGCAAATCAGATGCCAGAATGTAGAGAAGAACATGATCACATTATTTTGTCATTGTTTTCTTTGCCAGGGAAGAACAATGCACATGTTTAAACAACATACAGTACTATATAACAAAAGCATATGGAGAAATATAGCTGTAGTCACATGCCTCCTGTACTGTATTCACCACCTCTGGAACTGATGAAATGTAATCTTAATTTAGTTTGTTATTTTATTGGCTGAAAAATCCAGAGTCCAAACACTGTCCAAAAAAGCCCCCATCTATGATAAACTCTAAGATACATATTTTCTTACATATTTTGCTTTCAAGAGATTTTTGAAAATGTATGTGATTTCTTTCCCACTGCCAGTAGAGGAGTTCACCTTAATCTTTTTTTTTTTTTGTCTTCCAGTAAAGTAAGACATCACAAATAGTCTTTCAGAAAACAACACATCCAAAGTGGGGAAACGCAACACACAACAAAAGAAAGCATTACGGAGACCAGTGACAACGTTATTGTGTTTACACCTTAGTTTCTTTCACTTTTCTCTCCATTTTAAACCTAACTGCAGCTGAACAACTTCGGATCAATGCTTGAACAATGTGCAGAATATGAGTAGAAACTCAACATAATGTTGCCAAAATAAAGCAGGAGGAGAAAATATTTGCATCTTTAATTAGATGTAACTGTTCCATCACAACAAATCAGAGTTGATACAAATCTTTATATTGGAGTATTATTTGACTAAAAGTGAAAGCGGGTTTTTCATTTCCACTGCAGATAAAAACAAAACAAAACAAAACAGGTATTTGTAGAGTTTTTGATTAGTCTTATAGAACTGGCTGAGTTGTCATGGCCTCTCAAAGCATTGGTTCATGGGTAACCTTCACATCTTTGGTTTGAAAATGAACCATGATGTTATATCTAAGGTCATCCGCCAAACTAAAGTGACATATTTTCCCAGGCAGAACGTTGAGGCAATAAAACTCAATGGTCCAAACTATATCAACAAATGAAATGTCTCTGAAAATATTCATTGATATAGATACAGTCTGTGGATATGGGATTGTTGAATCACATTACATGTGTACCTGTCCGATATCCAATCGACTGATTTTTTTACCAGTATTGGACCGATACCGATACTGGCTCATACCTAGGCCAAGCTTGAGTTGAAGAAACATAAGAAACAAATCTGATGTACAGTGTCTCTCTCTCTCCCCTCCACTGTGTCAGACACATCATCTCAATAAGCTTCTTGAGTGTGGTTTAATCACCATAGTGGAGGTGTTCCTCCCATCTGTCTTATGGCTAATGTAAAGCAAGTCATGCTTGTATAGCCTAGGGATATGGAGCTCAGCGCGAAGGCCATGTAAAATCTACTGTCTCTCCCTCTGACTCTGCAAGCCATCACCCCATTACACACACACACGGACACGCACATGCGCACGCACACACAAGGTGAAAAGCCAGCACTGTCTTTAACAAGATGTGATTTTATTAGCTAACAAGCAAGACACAGCTGCTGTGTGTGTGCTTATTAAATTATTCAGTGTTATTGCAGCGACAGTCCATGGGGAACATCCCAGCTAGGAGAATGAGTGAGATGCATCAATGCTTCAGGGACCGTCCCGTGCCGACATTTACATAATTAGCCACCATTATACTTGTATTTTACAGCAGGAGTCAATAATTGCCGAAACAAAAGGTGTTTTGCCGTTCTCTTCCTGTCTTGAATAGTAATTGTGAGGCGTGCACACATCATTCGCAAGTGTGCTCCACTGAATTGACTAATGATGAGGCTGATCAGAAATCTGAATTCATCATTGTAACGGTGGGTTTTTAAACACCTCAGACAGGATCTATGGACAGAATGTGTTTACTCAGTGGAAGACAAATGCTCTCTGAATTTGTCTGATTCATTAACACTCAAACAAGAGCAATGAACTTGGCTGTGTGTTAAACAAGGAGGAAACCAATGGATATCACAGTAAAAGTGACAACATCAGTATAGAGTCTGATAAAGTGTTTGTTAAAGTTGTTTTTGTACTTAATTTATATTTCATCATGATTAACCACATCTTAATTAGCTGTTAGATTTGGAGGTACCTGTTTAAACCAATGTTTTTAATACAAGAAAACAGTGCGCAATGTAGACTTGTTTTAGACTTGTTTTGGACTAGACAGTTATAAAGAAAAATATAATACATGTTTTATGGATACTTTATAACATGTGTAGCACAGCTACGGCTGTTAATCTGCTTAAGGAATGAAACATTTACAGTTTAGTCCGTGGTGGAGTAAGAATAAATGCATCAGCTGACAAGTGTGCGTCTCTCGGCTAACATCCAATTCAGCACCCTGGACAGCACCAAGCTACTGTTTTGTCCTGGTGGCTGTCGATCAAACGACACAAATTCAGGCCAAAAGCATGTTAGAATCCTTTCTATTTTCCTGCCTAGTCTGACATCTCTTACGATGTGCTCTTCGACGAGTGTTGTGATGCAGCGTAATACACAGACATAAGCATGGCAAAGAGAAAGAGAGATGCTACTACTGCTGCCATTACGTGACACCCAACCATGGGCCCACAGTCTTTTTTTTTTCTTTCTGTTATTTTTTTTGTGTCTGAGCACAAGACTGTGAGCATCACCAACAACGCTTCGGTGGCCATGATGGACAGCTCCTTGCCCCGCCTCCCGATGACCTATGAACTTGCACAGTGTCGTAAACAATGATCGGTCGGGGTCATACAGTACTTGTTGTACATGTTGTCAAAGAACAAGACATGGCAAGAATCTGTGCCACTGTGATTGATAATGTGGTGTGTGGCACTCAGAGACAATCAATATCTTTGCAAATATCTACACCTACTAGCCATGATACAATACCATATGTGACCTATTGTCCAAGTATATACACTCCTATGTACTATATATATATATATCACATGCTATATATATATATATATATATCATCTAGCATTGCTGAAACAACAAATGATGGCCTTGGACTTTTGCAGGTCACCTCAGCATTGGTGTGATGATTAAATCTAACATATGGTGCTTCTCTCACCAACTGTTTTCATTCATTTTCATTTGTGTGGTGGAATGATAAAGAAGCTGCGCTTCCACCACCACAGCAGTTCTGTAATGAACTGGTGGGGACATGTTTCAGTGTGAAGATGAAACAAAGTACTATACATTAATCACAACTGTCTCACTGTGTGCGAACCATACCTGCAAAAGCATTTGTATTTAATGTAAAGAAGGATGAAAACAAGCTAAATCTTAAATCTGGCAGTCTTGTTTAGTATATAAAAAAAAAAAGGAACAATCTAATTCAGAACAGTAAAGTGTTCTAATGCAGAAAACAGTCAACACAAATACTTTGGAACTTTGGATTATTGTACTGAATATTAATGTGAAGGAAAGGAGAGGGCGGCATGTTGTATTTGGTTTAATAATCCGTTACAATTTACCTTAAAGAAGTTCATGGTAGCTCCATCCTCTATCACCCCATATTCTATTTTCGTCTGCTTGGCCAGGTCGTCAGCAGAGTCGATGGGTGATTCCATCCTCTCTACCGTGAGGAAGGCTGCCAGGTTTGCAGTATAGGAGGATATAATGATGAGCGTGAAAAACCACCAGATTCCTCCTACAATTCTGGTGGAGAGGGCTTTCGGCATGAGCTCAGATCCTGAACGAGAGGAGCAGAGGGTGAGGGTGAGATCTGATACAGCACTAGATTGGAGAGGGGATGGCACCCAGGCCAGGCCAAGCCAGGCTAGAGGTCCTGGATGACACACTCAGACTTAAACACACAAGAGTGGACAGAGTAGGCAGGCTCATGATTGACCCTGGTGACATTGAAAAGAATCCCTCCTGTGTACAGCGGCACATTGTTGTTCATGTCACATGTTATTTACCAGTGTTTTTTCAGAGAAAATGGCTGACCTCACAACAATCAGTCAGTTTATTAACAACTTAAAATTCCATTTTCATGCCAAATATTCTGTTTATATTTATGTTGTATAAAGTTCTGTTTTTAGCTATGTGCTGAATTTGTTCAACCGGGCAACCGAGTTTTTGGGCAGGAGGGGGGACAATGCTCTCCAATATTTTCAATTTGGTTTTATCAATGGAATATTTTACACTATACTCTCTAAACTACTCAGTAAACCACTTAGTCATATTATTAAGATGATGCTGAAGCTTTTGGCAGTTTTGATTGCTTCAGGGAGTAAGGCTTTGTGATAACAGGAGGAAATGGTTTTTGAGCAGATATATTGACGCAAAGCACTGGCAACCCGTGATCAAGAGGTGAGGAAGTGGGCTTGAAACTGGAGGGTAGTCAGTTCAAATCCTGCAACGGGTCAAGGGCACCAAATCCCCCTTTGTTCCCCAGGTGCAGATAAGTGTCTCTTTGCATATATCTACACTTTTATAAGAATGAGTTTGATTTGCACACACACCAATTAGTGATAGTGAATTTGACCTCTGCATTTAACCCGTCCTTATTACACAGCAGTAGTGAACACACACAAGCTGGGCGCAGGAGCACTGGGCTGTTACACTTTGCAAATATCTAGTTAGTTCCCATCTACTTTTGTTTGACAATCTAAAATAAAGACACCAATCTGAAGGAGAGATTGTGTATACAAGGGAGAAGTACAGACGGAAGCAGACCAGAGATAAGTCTAACCAACCTTAACTGAGCAGAACAGCGAATGCCATTCATACTCAACACGACTTTTGCTAAGTCCGATTGATATTCAGCTGCAGACATGATGGATCTATGTGTATTGGCGGAATGAGAGTGAGGGTTGTTGTCCGGGTGAGGGAGGGTGGGCCTGGATTATAACAGACCATTCTACTCAAGCGGCTTAAGCAATTGAGAGCTGGGATTTTGTACCTTGACTCAGAAGAAAAGCTGGCAAAGAGTCAGAGCGCTAGGAGGTTAAGAACTCTGCACTTCACTCCCTTTGTGAGACTCAATCAGCACTCTCACATTTAATCAAACTTTCCTCCTTTCTCACAGTTCACCAAGTGATGTTGAGAAAGCTGAAACAAGATGGGGGGAGGGTTTTCCTGTCGATACGTTCTCATTTTAAGTGAAAACGAGATTAATACAGTATAACGGCTGTATCTTTATGTTACTGGCATTGAGAGTGGTCAATTTAATTCATAAAAAGGTGAATGTATTGACAGGTACTAAACAGGACAATTGCATTACTCAAAATGTAGGTTTTTCAAAGGTGTAGGACTTTGTGTCAAGCTCCGAAACTTTGTGCAAATCCTACCACAGGGACTAACTGTGTCCCAATGGAGTCAACCTATTAAGTATTGTATGTCATGAGAGTACAACATATGTCCAATAATAATGTTTATGATAGCTGCCAGTGTATCAAAAATCCTTTTACTCTAATATTATTTTTATAAAGCGTCAAATACTAAGTAATAAGTTATAAGATCTGACACATGTCTGAACTGGTGACGTGCAATGACCACACCTGTGATTAGAGCTTGGTCAAGTTTAAAGAGTGAAGCAGAATGCAGATTTATGAACCACATGCTGTGTATCTGGATAAAACCTCTGAACCAAATGCATAAAATAGAGTGTCTGTATATTCATGGCAACACTGTGTTGTAAGCTCAAAGAAAAAATATCTCCATACTCATCAGATTGTGCATGAGCCAAGCTCCCAGATAGACAGACAGTGATGTTAAAAAGGCTTTAAACAGCCATTTACATATTGGTACTTTTACCATCGCCACTTCTCATTAGATCCGTCAGTGAGAGAATCGTCAAAAAAGGGAGTGCAGTTTTGTGGATTTTGTTGCAATGAGGGTCTGCAACAGCACGAGAACAGCTGTCATATTGGTCAAATTGACAGTCCTAACTGTTGAGCACAATGTGGATTTTTATAGCATTTCAAGATAGCTGTGAACCGTCATTGCTGTGAAAGTTCAATCATCACTGGTAAGTCTGGAAGATGATCTGAGGTGATTTGTTTTGCATAATTTGCAGGAAAGTTACAGTAATTCAATTATTCCTGTTTGATTGATAATAACTTAACTTACTCTCTGCCAAACTACCCATAATACTTCTCTCTTACACTGCACAAACTCTGTAATAACGTCCTTTGCCTCAAAAATCAGACATCATGTACGCCTCTGTGAGAATGTCAGGGTAATCACCACTGTTGTGCCAAAAATAATCATCCACTAGAAACTGATTGCTGTTCAATTTGAATCATGTTAATTACAGTCTAGCTTCCAAATATAAACAATCATGCAGCGATATAACACATAAGCTTCTACACATTTAAACATACCAGAAACAATAGTGTTCCTTATAACCACTCTATAGATGCTATGTCTGATTATGTTTTAAACTGCAGTCACTTTAAACAATTCACTTACAAGAAACATTAAAGTTTCACAAAGATAACATGTACCATTCCCAGGGACATAAAGTTGATTTATGACAGTTGGATCCAGATAAAAGCAGCCATAGACGAAAATAACTAAGGAAATAATTAGAATATATGGCTTTAAGAGGCTGCACATTTTTACCAGCAATGGGTTTCTGGCAGATGATTATTTTTTGGCACAACACCTGTCAACACTGTTCACACTTCAACTATTTGCTTTTTTCTGCAACCTATGAATCCATATAAATTGTAGATTAGATTATCAGTATTGTTGTATTCCACTACCATTATTTTCCTAGCATTTCCTGCATGCATTGCTTGATACTTATGTCCCTGATTCATGTGATTAGTATTTTTTTTTAGTGTTGGCTCTTTCAGCGTTTGAAACAGTTATTGTGGGGACACTCAAATAGCTAAGCAAAGTCCTTTTACAAGGAACACAACAATGGTCTTCATGTCTATGGTGTCACTTAAATCAAAAGTTACTAATTTTTATTTCCAAAATCACTATTTAAACTCTCATTAGCCCCTAGTGGTGGCACCCAGGATAACCACCAGCCACCTACTTTGTCCATTCATCAAATCACACCCAAAAACAACAAAATCAAGTGAACGGACATGAATACAAACACATTCATTTGCGCTCTTAGCAGTGGAGTCTGCTTGTACTGTGTCAGTCCCATGGCAAGCTACTAAATGCAGGATGGTTCAAAAGTGGAACATTTTACCAGTGTCTTTGGGCTTCTTATCCTGTTTCACCACAGAAACCAGAACAGGAAAGACAAGCAACCCACATAGAGAACGGAGACCAACCCAAACAGAGCCTGGTTGGGGCTGACTGTCATGTACCCAAGGTAACGTCATGACCAAACAGCACGTCACACAGTTTTCTGGGGGGCGGTGCTAGCCACCAGGCAGGGGAGCCTCTCTACAGTGTAGACTAGCATGGTGCCATGCAGACACTGTGTGTTCCTAGAGTCTAATCCCTGCACAACCCTTTGGCCCTCAGCCACATCTTCTCAACTCTTTGGGCTTGTTTGCTTTTTTTAAAAAAAGAGCCCTACATTATTCAAGACTACAACTGCTAACTAAAGACATTCACATAAGTTTCATATCAGTTAAACACATTTTTTGTTCAGTGTTAATTTCTTTGGGTGATTTTTTTGGTGTGAGGTTACTGTCAAGCCAGACATCATATATCATACTTAATTTAAATAATACCTGCATCTCTAGAGCCAAATCATTAAAATTATGTGAGGTAGCTACTTGAAGGATATTAGTAAGCATGCATTGGAAGTAAGTGATAGCATGTTGGCAGCCAACAAGAGAAGTTCTCAGCCACAGGAAGACTAAGATACTGTATGTACTGATGTCATGGGCATTCAGTGATTCAGTTTTATATTGTTTATATACTACATATCCCTTATATGTTCCTTTACATTGCAATGTAGACACAGTACTGAAAGCCAAAGTAGTGTTAACAAAATTAACATATTATTACATATTGTTACATATAAAGTGTTGTTTGTGTACTGTGAGCAACACAGTAACTAATATGAATAATCAAATATGTATGCATGGGACTAGATAGTCCCAGATAGAAGTAATGAGGCAATAAGAAACAACCTTGAACCTTGGTTGAAAAAAAGGCAATGTGTTAATAGTTACAACCAGGGTTCATGATCTCCTATGTCTTTCTTACTCTTCTCTTGTAATTGTCTTTAATCACTTGTAATCCAGTTGAACTGACCCACACACATACACCATGGTTTATAAGTCCTCATCACTGCTTCTTATGATTATGTTGTACTGGTATTCCACCTCAGAAGAAACCCTAATTTTGCAACATGCCTCCCTTTATGATAGGCACAGAATTTATGAAATTCCCTTGTTTTTTTCCCCCCTTCTTTATGTCTTTTCGTTTCAGTCTAAAGATGATACGTAGTTGAGAAGATATGGCATTAGTTTGGCAGAGGGAAATGAAACCAAACAGGCAGGGCAGGCAGCTAAAATCACATTCTCATCCAATCTCAACCATCTGATTCCTCTCAGGTATTCTGGGGGGTGGGGGCACACTTACCTGTTCAAATGGCTGTAAAAACATGGGGGGAAGGTGTTTGAAGAGGGGAGAGTTATGGGGAAGGAATACAGAAAAACATGCACAATCACCATTTACTTGTCATCACATCTCTCAAATCCCACTCATTCCATCCTGCTGGACACTAATAGTCTAGCTACATGCACAGAGGCCCCCATGCATGGTCACGGGCCAGGTCAAAGAGCAAGGTTGACCCCCAGCAAAATCGTGGGACTTGTGCTAGAAAAAAGGGGGCAGGCAGAGGCGTCTACCTTGCTGCATGAGAGCTCCAACTCCGAACCAGAAACTATTTAGCAGGGTGAAATTGTTTTCCACTACATCCGAGTCAGGGTTGCAAGGGTGGGGGTTATACCACTCGTAGGGACTAAACCTGTGACAGTTAACAGAGAACACATATATAAATCATTTTACTGCAGTTGAACAAAGTCGGAGCATTTAAATAGAAGAGACAGGTTCTACCTGGGGAGACAAGGGAGACAAAACACAGTTTAGTTAGTCATACCCAGAGATACGAGAGACTCTGGAAAACACAAGTGAGAACACAATAATCACAATAACATTGATTTCCCTTTGTGTACCCGCAGATTACTGTGTCGTTAATTCCATTAGTCAATTAGGAGTTTATTACTTGAATTACTTAAATTACTATGAGATGATTATGATTTTTAGTGAATGGCCTGTTAAGTCAAAATAAAGGCTTAAGGATGACTACTTGTGGGCTCTTCAATTTGCATAACATACAATAAGAGGGGAGTGGGCTCAAGTTAATCATCTCTCATATTCCAAAAGTGGCTCCTCATGTGGGCATGCTCATATCAAAGGCAGCTCCCTCAGTAATTTCATCTATGGGGTATGAAAATAACTCCATTGTCAGATGAGAAAAGAAACTAATAATCCCTGTAATCTCTGAAAAACATTAATATTCAGCAGATCATTCTTGTCATGCCCACGCCAGCACTTGCGCTCCCTCGCAATCCATGCACTCCTCAAGCAGAGAGATTTTCCATTTATTCATGTTAAATAAAAGTGACATTACATTAGTAAAGGTTGATTGGTCTACAATTAAGCATCCTGACCTGATTTGGTTTGTGCTGGGGGAACCGGGGACATATCTTGACTCAAGATGTTTAACAGACACCACGGTTTGACTAATCAAATTGCAATGCATAATGTAGACTTGTCTCAGTGTGGGTCTTTTTACTGTGCTGGAAGTCAAGAATGATCACCTCAAGTGGATGGGACATCTGCATGGAGGATAATACCAATGAAGCTGCTGTACTGCTGTATTTTTTTGATCCATTGTCCTCTGGGTAAAATACAGTAGTTCCATGTTAGGTACTGTAAGACATGACTCTCCATGAAGATGTATGTCTGTATTGATAATATGACAGCATCATAACTGGCCCTTGTCATTGACTAATGGGCTTCACCATGGTAATGTGGTTAGGGGTGTCTCTTTTTCTATCCCTACAACACTCAGGAGGATATTGTGCAGTGCAAATGCGGGACCTCTGAATGTGTCCTGACGTCTGCTTCAACAGAATCCTTGGCCTTAAGTCAATCCATCTGCTCACTCAATTTGCCCAACATTTGCTTTCTTGTCAATTTGCAGCTCCAAATTGAGTTCAACTGAACTGCTGCCTCACAGCAGCACGCTAAATTATCTTTGCACCGAGATCTGAATGATTTAACTGATTGATATGTGCTATTTTGGTTCATTTTAGACTAAATATAATATAAAAAACATCTAAATTAAATAATCCTGGTTACAGTATACCACCAGCACAATATTTCCATTACTTACATTTTAAATAGAATACTGCAAGGTTAAATCGTTCTCAAATAGTTTTTTGCAATGTTTTTGGAAAGTCTGAATATGTTTAGGTATTATCGGTATTGGTATGTATATATATATATATATATATATATATATATATATGTACACATACATACATATATACATGTGTATATATAGATACTAGGTATTCTAAGTTTGAACCTCCTCACTGACATAAGAATTTTTAACATTTGTTTGTAACTGTGGTTCTTCTGTGAACGTTCCTCTTCGATTCTATCAGATACTTAAATAATTGTATAACTTTTGGTTTGAACCCAATTTGTATTATATTGTAATTCACTAAATCTTCAAATGACACTATGCTTAGTGGAATTAATAGTGGGCATTTTGGCTCAAGTTAAGGTTTTTTCACAATTCATATGACATTAATTTTGTAGTAAGAAAATGGAATTTGTTTTAGTGTCATATGTTTTCCCAGACGTCTAAATATTAAGTCATATATGGGTCAATTGGTGATCAGTATGTGTGCAATCTTGAGCTTTATACAGTATCGTAATATATTACAATACATTCTGGCTGTTACATGGTTAATGTGTTATTTCCATCTTAATTTATTGCCAATTATTACCCCTAAGAATTTAGTTTTAAGCACTGTATCCAAATTGTGATCCTGTTAAAGTTTAATTCACAATTTCCAAGTATAATGCTTTTAGTTTTGAAATGAAAATATACTTTATTTTCGCAGTGCTTACTCCACTGTATCCATCTGGAAAAGTCAATTACCACTCACCATGAACAAGCATGAGGACAGTTGTCCAAAGCAGTGCTGGATCATGGGAGAGGTTGGTTGGACTGATGCTGCCGCTGCTGGTTGGCTCAGGGAATGCTAAACCAGCAGCTTAACCTGTCTCTTATTGTAGCTGTGGGTCTGTTTGCTGTCAGTTTGATCCAATTACACTGCCCTTACATTATCTCAGGTCATCTCTGCTCCAGAGGCAGAAACTTAGAGCAAGGTCAGTGCAGAGATAAGTATATGGGGTGAAAAAAAGGCAAGGATTTCAGCAGCAGTGCAGAAACAATGTGAGTTCTTTTCTAATCTTTTTACAAGGGCAGGGTCATCGTGCACAAATTTCAGTGACAACACACAGGATAACACCAATGTCAAAACGGATGAACAGCGAGGGTCAGCATGATTCCTTTGCATCCGCTTGTCACAGGATTTTAGGTGACAAATTCTGGATGGCATTTTGTGGTTGTTCTAATATTTCCTTATTGTAGCATTGCTGCCTATCCACGTGAAACAAAAATGCAGGGAGGTGGATACAGAGACTCTGAGGTCTCTGTGTTTGCTTTCAGTCTGTCATGGTTTCAATTATTGCTGCTCGTGGATCAGAATGCCTGGCATAAGGAACCTTCTCTTTAAAAAATTAAAATGATGCATCACAGAGCTGGAACCAGAATTTGGATTACTTTTGATTTCACTTGTCTCTGGGTTATATTTCTGCACCTTTAGTTTGCTGCCTATAGTGTTTATATTACTGTATAATAATTAGCTCTGGTTTCTGTATTTCTTTTGTCTGCAGTATGTTCAACGCAAAAACTAACTTGCCTTGTTCCACAAGAGAATGAGGTCATTGTGATCTATGCAGTTTTCTTGGTCTGGCTGATGCACAAAAGATTTTCTAGGGTGTTATTGCTGTCACCTAGCAACACAACTAACATACATACCATAACATAATTATTTTAAAGTTCTTCTGATACTTTGTAGTTTTTGGCCACCATTGTTTAAACATACGTTTGGTGCACTGGGTAAAGTCCAACCTCTTCATCTTTGTTCGCTCATTTAAGTGCAGCCTCCAATTAAGGAGGTGGCTATAGAACTGACACAGCTCAAGTGTGGAAAACCCGGTATGCACTCAAGTTCTCAAGTTCAAGAAAATTTACCAAATATCTCTTTACGTAAGAGCCAAAATATAATTTGTGTTCATATGTGCACCTCCAGTGCATTCCAGGGCTTTGGATGGAATATTTTAATCCACATGATGAGGGATGTGCCTTTACTATGAGCACACACAAAGGGGTTTTCATTCAAGGGAAGTCAAATTAAACTTGATGCATATTTTTGATAAATTGCCATTTTGAGCAAGACAGTCAAGAAGTGTATTAGTATTGTGATGTTTAAGAAATGAAAAGGAATAGTCTGGGACCATTTAAAGTCTTCCTCTGATTCTCACATGTCAAAAGAGAGTTCGCTTCATGTGTATAATGTGGGGCATCAGTAATCAGGTGATGATGCAAAGGCCTCGGCAGACGCAGAGTAATGTATTGCAGTGTGTTTTCCAACCATTTCATCACCTGTGCCAAAGGTAGGGGCAGTACTGAGTGTTGTCATAACAAGAAACATAAAGGTAATAAAGAGCCGGCAACATTAGCAGTTCATATACTACATGCGAGTGAACATGGCCTACACATGGCTCCAACTGTAGCGTTGTGTATGTCACTGCTTGGATTAGTCGCTGTCAGTTTCTCATTCATGCAAACAGTCACTCACACAGTACAGCACAAACACAAGCATACAGAGATAACATGTGTAATGTGTATGCACACAAACACATACACACACAGATATATGTACGTATATACATATAAACATACATATATTGATATTTATAAATGCACGGTACTACGAAACTTTGTAGTGTCTTAGGTTTTGTCTCTAAAAATTGGTTCAAAACAGTTTGCTCTCACAACCTCAGTTGAAATGAGTTTGACTTGCTATTATAGAAATGACACGTGTAAACAGAAAGTGAGAGAAATGCACCTCTCCACCAAAGCAGGATTAATTGGAGGATGAAGGACACACATACATAGGATACACTGAGAAGTTCTTGTGCCCACATGAATTATGACCTTTGTCAGGAGCAAAGACACTTTTTCCAGAGCCAGTAAATTTGGAATTAGCCAGGTCAGGTCTTGGTTGAATGTGTCAACATCTAATATCTTAATATTTATATTGTCATTTTCTTTTATATTTTATCTTCATCTATACTGTCTTTGCTGCTGTAACAATGTAACTTTCCCCACTGCAGGACAAATAAAGGACTATCTTATCTTATCTTATCTAAAATCAAACTTTAACCCTAAAACATAATTTTTATCAAGAGGCTCTAATTATAGAAATGACATATAAAAACATATTTAGTGATTTCTTTGCATTTTTAGGACACTTCTTACAATTAGACCTTTTGTAACATCACTTCCTGTAGCAGAGGATCCAGAACAACAGGCCCAAAGACTCGCAACCTCCATTATCACAAAGGGCCTTAAACACAAACTGTTTCCAGAGTTGTTTTAAATGACCTTGTGCAACTGCTGTCATTCAATCTCTCATAAGGATCATTTGGGGAATTCAAAGCTAAGGCTGATGACTATTCAAATAAGTAAAAGAATAAGTATATAATGCTCTCACAGTAGAAAGATATAACCTCCACATTTCTGTTCACAATACATAATGTCCCTTTAGACCTCTCATTTCATGAACCTTTGTGAGAATCTGATGTGCTACCATCTACAGCAGAAACATGCAACTGTAGCCCAGCATGCGTTTGTGTACACAGGAGAAAAGAAGGAATAAGGTGAGGGGGGAAAATGTATACACTTACCCAAACATGTACTTATTGTGATACTAAAAACAGATAGGTGCATATTCTGAGCCAACTTAGATGACAGTTGCTGCTTTTTATCCTTTTTGTGTGATCATATCGCCAGTAACATCACAAAAATATAATAGTGTTAACGATAAAACTGGCGGGTCACGGCTACAAGCGAGCCGCACACTCCCAAAAGTTTTAGAGTCAACACAAAATCTTTCTTTCACTTTTCTTCTCCTTCACCATGCTTCAAACAGCTGCCAGCATCAGGAACCACCAGAACAAGAAAGTAAGTCTTTAAAAACTTTTGGCCTGGTCTTATCAACCGAAAGGATTTCGTCTGAGCCTAGATGAAAAAAGAAAACAATACGCTCCTATTATTAATCACTAGAATGCTCCACCTATTCCTTTTTTTGACAACCAGCATCAAAATAGCCCATACATACTGTACAATTTGGAGCCTCCCAAACAATAAACATAAAACCTCAAAAGAAACACCACAGTGCAAATGAGTTCTAGCACCCTGTACATTTTGTGAAGGAGGGTCAGGGCATTATATTCAAACTCTGCAGTATTCCCTCCATGCGTCCAGTTTAAGTTGGGTGGCAGTGATTAACTGCAGTGAGAGGCCTGAAATTACAGGTTGTAGTGCCACTTATGCCCTTCAGTGTAATGGGTTTAGGTAAAGGTTGGCGTTTCTTGTTTCTCCTCTCCCCTACCAGTCGAGACAGAAGGACACACACTTTGTGTCTGGTTCTGTCAGAGCTTCCTTTCTGTTAAAAGGGAGATTTTTCACTAGACTGCCGCCAAGTGCTTGCTCATTGTGTTCCTTTTGGGTGTCTATAATAATTGTAAGGGCTCGACTTTTCTTTGTCAAGTGCCTTGAGATAATGTATATTATCTTGCTATGCAAATAAAATTGAATTGAATTTGACGCATTGAAACTGTACCACGGTGCTCTGAGGAAAGATACATCTTCATGGACACCAGAGAAGGTTATCCAAGAGAACGAGTATGGACAATATTGTCATTCTAAGCAGAGGTTGAAGGCACAGGAGGCTGAGTCGACTCTTGTTCCATGTCTAATCTATTGAGGTGTGCACCTGACAGTGTTTTCGCTTAATGGAGACCGTGAACCACAATATGCAGGCAATAAACGTGATAAACCATATCTCTCAGTCACAGTTGTGTTTGAAACAAGGTGAAGGGAAAAAAAAGAGAGGAGAAAAGACACAATGAAACTCTGGGACACTGAGGACAGTGAGGGAAAGGTGGGAGAAGGGCAGCAGCCTTTCACATCAAGCTGGACATGTCCCACACATATTCCTTTCACACACATATCCGACCTGCCACTCACTCAGGCACATGCACACCACCCTTAAATGCCTGATAGCTCTACAACTTCTTTGCCCAAGGTCTGTATTCCTGTGTACACGTGTCTGTGTGTCCTGGGGTTTCTGTACTTAAGTGATATCTATCTGAGTCAAAACAAGCCTCGAGTTACCTAGCAGCCATGCCGAGCTAGAAACGAGATACTCTGCTCGCATAATTGGTTCTTTATCAATGCCCGATGGTCTTCATGGTTTAACTACATGTAATATATCAAAAGACAGAGTCATTAAATATGAGCTTTGATACATGATGGCTGATTAGTATTCACATTGTGTTGACTGGTAAGCTTCCATTATGTGCTCAGGATGCATCCTGTAATTACAGAGATTAGCCTGCTGTTAGTCAGATGGGCGAGGCTGAGCAATGGCCGCTAAGCATGTGTCTTACTGTGTGTGAAGCAGTGATCACTGGGAGTGACATGTTACCTGGCTATGACAAACAGCACACAACTGACACCCAAGTAAGCCAGCAGAATATACATCCAGATATCAGGCGAGAGAGGGTTGAGGAAGGAGAAGACTCCGGGGTTGGTTCCGTTGGGCTTGCGGTACAGTATACTTATACCCAGCGTCATGAAGGGCTTGGAGAAGTCGATAACCTTCTCGCGCACGTATGTGATGGCAAGGGGAGCCACTGCCAGATCAGCTCTCTGTCAACATCAAACATAAAAAGGGAAGATGGATAGGCTATAAGTCACAAGAACAGGAAGCATTTAAAGGCAATCAAATTAAGAAAACAGGGTTTTTACACAAAAGACAGTCTGTCCTTTAAATAAGGCACTCAGCAAGAAATTTAAAGCACTCTCTCTTTACATCCATCAAGTACACACTCGCTACTAAACTGCTATTAAACCCTTTTCCCTCTTTGGGGGCTGAATCGTTCATTTCTTTTCTTTACCTGCTTTGAGTGGTTGGCAGCTGCCTGTCACATCACTTTACTTTATATAGTGCAGCAAGAGATGTGGACAGGTCGTCAATACTTTGGAGGATCAGCAAAAAAGAATAAAAGTTCTTATATAACTACTTTACCTGATCTACAGTTATATGGAATGTAGTAAAAATGTTTTTGTTTGGAGCTAAACTTTTCACTATTAGGACACAGTCTTGGCCACTGCATTCTTCATTATGTGTAAATGTATGTTATATGGTTTGTTGATCAAATTCTTAAAGATACAACATTTTTGTCACATGAGTGCCATACGTCACTTGAAGATGAGTTGACTTAGGTCAGTGCTCACAACTGTCATACATGAAAAGTCCTGCTGATACTATTTAGGCATCATCCAATATAGCTGGACTAGTCTAACATAACCCACACAGAAAAGCCACATCAGCATCATGACTGTGCTTTGAGCATTTTAAAGACAAAAGACAATATTGTCAAATTCCTCTGAATTTGCTCCCAACTTCAGTGTTTTCTCTGCAACAGAACTTCTTCTGTGTGAGTCCACACCCCTCCAGTCCTCTGAGGCCTTGTCTACTGCAATAACCATCTGTCCAAGTCAAGCCTGTCTAAGCAAGAAGTGGGACAAACCCAGGCTGAACATCATCTCACAGGGGATTGGGCCCCTCACCCATGAAAAGACTGTCACAACAACCAATCACTGCACTGATCAAGAGCAGAAGCAGACGACAGGACTTGACCTCTCGTGGGTGCTGCTTCTAATGGGGTCAGGTATTGACTATTGGGCATGCAGCAGCTGCTATATTTTTCTGTCCATGCAGTTTATCCTAACAGGGACTTTGTCGGATGTAATGATCTACACTGTGAGCAGATTGTGTGAGCCTGTGTGTATTTTAATAAGCTCTGTAGGGGAAACAACTCACAACAGAATCTATGCTTGCCTCGCATCACTGTACTTTTAAATGGTGCTCGTTGTTACCTTCCCCTTTCTTCTTTCTCTTTCACTTTCTTTTCCCTGTGGTGGGCCGTAGTGTTATACTTCCATTCTCTCCAAACCATTTCCAACTATAAATCTGGATGGCACAAGATGCTGACACGGCACTTTAGTTTAAACAAGCAATGAAACTTTCACCAAAATAAAGACTTTGCACATGTAACTAGTAACTGCTTCATCACTTCAACAAAGTATCCTAAAGTACAAACTCTGATGAGAGGGAAGTTGTTGGTCTGTTAGTTTATCATTTCTACTAAAAACACACTGGCAGCTGTTTTGGTAATTTATTCAAAAGCAGTTGTTACAGTGCAGTATTTTAGTGATTTAGTGATGACAGTGATTACAAAGAATGTTATTTTTAGTTCTGTCATTATTCCTTCCAGTAATTTTTTATATATATATATATATATCAAGCTATCAGCAGTGTCATATTTTGGCCAAACTCCTGTGCATTTCTGCCTTCAGTGTTGCTTTGGTCCTAAATCCCATGATTCCGTAATCAAAACATGATATTCATAAGTAAAATTACCATTGGCCAAGACTATAAAAATGACTGCCCTATAAACTGGAATGAAGGTTAAAGAGAACATTTGACTCTTAACAATTATGCTTTTTATTTAACAATCATTTTTTAAAGACTCACGTGGTCCATTAGCTCTTTGACTATCCCGTTCCACTGGCCTGTGTTCTCATCCTGAGCTCCGTATTTCCCATCTTCCACCAGACGAAGCTCGTAAGTAAAGCCAAGGATGTTGGCCAGCTCTCTCAGCAGGTCTATACAGTAGCCCTCAAAGCGGTCGTTCCCATACAGTGGCTTGTCAGACTTCTTGAACATCACATATGGCTCTTCCTGTTGAAATAGAAGAGAGGTGATGAGTCTCCGCAGCACTTGGTATCTTTTTTGTTTCCGATAAGACGCTATCTGAGTGGGTGTCTGATTTGAAAGATAGTCTTGAGAGCCATGTGAGCCCAAGCACACACACTGGGCTTGCCTTTGTCGAGCATGTGTAAAGCTGCTGTGTTTATGTGCTTGCCAGCAGTCTCAGTCCTGTGATGCAAGGTAGGGTGGGTGCAAAGTGAAGCATGACCATAATACGAGATAATCCCACATATCAATGACTCTGTGCTCCATTTAGGATCAGCCGGCTGGCCTTGTGCCCAGTCCCAGCATTCAGGACACCTCATGCTTTGTCAATAAGATAAGAGATACTGATAGATGGACACAGAAGGAGCCAGCACAGCGTTGTTAATGTCTTCTTTCAGGAGGAAGAAGAGCCAGTCCTTCTCCTTCCCGCCTACTGAGCATCAACTGCACCATTTCCTTCTCTTTTCGCTCCACACTCCCTTCTACATTTCCACTTCTTCCTCCCGTCTTTCCCTCTGCTTCATGCACCACCTGTCTTTGTTAGTGTGAGACACTCGTGGCACAGGCCTCATTTCTTCAGCTCTCTCTCTCTCTCTCTCTCTCTCTCTCAGACAAACATAAACTAAAAGTGTATCATCAAGCAGGTGCTGTTTATCATATGAAACAGAATGAAAATAAATCATAAATACATTGTTAAGAGCTCTGGCACAGTCCATTGGACTGACTTTAATACACAGGCATAACATCTAGAGACACACAGAAACATGTGGGTCCATGTTAGGTAGTAAACAGATCTAGAGAATTGATATTGAGTGATACATTTATAAAACAAATAACATAACAGTATGACATCTTTCCTAACATATTACATTTTGTTTTGTGTTTCTACTTTCAGTGTTTTTGACATTACCTTTTGGGAACTACTGTGAGCAAATGAACTGAGAACTTAAACTTCATGGTGGTGCAAAACACAGCATGATGTTTAGACAAATGCACTGTGTATTTTGTTGGCAAGCAGTTTAGAATTGTGTGTGCACTACATTATGTGCATAAACTGTGTAGAGCCAGGCGTCTCTTCAAATTAAGTCTGTTTTTTTTCACGTTATCTATATATGATCAACAAGGACTGCAGCCTTTGTGAGGAGTTAATTATTGTCTGCATAAGTGATGTTAAGCTCTTTGAGGATAAATGTCAGTCCTTTTAATTAGTTTGTGGTGTCAGATCTTCATTTATGCAATGGATTGGAAAGAAGGGCACAGTGGGATTTACCTGGAAATTATGTAATGTTTGTCAAAAAATCTATAGTGATATTACTTTATTTTGTAGCTTATTCTTGTTCCTTCACATGTCAGTTACTTGATACTTTTTACAATTACATATTAAACAAAACACATTAATGAGCATCAAATTAAATGTGTCAGAATGAGTCAAAATGCTATTTCACACCATATGTTTAATATGTACATAAACCAAGTGCATTAGTTCTTCAAACTGAGAAACGTGCTAATTAAGTAGCAATAATTTACATCACCATATCACATACAATTAGCAGCTATAGCCTTAATGTAACCACATGGCAGCAATCAATAGTACCATTGCTTGTTATAGCCATAGTAACCGTTGTGCGGCTACATTACACCTTGGCACCAGCAGGACTGCAAGGATACTGATGTAATCTCAGTGAAAGAGTGGAAAGCAAGATCCACATACAGATCAATACTAGAGTGGCTACAATGTCAACACATATAGAGCAGATAATAAAGCAAACGAGTACAGTTGTATGTAAAAGCCTGAAGGGAATATAAGTAAATACACCATCCCTTTTTTATGAACACATATAAACACAGTAAATGTAGCATGTGGTACAGTTAGGGCAGCCTACGGCATGTGAAACAGAAGGAGACACTAGTTTTCTTTTTCTTTTTTCTTTAACCTTAAATCTTATGGGTGTATTTGTCTCTACTAATCATGACCAAAACATGACCAATGATCCTGAATGCATACATCATCATAGGTTATGAACTCCTGGGTCAGCAACTGATGATGACATACAGACATGATGCCCTGTCCAGATGTTGCGTATGTAATGTGTGAACAACTTATTTTTTTCAATCAAAGGCGACACCAGGGTTTCCCTTTCTCTCTATTGCCGTCGTAACTGAAATTTTGCATTGGTAGTGATGATTATTCCACACATTCAATTGTCTAGGGATGTTTATGACTGTGTGCAGAAAGCTCACTCACTGACACTGCCAGTATTGAGAAACTAGAAGAATGTGTCCAATGTTTCTTTTCATTGAGAAAAATAAACTGTAACTGAATAACTAATTCATTAATTTATATTAAAGATCTTAATTCCAAACCCTAGCACATATTTACATCAGTTTGTGGCTCTTGTGCAGTGGACCTGTCTTGCCTTTGGAGCAGGCAACACATTATGATCAAACACTGGGTCTATACCTCCCAGTGGAAAATAATGGACTACTGCACGCAAGGGGAACACAACAATTGGTCTTTTTCCTAAACCAGTGGAGATTAAGGCGAGTGAAGAGAGTATGAAGCAACTTGCAGAAAGTCTTGGTAATCCCCCTTTTCATTGACAGGTATCTCACACACAAATCTCCATCTTGCCTTCACATGACCCCGACAAACTATCAAAGTGAAGGAAGGAAGATAAACACGGCACAGCAGTTGTTTCCGATGCAACAATGAAATGATATATATATGTATATATATAAATATATGTATACACATATGTTGTTCTAGACATGGCATAATAGAGTATCACTGACTTTTGGCAAAACAAGCACTGGATTAATAATATCAATTAGCCAAAGAAAAAGACAACACTAACAATAATACATTTATTGTTAGTATACTGGATTACACTGTATTGGCTGATTCTCAGCAGTAAACAATTTTGATCAGGATTGTAGCCACAAAAAACTGAGAACAAAGATTCAAATTAATAATACCGAAAACAGCAGCTATCAATCAGTATGAAGATTTACTGAAGCTCCTGACAATTGTTGGCATGATATCGCCGGTCTGCTGCGGCATGAAAAAGCAGGTGTGACGTTGGATCAGTTGTAGAGCAGATCATTACTAAACCAGACGGTTGTGGTTCAATCTCTGGCTCCACTAGTCTGTTGTATCCTTGGCAAAATGGCCAAATTACTTTACCCCAAGTGCCACCACCCCCAGTGTTCCTGACAGCTGTGCCAGCAGCATGTGAATGGGTATAATAGATGTCTGACAGTAAAAGCTGCACAAATGAGATGAAACAGCAAAACTGTAGCGTAAAGAAGCTTTAAGGGGTCATCAAGACAAGAGAAGTGCTACATAAAATACAGACCATTTACCAAAAAATGTGGTCCTATTATAATGTTGACTGTACATAGTGAGGTTGAGACATTAATGGACAGTGCTGCTTGTGTTTTAAATATAGCTTGAGCCTTATTTGTCTGAATTGACCCTTTTCACCAAGGTAACAACGCAATCCTGTTCAGCCCAATTAAAGTATTAATTGAACTCCGTGTTTATTATTTGACCCATCTGCCTTGTTAACCAGTAAACAGCTGTTAGCTCTTATTGAACACAGATGCTATTGTGAGCCCCTTGGCAACTCAAGACCTTTTACCCTCTCTTAGCTGTGAAAGAATGTATCTCCCATAAACAGTAAATGAACATGTAGCAAAGACACATTTGACAAGGGCATCCACAACTGAGCTTCACTGAGCAGATGTGATTTAACAATGTTGCACAACTGTACAATAAATTAGAACGGGTCTGCTTTTCAAAAGAGATGTTGATATTCTTTGTTGTCTATAATTACTGGCCAGTAACGTATTTCTGGCTTGAGGTGCAAGTTAGTTCGTTAGAAGAGAAAATTCAAACGGTCAACTTCAGTACCCCTACTGTTTGGCCACTATTGTGTATTGGCGTATTGCAGTGATTCCCAATCGTGGTCAATCAGGGACCCTTGCCCTGCATGTTTTGGATGTGTCCCTGCTCCAACACACCTGATTCAAATGAGTGGGTTGTGCAGAGCTTAATGACGAGCTGACTATTTGAATCAGGTGTGCTGGAGCAGGGAAACATCTAAAACATGCAGGGCAGGGGTCCCCAAGGACCAGGATTTGGGAAACACTGGTGTGTAGTAGCAATACGAAAAGTGGAACTTCTCCTCACAGCTTGTGTCGTAATAAACACACCTGCATGAAATACACATTAGATACCAATTTAATACTCATATGGTTTGTGGCTTGTACATTTTCCCTTGTCAGTCACCCAACTGATGAAAGCTCTCCATTTAAAAGGCTATTCCGATCTTCTTTTTTTTTAAACTGATTATGTATTAGAGATATGCATTTAAGAAATACATTGAAATAATAATTTTGAACCTGTATGAAAATGGAGCTCTACCTTCCAGCCGTCACAAAACTTGTAACCTATAATATCTTATTATATCTATACATTTTCTCACTATGACATAGTGCTATAGTATTACCTTACAAAGACAAACATTTTAGTTCATGTGCATGTAATTTTATTAAGTTATGTTATGTTCTTATTGGAAAAAAATCTATTACAATGTGCTGCAAAGGGAGACTCATCCAGTCAGTGCCAAAATTCATTGTACTAATGGATATAGAGCAAAAAAAAAAAGAGTCTGTCTTCCATGAATAGTACTATGATCTGTTTAATGTCCCGCAGATGATCTGCTGATAGCAGCATTGGCTCCTACAGACATATTAGAAAAATGAGATGCATTACACAGCACATAAACGCCATGATACGTAACACTAACAACATATGCTTGATATCTCCGGCATTTAGCTAAATGATGCTTTGCAATGCTTATTTGTCAGTATGATCTATTGCAATTAATGTAATTGATTGTATGTATTCATTATTTCCACCAAATTTATCTCAGTTTGTCTTAAATGTGACACATTTTGGAAGGTCTACCAGCTACAGCAGCAGTTTGCATTTCTTCGTACCTCGTCCAACAGCAGCCGCCGTGAATATCAGCAGCCGAATGGAAGTGAAAGTTGGTCTAAAAGCAGAGGTTATTTTATTTTTCAGCCAGACATTTTAATTAACAAGCCTCTTTTTTTGGTTGATTTCACATAGGCCTACCTCTGCTCAAGGTGTGTAGAGAATGAATGAAAATGTTCGACAACACATCTCGTGCGTAGAAACAAAACCATGAATTAAAGTATTTTATAAAGAAGTGTATCCATAGCCTGGAATATCTATTCCACTGGGAGCTCCCAACATCTGTTTTCTGGGTGACACTTTTCTTCATTACCATGAACACACATTATTTGTTTTGATTCAATAACACATACACTATAACTATACACTGCTGTCTCTGATACAATAGTCAAACACATATTAGGTATTTCCTCTTGTTTGATTAAAAAAAACACATTTCCCATTTTAGGGAATTCCTGCATTAAAATGATTGTGTATTTGTTGTAAAGTGAATCTATTGATTGATTGATTGAAATACATCTTGTTCTAATTTTATTTTAAATATAGATACTTTATTAATCCCCTTGGGGAAATTATTCTCTGCATTTTGACCCATCCTAGAATTAGGAGCAAGGTTGGTACCTTGCTCAGGGGTACCCCAGCCCTTTCGACCTGGTGGGGACTTGAACCGGCGAAACTTCCAGTTACAAGCCAAGTTCCCTTTCCACTTGGCCACAGGCTGCCCCCAATTGGAAAATACTAAGACGGACAAATGGTCACTGGATCTTTATCCATAACCATATTATTTTTTCTGCAAAAACATAAGCAAAGTATCTGCATCTGGGCAGATGATGCAGTGAAGCAGTGCATCATTTGTTTCCTGAGGCACTGGCAGATTCTGCCACCCTGCTGCACCCTGTCACCAATTTACAGTGCACAGTATTGTTATAAAAGGCATTTGGCAGTGGGAGCTAATGGTCACCAAATAGCCCTAGCACTAATATTGCTGCTTGCAAAATAAAAATGAATCAAATATGATTTTACACAGCTACAGCTTTAAGCAGTTAAGACACTTTATGTTCACTGCATGCTGAATCAATATGAGATAGTGTGTACTATGTATATGTTTTCACACAATTTGAATCAAAGTAACCCTGCGCATAATTAAAGAACTAGGTGCGAATGAAGAACGACATAATATGTGAGTTGACCAAATTTTCATTAGAAAACAATGAAACCATGCTGTGCTCAATGTATAAAAATGTAAAATATAACCTTGCACCACACTGGTACAACTGATATTAAACCATTAAATATAGAGTTTAAGTGGAACCTCGTCAAAATGTATCCATACTGCTTTAATTATTTATTTTCTGTGGGTGAACTGACTTTCCAAATAAGTGCAAGCAACACAAACAAAGCAAAGGGCAGCTCTGTGCTCTATCTGAAACATTACTCGCTGTAGCTGCAGCTCCATTAGCCTAAAGGTACTTCATATCCACAGCAACGTTATGCAAGTGACTTTTTAAGTAGATAAACTGTTGATAAGCCACGATCTCAACAGTAATTACATCATGTTTTATAGAACATAATCCCTGAGAAAATTGTGAGAAGCTGGATGAAAGTGTGCATCAATCAAGTGTAACAAACCTAATTATTGTCAGCCCTCTCCTCATTTCCTCGCTGCTCACAACCATCACACGTCTCCCCACGACTCAAGCATGATATGGCAATTACAGCCATGGAGAGTCTTTGCTAATAACTGCAATCCAATCACATCACAGCACGTGTGGAGGGAACGGAGGCCTGAGATAAATAATGACAACCCTCCATTTACTTGATATTGTTATTTTTATGCTTGCCTCATAAATGGTTTTCTTTCAGCTTATTCAAGTTTCTCCTCCACTGTAATACACTGTTGTTTGCAAGAGTATAGGAATGTTCATAGACAGTCTGTGAAGCACAAGAGGTCAGGTACATAAACAGATGACCAAGTATGTTATGGTGACAGGATATTTAATTTCAATAGAAACATTGTGTTCATAATCTCTGCAAAGCAACAAAGTGGCACTAATGTAGAGTGATTACAGCCTGTGACATTTTAGCAAAATGTGCTTATCAGCTTTCTTGTTGATGTTAGTTGAGAAAAGAAATCATATTCCTGCCATAGCTGTACGTTACAAAGATGAGTGTTAATTAGCTTTGCTCAGTATAAAGACTGAACCCTCTGTCCAACGTTGAAGAACATTCTCAATAACTCTCTAATTAACGTGGTGCAGAACCTTTTTTACTGCGTTGAAAACTACACTTTGAAAGTTTATTGTTTGCTTACACCAAACGCAGGGCAAATCTATATAGTGAGGGAATATTCACCCATTCTGGAGGGAGGTTTCTTTTCCCCCAGTTCTGTTCCAGTCTCACTTTGCACTTTGCCTTTAGCGTGATTGCATCATTACATGCTGAAACTTTTGCCTGGTGAACAGCTGTGTTCAGTGGCTCCCTGGAGACTTTTAATGACTATGAGGCAGACAGAAGCTGCTCACAATCGCTTAGTTGATGGGTGAAAAACAGGGGTGAAAGAAGCCCACGGTTAAATTCTGTGGATTAATCCACAGTCATTTCTGATGAGCCATGTTCTATCAAATATATAAAGTAAATAACATAAAACACGTTTTTTTTAATCATTTACCTCCTTGATTTTCAGTTGCATTACATTACTGTCTAACCTGTCTTTATTGAATGTTTGAAAGACTTAATATTGGTCTGAGTTGAATTGAGTCAGGTCCTAAAGGTGATACATGCATATGAACCCATTGATTTCAGAACTAACTGAACGGTGAGATACGCTTGAAATCCATCTACACATGTCACATGTAATTATCGAAAACTGGTATTTATAATCAAATACACAAATGTAATAGTGTTGGTACAAATACAGTCATGGCTGTCTTACCAGTTTTTTTGGCACAACTGGTCAGAAAGATAGTGGTATAATATGCCTGATAAATTGTCCGGTGGTAGGGAGAGCGGCAAACCGTAAGATCTTATTGAACAATCAATCAGTCAATCTCCCTCGCCTAAGCCTTGTCCCCCCAAATTGCAGTGCTCCATAGTTGCAAAGTCAACTGGCAGTTTGGGATGGCGGTGCTTTGGGGTACTGTTACTTCAATTGATTTAGAGAGCAGCATCCCCAGCAAGTGCCCTTAAAGAAAGGGCATTTCAGGCAAAGCATTGAGGAATTCTTCAAAAGGAGAAGCTTAAAAATAATCACATCTTTGGTTGGAGTGTATTATGGCTGAGAGCTGTTCTAGCTGCCTATAATTGGTCTCCACATAAGGCACCATTACAATTTGATTTAACTTTAAACAGACATTTTAAAGCTATAATATTTCATTACACTTTGTCAGCCCAAATAGAAGAAGACAAGTAACAAACACCAAATTGTCATTGAATATCAATGCATCAAATGAATCAAAATAATAGCCATTTACCTTGCTGTATTCAGGGGCTATATTATGTTTAATATCAAGAATACCAATGACAGTGAGCAAATAGTAGCAACACATTTGGCCAAAGTGGAGATGATCATAAGTGAACTTCAGAAGCAATCACAAGTAGTACTCTAAGTATGACTGTACACATCCTGGCATTCAAATGCAGATGTGTCTGTTGTTAGTGTATGTTGTCAGAGAGAAATTCACTCCCCCTCAAAAATTGAGGGGGAGTGAATTTCACGCAACTGTAACATGGATCAAGGTTTTAGTTAGTAAGGTGTTAAAAAGTAAGGTGTTGTCAGTCATAATATTGTGGTGATGGCCACGGGTCATTGAGAAAATGAAGCAGACTCATCAGCTGCCGTCCTCATCCATAATGGTTCAGGTTTTATTGTTGCCCACTCAGATTTTGAGCTTGGTAGGAATGTACAAACAAACATTAAAGCTGCTCAACATAAACATAAAACAGAGAAACAGTTGTCTGCAACTATTTAGATGGATTCATGTAAAATGATATTACCAGTATGGTGGAGACAACCAGGGACCGATTGGATAAGGAATCAGAGACATTAGTCGTCTTCCCCTTCTGGTTGTCAGTCATGTTCAGGCCACTTGGAGGGTCCCAGGTACCGATCTGTAAAACCAGACACAATCTATTAGCTATAATGCTTATATCCTTTGAGGGTTGAATGTGGGCCGGTCCCAGCTGACATTGGTTAATAGGCAGGTAACACCGTGGACAGGTCACTACTTCATCACAGGACGGACAAAAGGAGACAAAGAAGCACTCACATTCACACCGACAGGGATTTTAGAGTCACCAGGTAACCCGAGCATCAATGAAAGAAAACCTCTGTGAAAGAAAAGCTATATAAGACTAAGAGGCAATCACTAGACAGTAGATGTTAAATTCCTTAACTGATTTAGGGACATAAAGCTAGAGGTAAAGTCCAGATACAGTATATGGTTCATACAGAACAAAGTAAATGGCACGCTCACACACAGAAAGAACAATGCATGTTTAGTGCAATTCATTTTTTAATTAAATCTCATTTTAAGAAGAAAAGCAGCAGCAATTTGGCAAGGTGAATGTTTGAAAATGTTATGTTAATCAAGGACTACATATCTATATTTAAAAATATAGTTTATTTTATAGGGTTGGAAAATAGCAGAAATATTGCAGAAATATGACAGACAAGGGAATTAAATACAATGGTGAGATTTGGGGGATTACCGCACATTAGGGGGGGATTATGTATCAGAGGTTCTGCAAGTTTATGTGACTTTTGATTAGTCTTAGCAGGTTTCTTGGCATTTATAAATAGAGATAAATAATAGACAAGGATATCAATACTGTGACTGGACAACTCCGTCAGACCATGCAGTGCGTTCAGTGACAATGTTTTATACACTCATATTATTCACATGGTGTAATTATGGCAGGGCAACACAACCACAGGAACAACAAACTGGTAAATGTTGGGGAGAGCTTGTGATTTTGGTAATAAAAAGCCAAATTTGCCCATTAATTTATAATGGACAAAAAAACACAACTATTCTGTATCAAGGACAATGAAACAAGACAACCAGCATTGGTGCCGGTCAAATTATTTTCAGGTGCAACCTGCTACCTTTTAGATGTTGCCCTGCCACAACACACCTGATTCAAATGAATAGGCTTTTGCAGAGCTTAATGACGAGCTGACATTTGAGTCTGGTGTGTTGGAGCAGGGCAACATCTAAAACATGCAGGGCACGAGGACCAGGACTGGAAAACACTGAAAGAGTACAATACAATTTAGAGGTAATTGAACCAAGAACAAAATTGTGGGACTGATGTGTATTTATAACACCTTTATAGTCAAAACTCTTGTTTTGCCATTCACCACTTTACACCCATTCACTCACTGCTGGCACAACTGGGCGACCCCTCGGGGTCCAAGAGTGGAGAGCCACGCCAGTGAGCTGCACCTGATTTGATTACCACCTCAGATCAGATTAGATGAGATGACCCAGTGAATTTAATCATTTTACCAGGTGGAGGAACATGGGCCATTTCAGGTTCAGAGTCTTGCCCAAGGACGTTTTGGCAGAAAGACTAGAAGAGCCAGGGATCATACTGCCGACCTTCGGATGAGCCACAGCCACCATTATGGTGTCTGTAATGGTTCTTGAGGCCCTTTAATACCAATTAATCATTCAGAATGCCACAGTTGACCAGAGTATTGCTGCTGACCATGATTGCTGTCACAGATTTACCATCTTTTAATGGCTTAGTATTGCTCAGTGTTACAAAGCAAATATTGCCTCCTTTTCAATTCATGACCATGAAAGGGATTTCAGTATTTTACTTCAGCATCATCTCCAGTCAAAATCTTAGATTGGCTGCATGAATGTGCTGTACAGTGATCTGCTGTGACTTAAACTATGACAGAAAATGGAGGCCTCAGCTTTCAGTGAGTGTATGCTGATCCTCAGGTAGGTTATTACCTTCCTGTGTGTATCACTACAGAGGATGCGATCAATTGTGGATACATAAAGAGAACAACCTGAATCACCCTGAGGACACAGTTGACAGCCATGTGAACCCTGGACAGTGTCAGAGGGCATTTTCTCCCAGAGTCCCACAGGGAATTATGTTAAAGATGATGTAGGATCTGGATCGGCCCTGTGGCCTCCTGTAGAGGGGAGCATGCTGCTGAAGGAAAAAGGTAGAAGAGGATGGTAAAGCTTTTGGATATTTCCGCAAGGCCTGACCTGTCTGCCTTTCTTCAGCACCACTCTTTACACCAAAGCACCCTCCCCCCATAAAACCCTAGCGATGCCTTAAGCATCACTGGAAGGAACCACAAACACTTCAACCCACATCAGCCACACACTCCTCAGGGCACCTCTGATACCCTGCGTGAGGGGCCAAGATAGGCTTTATAATTGCAAATCAACTTTGTAATTCAGGCTTCATGAGGCTTGAGGGCTTCTGAAGGGTTTTTTATTAATCGAGTAAATTATTCATGGAGGTGCCGGCTCACACAGCACACAGCACCCAGGACAGGGGTCAGGAGCTGCTGAGAGGCAAGCACCAGTGAGGATGCTGAAGTGTGAAGAGTAAGCACTTGCATATGAGAATATTATTTGTATCAGCAGTGGTAGCAGCTTCTCTTTCTACTGATAATCTAATGAATTTCAAATTAAGTGCTGAACACTCGAGAGATACTGTTCCTAACTAGGGATGCACCAATATCACTTTTTTGAGTATGGATGTGAATACTTAACAATGTGATTACAATACCTACAATTACACGTTTACACCAAACCTCTTACACAACTCTGGTCAAAGTGGCTGCTGCATGAAACAAAATGCTGATATGTTTTGCCTGTTTGTTTTATATTGGGGTTGATGTTTGTCCAATTTTAGTTTTGAGAAGCATTCATTGCTAACTCAATACAGACAAAGATTAATGTGAAACACAGAAGTGCCACCTAAACTAAATAGTCGTGGAAACTGTTGATATTAATGATTGTGCGGAATTTCAACAGTGCATCCCCTGAATAATGTTAGTGAGTCAACACAGCAAAGGAACAGCAGCATCACAGTTGCAAAATGAATGCAGGGAGAAGTGCAAAACGACATTCATAGCAATGTAATGCAACATCGTCCACCAAACCATTGAGTCATCCAATTAAAAAGATGCAGGGAATGTTCCTTGGAGGTCAATAGCAGGATAATTTTGCCTTTTGCCTAATGATCACTGTGATAATGTTACCAGAGTTGTAAAACCTTCACACTGTTTCATGATTCTGCATCTGGTAAGCCTCCATACTCATAGATTTGTTACATGAACTGAACAGACTTTTACCACTGCAGTAGTTCGATTTTTCTCTTGTTTTTAGTATACATGCCCCATAACTGCCAATTATTGTCATCTTTCTTTCATCCTGGAAAATCCCAGACTTTTCTTCAATGTTTGCCCTTATTCCACTCAGAGATAAGAGAGAAAAAAGAAGAGAGTTCAGAGAAAAAAAATAAATAAAACTGCTTGGGTTCCTGACAAGCTTTGAAAGTAGTCTGATTTTCTTCTACATTTGTTGCGTAACTCTGACTTTCTCTTTTGTTCTCCTCTGAATGGATGGTCGCAAATTCTTAAAAAGATATTTCAATTTTCTCGAAGATTCTGAAAATCACCAATGTTTTATCAAGAATGCCCTGCACACTCCAACATGACTCCTGACATGTTGTAATATAGGTATTGTGCTCTAATAAACACACATACTTCATTATTAACTTCATTTTATAAATGTATGATGAATGTTAAGAATTTTCTTAAGAACAAATTTAAGAAAAAAACCTCCTTCCAAAAAGGTAAAACAGTCCTTTGTACAACTAGCATTTCTTTTATAAACATAATAAAACATCTAAAGGATCGTGATATGGTGTATTGTGACACTGTAACCTATACCTCATCGGTGCCACACTGTCACCTCCGTTTGAATACATTGCTTTGGGGCTTTGGTATCACTGCTACATGCTCTGAAAAGTCGTGAGACAAACTGTCTTTTTATGTAAATGATCATCTCCAGTGCCTGTAGATGATCTATGAGTAAGTTAAATCATCTCTGTTTGTCTGTGAAGGTATGTTGGATTTCACAAGACATTGATTCACCTTTATGATTAGGCAGCAGTAAACAAACAAAACCCTCAGTTCTGAGATCTAAAATCTAAAATCTATATTTTTGTCAACAGACTTTGGTCTGTTCTCTAAAAGCAAGGGAAAACAGTGAACATATTCATTAGGTAGTGAACTTTTAAGATGAGGTACAGTGGACTGTATTGGGTGTGCCTTTTGTTAATTGGCTAAAGAAATGTCCATTGTCCATTGTCCCCCTATAGGAGCACTGAGCTTGTGCTGACCTGGTTTTCTCAGCACATAGAGAACTTATACGGAACACTATATAAGCACCTCATACACCCACACTTCAAATACTGTATATTAGACCATTTATGCTAAAAAAAATGTTTCATCACTGAATTCAAATTGAAAAATCAATATTAACCTTGAAGCTGGAGTGAGGACCGCAGCAGGTAAGTCATGCTTCTGCCTGATTGATACATTCTTTCCATTTATATATAGCTTTTATTCAAACTTCGTGCACAGATTATTGTGACTCATGGACCTCCAGCATGGCTGTCAGAGAGCAAACCTCTCTCTCCCTGAAGATGTGTTTGTTTGTTTGTTTGTGTGTGTCCATCTTACATGAATCACTTCACGACGAGCACAAACACACACTCACTCACTCACATATACAGACACACTAAAAACAACCTTCTCAAGTCCCTCCTCCTTCAGACTGATGACATCGAGGTCGAAGTCTGTCCTCAAACCGTTGGTCCGGTTGAAATTGATTCTCCCAGTCAGACCATCCCAGTGAGCCTAGATAGAGAAGTGGAGAGAGAGAGAATATCAGAGGGGATATTCAACAGTAGTAAACCTCTGCTTTCAAAAATGCTTTTGGTGTCACTGTTTGAAGCAAAGCAGTCAAAGAGTGATGACACACTATATATTTTTTTTCCTTGTGTCACACACTGCTTCTGTTGGTACAGTCTTCCTTGGCATCAAGGTGCCTACACAGACACTGAGGCTGCATTTGTAACAGTGGGAAGGCAATTACCCAATCTTTACAGATATTTAGGGGTGTGATAGGATACAATGTAGCATGAAAGTGGCTCAGAGCAGTAAAGGCTTCTTCTTCCTCTCTCTCTTTCTCAGGCTCGGGAAATCATCAGAGAGCTGCATGGGAAGCCCAGGAACTTCAGGGCTTTTAGCTGGATGAGTGGGAGTCAGAGATTTGGAAGTTACTGACTCAGAAGAGTCAAGTGTGCAAGAAAGTATTTGTCATACACCTTTGACTCAGTGTCTGAATGTGCAGTATCTCTATTTATGCCAGTGCTGGTCATAGCTACATTGATCATATACTCAAATGCTATCAATAGGCCAGGTCAGTTTATGAAAATGTCTCAAAGGAGACTGCAGATTCTCTAAAAAATATGACCAGATGCAAATGTCGGACAGCCTAGAACTGGACCTAGGATTTGACATGTTAACACAAAGCACATCACGGAGCATAAGCTATGTGGGTAAAGACGCACTGATCTTGTGAGCCAACACAACAATAACTCAAGTAAATCCAGCCGCCTTTAGCTAACTTGTGAAGATAACTATGACCTGGATGACTGAGAGTCTTCACCGACAGCACAAACATATCCTCATTGTTTTGCCGCAGGTTTGGGAGAGAACTGGTTTACAGTAGGTTTTATTTTTAGATTTACCAAACCTTTAAACGCCTTTATTCAAATAAAGAATGTCTTTGTGCTGTGCTTTCATTTCACTCAAAATCACCAAGACATTTGGCTCTGTGGAAAAACACATTTTATTAAAAATTCAATTTTACCACAGACACAGTGCGACCTTGACTTTAAGGGGCTGACTAGAACAAGTCACAGTTCAATTCACAGTGCTGACTTTTTGTTTCTTGTGCCTAATAGCAAATCAGCTCCTGTTCAGTACACACCAGTGATCCTGTGGTTCAAGGGCTGGAAACTCAGAGGCAAGGTATTGGTCTAACAAAGCATTTTGACACAGATGCACTGAGTGTGATAGAAAATACAAAGGATTGCACTCCAGCGAGCAAAGTGGTTCTGAAATTGGGGTCACCTGACCTCCAGTGATTTACAAAGGTGTTCCAAAGTGACCCCGGTAAAATAAGAATATGGTGTTCAAATTACCCGTGTCTACTAAAGATGGCCATTATTAATGCAGGCTACAATGATCTTAGCTTTGACAATAACACTATTGCACCATGAGGTATACTGACACAGGAGGAAATGTTCACATCTGTATCAGTGGATGTGACTATAGAAGACAATAGACAAAGTCTATGGAAATGGATGCAGACTGTAATATAATGTGCATTCCACATTATCTAATGGCCAAGTAGGCTAATAAATTTGTCTTATTCTTGCAGAGTTTGTCCTCTGGGGAGCATGATTCACTTATCAATGAAGATCATCAAAAGGAATGCTGACTTTCATAGAGATGTGCGAAAGTTGCACGGCATGATGCAAAGGCAATAGAAAGCCACTTTTCAGGCAGACTATTCAAATACACTGTGAGGGGTTTCCTGCACTCATCCCCAAGTCCCACCATTGAGGATAACGGTGAGAAGGAGCTAAAACATCTCTTTGTGTTTGTCTATTTCAGAGAATGAAAAGCCAAGTTCATATCGAGTGGCAACCCACTGTGGTGTCAATCACTGGTTTGTGATCGGAGCCTAGAGTTGGTATTCTGACAAGTGTAGATTTGTTTTTTGTTTTTTTTTTAAACCCAGAAGTGATGTGGACCTGTATGGAGGCTTATCCACTGCACATCCATCTACACCTGCAACCAGATGCGTAATAGATGGTATTAGCTGGCAAGCTCACGGTTTCCCCACCCTAATACATCCTGTGCTGTATCATCTGTTCCATTTGACTCTCGATCGGACCATAATTCACAAAATGTACATCATGCATTAAATAATAACGTTTAAAATAAGAAGAAGGTTCACTTCCAAACCATCATTTCCTGATGGCAGACACATCTGCTTCACTTTCCAGGCCCAGAGACCACGTCCATGTTTACAATGTACAGTAAGGTCTGTTCAAATTGTCAATTGTCTTATCTTTAATACTGCATGTGGATGATGTATACAGGCAGGGGACACATTTTAGCTACACTAAGTTGAAACTATAGTAAATCATTCCTTCATGAGAGTAATACTGTTGAGTTTACCACAAATGGTAGGCTCTAAAATGATCATAAAGTTGCACAAACAAAAACTGAGCATTATAACTGCCATGAGCGTAGGATTTAATGCAAGATTACTGGATTAGTTTAAGCAAGGTTGCCAAGTGAGTGTACTGTATATCCTAGCTGAGATATGGAAATGCTCACTAAATGTGAAGTGCAATCACAATCACAGCAAATGCATGCATATTCCATGTCTCAGAGAAGACTGGCCATATTATCATATAAGTTCCTCTGTACAGCAAAGATAGTGTCGCAGAAGCCTGTGTAGGTGCTCATCATTCAGGATTAACGCACAAGTGCCGCAAGTGACTTTTCTGCACTGAGCAAAACAGTGTCATCTCAGAAATGCTGGCAGTCTCCTGTGTGACTCTATAGGCTTAGAGATTTTCACGTCAGAGGACAAAGAGAGCCTAAAAGCAGCAAATGGAGAAGAGATAGAAAGAAGGGAAGGAACAAGGGGAGGGTCAGGGAAGAAACGATGAGATTTGCATGGTGACTGTGTGCTTAATATAGATACATCCAAATCTGTATGAGGGCCCCGAGCTTATCAATTCTCTTCCCATACGATGTAATGCTCAGCAGTCTTTTCATGATCGCTTCAAAAGAAATAACAGAAGTTTAGAGAGCACTAAATATAGGTTTCCTAATGGCCAGCATTTTCACAGATATAACACTGTGGATTAACAGTCACAGCTCCACAAATGCAGCAAACTGCAGTGTAAATATGTAAAACTCAGCTGATTTTGTGTTTATGTCTCAGCTCGGCTGCTTAATGTGGAAATTCACAGTAGTAAGCTCAACCTGGCACATTCAAACATGGAGTGTGTGTATGTGCAGACAAATGAGAATAAAACGACTTCCTTACACATGAACGCACATATTAATAATTTAGTTTTATCTATATTTCCGTTCTTCTTGACCGCCTTAGTCTTATTTACTTTCCATCACTGTCTGCCTGCCTGGGAGCATGTGTTGAAGGTGCTGTGTGTGTGGAGGAGTTAGAGAGTGGGGAGCAGAAAGCATCTACCTCTTTGATGAGGGCCATGAAGCGGTTCCCAAAGCGCCACGGCTTGTGTCGGTTGCACTGTAATGAGCTGACAGTGATCTGCTGAGACTGCTGCACAGCCACGGCCACCACGTGCACGGCATCATACATCAGTGCGGCGTCCGTCTGCGAGCAGAGACAGAGGGTAGAGACAGAGCTTTATTAACATGGAATGCAGCACACGACATATCACTGAGGCCTGGCAGCATGTGGATGTGCACAGAATCAGAGGAATATCAATATTGTGATGGCTTAATCAAAGCCCCAGATCAAGACACATATTTATAGATCTGCATCTTTTCATTCTGTGGACAGGATGGACATGAATATTTGATGATTTTACTGTTGATATTTTACACTCTGACGGGACAATAAAATTCCACATTGGACATGTGAATAAATAAATAAATCACAGTGGGTGATAAAACAAATCTAAAAAACACAGTTTCAGTTCTTATTTTAGATTTGTTGCAGTTGCAGTTTTTTAGACACTATACATTACTGACATTTTCAACAAGATTTTCAGATAATACATTTCCACACATTTTAAAAACAGATAGAGGAAAAACAGTAATTTAGTTGCGTTGGTATCTTTCTATCCTGTTCTACAATAATAATAAATGTTGTTTGACTTGGAGCAGTCCTTTCAAATCTTTCTAAAGCTTTTATATAATTGCAGTTGCTATTGTTGTGCCTTGCCTTGTATGACAGAAAATACTGCTATCTACATTGTTGTTCATGAGACCTGCAGGTAACGGCAGGAGAGAAGAGAGTTATTCATTCTTCATAGAGCTGTAGGTACAACAAGGGAACTATACATGGCATTTCCTCAATTCCCTATATTTAATTAAATAATAAAGGGTTATTTCTGTATGGTAATATTCCTCCATCTATATGCCAATTATCAATTTATTTTTGATGTCATTTGATGGTCAGCAGTATTTTAAAAACCCCAGTTTTACATCAGATAAAATAGCACTTTTGAACATACTTGTCCAAACGTAGCTCTAATTTGCAGAACAAATGGTGGCAGCCAACTCTTAAAAGCCTGCCAGAACACCTAATGCATGTTAGAAGTGAATTTAAAAATGGTTGTGGACCATGGTGGGTGAAATAATAGTGGCACTTTGCTTAAGAAATCCATGACTGTAATGCAAAATCCATGATTGTAATGCTGAATGCACAATGAGAGTGTTTTCAGCCTCGGCTGAAGCTATATGGATGATGGATGTAGACATTAACAGTGAAATTAAACCACTTTAAAAACCACAAAGTGAAAGAACAACCTTTTGTTCTCCCTGTCAATTAAAATATGCTGTCAATAATATTCTCATTTAATACAGCGACAAGAGACAGTCCAAGCAAATTAAATAAACCGCAAACAAAAGGCTCCCAAGCTTGATATGCACAGACACCCCATCCCAGCCTGATTCTCTGCCTGTACATATCTTTATGTAATGAAGTCTTGACAGGAAGCAGTCAGTCCAGAGAGAGGAGTGTCACTGAAACTACAAGTGTCAGTCATCCATGCTTCAGGAGAGAAGGCCATAATTCTGCAGTTCATCAAAAAAGAACGAAAGAAAATCTAATTAGTGTTTGTCTCGCTTGATTGAAAAGCAATCAAAACAGCTCTCCATAGTTGTTGCATGGAAATTACGTCCTAGGGTGGTTTGGAAAGCATTGTCCTGCATGCACGGAAAACGGAAAAAGGAAAAAAAAATAATGATCGTTGAACCTGCTGTTTTTTCCCATTCCAGCTCTGACTGAGCACCATAAGGCTGTGGCTGAAGAGGCCTGTTTTGTTATAATAGCCTGGAAAAGACACTCCAGTGGCTATTTGCCATGTGTCAGTGTGTGTGTGTGTGTGTTGTGCTGTATCTATATGCATGGGAGATGGCCAAAGATGTTTCAAAATCAGTCACTGTCAGTAAGTATGCCTTGTTGAAATTCAGACTGGCTGTGTGTGTGTGTGTGTGTGTGTGTGTGCCTGCAGGAGTGAGAGGTATTAATAATCAGAGGTGTTGAAGTACAGGGACTGTGAATATTTTTGCAATGTGGCTCTAACCTGGAAGCTGTACAGCATTCTTGTATGTCTGGAGATGGACCAATAAGTGGCTCTTATTTTGGTGATACAGGTGTCAACCAGTGCCAAATAGTGACAAACCATTAGGCATCCCACCATGACATAACCAACTGGTTTGTGAACTGCCATTTTGAAGCATTGGGTTTAGTTGTTTGGGCAGCAACATCTCGTCTTTTGAAAGCAGAGGAGCTCATGTTTAATGTAGCCACTTCCTGTACATACCTTTTATATTTTTATTTTATTTTAAGCATGATGACTTGTTTTCCTGTTGCTACGCGAACAGCCTTGTTGCCCAGAAAAAGCTGAATTAACCTGGTGACTATGCTGATACAAATAAATTAGCCTTGCTTAAACAGGCTTTTACACCTTCCACAATGACTGCAGTTCAACAGTCCTTTGTGTGTCTGGGTGAAACAGGTTTGGGGTGACGGCCTGCTTCACAGCAGCCAGTCTTTCCCTCAGTGGTGATGGCAGGCGCTGCAGGTCTATGATGTTCACACTGCCATCCGCTCTCTCCATTATAAACCACACAAGCCCGCAGGGACCTCATAATAGCAATGCGACACCCTGTCAGTCAATCACGGCACCGATGCTGCGAGCAGAGGGAGCCACAGCAGGATCTTTTGGGACACTAGACGTGAACCTCTTTCACCCACACTGGTGAGACACGGCTGGCACTGCTTCGCCTCACGACGACGATGATGTGGAACGTTCAACAAAAGGCTATGCTGACAAAAAGATGTGCCACACAAAGCATTCCAATCAATCCGATGTAAAAAAGTAAGACAGTACTGCATGACTTAAATACACTCTTAATTAAAATGAGCAGTCAAAATGTTCAGTGGTGTGCCAGAGTAAATGGAGATGAGCACGAGGCCTGATGGAGGAGTTTCTGGCAGCAGAGATTTGTGTGCCTCTCTCCTTCTCCCTGGTGCAAGCCTCACAAGTACCCGTCAGGCAGACTCGCAAATGATTTAGCAACACCGACACTTCACTCTATAAACATCTCATTAAAATCAATTATGTCACTCCTGAATGAAATTAAAGCTAAACGCTTTAAAAGCTGCTTTTCCCTTGTGTCAGCCAATATGAACATTACCCCTGATGCAGTCTATTTTTCCAGCTCATTGTTGCCGCCTTTCTCTCTCCCGTACACACACACACACACACACATGCTCCAACCCAGCTCATCAAGATTGCCATGGAAACAAAATGGTAAGAAAAAGCTTTCACACGGACTGGTTATTATTTTGTAAATTCTATCTAATTGAGCTAACTAGACAATTAAGGTTCACAACCAGATTTTATAAAGAGTGATAAAGCCACCGTCCTGCCTCTGATCTCACAATTGAAATCAAGTTCGCAAAATTCTATTCCATTTGATTTCCTTTTTTTTTATCTGGAGCATTTCCATGCCCCTTTGTTGCTCGTTCTTTTCTCTGTCACACATCATTCACACTTATCATATTAGCTCATATTCTCTAGTATCAACATGACTTTTCAATAAATTACTTCCTTTTATATTATTTGTAGGAAGATTTGTTGATTGCCGCACTGACTTCACTGAGAGATGAAGTAAATTAAAAAATCTTTCTTTATTACTGAACCTCCATTACCTATAATCTGAGTGTTTCAAATAAAACAATACCATCATTTTATTCATTAAACTCATGTTTGTTTTATCAGAGGTAAGAGATGAAGATGACTTTATAGCCCCTATAAAGTTGACATGGCAGACAGTGATGGATTTCTTCTGAAGATTCCTTCAAAAAGCAGGACATTAGCCGAAAAAAAAAAATAAATAAGAAGAGGAAGAGGGCGGATGGGGTGGGCGGGGTGGGCTGTTCTGTGGGCCTTTATTTGAGGCTGATTCCCAAAGCAGTGAAGGGTGGTGCCGGAGCTCTGCTGGTCACGCAGAAAGCTCTGGTCACACTGCTCTGGCTCTTTTGATTGAAACATAAACACCCTGAGAGATGAGGACACACTCATTGCACTGTGTGTGCATGTGTGTATGCGAGAGGGAGGGAGAGAGATTTAACACTTGAGTGATGCACAAAGCAGCTCAGTTCTCTCGCTCTCCTTCCTTCCCTCAGTGCTCCGCGGCTATTCGGGTCCCTCCTCCGTGCTACTTGGAGGGATTAAAAATTGAGCATGTTTTGTACACTTTTGGAAGCTCTCAAAGGCCTCAGTCATGACTAGGTCACTCACTGCCATCAGCTACTCTCGCTATTCTCAGCACTGTACATGCAATCTCTTCTCATATGTCATGAATTGTATTATTCACTGGAAACAGCATATTCTCTGATGGTAGGTGGGACAGGGAGCCTCTAAATGAGTCATATACCTGCTCCTGTCTCTCCAGGCATCCAAACTGAAGGCCCTAACACACTCAATCTGGATATAATTTATCCCTTTACTGAATAATAACCAAAACAGGCATTGACCACTAACATGAGGCTGCATGAAGTGGTAATCCAACGTGACATTTCCCTTTGGTTTGGTTTGTGCCATTTTGAAATGTCAAGTGTAGGATTTTGGCCAGGACCATGTTGGCTTTTTGAAGTGAGAAAAAGTTAAATTTTGGACCATTTGTAAAAAATCGACACGTGGTGTATTGAAAAAGACCTAAAACTAGTCTGGCCATTGAAGAGAATCAAGGTTTCACACACTTCTGCATTTGCATTTGACCACAAGACTACATCCATTTTATAGTCAGTTTACAGGCTGCATTCAGAACCAGACAGAACTAAATATACTTTCAAATGTATACAATCCAAACAGATATGTGATGAGATTCTACTCTTCTCTAACAGAAACGTGTGATTTGAACATGGGTAAATACAGGTTAAGTTAATTTTGAAAAAAAACAACAAAAAACATCTTGAGTGCTGAGTCCATACCGCATGAAGGCCCATAAGTCACCGCCACCTTTATAGAGTGATTAAGAGTCACTTCACACCTTGTGTGAGTGTTCAGTACATAGGCCAGTGCTAAAATTATCTATTTTATTTCCAGATAAAGTAAAAACAATAAATTTAATCTGCTGAAATACACTGCAGACACAGACCTGTGGTCCCGAGTGCAACTATAAAACTGCATTGGCTCCCAAATCAGCAGAGCTACGGTCGTAAAAAATACGATGTGACTGAACCTAAACGAAGACCTCCTGCAATTACTGTCAACAATCATCACTCCAGAGCAGAAGGAAGAGTGATGTAATGCCCTGCTTCAGCCGCAACATGCCCGTCACATATTTATGAAAAAGACTTCCCATCCAGAATGTATCCCCCCTCACACGGTTACCCTGGCAACTGCTCACCCTCCCTATAGGTCTAAGAGTATGTTGTTCAGGCTGTATATGCTATTAGGCTCTAGGTTTAATTAATCAAACAAATAGATGTTATTTAATGCAGTAAAATTAACTTTTAATGATTCTTTATTAATACACATACCCGGGTGAACTCATCTAATAAGAACCTCAGGAAAACACAACACAAACAGATCGATGCAGGCAACACACACCTTAGAAGTGTGTACACAAACACAAAGCTCTAGACACAACATTAAACAAATGCTGCTGCTCTGATGACCATGAGCATCCACACTGAGAAAATGACACAAGCATGTACCTTCATGCTCACATTACAAAACTTACTATTACAAAAACTAACTTTTTTGGCAAATAAGCAAGTCAATAAGCAGACACAAACACAATAGGTGCTACATATAAAGTGAATGCATGCTTTGGAAGACACTGCAGTTACATTCACAGCAGATATTTGTGATTTGAGATCTAAATTGTGTTGGAAGGTAGTTTGGACTGCGGACGTCCTGTGAAGTTTCACAGCTCAAGTGTGAAGGCGACTGGTTTAAATTTCACAATAACCAAGCTCACACTTGTCTTCTATTTTACTCGCCGGCATGAGCGAACAATGAGGTGTCTGAGATGGATGAGATTGGTGCTACTTGACCGACTCTTTATTCAATTATTTTATTAATTTTGTTTTTTATTTACTGCTATTTTTGGTCAGTGGCTTTGGTGAAGTCTTTACAGCATACGCACAAACAACCATTAACTCACTTCAGGAAAAATTTAATTTCTCCAATCAACTGTAGTAAAAACGATGACAACAAACTTTCCTTTGTTAATTGCATACCTGGACATTGTGGAAATTACGAGAATGTAATGTATGGTGTTGACTTGAAAAAGTGTATTTAAAAGGAGGCTGAATCCAGATGTTTTAGTTTAACACTTTAAAAAATGTGGCACATGTGTAGAATGTTCTTGTGTCTTGGAAACTGTCATATTTGGTCACGCTATGTGATCATTCAACTGTTGGACCATAAGATATTTTCCCCTTGTAGCTGTCAGGTTTGGTCCAACCAACCCATTGATCATCTCCTTCTCTTGTGCTGCTCCTTTTCTTCAGCAGTTTCATCAAATCCAAGTAGAGCAACAATATTGATTCAAAGAAACAAGTGGACACATGGGTGTGGTGACACAGTGCCAGCTGAAAGATAGTACATGGTTACCAAGAACATGGACTTGACCCATTCCCTGAGGCATAAATTGAAAACATAGCTAAACTCATTATGTTTTGTGGAGTATAAAGTGTGGAGTGACAGAGTTAATTGTTTCTTTAACCGTCCGCAGCCATTTTCAACACACTGTTGCAGCTATACAGAGTGTAGACCTAAATGGTAAATGATCCTTGTTTATGTAGATGTTTCTTGTCTTGATGCCCACTAAAAGTGCTTTACACTATGCCTTTGGCATTGACACACGCACACATAGAGCTCATCTATATGTATATCACACCTACTCACACTCTGCTGCCACAGCAGTCAGGGGCAATTTGAGGTTCAGTGTGTTTCAAAGCACATTTTGGCACGTGGACTGAGGGCCTGATGATCAGTCAAACAACCTTCTGGTTCACAGATGATCTTCTTCACCTACTGACCCACAGGGGGCTCCATGTAATAAACAATGAAACAGTCTTTGAAAGACTACGCAGATGTTTATTCTCTTTATAGCTCACATGAGTTACTCTGTTTCAGGAGCCTCTCTTGATCCAAGAGTTCATTTTTTCTGAGTTGTTTATTGGTGATTTATGTAGAAGCTATTTGTTCTCAAATTGTGGCCATAAAGACACTAATTATATTTGTAAAAGCACCACCCATTACCAGACCATCATGAGATGGTCAACTTTTACAACTTTTAAAACTACACAACTGCACAGCTATTGCACATGTGCAAAATCAGCACAGAGCCCGGCAGAGTTTGCAGAGCATGCAATACAATCAAGAAACAATATTTTTGTTTCTCAACTACAGCAATAAACACAGATCAGCCTACACTACAACAATGCCACAGCAGAACAATAGAAGTTCTGCATCAGAACAACTTTGCTGACTTAACTCACTCTTTACTATGCAAATGCATATTACAAAAGGATATGAGAGGTCATAAAATGAAATCAAGTTAGCACATTAATGAGGCTGCAACACCTTTTAGTACCTTTTACGAGCTCATATCAGTTTATGGGAAATTAAGCCCAAGCTGTAGTGTGGTAAACAGGCCTACAAACCATTATATCCATGTATTATATTCACCTTTTTAAGGTTAGGTATTACATTATAAATCAATATGTTTGGATCGGAACGCCCACAGTTTTTTGCTTTTCCCTTTTTGAAAAGATTTTGGAAAGGCTTTCAGCAGCCCGGCGTTAAGAAGTAAGAGTTTTGTGTTCTTTGCAGTTCCAGGTGGTGTTCTTGTTTGGTCACCATCATAAAGATGCAGCAGTAGATTCTGTAAGGAAGTAGACACAGGTATGGAGCTAGAGTTGTGGCAGAATAACCACTCAAGCCTTGAAAAGCACTGTTTGTCACATGGAAAACACTAATACGTGGTCTCACAGCATAGGCGTTTTCTAAATTGAATAATTATGGACAAAGTCCAGGTGGATAACATTCCATATCTTACTGGTTAATTTCAAAAAAGAAATACCCCTCCCACCAGTTCACTACAAAGCCTACAATGTACTCATGTTGCTCCACTAGTCCTGCAACTTTTTAAGTACAAAATATTGACAGGGTTACTAAAATACAGTCAAAGTGAAATACAGGTACAGAGAATTAAAGTTACTACTGATGACCATATCTTTCTTGGTAAGAAATTACAGGATGCAGCCATGACCCAGATACATGTATCTTCGTATTTCCATTTTATATATTTATTTTATTTTCAGTGTTCATGCCCAAAAATAAACACAAGCTGAGAAAAACAGAGTCTGATCCTGCTCTGCGACATCGGCAGTAACACCATTAAAGAAATGACAGTGACAGTGAGAGAGAGAAGAAAGAGCATGTCACTTATTCCCTCCATTAGTTTCATTAGTGCAGGAGGATGAGGCAGATTAAGACCGCAGCGGGTTGGATGATGATGCAATTTGGCAGGGTTATCTGTTATTCCAGGCCTGGCCATTTTGGCACCTCTGGTTTGGCTAGGTTATAATGTGATGTGATGCCGGGGCCCACAGAGGCTGCATTGCTGTTGCTACCAGCCTCACTGATTAAAATCTGCTCTCACCAGCCAGTCTCAGTCTGGTTACCCTTGTGCTTCCCTCTCATTTCCATCCAGCACTGTGTAGCTTTCACTTCCCATCCCACGCCATGTCATAGGAAGGTACCATGGAGTTTAAGAGGCAAAGTTGGGCCTGGGCCAGATATCTCAAAGGGTTCCACAAACACATCCAAATCAGTGTTTTTAGAGAAGATGAAGTGAAATAGGTCAGAAAAAAACTCTATTGTGCTTCAAACTTTCAAAAAAAGTGCACCATAATCATCATCATTTGTCAAAAGGAAAGAAAGGTCCCTGTTGCAATGTGTAATTAATCAATGAGACTTATAATGCCGCATTTACACTGAACACAAGTCTTCGCCTCATGCCACTTGCGTCATTCACACCGCCCGTCCTGACCAACGCAACAGAGGAAATACAGAGGACATGCTCTTACATGTGAGCTTTGATTAAAAAGTATTAAATGCTGGTGGCAGTGACACATTTTGGTGTCACGCTTCATTGTCGTTTCATTAAACCATCTCACAGATGCACTTCAATTTTATTCAAAACAGCTGACAGCGGTGGATCACAACTTATATACATAAAAAAACAACCAAAAGGCTCGTAGTCAATTTTCTGCGGGGCTTTACCAGATGCTAATATGCACAATAGCCCACAGCCAAAACACTGTTTACATTCATCCATTGTTGACATTGGATATTGCCGATGTGCAGGTTTTGTTGTAGAACTATTGTTAAGGTGTTGGGAGTTCCACTGAAGATTTAGGAGAAATGTTTTTTTAACCAGAGAGCGCAAACAACTACTGTACTTCCTGCTGACATCATGTTAAATATTATTAAAGTGTGAAGCTTGAGGGCTACTGCACCAGACACTAATTCAAGACACGGGGAACGTGGTATGATGCCCCATGTCTCTGGGCGTTGTACAGCACACAGTGTCTGGGAAACATACTCAGTGCAAAATGGCTCACTGATGAGACAGGCCAGAGGACAACGGGAAGACTGGTACAAGCTGATGTGCAGAATACTATTTCTGCCCAAAAGAGTTTTGAAATAGATGGCACACAACTGAAGATGTAGGAACTTACTGTCACATATGGGACCATGAAGAAACCGTGGTCATGTCAGACATGGTTCTAGACTCCATTAATTAGGGGGCATTAAGAAATCTCGACTGGTCAGTAACTGACTTGTCTCCTAAGTGGGGGTTCTTTACTGTGAGCTCTTTCATGTATTTTAAACTGAAGCTAGATAAGCTATACATAAATGTTGGGAAACATCAGGATGATTTGGTCGGGTTCAGTTACAGTTAATGATCTTGAAGTAGGCAACACAGTGGGTAGCCACATTTTTGCTCATAATGTGGAACCTTGACATCCCAGTTTGTCTGCACATCAAACCAATGTGGTGCAGTTTTATTCATGTTTGCTAACATACTTTTATGAGGCTCCAAAAAAAACCTTTTTTCTCTTCTGGTCAATGAAATAAATGCTCACAAATGCAGTGGAAAAGGCAACATTGTGCAGGAACTTTGTGATCTGATAAATCAATCCCCCAATTTGCAAAAGGTGCATTAATCAGGCTGTATCAAGAGATTTACAACATATTTGTACAAAGACATGACAGTGGTGTTTTATGAGACTGATCTTGTCTCACTTTGAAAGGAATCCATTACAGAGCTTTGCTCTTTTTATTCATCACAACATTACATTGCTAAAAGATGCTCTGGGAACAAACCAATCAACAGGACAAAGGATGATTGGGTGAAGCAAAGCCAAAATGACCTGTCAGATGTGGATTCAGTATGGGGGGCGAGTACTGTAGAACATTTTAATGATCTTCCTCTAAGGTCTTGAATGAATTCTAATTTGTGGGTGAAGACAAATGTTTGACTGGTATTACCAAGTTTGGATTGCTGCAGTACCCGCAGCAGTACAATAAACCAGTTCAAACAGCAGCTTTTGGTAGCTTCAAACAAAACACATCAAAAATATCATCCTATAAAAACTCATGCTATATCAGCTTGCAAATCAAACAAAAACCTTTTTGAAATAAAAGAGCAGGTTGTGAGATGGGAGCAAAGTGGACTGCCTCCAGGCTGTTGTTGATTTCTGCAACTCTGCCTGCGGCTAAGATTCCAGATGGGGTTTATACTCTTTAACTACACAAAAATCAAATGTTTTCTCCAAAATAATTCCCATGGCAACATTTTTTTTCAATAAGTGTTTGGCTACAGTGACCAGTCCCTTTTCTGTTAAACTAAAAACAATGTACGCTTCTGGGAGATATAATGTTGAGTGGAAAAAAGGAGCAGAAACGTGCAACAGGAAAAAAAAGAAAGGGGTGCCTTTACCATTTATGCTGTAGAATTGTGTCACAATAATGGGCCTCAATATGAGAGTAAATTGACTGTGTAAAACCAAATCATTACTATGACTGGCTTTCCGTTGTAATGACAACATGCCTCTCTTCACATTCCATCAGCGTACATGCCCCTAAAACGATACCAGGAAATGAGTCCTGAAGATGACTGCTGGCTGCCAGTGAGAGTGATAGAGATAACAACAGGAGGATCGCTACAAGACATCAACACAAAGAGCATTGCTGTGTGCAAGCATTGCATTGAGATACTTGACTGGAACCAGAATGCAAAAAGGCAAGATGGCTGTGAAAGTGGCAAACAACAAGATCTCATCGGTTGCATGACCGAACAGATTGCTATTGAAAAAATTGAGACATCGATAGTTAGAGGCTTTGGCCACGAGCTGAACTTAGTTCTGTCAAACACAACACTTAATACATGAAGATTTTCTCACAGGTTATCGACCAAAGTCAATGGCCCAAATACAGCTTCAAAACTTTTATGGTAATGGAGTCACAGAATGTGCTCTTTAATAAATAAATGAAAGTCTATCCCAGCATGCATTGGGATCATGTCATACGGTGGATATCATGGATTTGACAAACTGCACATGCCAACTGAGTTATGGTTAGAGGCTTGTGACGGCAGATTAAAATATGGTTCATTTAATTCAACTACAAAATTTGGTCAATGAGAACTGCATCCTTTCTGTGAAACTACCATTTACCTTTCTTATAAATAGATATAGAAACATTTTAGATCAAATTGATCTAAACTGGGCATCGCTTTCCACCACAACATGGTCTACAAATGATTCGCTATTCACTTGAACCCTGGGGTTGCCCTAATGCTAAATAACAAATCATGAACATTTACCATATTATATTTCATGAATTACTGCGTGATTCCTGATAAATGTACTGTGTATGTTCTGCATTCGGATCAAACCTCAACCTTTGAGCTGACGTGTGATCTTGTCTAATGAATAAAGTCAACCAGCAAGCAACAAGCAGCAGTGAATAATAAAACTAAAAACACAGTGAGTCAGGGACATACAACTCCACAAAACTGAGCGCATTACATGTCTAATGGCAGACAATCACACCTCCACAGGCAAACGCAAACATCTATCTTTATGAAAACGCTTGATCTGTCCTCACAAACCCCTACAGCAATGCTACATGCGTAGCCTTAGTACCATGATTTACAGACTGCAGACTTTTCCCCCTGCTCCTTCATTCTAAAGTTAAACCCCACCCCTGCTATTTTTACTTTTGTTTGTGTGAAGTAACAATGACGCAAAAGATATGTTATTATTACTATAAACTTCAATAGCTAATCAGGATGTCATTGTGAAAACTTCAATCTGTCTACAACGCAAATACAATTTCATGTCCTCTGTTATCTCCAAAGCAGTGTTGATGACTTCCTGGGGAGCTGGTAAACAGCCCTGCATAAAAAAAAACCACAATTTTACTGCAGCAGGGCACAACACCAGTTTTGAGGTAAATTAACTGCATTCCTAAAGGAGTCTACTGTTGAGCAAATATTAACAACACCGGGAACGAGGCTTGGACATTGTCTGTTAGCGCTTTAACACTCAAATGTACTCAAAACGTGACTAAAATGAGTTTTTAGTAAACTCTTCACTAACAAATGGGCTGTAAAAATCAAGGACATACTCAGACGTATCACAGGTTGTTTGAAGCCATTTATAAAGCCTGCATATGAAAAAATAAATAAACCAAGAAGTGTTGTCTGCTACCCAACACACAACGGATTTCTGGAGAATAAATGGAAAATGTACAATGGGCCATAAAACAGCTCAAAACTCCAGAGCACTATAACACACAACAATAAGCAGCACTAACAGACCACATTAGAGCAGAATTACAGCTCCACAAGCTCAACAATCTTGTTGTAAGGCAATGTTGCTGCAATATCACATCTACTTGGACTGCATCTTTGTCTCAGTAGAACAAACCTCTCACTTCTTGAATTAATTAGCAGTGCCTAATAGATTTCTCATGCTCAGGATCTTCACCCACTCTCGTCTGCCTGATTACTTATGCAGTTTTAATCCATCTTTGTCTGTAAAGCATACAGTAACATTGTTCCACCATCCTCTCCTCAAGCAAGTTTCCTTGTCAGGTTGAAACAAGCGCCTGACTAAATAGAAACAGGGATACAAGTTTCACTTCACAAATAGGAAAAGCTCATCCTCTGGTTAGGATTTCCTTGGGGTTGGAAAATTGGAGACTCTGCTGCGAGAGCATGTTTGGAAAATGGTGCTAGAAGAACTTCCTGCTGCGATATGGAGACATGCATTCTGGTGATCCAAGTCAGATCACTTGTGTGTATTACATGTTAATGTCAGAATGCAAACTGGTTGTTTTAAAAGAAATAAATTGTGGAATAGCATTTAGTCTGTCCTCATTAACTGTACACTGAATGTGTGTGTGTGGAACAAGGCAAATAAAAGGAGCAGGTGTATGGTATGGATGTGTTAAGGTGTACTCTTTTTTTAAATTCAGATCAAGTCCATTTTTTTTCATTTGCAGTCAAAATGGTGATTTATTAAGGAAGAGTAGCTGTGTGTGATGTTCAGAACAGGCCTGTCTTTCCACATCGAAGCCATCTTCCATCAATCTAACCAACTCACTTCCTCCACATGTAATTAGAGACGCTTTTAATTAGAACTGAGCCGAACGATTGCCAGTTATCTCTTACGTCTGCAGTGTGCCACATCCATGCAGCAGCTCAGCAGCCGGCATGGGGAAAGAATGAAAACAAGGTATAAAAACATTCGCGTGTGAATTTAACATTGGCGCAGTAAACTATACGAAACAACTGTGGCGTGGTGTGACAGCAGGGTCTCTAGCTGGAGTGATAAGATTAGATCGAACAGGTAATTACAAAGCCAGCTTTATTTCCAATAGAAATGTAATGAAAGGAAAAACAAATACGGACATGCATCACAGCCACCGTTCAGCAAGGGATAATGAATAAAAAAATCTAGGAAAATAGAGGTATATTGTCATATTACAGTTATACATTATTACTATTTGTTTTGGTGAAGTGATTGTGTATGTCACAATAATGTATATATTTTGAATGAGATTGCAAGATCCAGTAGGTTTTTCATCCCAGCTTTGACCTCTGTTTTGTAATATTAGTAAGTAACATATCAATTCCGAGGCATCTGCTGCATAAATTGATTCATCATACCAAGCAAGACCACTCATGGACACAAACAGAAAATAGGAATTTTGTCAATTATCCATACCGCTGCTCTAAACAAGATCAGTACAGTGATTACATCTCCTCCTCCCTGCTGGGGACATCCTGCCTATTAATTTTACAACCCAAAACATCAGACCCACACTAATACCATTAAATGTCGCTAGGGCAGCTATCAACTTGCCTTGACTTTTATATGTGGAGTAGGTAGAAGCATTTCATTGTCATACCGTCAAACTACTTCCAGGCATTTTGTACCCCAGTTGTTCTTAATGAGAAGGTGAATGTATTCACGTACATCCTCCTTCTTGTGTCTTGCTGAATTTCCATGTATCTGACTTCAAACCACTCAATGATATGCGTTTAAGATGAAACGCCACTATATTACTTTAGCGGTAAATCATTTTGATTTGTCTCCACAACACATATTGTGCATGGTTTCCAGAGTTTTAGCTCATTTTACAAAGTGACAGGATGTTGCTCGGATGACTAAAGCAGCAGCCTTCAAAGCAGAGGGAGCTCACAGCTTCTCCCTGATGAAGCCATTTACCAGAGCTGATGGAACAGCTTCCTTATGTCACTGCAAACTAAGCAGAAGGCATAAGGAGGGAGGTAGTGTGAGCAAAAGAGATGAGAGAGAAACAATTAGCCTCAGGGTCTTTGGGATCATAAGTAATAATTTGGGTGAAATTAAGTGGCAGGTTTAACAAGCAGGGATAATTTCACTTTTCTGTTCTTCCTGGGGGAAACCTGGCCTTTAATTGAGTTAACACTTTTTGTTTAGTAAACACTCCTGAAGCAGGCCAAGTCTGCCACTGAGTCTCATTACTGACACCTAGAATCGGTGTCAGTGCCCAAGCATTTCCTACCACCGCTCCTTCTGGCCTGCCTTCTCCTCCTCATCACACACACACCATTCCCTCAGGTGCTTAGCTGCTTTTGGGCGTCAGCCATGTCATTGTTTGTGTCCCAAATCCGCTGATGTTATGGAAACACCTTGCAATTGATCAGGAAAGAAAATAAATTCTGATTATCACAATTGTAAAACGAATTATATGAGCATCACAAAGTCTTTTACAGATGCTCTCTGTTCCACAAGAAGAAAAGTCAGGGGATTCGTTTACAGGATGCACTATGAACACAAGAAGTACTGCTTAACATGGGACCAGGACTATTGTTTCAATGGCAAAACCTCAAATTATTAGAATTCATAAAGGAACTTGAGGGTGTCTACAGAGGTTTGGTTTTAGTCTCTATGGAGATTCAGTGACAAAAAATAAAATGACACAAACTATTGCTGTCCCATAAGATTGGGTTTAATCCAGCTCATAGTGTGAATAGCTTTTACCTAATTTAAGGATGCATTTCAGTCTGTTGTTCTTCGTGTTTTTACCTCAATTTGTTATGTGCAAGAAAGAAAAGACATTGCACTGAATCAAACTACTTCACTTAAAAGAGAGATTATTATGGATGTGTATGCCTTCCATTCGAATGAGGGGAGGCTTTAACCTCCTCACAACTTGGTTTGTTAGTGCTTTAATGTAACATTACTTATTCATGACTGAACAAACAACAGTGAAAGTTAAAGCCTGAAAACAGAAGCTAAATTGGAATTACCACCCAGTGGTTATATTCCTTTGCTGACTGACAGTTTCGGTCTCCACAAATTATTTCCAATGCTTACAGACTTAAAATGAATGTTATGTTCAAGAGGACGTGCATGTTTTGTGAAGCCACCATGACCTTGACATTACCGAGACATCAGTTCCACGAGGAGACAGACGGACCAAACAACAACCGAGAAACATACACATGCGCATAAAACCCTACAGCTGTGTGTCACTAAATCCTCATGGGTGTTTACTTTTGCATGGCAACACCTTGAGTCCCTTGTTCTTTGCTCAAAAGGCGAGAGCTGAAGAGGAAATACACAAGAGCCACAGACGCAGTAATGTTGTACCAACACATTTTAAGCTTGTCTGTGTGGGCTTCCTAGAGCCGCCCAAATAATGTGCAGGGTGTTTGACACATTAGATCCTCTATTCTACTTCCCTCTGATAGCTTTGTTGCCTCATCACCCAGTCCCGTCCCCCCCCCAAAAAAAAAGAAAAGGAAAGAAAAGAAAAAAAAGGAAGAAAGCATCTGTTGACAATGCCACCCATTGAGTCCACTGTGGTCCATTATTGGAGCTACAGAGAGAGGTGTGGGTGGTAGATTGTTGTTATTTGGACACCATCCACCCCACCTCCAAAACCCCATTTCCACCCCGAGTCCAGTATCCTGCAGGGTGTCTAATATTGTCTTGGAAGCGTCTGTGGTGAGGATATTGAGCAGTGCAGTAGGTGAACAATAGGAGGGGTGCGTAGAAGGTGATGTGTGTGTGTGTGTGTGTGTGTGTGCGTGTGTTTGGATGTTTTAAGGGGTTGTTATTGTGAAACAGAAGGAGAGCAGTGCTGCCGCCACAGTGCCAGGCAGGACCTAGGATAACGGAGAACTCAATGGAGTGTTAAATGGGAAATCATCTGTTTTCAGCCACAGATTTAATGTCATTGCTGCTCTCACTCTGCTGCACTCTGCTATTCTCTGCCGTCTCCCCCTCCCTTGTCTCTTTACGTCTAGTGTTTTGTTTTTTTTGTCCAACTTAAAAATTGGTTTGTTTTTTTCCTTTTGTCTCTTAGCCATCCCTCACTTCTGTTCTCGGCGTCATCATGGCTCCTGCAGGCCCTCAGGTTATCCCATATACTGTGGACAGTTTTCCGCCTCATGTGCACAATGGGCCATTTGGGTTCCCAGTGTCAGTCCATGTGCCGCTCACATCATCTCTGTCTGCGTAACACTTGGAGCATCTCTCAGCAGGACATCTCCATTAGCAACTTGATAAGACAACTGCAGAGAACTATAAAGAAAAGCCAAAAAAAAATACAAAAAAAAAACACCTCCACCTCCTCCGCCTCCCAGACCTACTCCTCCATCTCCCTGGCCAGATTAACTGATCCATTTGCAGCCTCAGTTAATGGCTTAACTCATCAAGCATTATGGCTTTAAAAGAGGACACGTTGATTGAAAAACATTCCTGATTTGTGATTGTTTTTATGTTGTTTTTTTAAGCAGTGTTAAATTAAGCAGACAGACATTAAGTTGGACCCTTTCTCTTGCTTGAAGCGGTTGAATGAGTTGGTGATTCAGTTGGAACTGGCTGCACCATTATCCTTTCACAAGAGCTAATTGATCCCCCATACTCTCCATTTGCTTTGTGGGGAGTGGAGAAAAACAATATCCAGCATATGGGTTAGTCTGGATAAGCAAGTGCCAATAGTGGAAATGTAGTCTTGGAAACAGCCAAGAAAATTAAGGCAAAGGAAATAATAAAAAGAAGAGGAGAAGACTGTTTATATGTGCAAGTCCCCTAAATTTTATGAACTCATTAAATGATAAAGCTGGTATTGTGTGTGACGCACTGGACGACTTATTTTGTGTGTTTGTGTGTGTGAGTGTGTTTCATATATAGATGCAGGCGTATTACAAGTCTATATATGTACATAGTGTCAATATTAATTGTAATATAGTAAAAATATATATGATACATAATACCATCATCATTTAAAGTATATATTGTTATAGTGGCTGTATGTCAATGAAGTGATGTACTTGGCTGAATAGAAAAACTGAGAATTAGAAATGGGGATGACAGACCAAAAAAGCTCCATCCTGTGTAAAAAAAATAAAAATAAAATAAAAAATAAAATCACTGTGACCTTGCTTAAAGTGCATGCAGCAGACGGAAAGTCCACAAGGTCCATCTACCCTGCCCGAGGCCACAGACTGAGAGAGCAGCTATTTATCTGCTTAAACAGCTTCGGTAAACCTGTGAGGGAACCGTTTGATAAGAGTCTCGCAGTGAAGTGATGAATGGCATGAAAAGGGAACACGCCAGCAGAATATCATGCTTGCTCAAAGCGTTTTTGATTTTAAGGTAAAATATATACATATTAAAAATAAATAAATAAAAGACAGGCAGCCCCGGGGCCGTTCTTCAGGGTTTGAGCTTCTTTTGTGCTGATGAATGTCTGAATATCTTCAGACCTGAATCTGACTCATCCACGCTTTTTGATCCTGTTCTCCGATGACGCACCACAATGTGAGAGTGACCTTTGTGAATCAGAGGTGGCTGTGTTCTTACATCACACAACCTATTCTTTACGCCACATGTCCATAGAACAGGACTATACATTAGGTCATGATTGTAATTATGCTGGACTATAAAGAGCACAGCAACGGAATGGGAATGAGTTGTTGAAGAAGATCTCATGACTTTTATCCTGTTTTTTGACAAAATTCTACTTCAGGATTCATTTGCCGTGAGAAGAAAGGAGCGGAAAAATTACGATGACAGAAAAAACACTTTTATCTGCTCTGTTTAGATGTCTCTATGTACTCTAGTGTAGAATGCTATATACTATACATATATATATATGTAATTATATATAATATATATATAATTGGGAAAAAAGAAAAGAAAGGAATGCTGATTGTTGAGTCTCATCTTGGGTAATTAAATACAAATATTTTGGTATGGACCCATGCGCAAGTTTTGAGGATTTTCAAGTCCTTTTAACTGATGTACAGTTTGGAATTGTTTGCTTTGATTCCTGTGTGGGACGTCGCACTCATGACTCTTTCAGTGCTGACACTCTGTTGACGTCATGCTTTAGTATCGGCTCAGCTCATTGGAACTCTCGCCAGAGCAGGTACTAAAAAAGGTACCAGGTACCAGGTTATCCCCAATGGAAAAGCAAGTAGAGTTGAACCGTGCCAAGTCGAGTCGTGCTGGAACTGTGCAATAGACGAGCGCCATTTGTCACCTCATCTGATGCATTCTTTGCCTGGCATACTAATGCTTAGGCCTTGAATGGGCTGTAGGCATGACTATGTGCAGAGCTTTGCCATATTGCTTTAATAGCACAATCCAGTGTCCCGTGACTAAGGCACACTGTCAGGAGGACTAACAGTCTTAACACTCAAGTGCATCTGATGAGTTTTTCCCAGCAAGCAGATAATGGGCACAGAAAGAAATCTGCTGTGAGGACCCTTGGAGAACAACTCTGTATGGCTGCCTGGGTGGGATCAGGATGTTGTCAGCGTGTGTACTGTAACATGAAAGGGCTTTAGAATCAGCTGTAGTCTTTAATATAACGAGTGTGCAGCTGAATCACACTGAAACAATATACCGTTGTGTACGGAGGCAATCATTTGACATGCTGCCAACAGTGACCAAAAGCTGGAGTACACACGCGGCTGTGTCACACAGCAGTCATTCATCAGCGTCCAAGTCTCACCAGAGATGGTGGACAAGCATGCTGAAGGTTACTCTATTGACTCTGAATTCATTCGGCAGAAAAAAAAACACACTGTCAACACGTGAACTTGGCATATTTCTCAAATGTGTTTCTCTTTTTTCAAACAAACATAAGGTTGCACTGCCAGTCCTTCACAAACAATGCACTATGGATAACAGATGTAAAGATAGATCATGACAGTGACCAAATTGCAGATGGTATGATGTGTCAGGTTTCCACCTGAGCAGTACGATATGGGCCAAATTTGTTTTGGTTGCTAGACTGATTCATAAACTACAATATGCTACAGTATTGCATATCACAGAATTGTTGCATATAGTCTTAACTATAGTAGTAGTTAAGTAGTTTCTAAACTACTAGTTAAGTAGTAGTAGCGGTAGTACCTTAGCACAAGTCTTAATTTCCTGTCAAAGTAAAATTTGCAGGTTTGTCAAATCAGTCCTGCCAAAATGTATACTCCCACCTCAATTATTTTTAATAAGGAATGTGTTTTCTCCTAGATTACATTTGTTTTTGACATATAACCAATAGTGACACGACACAGTGACTTACACTTTGAGTGTTGCGGGGGAGCTGGAGTCAGTCCCTGCCAATACTGGGTGAAACACGGGGTGCACAGACAGATAAGACAATTTAGTTATGCCAACATAGAATATATGACTTTTGGGTGTTTTATATGATAAAAGTGGAGTTAGTAGCTAGAAATTGTGAAATAAATTTGAGTAATCAATGTATAAATAAGGCTAAAGAATTTGCTTTGCCTGTTACTAATTGTTTATTCAGGTTTTATCTCATGTAGGTCCCATGTAGACTTTATACATGTATAAGAAATGTCAACATTGTTTACTACTTAGCATTTCAACTGAATGTGTAAGTAAATGTTATGTCTATTCAAAACATGTCTGTCTTGTCAATGAGACTGCAGGTCTCAGTGAGATTACCTGTATAAATAAAGGTTGAATAAATGAGAAAGGAATATTTGATTTCCTCTGCACTCTCCGTTTTAAGCCATTGTTCCAGGAAAATGTGATTGTTGTTTTACAATACATTTTCTTATGGCTATTACGGCTATTACACAACAAAATTGGTGCATAGCCCAATAACATTACTGAAGGACTTAGTACTTGGACTGAGGCAGAATGAGCTTTGCTGCCAATTATGTCACAGTGGCCAACCGCATTGCCATAGAAAAATGCTCATTAGCTTAGAAATAATTTTCCCCAGACACGTAAACTGGTGACACACGAACACAGATGAAATATTCATTACTCTTTGTGTTGGCCTAATATTTAAATAAATTTAATATTTTTAAAAACAAACGTTGATTATTGATAAAAACGTCCATAAAAAGCAAAATGTAAATCAAGTGATCTGAGAGTGCACTAGATGTCCACAACTCTCTGGTTTGCTTGGGGAAATCTGACCCATAATGAGAGACTTAAACAAATCACAGGGCAGTTCAAAGACAGGCAGACAGGGAGAGAGAGAGAGTAACTTTTTATTTAAAGGCCACTATTGGTACTGACAAATAATAGTAATAGAGTTCCTTGGATGGATATGCAATTTTTGATTTGGGGATTTGGATATTGCGTCTCCCAAATTGTAACCCATTAATAGCTTAGGCATTTTAGCATGTGCACTTAAATGTCTGTGTGTGTTGCATTTTAGTCCATCATGGTAACATCAGCAACTACTGGGAAAAGGAGTAATTTGCACTTAACATACAAACATGTTTTATGCAGTGTAGAGGTATTCACTTATGTTTCTATTCAGTGGCAAAAAATAATGTTCAATTCCTGTGGCAATATTACTATGGTCAAAAATAGATTGGGTAAGAAATCAACTGGCAAAACTGAAAACTTCAAATCCCTCAAATGCATGGTGTGTATAGAGCTACATGTTTCATTTAGTCCTCCCTCTGGAGCTCCCAAAACCCCTGGCTGACACTAAGTGGCTCGCTGGGTTGACTCTCTGACGCTGGAGTCACTGCTCCTTATCCTCGCCAGTACCGCCAAGCACCCCCAGCCACTGCAAATGTAATGCCAGCTGCTGGAATAATGTCCCAGCAACATGTCACTGCCAAATTTCTTCCCCGGCATGTGGACAATACCAGAGCCAGTTCCAAGTCTGTGAGCCAGAGGGGGGATGACTGAGAGATGGCTCTACGCACACAGAGAAGCAGATGGACTACACTAGGCTGAGAGAAGCCTCATCTAAGAGGAGGGGCAAAGGACACAGTCTAATGACATCATCTATGCATAGAGTGTGGGGCCACTGCCAAAATGTGAATTAACCAAATATTAGCCATCCGTTAATGAGAACTCTTTCAAACAGCTCGAACTCTAGACAAAGGCTTTGGAGGCATTTCAAAGCCACAGCACCAGCCTCATCAGGGCATATTCCACAATGCAACACAAAAGCTGTGTGCCTTGGACAATAGGCAGCCCATCGTAAGAGCATGATCTGGGTATGAAACAGACATGCACAGCCAGGATCCGGCTCTGTGAGCTGGTTGTTTACTGTGACAGGTTCAACAAACTCCTGCTCCTTACAACCACAAGTCAGCACCCACAACCAAACCCACTCATACTACCACCAACCTGAATTTACCCCTGACCCAATTTCCCCTTAAGTCAGTCCAGAGCATGTTTCCCAGCCTAGTCTGCCAGTCAACAAAGTCTCCGATGGGACTGCATGACTGACAAGCTGGAGCAGGAACATGCCACATGAAGATGAAGAAAACCTCTTCTCTCAATCCCTCCACTGGCTCTGTCCTGTTGCAGATCACTTGTGTCTTTTTTTCTGACAGTGAAGTGGAGAAATACGTTGGTATTTCACATCTGACCACAAACTTAAAATATGAAATGATGTCTGTTTCCATCAACAAACGCTAAACTGTTTGCTGATATTGATCTCAATCATTGATCATCGTAAAAACAAATCATTAAAATATGAGTAAACCATAATAAATAGACCATAATAATAACATTTATGTTTTAATTAGCCCCTCTTGGCTTGGGATATTTTTTTCTCTGTAAAACCCAAGAGAAAATTAACCACAAATGACCCAAACCCCAACGCAGTTACCTCAGTTTGTTCTGTTAAAAATGTAACAAATAGCCTTGAGGTGAAGTGCTGCATTCAGGTGTCGTCATGTATAAGTCACATACTCAGCCAAATAGACAGAATAAAGCATTTACATGAGTCCAAGTAGGTCAGGCCAGCCAACGTGACCAAACTCAACACAAGCCTGAATTTAATTTCAAATACCTTGTTTGAACCTTCAGGTGCTGTTAGGTCCAGACACACTGGGGCTGGGTATACACCCTATTTTGCATTCGCATAGCGATGCATGAGTATCCTTCACATGGTCGACACTCTTGATTAAAACTCTTGAGCAACAAATATAAAAATTATACTAAGTAAGTAGTTTTACTGGCAGCCACATGCATAATAATAGCAAACTGCTATTTATCATATGACTCATTCAATCCTGTTGCCCACCACCATATGTTGTTTGAGTGATGCTCGGATAATATGAATCCTGGAATATGTCTGATGTCTGAATGAATCTTTTTTCTTTCTTTCTTTTTTTGTGTAAAACTCTGTTTGGCTCTGACTTTGAAATGGTATCTGTCAAAAAAGAAATAGCTTTCCATCACGGCCACATTTAAAATGTACCCACAGGTAAAGCACATTTATGGTAATATGGAAACAGAAATGATTCAGCGGCAATGCCCATGGCTTTGAATACCAACCGTGTTTTGTAGCAGCAACAAACAGAGACGACCTTGATAACTGAAAGGTTAGTCCGTCTGCGTGGACCTGGTTAAAAGTTAAAGTCTCCACCATCCAGCTTATGACAAAGAAATAAAAGGAGAATTTACAGTCATGCCTGAGAGTTTCTTTTCTTTTTTCTCTTTTTTTTACTTGTTTTAATTTTGCAGTGCACACAATGAATTAGACAGCAGCTGAAGCAATTAACAAGGAAAGACATTATGGTAATGAGAGAATGGAGCTTGTAAGGTCACTCTCGTTGCGCATGTTAAGCCATGACTCAGGGCAGGGATTCTCTGCCACCAGAGTCATTGATGGAAGCATAGAGGAGCGAGGTGCAGAATTTGCTTATCTGATCTGTCACACACAGGCATATGCTGGGGAAAAAAGACGGTCTCGCAAACTGCCTATTAAATCAACTTTATAATATGGTGCACTGACAGAGGATGCAGAGTTTTCAGCTTTGGAGAAAAACAAGGTGAGAGACGATGAATCGAGACAAGACGTCATACGGACTATGACAATGTTCAAATATAGGAAATACAACGTATTAGTATTAACTAACCTTCTTTTTTGTTTATATTAGTGATTTGGGGGTTTAAGATTTGACAGCCCTTGTTGAGATTTTTACGTTGATTGCCTCAAGTCAATTGATTAATACATGATTATTATTATAATTTATGTATCTATAATTTGTTAAATGATGTAATAATGACAGCCACTTTGATGATGCATGTCATGTGATCTAGACACATTTTGAAATATTATTAATCAATTCAGTAAATAATTGATCACACAGTTCCTTTGTATTGCGTTTTTGTCCAAATCCACTGTGGATGTTTTGAGTTTTGTGGTGAAAAACTTTGGCGTTTCAGAAGTACAACAATACTTCCTGCTAACTGTATTTCACAGATGTCAGGGATGTCACAAAGTCACCATGATTCACAGGCTACATACACAGACCTATATGTCACTGTATCCTGTATATTCTTCAAGTATCCTGTTTTAAAAAAGAAAATGTGTTGCTTCCTCTGTCGTTGTTGACTGAACTGTTCTTGGCTCCTGAAAAGGGACATGCCAGAGCCTCTGATATAGGGATTAGTAAATTAGTGAAAGTGGGAGTGATTTCAGACACAGACCACAGTCAATACTGCACTCAAAGGAGACGAGTAATTTATACAACAGCAGAATAGTGTTAAATAAACAAGGCAAAGCAGGAACAAAATCAAAGTCAGCAGTGTCAGGACAGAACAGCACAAAAGGTCCACTGTAGCTGAACTGACAACTCGTTTGCTATCATTCATTATCTCACAGCCCGTTTGCACCGCGGACCTGCACAACTGCAATACTGCTAATTCTTATATATCCTTTGCCTATTTACTGTATTGTTAGTTTTTTTTCTTGTGTTTGTTTGTTTGGTTTTCTGTCTCCACAAAAGACCAACGCAAATTCCTTGTTTGTTAAACGCTACTTGGCAATAAATCAGATTCTGATCCTGGTGCAAAGCCACCACAAGATAAACCCACTGACTGCAGCAGTGTTATCGATAATGTTTTTTTTGGTCTTAAATCCAGCTGCTGTGAACAAGCCCTTGGACAAATACACTGATTTTGCAGGTCAAACATTTGTTTTTAGAGTTCTAGAGGAGTTTTGGCTAAGTAAATTATTTTTCCACCTTTAACCCTTTTAACACCTACGCTTCAAAATGTCCGTCTGGACTTTTTTTGTTCATTTTAACCATAAAAGGGCCAGAAAATGTCCTGTAAGTAGGTGCTTTTGCCCATTTTTCCAGACTTTCAATATTTGGCAGTTATTTACAATATACTGCATGTTAAAATAGTGTATTAACAATTTAAAATGGAGAAAAACAAAATGTTTTAGTCTATAGGTGTACATGAACACCAGATTTTGCATGTTAAATTTGAACATTACATGTCATTTAGCAGACACTTTTATTCAAAGCGACTTACAATGTAATTGAGTACAATCAGCCAGGGGTGGAGTCAAACTTACGACCATTTAAAATAACATTTTGAATTTGAAATCTTGTCTCAATGGCTTCCGGCAACAACACGAGTGAAATAATCGTAATAACTACAAACCATTGCGTAATTACGGTAATTCAAAGTGGGCTTACGCAAATGTGTCTTCTGCGATACACTTGATGTGAAAGGGTTAAGCAGGAAGACACAAAACTCTAAGAATCATATTATTAGACTATGGTGGGAGGGTGCAGTACGAGCAAGGAACTCATTGAGTTTTGGGAAAGTTTAGTTTTTTGTGAATTTCTCAAGAGATAATGAAAATATGATTATGAAAAACAATACTGACTTGTTGCATTGGCAGAGGTATGTGCTCTCTGAGCACTAGCTGTCACTTTATAAATAAAGGTTGCCACCACAGTACAGGTACAACTACTGCATGTAAAACAATGGCGCTTAATGGATAAACAGTGCAAGGAGGTGAAGTCTTTGGACTGCTCACTCAGTGCAATCTGTCATGATCTGCAGGTCCATAAGTTACAGCACATCAGCAGTTCACCACTTAACCACATACAACCGTAAATACAGCGCACAAATGAAGCCGTTCATCAAAGGTTTATGGAACCTTTCACCATGTCAATATGCATTAGCTGCTGACTGATTGCCATTTGTCTAATTAATCAGTCCCCACCTTAAGACTCATATGCCATTAATTCACTGATGAGCAGGGTCACAGCACACTCAGCCCACATAAATCTTTGCCTGTCACTGATCCAAAAATAACCACCTTGTCTGATGAGTCTCTCCAGCACAGCCCGAAATCAAAGAGTCAGATGATGATATTAATTTGCATCCTTATCATCTTCATAGACGTATATAAGACATCAACTATTGGACTCCATTTTGCAACCTGAGCTGGGAGCCAGTTTCTATAAAGGCAGCCGCTGGGGGAGGTTGTGTTTAGAAAAGGTCCAGTCATTACACACAGTCCATTTCAGGTCTCAAGTGGGAAACAGTATTGATTCAGCCACAAATCCCAACAAAAGGGGTTTACAATGAATAACACCCACTCACTGATATGAATCCAGAAACATGACTCAGCAATAACTTTCCATTTTCAGAAAAAAGAATAAAAGAAAGGATTCTGTGATTTCCCAAAGGTAAGCCCCTGCTTTCAATCAGCAGCCAACATTTTGCAACTGCTGCCGCCACTGATGCTGCACAACTGGATTCAGACTAAGCAGCTACAAAATTAAATACCTCACCATTTCTGGAAATGAAACACGACGACAGATTACACTTCTGCCTCTCCTTCACCCACTCTCCGTCTTTCTTCTTCTCATCTTCATTCATCCCCCTCATCTCATATCTCTTCCCTCCTCCACGACTCTCTTTTTTACTTCTCATTCAGTCTCTGGTGGGTTGATTTTTTTTGGCAGAGCTCCTAGATAAGAGATTGGTATGAAAGCTGCGTGGAGTAGCAGGCAGTGTGCTCTGATCAGAAATGTTTCAGATCACAGTAAAAGAGACTCTTCTTAACATACCCAGGGGCTCACTGCTCGGGGCACCAAGGTTTTCTATTTGACTTTCTCAGATGACTGGGAAATTGCAGTGAGAGAAGTCACTGCACATTCAGCTGAACAAGTCTATCATGTCAAGAACAATGCTTTATAACGTACACAGTAAATGAGAATGGCTTCAAGAGTTATGTTTTTTGTCAGGTTGTCAAGTTGGTCAGCTTTGAGAGTGCCCAAAATGTGCCAAAAATGCATATTACTGTCTTAAAGAGTTTTAAAGGCATTCAAACTTCCAACTGCACATATAAAGCACTAAATAATATGCAACTGCTCCATTTCTATATGCACCTTTCTTCCTTATGTCAACTCAATTCAATCAGGGTGCACCACTGCTGCATCACATTCCTGTAATGGTTTCAATGTCCACTAAGTGTTTCATAGGCAGAATATAAAATGCTCCATTTACAACTTCATTAAAAAGTGTTTTGTGTGCCCTAATTGCAAGTTGATAGAGCTTGACCACATAAAACTAGAAGATTAATTGAGGACAGATTGTGATCCGGTCAGCCAAACCAGCGCCACAGTTGGCCAGGGACACGTTTTGACAATGTTTAACACAAATACAGTACATATGTAGTTACATGGTCAACAACTGTGTGGGCGGAAGTAATAATAATAACCACATGTGATCATTCCCAACCGGCAAAAGTACCAGAATTAAAGCTTCCCAGCAGCCTTTGTCCAGTAAACACAAAGCAGTCCTCGTTTCCTCATTTTATTCAAGACACCTGTGGATGGAGACCTGCTGTAACACGACGATGATGAGAAAGCAGCTGGACAGAGTGACTAAGATATTACTAGATATTAGGAGTAAATATAATCAAGTTTCAAGCTGTGTCTAGCCTCATTGTCTAGTTTATATGAAACCTCTTGATGATTTGCAGTCACATTGAACATGTTTGCGGATCATTCATAAACCATTACAGATACTGTGTGCTTGCTGTTCAGTGTGATCACTTCACAACATCACAATGTCCTTTTTTCTTTTTGATCTGTATTTTCTAATAAGCAGCAGCACCACGCCATTCATTCTCCTTAATAGATGTTCTCCAAAAAAAAGTGACAGAAACAAACATGGCTTTCTGGGACATATCAAAGGAGAAAGTCAGTAACAACTGCAACTGATACAGCTATTCATGAACATTCTCAGGGAATTGCACATGTCAGTGATTCACACTGCATCTGCATAAATACATCATATACTGATAAAAAGGAGCTGTGTGTGAGCCATCACAGAGCCGCTCCACTAGCATGCTTGATGTTCAAAAGGAAAATTGTGCTTGTTGAAAAGCTGCGAGCAACAGTTCCCATTACTCTGAGTAAAAAAAAGAATTCTGACATGGGAAAACTCATGAAAATGGATAAACACATAAAGCACACTGGGTAAATATAGGAATTCCATTCTCACTTGGTTAATTTTTGATAAGTTGGGTGTCAACAGAAAGTACACCAGAACTAAGAGAATGAGCACCACTTGCTGTTGTACGCATGTATAACACATTAGTAGCTGCAGATCAACTTTAACATATTCATTTAAGAGACTCACGGTCATGAAGCCGTCCAGTAGACCAGAGTCAGGTTTTGGTGGAGCTTGCAGTCGCTCCATGGACCATTTCTCAATGATGGAGGCCACCTGGCTGTTCTCCGTGTTGAGGATCCGGAATCCTGTCATGTTCACACCACTGTATCGGTAAGGCTCCACATCAAGTGCAAACAGATCCTACAGGGAAAGCGCACACTTTAGGACAGTAGAGGATAGACAGATTAGAATTATTGAGGAAAAACAGACAAAGCACCAAGTGTGAATATGTTGACCCTTGCAAATCAAGGAAGTAATGAATATCCTTGGGTTAGGGTTAGGGATAAAATTAATTACATTTTTTGTTTCTGTGTCCTTCTGTACTTCTCTGGCCCTAAAACATGATTTTGGACTAATTGACAGGTCAACACCAGGGTGATCACGGTAAAACTGCAACAGCCAGGACTGACACACTGGGTCACCTTCCATACTGCAACAGAAAAGCCATAACACAGATACACTAGGCGAACAGTAAAGAGAAATCTGGCAGGAAATGGGTTGCCATATGTGGCCTCAGTATGTCTGGGATGTTCACTCTAGGAGAATTAGGCTGTCAGCACTGGACTCTGTCTGCCAAACACAACAGTGAGAAGTGACAAACACCCCTTTGCCTGCTCTTACCTTCTGTGTCTTACCTGTGTTTGCATTTCACTTTTCATCGTCCTAAAAATATCAAAGGGATTTTTAATTATATCACATGGATTGTGCTGTGCTCAAATGGCTGCAGGGAGCAAATGTCTTCATTTAAATGTCTCATTTCAGAGTTAAAATGAACCCCTTTTAATCATTGTGATGAAAAGCACTGAGTTGAGAACCTGCAGAATAGTATCTTCATACTAGCTTTGACATTAGTAAAGAACAGATAGAAAGAGACAGAACAACATAAGCAGCCTCTTATGAGTTTGAATTGAGAGAAATCTTTGACCTGGAACACGGACTGACAGCAAATTCACCAGTCACTGAGCTAGGGCTGGGTGATATACCAGTAGTAACAGTTGGTATACTTTTGAAAGAGATATGTAGTTGAGACAATATCGCCATACCGGTGTATTATATATTATTTTTATGTTGCCTTGCGAACGCTATTTAATGAGGTCGACCGCTTCTCTCTGAGCCTACACGCTTAGGTCAGCTGCTCAATCACGCACCTTACATGTTCTCCCACCCACGCAACGCGTCACAACAGACTTTCGAACGAAAACTGGCGGACACGGTGGAGAGTGAGCAGTTGGTGGCGTATTTTTACTCCGATACATTTCCCTTAACCATCTTCGTTACTCGTTACTACAAAATAAAAGTTGAGCTGGTGACGTAATGCCTGGTTGTTGTCGCTAGTTAGCTTAGCTGTTAGCCGCAGATTTCGGCTCCAAGTGGAGTTAAAACAACAACAAATAGCGGCTGGTTGTTTACCGTGTCCGACACCGAGGCTCTTGTCTCTGCGTGTTTGGTCGCCTGGCTCTGGGTTTCTGTTGTACACGCCGGACGCTGGGTTTCAGCTCTCAACTGAGAGCTGAGCGGCTAACCGGTTAGCTAGCGAGCTCATGCAGATATACAGCAGATTTCGTCTGAATTAAAACACAGTGTGGCGTCTTGAAGCTCCACAGACTCCAAAGATTCCAAAAAGTTTGACAAATACAAGCAGACACAGGGAATTTGTCACGTTCATGACAGAAGGTTAATTTTAATGTTGTTTTAAGTTGTTCGCCTGTACCTGTTATTATGCTTTTATTGTTAAGAAGCCACAATAAATGTCATATTCAAAATTGTAATTGCTCACTTTGTTTAAAAACTTTTACTTCTAATACTTAGAAGTGTAGGTTATTACTATACATGTTATTTTATTATACTTTACATGTTTCAAACAGGCAACACTATTGTATATCTGTTATATGCACAGCTGTGCTTTGTTGAGCAAAAAAACTAAACTAAACCTAAATAAATGGTTGATGGTGATTAGTTAAAAGTGCATACTGAACCCGTTTTGTTCAAAATATCGATATAATATCGCATATCGCCAATCGAACAAAAAATATTGAGTTATGAGTTTTTTTCCATATCGCCCAGCCCTACACTGAGCTCAGCAGTGTTTACATGGATTTCTTTGCACTTATTGTTCAGACAGTGACACCCAAACATTTCACATTAAGATAAAGAAAAAAATAGTAACAGTTTCATCTCTCATCTCACCAAATAAATACCGATTTATTTTGGGATTATGCCATGTGGTCAGCCGACCAAAAAACCATTACCACCAAGAAGGGATGAAGGTAGAGCGATACAAATGCATAGGAAAATGAGGAGGAGGAGGAGACAGATAATGATAGTGAAGGAAAAAATAACTACTGATGTACTTTGAAACCTTGAAACCAAATCCCAAGAGGGCAATCTCTTATTCCAGTGAAAGTTGCTGATTCAGCGCTTGAGAGACTTGGAGCTCCACAATCTGCAAAGCAATGGTCGCATGACTGACGTGGAGAGCTGGAAACAGCAAAAAATGATATAAGGGCAAAGCACTCCCTTGTTTTAACAGTCGTAGTATATTAAATAAAAATCTTTGTAGTGACAGGCAGGGTTTGAACCTGCTGGTCTGGTGGGGTGTGCATGTTCTCAACATGCCTTTGTGTGTTTCCCCTACTGTTCAAAAGCATTGGTTAGGATGACTGGCAAGTCTAATATCTTTATACACATGACTGACTGAATGTTAGTGGTGGTTTGTCTCCATATTGTAAGTGACTAACTACTCTCTAATCTCTTGACAAATGTCATTAGAGATTGGCTCATGTGCCTTCATGACCTTCATGGATAAGTAACCATAGCTTGTGGATGTAAGTATGTAACCAGGACCAGAGTTGGCCACTACAAAGTGGAAGAAATTTGACGACGTAAAAGATATCCACCTCTTAAAACATCAGCACAGAGGACTTAATGTGAAGAAGATGACAGGAGGAGGAAGACAGTCTGAACAAGGGCAAAAGAGGATGAATTAGAAAATAGGGCACAAAAATAGTAGGAAGGGAGATTAAAAAGAGGAGGATGAGACAGCAAAATATAAACAAGTTGTTTTGATGTTTTGAAGGATTGTGCTATTATTTTATTCCTGTGGAAAAACACATTGAAGGAGACATAAGAAATGACCCAAAGAAATAAATATAACACTGACAACTCAGAAAATTAAGATTGAAGAGAAGTGGTATTCCATTTTTGGCCACACAATATGGGCAAGATATGGGAATTTGAGTGAAACCTAATAACAAAATGACAGTGGCCTCTTTTTCTACTTACCAGTGTGGTGAAGATGTAGTGATAGTACTCTGTCATCATTCCCATGGCAAGAGCCTAAGAACAAAAGTGACAGAAAGAGACAGTGATTAGGATATGGAGAGACATGTAAAAGTTAACACAGAAAGAGCTGTATCAATTTGTCACGTTACACTTTTGTATCTGCTTTGCATGGCTGTAAAACTACAGTCAGACCTACAGTATGTCCCAAACAACTAAGAGGCCCATTAGCACTGCCTGTCGAAAAGTGCATGCAAAATACAAGTAGCTCACATTCAAAATCAAAATGATATTGTAGAACAAAGTAGAAATAATACCATTGCAACATCAACATTGCCATAAGATATGGATCCATATATGGGCACAAAATGAAAAGGACTGTATATGTTTAAATAGTCTCAATATGAACATCAGAACTAAACCCTGGCAGAGAAGAGAATCTTAATAAATAAAGGAACTGCGTTCTGCTGCTGCAGCTCCATTTTTCTATTTTATGTTGATGAAGTGAATTTAATTTCACATGAATATCTGGGTTCTGCCTTGTTGGAGCCCAGACTGAGTCAGACTTTTGTCATCTGCCTGAAATTGTGGCTCATCTTCCTAAGCAAGTCAAATAAGTTTGCTGAAAAAGAACATGCACTCCTTCACACCGTTTTCAGGGTAATGCATTTTCTAAAAATACATCTTTGAGATTAGTTTCTAAAGTACAATCACCTTCCTCGCTATTATTCTATTATGATTCACTCTGTGTGCATGAGAGCTAGAGACATACCAATCCATTTCAGCAATATAGTGTTGTCGTGGCTGCCTGCCATGCCCAGACTAAAACAATATGAATCACAGATTAGGATGGGGTGCAGAGGACAATTAAATAGGCAGGATGTGTTAATAACTGGCATCAGGTGGAAAAGCCTTCAAAGATTCTACAGCCTTTCATCTGAGGACCAGCAAGACCAATGGCGGCTGAAGTCGTACCATTTCCTGGAACTTGTGATTACACATGAGAGTGGTTTCTGAGGTTCCCATTTTTGGAAAAAAAGAAAACACACACCATTCAGTTGTGATGTCTGGTGTTGACATTTGGCAGTGCTCCAAGAGCCATTACTAAACCTGTATCATTACCCAGACCTACACCAATTGTGCCCATTCATAGATAGGCATATGCAGAGTGCTAGTATCTATCAATCTTTGATGGAACCGGCTCAGGAGTTATCCTGGTAACTGTTGTCAGAAAGACAACACCCCTGAAAAACTCCTCGGCAGAAGAAATACCTATTCATCAACATGGCACTTGCTGATATTTATGGTTGCACACAACTGGTATTTGAGTGGTAAAGCATGAATTGGATCCAAGTTTCAAACAAATATGCCTTTCGATACATACTGATTTGTATTGAATTTTTAACCTTTGATCACTGCAAGTATAAACACCAAAATTATTCCATTGCAGTTGCTACCAGTGCAGTTTTCCCCTGCTGGTATTTGTATAACAGATGTTGAAATAATGCCTGTAGAGAAACAGAAGTCAAATCAATATCAATCTTCTCACTGGATGCTATTATTGTCCCCTTTGTTGTCTCTTCACTATTTGTATGGATAAAGCTTTGATGACAGCTGTTGAAAAGCAGAGGAAGTCTGACTTATTGGTGTGTCACATCAGGAGAATATCTGGGCAAGACAGTTAAGTTTTTCATTACCTCCCATTAGAAGGGATTCTCTCTGACATGAATAATGAAAGGACTCATTGACCCTCCACGGCAAGCTACCATTTGGGCACTGATTAAAAACCCTGGGAGAGTGACAGTATGTCACTTTAATATTTGATAAATACGACAAGCAGGTGAAATAGGAAGGCTTGCTAATTAAATTACCCAGTGCGAAATATCATCATTTACAAAAAAAAAATAAAATAAAATAAATCTTTGCTTGCATGATGAAGACATTGTCTATAGAACTGAGAAAATGGCAGGTCGAGTTCAGTCTGAAGGTCATGTTTTCACTGCAATTTAAAATACCACTGGAAACAATCTAACGTGTAATGGGTCAATGATTCTCATTTTTTGTGTGAATGGGTATGGAATTGTGAAAGGGAAACGCAGAAAAGCACTATGGAAGATAGTGTAGTATAGACAATTACTATAAAGTAAGACCATTATGTTTAAAGTAGTGAACCTTTGAGCGTTGATTTATTTTATCAAGAGGAAAATTCTACAAAATAGTAGCTTTACTGATAATTGCCGAGGCTAGTTTGAAAAAACACCATCAAGTCAATCACACATTCACTCTGTTCCTCAAAGTACTGACTCCCTGTTATTTTAATGCATGTAAATGTGCCCTTATCAAAGAATGACGAGCTTCTGAATTTCATGGCCTTGTCCAAAAATGATTCTGTCACATGGAAAGGGAGGTATATTAGAGGAGAGTAAAGTGAAACTGACAGGAACACATTATGACCACGGCATTCCTTATTCAACTAAATTACATAATTAAGACATGGTAACACAAAAACGTGTTTGTTGCCTTGAGATAATGGGATGATTGAGGAGTGATTTAGACGTAATTGTGAGTGTGTGTGTTGTCAGTGGCCTGCGCGTGTTAGTGCATGTGAGACACCTCTCATTAATAAAGTTAAGACTAGCCACTTGTTGACTGCTACACAAAAATATTACATTTTATCAGAAGCATGAATAAAACAAATATGCTGTTTATTTAGAATAGCATAAATGGTACACACTGCAGATTAATTTACAAGAATTGGAAAGCTTTTATCCTTTGAATATATGTTGAGAATGTGTAATCACTCCAGTAATCCAATCGCCACTAAATGTGATTGCGTTATCACATGTTGTGATAACGCAATCACATTTAGTGGCGATTGGCCACAGAACTCAACACTCAATATGTCGTCTGAACTGAGTCATCCTGTGAAAGAGCTAACCCACAATAAAGAACCGATATTATTACTACATGGGCAGTACTATTTCAAATGTCACCGTGTTTGATGTTGCTCTTTCGAATAATTTGTGTGTATCCTTACATTTATTACAGCAATAAAGCAATGTTAGATAGGAAAATAGTTCCAGAGATCATTGTGTGACTGCATCAAACAACTCAGTGTCTGGATGAAGCAAACTTTTCTCCCAGCGACACAGACGTGAGATGACAATTGTTTCTGGTGCAAAGAAAGACTGCCAGAAAGCAATCTCTCATTTCAACTCATTGTTACCCATAACTAATAGCCCTGTCACAGACACAGGCATTATCACATAGGACACTTCATCTAAAAATCTTGCAGGAAAGAGATGAATATCAACCAAAGAAGAACGAGTAGTAAACTAACCCTTTTTATTTCCAGGGGATTTCATTTTTGCTTTGATGTGTTGACAGGAATTTTAAAAGAAGCTCTTTGACAACTGCAATTTATTTAAAATACTGTTGCCAGGCTCCTGACAGAAACTAGAACATTTGATAATTTATTGATCACTGTCCATAAATTCATTGTGCAGCTCAGTGTCTGGTGTGGATGGGGCTCAGTAGGTAGAGTAGGGTAGGTTGTCCCCAACCTGTCCTCCAACTGAAACGTACATATAGGTCGTTTTCTGAAAACATGCCTGTGGGTCGTTTTTTTCAAACCCCTGAATGCGACGTAAAGGTAGTTTTTTCCAACTCGGATATGCACAGATGTTACTGAGGGTAGAGTTAGGGCAAAAAAGACAGGGTTAGGTAGTAAAAATGAATAGCGCTCTCGCTATTGAGCCGACTGCCGGTGCCGACAGCGGCAAAGCCACTAGATACAGCGTCTAAGGCGGAAGTGGTTGCTGTTACATATATATAACCGCTAGGGGCGCATGTTTTGAAAACGTAAATATAGGTCGTAATTCCTGCATACGACCTATACGTACGTTTTATTGGAGGACAGTCTGGTTGTCCCCTAACCCAATGTTTCCCAACCCTGGTCCTCAGGAACCTGTCCTCCAATGAAACGTACATATAGGTCGTATGCAGGAATTACGACCTATGTCTACGATTTCAAAACCAGCGCCCCTAGCAGTTGTATACATCACAGCATCCTGGTACCTTGGAAGTGGTATCTAGTAGCTTCGCTGAGGTCGCCACTGGTAGTCCGCTCAGCGACGAGAGCACTGCTATACCACCTTTTTACTGCCTAACCCTGTCTTTTTTGCCCTAACAATAACCTCAGTAACACCTGTGCTTATTCATGTTGAAAAATATTGCACCAGTGTAGTAAAAACATTACGTTTTAGGTCGTATTCAGGGGTTGGAAAAAAACGACCCATAGTTACGTTTCAGTTGGAGGACAGGTTGTCCTCAGGGAACACTGCTCCAACACACCTGATTCAAATGGTCAGGTCGTCACCAAGCTCTGCAGAAGCCTGATAACGAACTGTTCATCTGAATCAGGTGTGTTGGAGCAGGGCCACATCTAAAACATGCAGGGCAGTGTTCCCTGGGGACCAGGGTTGGATAAAAACACTGCCCTAACCAGAAGATCATACATGTACTCTCAAAAAAATATCAAGGAAGAACAGCACATGTGCTGTATAAGAGGCAGAGCACAAAGGGACGGGATGATGTTTGAGTTCAGTTTGGATGTAGGTGTGTTTTAGTGTATCATGCTCGAGTTGGGTTCAGACAGAACCACGTCACCAAAGCCACATTCAAGTATCAAGTCGAGTATAACAGCTAAAAACCCTACATAGTCAGTGGCAGACATGTAAGGTTACTAGGATCATGTGTCAATTAAAGCAAGGTTATGTAGATAACTACAAGCTCGCAGTTGTTCACATTTACATATTTAATGCATGCACCTCATCAACATCATCTGAAAACCTGTCTGCTCAGACCATCGTGACTACTCTGTGTTCTAGGCTGTAATAAATCATGGGTTTATAGAGCTCTCAAACACACACACCTGCTTTAGGATCCCAGCTGCCATTTCGTGGCCACAGTCAAAGATAATGTGGAACTCCTTCCCCCTCTTCATCTCCTTTAAAAGCGGCTTGGCATCCTTGGTCTCTGCAGGCAGCTGTCGGATCTTTAGCCGGATGTTGTACCGGGATGGAGCCTTTATAAGTTCTTGCAGTCGAATCAGACCTGCGGGGAAAATTCACAAAGAGAAAAGAACGTTGTTTTTTTTTGTTCCATTTTCCCTGATGAGTCATTGCTTTTAAGAAGAATTAGCCCAGCTGCTCCCATGAGGGCAATGCATTTCAACAAAACAAATTCCAAAATAAACTGTACATCTCTTCTCTGAAGCTGAGGTAACAAGTTCTTAATGCCTGTCGCAGTGTTGCTCAGAATTAGAGCAAGGATAAGAAAGCTGCAGGGCTACTGTATATTTTAGTTCCGAGTTTATTTTTAATGAAATCCGTTTCTCCTCAGCCTTCTCAGACAATGCTGTATCCCTAACACAGTCTTTTCATTTCTTCCTTCCAAATCTTTTTTCGTATGTCCTTTTGTCCTTCTGGCATTACCCACAATAGCCTCCATTACCTCAGTATCAGACTTTGATCTGACAATACGAATGGTATTACAAACAAAACAAAACATAGAAATGAGGTCAATACTGCCCATTACCTGACATTCATCATTCATCATGGATGACATTGATTCTGTGTTCACTATTGATCCCACTCTTTCTCCATATGCTGCTCACCGTTGTGTTTAGGATATGTGTGAAGTCAACCTTTGCTGGATAAATTGATGGAGACTTCAACTGAAGCAAGAACATCTTAATTTTGACAGATAAGCTTCCATCGTGACATCCAACACATATTTCTCCCCTCAGTGGCTGATCAATCACTTTTGTGTTGGAGATGAAAAATATGTAAATGTCAAAGATATCAGCCGAGCTAGACACTTATGTCGGATGGATTTTGTGCCCTGTGCATTTTTTTTCCCTTGACGCAAGCTTTTTTATTTGAAATTAATGTTATTTCACAAAATACCCCATGCTTTGTGTGCGCTTGATAAATGAACATTTTCTCCTTCTCTAGTTTGTTACAATACAGTGCATGTGCATCAGTTTAATGAATGTTTTGCATACTGCTTCCTCAATTTGACACTGTCTGCTGTCTGACTAAAACAACAGCATTTATTTCCTGATGTTTGATGGACTCAACAGAACATAATATGTTTACATGTCATAACTGACACTGCAATTGTGAAAGAAGAGGTAGCACTGCAAGAATATTGTGGATAGGTAAACAGACTAAGCATGTAACATGATGTTTTTCTTATCCTTGACCAAAAAGTTTCAAAACAATGTACACAGGGCGTTCTACTCTTGGATTTTTGTGTTTTCTTGGGGTTGAATGTGTCTGATACCCCAGCCCAGTAAAACTGGTTCAAAACAGCCACTGATCTATAAGCAGTAATTACAAGAGCACAGGCAGGGTGTGTGGAAGTAGGCAGGTTGTTTACTTACAAATTAGATGATTGGTCATGCATGCATCTCACAGTATTGTGTATACAAATACCATATAAATACCATATACCATATACAAATACCATATAAAACAAGAAAGAAGATGAGAAATAGATGACTAAGCCTAGCTTTGAATATTATGGCCCGGTCACTCTTCTCAGTCACTCTTGAAATGCAACATGATTAAATATGCTAAAATTTGATTTTAAAAATAATCATGGTCAGTATATGAGTACAATCATACAGATGTGTAGTTCTTGGATGTCCTTTTTTAGTTACAACTTGTTAAATAAAGGTGTTGAATGAAAATGTTTCAGTCCAGTTTTGTTTCTGTTTCTTTGAACCACCAAATATTTTTACGCGCTAAAGATACTTCAACAGGAATTGCCATATAGTCTGCATTTTCCTTCCTTTTTGAAGTCAACAACAAAGTTTTTGGCGGTGTCATTTAAGGTGGTGAAACGTTTTAAAATACTCTAGACAACCTGCCAACACAGATGGTGGCATGGTTTGTCAGCTTGCAGGGGCCTGCATTATTTATACTAAATAAATACAGCTACAAAGTATAATGTCCGTTAACAACACCTAAAATAAGAATAAAACATTAAAATCTGTTGGAATTTTCAGGGTAGCTATTCACCAGCTCCAATGTCAAGCTGCAGTCTCCTCGACGAAAAATGAGGCAAATTCCCTTATTTTTGCTTTAATGTTTTCAAAATAGATGATTAATAGCTTTATATTCCGTCAACTCCAAGGGATGCAGAGGGTTTGATCAATGACATGGGTCTTTCAGTCTCAAGGGTCTGGCAGTAAATCTTGACAAACTTTTGTGTTCCATAAATCTTTGGTCAATCAAGAACTACTTTTCTGGTGGCAATAATACAAAAATGTATTCCTCCTCCCCTCACCATCATATGCATGATTGAGGGAAAAAGGAGGGAGGCGAATGCTGAAAGCAGTAATTACAGAATGTCCATAATCTGGCTAAATTTGCTTTAAAAGTACATTACGGTATATTTACTATAATATATTCAAAAAAGTACGACTTCCAATTTTGTAATTTTGCTAATGACTAATTAGTTTGAAAAACGAATTCATGCTGACTGGACCAGATGCTATTTTAAATACTGGCCAAGAACAAGTCCTTCCATCTACAAACAGATACATCAGTGTAAAGCAGCACAGCAGTCTCCTGTGTCTCTGCCCACAGTCCACCATCCCCAGCTGTTTGGCCCATGGCATTATTTGTTTACTTCCTGCTTCCAGATGAGTGAACTGCACTGTGGGAAACCGGGCTGCAGCAAGTCACTAGTGTTCATTAAATCAAACACTCTGTTGCACATTGATGATGATATCCCCAAAGTGTTGACCTGTGAGACACTGCAGTGCTACATTAACCATTGTATGACAAAGTAACTCCTGGGCTGCGGTTCACAGTATTTTAGCAGGACAGAGAGACACTATTCACACTATTATTTACACTCCAGTGGTGTGATGTTGTCTCAGCATGGATATCGAAGGGACAGCTGTACTAAATCTGTTAATGAACATGTTAAATGTGCGTTAATAAATGTTAATTGAAAGGTGAGGAAATTTAATTGTTTTAAAATTGACAGCTGGTTTAAGGATTATCTGGATTTGGTATCCATGGAACAAGCAGCATCAGGATCTCAATCTTTCAGGTCCAGTGACTTTGAGCTTTGAGCAAAACACCCTTATAACATAAGAGATGGGCATATACTGTGGCACTGTCTAAGAGACAGGAGACAGAGCTGGACGTGGCAGAGCTAAAGATGCTGAGGTTTTTATTGGGAGTGACCAGGATGGACAGGATCAGAAATCAACATAATTTGAGGGACAGCTCAGATTGGTTGAACAACATGGAAATACAATAAGACAGCCTATAGGTTGAGATGGTTTGGCCAAGTGCAGAGGAGGAATAAAAACTATAGACCCTTCCTAGAGCTACAACACAGAAATGTGTGTGCGCAGTTTGGGGTCAGAAAACACACTTGTACCATTAACTTGAACAGTCCAACACATAAGATGCCTACTTGAAGCGCAGTTGGCTGTGAAAAAAGTTCTGTGGCTCCAAGCATTAAAAAGAGAAGTCTGGGATGATGCTACTGCAGTCAAAGAGGCTCGCGTTCGTAGTGCTCACTTCATTTCATGTAAGTTATCATTTATCAACTCTTTCTGTTAGATTACGATGAAAAGCCTGGATTTCACAGAAATGTGTGTGTCAGTGCACGTATGTATGTGAAACCTATGCTGCCTTAAGTTATGGTCTTGGATGTAGCTAGCTTGTAGTTAGCTGCCGGCCGGCTAGCACGTTGACAAGTAAACATGGTGTGCTAAAAACGTTCCTTGTAAGACTTGCGCATAGACTTTCTCGTGTGTACAGGCTTGGTTTATTAAAAGGTAAGAGTGAATAGCTGGCCACTGGATTAGCCACTTGCTAATATCACCTACCCAATCTTTTATGGAAGCTGGGTCAGGCAGACTATTTCCGTGGGCTAATACTAATTTTTTTAGGTATTGTTCGTGGTCCGGCCATGAAAGAACATTTTCAGAATTATTCGGTGGAGGACCGTGGACATACATGCTCTTCACTTACCTGTTGTTGTGACGTTTTCTGACCCCAAACTGCGCACGTATTCTCGCTAGGCTTGGAATGTTTGTATACAAAAAATGTCCATATTGGACAAAGGATGTTGAGGCAGGAGGAAAAGAGGAAGTGTAACATAGTTACACTAACTTTTGCTTTACTTTTTAATTTGTTTCTATGTTTTGTCACTAACTCTCTTGTCACTTCAGATCCTGCCTTTCCTCCATGCAATGCAATTAACTCATTTCCCGCACCTGGTTTTCCCCGCCCACCTCCTCACCTGCAGTCCATTTGCTCATTAGTCCCTCTGTGTATATGTACTAGCCCATTTTCATTCGACCCCTGCCAGATTGTCTTGTGTTTGTTTTTCTGCCAAGCGCTCCAGTATTTTCTACTTTGCCTTCATGTTCTGACCCTGTTTGCCTTTCTTGGACTTTGGATTCCTGCCTGCCCCTTTTGTTTGCCTGTTTTTTGACTGATTTCCTGGACTGATTTTAATTCTGCCTGTTGAACGAAGTAAACTGCCTTTTCCTCCACAAACTTGCCTGCCTCGATGTCGTGTTTTTGGGTTCTCCCTTGCCAGTTCCAGCGATCATGATAGGAAGACCACAGAAAAAGTGAAGGAGGACAAGGGGACAGTTGGTGTAACAGAGGAGGACACAAGGGATAGGACAAGATGGAGTCAGATGATCGTCTCTGGCGACCCCTAAAGGGAGAAGCCGAAAGAAGTAGACTCCTGAGTCACCTCACATCACCTCTGTTTTATGACCAGTGTCTGCAGAATGTACCCTACATTAGCTGCATATCTGTGCTGCAATACATATCCAGATGCTTAGGTGGCAGTAGTCTGTGTTCTGCAAAAGTCAAACGCCGATGCAAGCGAACAAAAATGTGAAAAGCTTCCCGTTTCCGTAGCTGTTGCTTGTTTGGCTTTGTCACTTTTGTCTTTCTTATTTTGCAATTTGTTCAGCTGACAGCAGATCAAAGTGATTTCTCTTTCGCCGACAGGCAACAGCCGCAGCTCTGCTGATTCAGTATGCTGAATTGACCAAAAAGCTGCAGAAGGTCCGCGGACGCCGGGTAATTGGTTATTGGAAATTCAAACGGTGTACTTGGACTAGTGTAATTTCATCCATTCCATCACAGAGAAAACCTTTGGGGCAGGTGTAATATAAAGACGTTTGACTGGTAGTGAGTACAAAAGTCCTTAAGGAGGCCTTATAAGGTGCTAATATTTCCATTTTAAGTCAGACGGGCTACACAACAATAACTTTGATTGATTTGATCTGATGTGATTTGAGCCCACATGGACTCAAAAGACACACCGATAAAAATACAGCAAGTCATAAGAATATAAAGCAATTGTGTACTTGGATAATTGAATATTAGTCTTAGTGTTTTGTGTTTTTTTTGGTGAATAGTGCAGAGCTGCTCCAGTGCAGTTCTACTATTAAAATATTAAACTGAAAATCAACATCATGCAAAATTATTTTCCAGTGTTGTTCTGTTGGCCCAGCCCGTGTTACACTACAATATCTGACCTTTGGTCCAATCGTAATTAAAACAGCTGCAAGAAGCCTTTTGTAAATCCAGTATTAACGCATGTGAAAACATGTTTCGGAGTACACCTGCTGAGACGACTAATGCTGTTGTTCTTCCTGTGGGACCAGTCTCAGTCACTCAACACCTCTTTTTGATTTATCCTCACACAAACAAAAACCATCAACCAACCAAAAATATCGATGAGGCGCAATGTGCAAGAAATATGCCTTGGTTGGAGGTTATTTTTTTTACTTTCAGCTTATTACTTTAGATTAAATATTAACAGATGATTTATTTACTGGCTTTTTTCTGAGTTTCAATCAGTGAAAATGTGCTTACTCGTTGCAAAGATGTGTTTGTGTAATAACAGGTTATTATGCTTATTGAATAAATGTGTTCAACTTCATAATTTCATTTAAACTATCAGTTGTGGCCTATTTTCAACGTACAATGTTATTCATTCATTGTGCATTTGCAAAATGCTGATGCATCATTTGACTCTGCTCTTATATACTCTTATATGAAATATTTGTTACATACCTCTGTATTGCCAATGTAAAGTGTTTGTTTGATAAGTGACATGGATCTTCCAGTGTCAGGGGTCTGACAGTAAATCCAAGAGGACTTCTTTCACTACACCACAACATGTTTTCCAATCTGGAGCCAGTACTTGTGTGATTCTCTCTGCTTATCAGATTGAGCTGTTTGTTGGTGAATAAATGGGCATTTTTCTGAATTTGGAGTGGCACATGGCTCTTCCTTGAAACTTTCAAAAATTCAAAAAACTACATGGCATCTTGTTGGAAATGACAGGTAGACTCACACATAGATGGATCCCACATGCTAAATCATTTCCATGATGTCATTGGATGGACCACCATGTCTGACAAACTGCAAATTTGTCCAAATACAAGCAGGCATCTCCGAACATAGCACACACCTTACGAGTAGTGTGAATTTCATCTGGTTTATAATTTATACGTGTAAAAGTGTGTCTGACATGAGTCCAAGCTCATACGGTTGATGTTTTTTAAAGCTGTCTGAGGAGAAAATCTGCCTCTGCTGCCGGAGCAGCAATCTGTTTTTACGGTTAGTTAGATTGCATCGATAAAAGCAGCACATCTGACTGCTACACTCGCTCATCATAAACACCTGTCAGAGCAACTCTCCTGACTCTTCCTTTCACTCCTAAAGACGTCTCTCCTTCCATTCTGCACGGATGTCAGCGCTGATCAGTATTGACGGTGCTTAATGTGCAGTGACTGTTCCAGGATCCATATTTAACTCTGCATGAATTTTTCATTTCCTCTAAGCGTTTATTACGGGAGTCTCCTGAGCGTAAAACAGTTCACAGTTCGCCTGTGATAAATATCCATGCGTGGGAATGGACCCTCAAGCTTCTCCTTTCTAAATCTCTCTTGAGATCTCACTGGCGACAAGGAAGTAAAGTTCCTTTTACAGGGCTGTTCAATCATTATCACCCACATGGACATTTAAGCGATTTCCCCAGACGGCTAATACACAGTGTTGCATGATGGGAGTGACTGTTGATGAGTCACTGAGCTGCACACTCCTGGGGTCAAGGTTAATGTGATCCTTGCCACATCAGCTGGCTTATTTATGTTCATTTAAATGGGTGGAAGACGTTAGAGGAGGATTAAAGCAGGCCTGCAGTCAAAGGTTCTAATAGCTGCTGAGGATAGAGGCCGAACATGCACACTGCGGCTCCCTCACTATGAATAAACCTGCAGATGTAAATGTGGGCCAGTCACAGCAGTGGAAATTTTCTTTGCTGTGCATCATACTTCTTCTGGCTTTAAATCACTTGCGCTAAAATAAAAGAAAGCCCATTCCTTGAAACACCACTGTGCTTTTCTACAATTAACTCTGACTTTAACGTATATACTCATGGTATACTGGGAATAAAAAAAGTTCTTCCTCTGCCACAAAACGAGTTCAAAGTAATTAGTTTAGGGAATGAGAGAAAGTATCTTCAGTTTCTAAGTAAGAAATCAAATGTGTGTGAACAAGGGTGGAGCACAAAAAAGGCACACTTGGCAGTCTCAGTGGGCCCCCTTCTATTCATACATACATTCCCTCACATTGATTAATTGAAGCAAATGAATATATAGTACATCTGCAGCAGTAATAGGTTTCACAGAGACCAAGAAAACAGCACTTTTCAAAGTGGAGTGTGCAGGATCATGAGAAAATATTTAATTGTTCAGTGTCAATCCAAGGTTGTTAGATACTAACACTTTGGGATGGAGGCTATCGGTGCTGAGCTCTTTTCATTGTTGAGGCTGCTTTGCAGTGTAGGCAGTTGTTACCAATGCTGGAATCGTATCCAAATAATATGCACAGGTTCTAAGTGTAACAGCCAAGTGGAGTGCAATCTCTCTCTCTCTCTCTCACTCTCGCTCTGAACTCTGATAATATCCAGTATCCTTGTGCACAGCATGTGTGCCGGGCAAATTACTAAAAGAGCATCTGCCAACACACATGGCTGTGACCTGCACCATGGTTCACAAAAACATAGCCATTTGTTTGTTGATGAAATCAGTGCAGAGACATCAATGTCACTGGGTGTAAGCAATAGTCAATGATAAATGGCAATGCAAATGTGTTTTTGAGGCACTGTGGCATTAGGGAAAAATAATGCTCAGTGGGAGAACAAAAAAACAACAGTGGTCTATTTGTTAAGAGAAATGAGATGTAATGACTTGACAGATGCTTTACTTCCATATTATTTGGTCATGTGTACATAATATTAATATATAATATAATATTAAACTACACTAATAAAGGGGTTTTTTTTGGTGGATGTTTGATGCACAATGAAAGGCTCCATAATTCCATAAAATGCTCTTATTCCATTACATTTGTTATAATGTGATTTTATTGTTCGTGTTTGTGCCAAAAATGTGTCAATGTTTGGTCAATAAGATGCTGATTTTCAGTTTGTTGTCTCTTGTGATCAAATGCATTATTATTATTATGATTATTATTATTATTATTATTATTATTAATAATAATAATAATAATAATAATAATAACAATAATACAAATAGGCAGACTGGTCTATACTTTCCAATTTTGCACTAACAAAAATGTAAGACAAAAGCATGGGGTCACAGCAAGTAAAGCAGCTGCTATTAGCATTCCAGCACTGCAGAAGTGGGATTAGCATGGTGAAAGTGAAGCATCCGTGAGTCTTTCTAAACAGGCTGTTGAGTGGTAGTGGAGTCTATGATGGAAGCAGGACTGCTGGTGCAGAGACACACTGAAACAGAGTTACAGTGTGATGGGGTCCTAGGTCTCAATCTGAATGAAATTCCACAGATAGTGTAAAAGCTAATTTAAGCAACTTGGCCTTATTTTTAGATCTGAATCACACTTTCCCAAATAATGTGTGAACAATATAATTTCCTCGGCTCATTTGGGACATGTTACTGTCTACTAACAGTAACATTACATTTGCCAGGAATGAATACTCCTCCTAATATCACCCTTACAAGATGTTTGGGAGGAAACACAAAGGCATTCAAATGTACATTGTGGTCAGGTAGCATGAGCATTTCCTCTGTGAAACATCCGACAACAAAACAATGTGGAGCGCATGGAAATCCACAGCATCAAAGCAGAGCCATCTGCTGCCACAGTGGAGCGCTAAGAAACGATGAGATTGGGAAATGTAAAGAGCAATATGACCCACAAGTGTGCTTTTACAAAGGAAATTACATGATATACTGTCTGGTGAGCCATAGCTTTAAGATTGGTCTTTTAAGGGGAAAATCAATTTTAAGACGTGAAGTTAAAACCCTTAGAGCAGGCCTATGATCTATTTCTGTAAAAAGAAAAAAAGAAAAAACATGGCTCAATTGCGCCATGCACACAGAAAACACATGACCTTGTTAAAGACAATAAAGAAATATGCAAATAAAAAAAAACTGTTCATGTTAGTTCACTCTTCACATGAGAAACAATTGGTTTGATTATTGATACTTCTAAATCTTTTTCTTACTGATCAAATTAATAATTGTTAAGCAACATACCAAATATGGATTTCATTTCAGCATATTAAATGGAAATTAGTAATTGCATGTTTTCTCCTCAGGCCTCTGAGGAGTTATTGAAAACCTGAGCCTATAGACAGGTTCAAACTTGGAGGAAAAATCTACTTAGTCCTAAACTGTCAAGAGCTTTACTTTACTAGAGAGCTTAATTGGACAGAAGAGCACAATAATAGAGGATGGAACAAGAAATCAGTCACAGTGCTTCATGTGGAACCAGCCGTGTCTAACATCCATTTTGGGAGGTGTATCATATGAGCAGTCTCCGGCCTCCGGTCACAAGCTGCCAGTATAATTATAGATGTTGCCAGACATCAACAAAGGCATGGCAATTCGAATTGGAAACCAAACATTTAACGCCACTACACTGGTATCATAAATGCACACATCACAACATGGATTGTTTGCACAATTGGTTCTAATGATGCTGATAGCAGAGTCTGTAACCTGGCACAAATGCATTTGTAGGTGGTTCGGTGCACATTTATTTAGTGTCTGTGCTACTGTTAAAAAAACGCACGAAAGAAAACAAATTGATGTTGTAATACAATAATGTGCCAGTGTTACACATGGATTAAGTTGGAAATACCTGCTGGTTTCAATGAATAACATATTTGTTTGTTTGTTTTTTGTTTGCCATTACAACTGGGATAATACTACAAATTAATCAGGCTTTTCATATTTATACTAGTTTTCATTGAATTGATAATAATTAGTACAACCACATAGCTAGTCCCATGGCAGCAGAGTTAGACCAAGTGCTGACCACCATTGTGCTGTCCTATCAATGTACATGAATAGAACAGCTTTTAAGAGTACACAGAGGAGAGTGTATACTGCAAAAGTACTTTTATCAGTGTACAAATACAGTAACTAATAAACAACCTTTTATGTCAGATGATGTATTGTAGATTAACCCCCAAAAGTGCCTGCTTTTGGTTTGCTGTGTCAAAGAGTCAAAGACTAGCTGGTGAAAATTTGGGTGACAATTGTGATGTGTCCAAATGTAGTGAATTTGGCCCTGGATTATGCTGGATTATAGAAAAGCACTCCCAATTAGTGGGCGCTATTGTCACCCTTACTTGTATCCACAGTGTTATGGAGATTTTTGATTATCAGGTAAGATGACCAATGATGGAACCCCTGGATTCAGTGATGAGTTAAATTGAAAGATTTCATTGTAGACAGCTCAGATCCGAGGAGAACTGAGACAATGCCTGACATCTGAACAGTAAGGCATCATCGTCGATTCTGGCGAGCAGCGAGCCTTGAGATGGTGTATCCGGGCCAGATGTCTGGCGCCTTGGTTTCTAGTGAGGGAACCTTGAAAGGTGCCTAGTTTGTGGTGTCTTATGCCAAGTTGTGGCCGTTTATATTGAACACCAGGTCTGGTTATAAGAATATGTGTGTAATTAAACTGAAAGTTGGCTGAAGATGAGAATTTTCTCTCACACACAGCACTAATTCTGAACACTGCGGTTAAAAGCTACTGTCACAGAAAGTCTTACACTGAAACAATAAGTCTACCAGGGAAGGCAGGGATTTTGCCCTTTGAGTTTCAGCTTTTCATTGTTAAACACCAGTGTAAAAATGATAATTTTCACTGACAGGGACCTACGCCTGGTTTGGGCACTTCAGCAATTTAACTGTTGCTTTAACACTACTCCTCCATAAAAATTTAAGGGGGGTTGTGAAACAGATTTAAAAAAAGAACAGTCATACTTAAAGCGGTGGAGTTTAACATAGCCTGACCTTTATTCAATATAGTGTGAGTTAGGTTCCAAACATTTGGGGATGTTTTTGTATTGCCTCTGTCAGAGTCTAAAACCAAGGGTGTGCATTAATCAGCTGTTTTCAGCAGTAAAGTGACAGTTGGCTCACTGTGAATCAGTGTTACAATGGTTAAAACAATGGCAAGGTAGATGTGAATGTTGGTGTTGCTAAAGGACTATTATAAGACACTTTTTATTTATTGAACTAACAACTAATGCAAACAATATTGTTATTATTATGCTATGATTATATTATTATCACATAGGATTGATTTGGATTTGGCTCCTGATACATTATGACTTCTTCTTGTGCTGCTTCTACCAATTTTAAAATGTATATGCTCCTGCCACTATGGAAATACTACACCAAAGTATAAGGTATATGCAGGTTCATCCTGCACAAGTCACCCACTTAAAAAGCAAGCGGAAAAGTTTGTTCCACATCATGAAAATGTCATAAAAAAGTCATGCTTTGGACGAAAAGCGAGTACTACAGAGACCACAGACAGTGTAACAGCGGTTACACCTCTTTCACTTCAATTCCTCCGCCAAACGCATATTGCTGTTGAAAAAAGCCAGACGTTAGCAGGTGCTCATGAAATTTTGACGAGTGGAAAAAGGGTCTAACATTGTAACATGACCCCTGCCTTGCTCTACACTTTCAGACTGTTGCTTCCAGGCTTGTAATTCCCATTAACATCCCACCAGGACTTAACAAAGACCAGACATGCCCACCCTCTAAATACCAGCTTAGCTTGTCAGACATGGCTCTTAATCATTTCCATGCATCTCTCGAATGACCACTTTGGCATTACACCATGCAGTCATCCATATTACTTGTAGAGGACATGCTGTCAAGCTGACCTTTCATCAAGCACCACAGGCTCTGCCACAATCAGAAAAAAAAAGGTGATGGATTATAGACGCGTTTGAGGAAAGCATACACAACATAAGCAACTGCATCTCCAGAGAAGTAGGATTATTTCTTTTTTGTCGCCATTAAAATAGAAGAACAATAGTGCTGAAGAATTAAAACCGAGTTTTGATTTGTTTAGAGAATAAAATATCCTTTTTTCTTTATCATGTTATATATCATATATATAGACCCATGTGGATGCTCTGGTTCTCAGGGAATGATTCTGACCTGCTGTAAGTTCCTTGGGGACCACCACCAGGCAATAGCCCATTTACACTGTTTCACAAACAATTCAAACCTTACAAACAGAATACCACATTACTTGATCGAGTACTTCCTTGAAGATTGTGGGGATAGCCCCACTTCCAGACTCTTTTGCCGCATGTTCACCATTTATTAATAAAGTTAAAGCAATTGACATGTATTTTTCCCAATTTTAATTCTACTAGACATCAAATCCTAGATCCTAGAGACACTTTAAACACGTTAAAGAAAAAAAAAACGTGAAAAGCATTGTAGTGTAATGACAGAAACCATTTTGGTGATATATGGCTATGTTACGCAAACATTATGTTTTTGTATTTGCTGTTTTTATTACACCCTGCGATGGACTGGTGACCTTTCCGGAGCCACTCACCCAATGTCAGAAGGAAATGGCTGTAGCTCCCCCATGATCCTCAAATATAATGGAAGGATGTTTTTGTTTGTGTGTGTGTGTTTGTTTGGGAATAGTCAAGAACCCACATTTGCAGTAGAAATAACAATATCAGGTAAAAATATTATATATAGCATATCAAAATTAGATTTGAATGACGCCCTTTAAGTGTATTGTCCTGGTCTCTACATCTTAAAAATAATCTGCCATGGTTATTTATGTATGATGCATTTCATTTTGAAAGTTTTACTTCAAGAGGAGAGAGCTAAATGTGAAAATAACTCTCTCTTGTCCCTCTAACCAATTTGAGATTACTTAGTTCTTTACTTTGCATGTGTTTTATGAGGTTATAAACAAGAACAGACACAGCGTTTTATTACTGTGTATTCCTATTTGTTTATTTTGTTGGCATAAAAACAGAGTATAAATAAAAAGATCTATTCTTTACTTTGAAGAGAGTTGCCAATATTTTTGTTTGTCAAAACAAATCAAACAATTTTCAAGTCATTGTCTAATATAATAATAAGACATAAGAATAATGCATTTTAAAGTCAACGTAAAAACTACACAATGTGAAAAATAATGCACGCCGTCAAGATGAAAGAGTAAAACAAGAAAAACATGTTAAAACTCACTAAATATGTCACAACATATGTGTTCACAGAAAACCATCTAACTGATTTGTGATCATGAAACTAGTGAGTCCGATAATTGCTTCAAAATAACTGAAATGGTTGTTGATTATATAACTTGTTCCTGAATAATGAACTGCTATTCAATTAATGGGCTTCTCTTGCCACAGATGTGGTACAATTGGGACTTTTCTTCATAATCTCAGTTTTAAGTTTTACCCAATCAGAAATACAACAGCGGCAGCACCCAGCAGAAGACTGTTTAATTCAGTTACAGTACAGGAAGATATGTATGGACTCCATACTGTGAAGCAGCAGAGAAAAGTAGTTCTGTCCAAGCAGGTGTTTTATTGCACGGTAGCCTGTTCTCCCTTATGGCCTAATCAAACTTTGTAGCAGCAGTGGTAGCAGTCCCAGTGTTCCAGGTAGTTGCATGGCTGTTAAAGCTGGCTGGGAGAGATATAACACATGCTGCTGCCATCTCAGTTTTGCCATTATAAAGTTGAGCTGTTAGAGGAGTCCCATTATGGTTATTGATTTGCTTGTTTGCTTCCCGCTTGGTGGAAAAACAGCACAAATAAAGAAGTTGTTTCCCGTTCCCTTTATATACCATTCCTGAAAAGCAGACTGAGTTTGAATCTGTGAGGGAGAAGGTGCCCATGAATATTATAAGTTAATATAAATGTTCTGTGGCACATGCATTGCTCAGTGTGTCAGATGATATTTTTCTTGTACTGAAACAAAGGGTTGGAAAGAAAGAAACTGAATCCTGGCTGCACCTTTTCAAAGACTCCAATTAGATCAGATTTCCGTGTTTGCCCTCAACACTATCAGCCCTCACTATCAGGCCACCAGTGCATAGTGACAAAGAACAGGAGAAGCTGTTTGTAGTTCAGGCCAGACTCATTTCCTGTCACCGAGACAATCAAACCACTATTAACCCCATAGTGAACTAGAGATGTCCACATTACACCTTAATTAACAGAGGTGACGGGATCACTGACAGGTGATCCCTCGCTAAAGCCAACTGAATGACCTGCAAGGCTAAAACCAGCACACACACACACACACTACTTCAATTTGTGACTCAGTGAAAATATCTGTTTAATGTACATTATTTTATTTGTCAAAGGAACTGGTGTTACCATTTTGTTTTGTTCGTTTTTGTTAACCTTTTAATTTCTTGTGTGTGTTGGAGCTATAGTAGCTTTCTAATACCAAATCTCTATTTAATGTGTGAGTGGGCTCAGGTGAAAACAGGGATAATCCACAGTGAGTGAATGGGCAAGTATCTTACCGCCTGCATGCCCAGGTCACCTAGATTCAGCTGCTGTTGTGAATGAAATCCCCCCCAAGCAGTTTCATGCCTGGCAATGCAAACAGCAACATTCAGACGGAATTTCCCAAACACTACCCCTGTACCCTTATTTGTTTTTTCTCTTTTCTCCTTATAATTAGTTTGGACACCTTGCTATTACCTTGACCCTTACACCATAGCTCCATCTAATTTCAACCAATTCAGACACATAATTGGGCAGTAAAATTGAGGTGTGTGGATGCCTTTGAATAGAGAAATGGTCAAATAAAATTAAATATTTCTGCAAATGTACTGAATAACTCATAAAATCTGTTCAAATCTATTTGTATGCAAACAAAGCTAAAGTTTTTTGAAAATAATTCACTATCGAACTCACAATCAAATAGTGCCAAATTGCGTTAAATAACCTCATTTAACCTCTACATTACTGCCAGTTTACACTACGATAAATGCACTCCTTCCTATTGATACTTTGTTTGTGGGCAAGCAATTTTAATCTCCGGGAAAGACTGTTAATGTGCATGTAATGAAGAACACATTATAGGGGGCCATTCGCCAAACACAAATGGAATGAATTACCATCATAGTACAAAATAATTTCATCTACTTTAAACAAAACGTTAAGGATTTTGAAATTACATTCAGGTTTTAAGTACGTGTGTGTGTATCAGCCCTGTGAACGACTTTCTTTCACTCAGCTCGTGCTAATGAAGCCTCCAGTCGATGGTGATGATGCTCAAGAGAAAAGGAAAAAAAAATAGTTCATGAATTACGCACTTTGTAGTGCAACGCGCTTGTTTGCTTGTTTGTCTGGCAAATGCAATTAGCACATGTCTCCAATAAGCAGAGTTCTTCTCGCCTGAATAATGAAAACACAGAGAACTCACACTATTTTAATCAAAGGTGCGACGGTCCCAGTGTATCTGTTGGGTGCAGCTCTGGGAAGCCTGTCAGCCTGTCTTCAGGCTGGCACACACACTGACCTCTGGCATATGGTACATGTACCCTGCCTGCTGGCTTATTTGTCGCCTGGCGACCTGGACTGCAATAATAGCAAGGTTCGAACAAGGTCTCAGTCCCTGGTAACAAGAATATCGTGTCTACCGTGGCACAACACAAACTCTCTGGCTCTTTAATGAAGTATGGAACATTTATAAATGGAAAAATATTCAGCTGTACCTCGGCAGGAGTCTGTTATTCCACGTTAGTTCAGGTCAAAGATAGGTCACATAAAAAAGAGACGTGCAAAAATGTCGATCTCGTTTCACACACTTTTTTACATGAGAATTGAAAAACTGAAGAGTTATGTTGATTCACCACTTTTAGTTCGATGTGTCATTGTGTCATTTGTCTCATACTTCCCTGTCACTCTTCATAGTTGAAATGATTTGGAATATTTGGTCTAACAACTAACTTTGTGGTTCAGGTTTGTGACCAAATATCAAGCTTAAGATATCCAGCAACAGGTTTGAATGTGTCTGATTTCGTCAGGTTGTCACAGCTGCGCACAATTTTGCAATAACATCTACAAAAAAATAAAATCCAGTGACTTACCTGTGCTGTCATCATAAACCACAGTGACCGTCTTCCACTTGAAGAAGTGGACCAGGTCGAGAATGGCCCGGCTGAGGGAGGAAAAGTCTGGGTAGAGGCTGACGTAGAAGACATCCCTGTTGTCTGATACTTGGTGTTTCCACTTGGTCTGGATGTGTGGCACCCCGAGCGCATTACAAATGGACTGGACCGCATTTGCAGAGGAACTGTGAGAGGGGCCGAAGATGGCTGCCACCCCCAAAGAAAGCTGGTCACAGGCTAAAGACAGAAAACACAACATAGAGATGGTGCCGTGATATGTCTGGTGAAATTCTCTTACTGTCAACAAAGCCAGCGCGACACTACAAATTAGCCACATTTTATTTGATTTATTTTTACACCATGGTATTACACAGTCGTTGAGAAATGACCAAAAAGACATCACTGAAATAAGCTTTATGAAATGAAGGAAATTAATTGTCCTGCAAAGAGCCCTGACTGTAACACAATTCAGCAGCATAATGAACTAATACTGGAGCTGGAACTTATCAGCCACCATCAGTGATGCTCACTAATTCCCTACTCTTGGGGCTAAATGGCACATATACACTGATTGATGACACAACCAATATTGCATTCTATGTTGCACAATGTAAAGCTATTTAAGCTTGCTTTTATGGAACTGCAGTCACAGAACATACATACATCACATTTTGTGACCATGTTGTTATGCTGCCTTCTTGTCCAGGTCACTCTTTATTAGTTTGCCTCTGTACTTTAATCAACTTACTTGATACAAGAGCGCTGGCTAAGTCGATGAGACAGAATATAATGGCGCATAATTGATAAGAGACTTGAAAAGTCAGTCTGATGCACACACAAAACTGCTAGATTATAGCACATTATTGGCCATCTCTGGGGGCCAAACAGGCCCTTGAATAACTGCAGCTGAGTCATTACCTGGAACCAATCAATTCTCTCTCTGTTTACAGTCGAAGTACTCAGCCATTCCTCCCTCGCTTGATTACGATTGTCACAATCTAAGCCACTGCAGCACAGCACACAGGAAAATACATTTGCAATGCAAAGTGACTCTGGCATACGCATGTGTGCACATACAAATACACGCACACACACAGCATGCAAGACAATGCCAACACCTGAGGCAGATGTCCCTTACAAACATAAATACCTTTCCTGGAGGCCTCAAAGCTGTCATAGATGTTTATCCTTTGGATGTCGTAGGTGAGCGTGGTGTTTGGCAGTAGGGTTCTGTTCCTGTTGATTGTGTTTAAAGCAAATTTAAAGGCTAGTTCCTCAGCACCTGATGGCCCACTTTCAATGGATTCAAATATCCCTCCTGTCAAAGAGAGAGAAAGAGATATACAGGTGAGACGGGGGATTAGTGACAGATCAACTGCTTAATACACAGACGTTTGTATTACACCTGTAATTTGATTCAATCTTTGTAACTCATTTAGAGCAAAGTAGCTAATTAGGACGGAAAATGGCTTATACGTAAAATGTTTGACAGAAAACAGTGAAATAACCTGCTCAATAGAAACCCTCCTTTGTTTCTTTAGAAATGGAAAATGTGAATGGTTTGTATCGACGTAGCCCTTTTCTAGTCCTGATGACCGCTAAAAGTGTTAAATACGACACCTTTTCCACCATTTCACATTAGATCACATCATTCACAGGATCAATTTGGGATTCAGTGTTTTGCCCAGTTAACATTTAACATTTTGTGCATGACTTTAAATGAACAAAACTGTAGGTCATAGAATAGCAGTCAAGAGAACAGAAACAGAGCAAAACTATAACCATCATGTTTCTGGTTGTCTTGAACGGTGGTTCCCAAACTTTTTCCTTGAAGCCCCCCTTGCTTGTGTCCAAGATAAACCAGGCCCTCCAACCTGAACCCCTGGAAAAATTGGGATTATCTAAATTTAATATGCAGGAATATAATTTTAATAACCTCACAACCTCAGAGCAGACAGAATTTTGTCATCTCTGGTGCCACATGGGTCTAGAATATGGTAAAGCAAAACAAACTGAGTGTGATGTTTGATCCAAGTCCCGCTAAGACCAACATCAAACCAGTGCTTAAACTGTCAAAGGCAAATTGGTGCAGATTAAATATCTCATACAACATCAGTTCAAAGAAATCTGAACTGCTCCTTTAAAGCCTCGATCAGTCACCATCAAATTTCCCTCATGAAGAAATGAGCCTTGAAGACCTCAGTACTTGCACTTGTGTACATGTACTCAACACCAGTGACTGACAGCTCAGCCGTCGTATTAATTTACTTCCTCATCAAGCGCTTATTAAAAGACAATCAATCTGATAACACTCACAAATAATGGTCTGCTGAGCAAGTCGCACAGAACACCAACTTTTTGTGCTGTTGGAAGGAAGGTAAATATAGCATTTTCTGAATCACGTTCTACTCCAACACTTCACTCTATCATCGATAGAAGATGTTCCACATAAGGAAGATGCACCACTCTCAATGGATTTTATCGATCCATTAAGTAAAACATATTTTAAGGTGAATTCTGATCAAGGAAAGGATGTTTGTTGAGGTTCAGGTTAATACACTGAAAGCTTACCTTCTGTTGAAAAACTGATGATTCTATTGATTTAGTTGCTCAATACTCAGGGTACTGTCTGTCCAATGTCGTAAATACTATTAGAGAGACTTGTTTGGAGGATGAGATGCTGTCTTGTATTGAGTATTTGCAAACAGCCCTTTTTATCTTTTGTGCTAATGAACTGATTTAACTAGAGTTTGAGAATATGTTTTTTATAGACAACAGTTAGCCATCTCTGGTATGATCACAAAGCGACATTTCAAGTTTTATGGAATGCTTAATTGTGTAGCCAATGCACTCAAAAGCATACAGAGGTTTACTCATCCGAATAAGGTGAATAATAATTGTTGGTAGTAAACAACCATACTGATATGCAATGAGGCAGCACAGACATCTATTTGCAGACATTTTACAACTTGAACTTTGGACTGTGGACAAAAAAATTGAGGAGTGAGTATTCTCTGGAATTCGCCACAGCGATCAGAAAATCAGGAACCTTCAGGTTATGGATTTGTATGATGAACTTTTAAATGTTGAGTGATTTTGTTGCAAAAATGCTTGCGCTAGAGAGCCTGGGCAAATAAAAACAGAAGACAGGCAATTATTTATTTACTCCAACATTTTCTACCTCAGTTCCTTGTGCTTATAATGATTAGACCCTGAGAGCTTTATGTCTATCCACGCTTTGGAGGGACTCCAACTTCCAACACTGTGTGCAGAAAACTGCATATGCTCAAGGCTGTAACTGAGCAAGCTTTAATATCCTGACACTGTATATCAATGACCCATTAGCCTCATGATAGGAAAAGCAACCGGATCCAGGGAGAATTCAATTACAATAATGTGTCCAGTATGAAGCACCGTGATGCATTTTCTTCAGAAAGCCTGGGGAGTGTGTTTAAAAGTGCAGCCGTCCAAAGCTACAGCCCTCCAGTGAATACTTCTGACAGCAAGCAGATGAATGGACAGAGAGGAAGCCTGGAGAGTAGGTGGTGGGGGAGGGTCGGGTTCTGAGATCAATGTTCTCTGATTGGCTGGCGAATCAATCAGCGAAGCCCTTGTGGAGCACCGGAGAGCAATGGGAAAGGATTTAAGTGTTTTATTTAGGTTAGCCCTATGGCCTGGCACTGCCGGCCCAGTGTCAGTCAGGCAAAGTCCGGACTGCTTGCTTTATTTACTCCATCTACAGGCACTTGAGTGTAGGACCCTCCTCTAGTCTAGACATAATCCATACACACTACTGCACAAGTACTGCAGGTCCTTTCTGTCAAACACAATTACCACAAGAACCTGATTCTGATCAATGCTTCCTTACAGTGTTTTCGCCAGTGGACTCTTTAAATGTGGTACTTTTTATAAGGGCATTTATTTTGGATCTTCAAGCAAATACCAAGACCTCTGACAGCAGCAGTACCACTGTCAAGAAGTTTCTACTTTCATTAGTATTCATCTCATGGGAGAGCCCTATTTTGCATGTCATAATGAGTTTGAATGAATTAATAAGCATCAGTTAAGCAGGATGTACTATAATTGGAAAGCTGAGTGTTTGGAATGGCTCAGTTCATACACCAGAAATGTTGCTCCCCTGCTGAGAATCTGTGCTTTTCCACTGAAGGAAATCTGGCCTGTAAATATGGAAATGAACAGTAAATTTGTGAATTAGAAAGGTGAATGTCAAAGTAGATAAGTTTGAATATGAATACCCATAGAGTCTAATGGCGATATTGCTACTTTGCATGGACAGAGATATGAAAGTGAAGCTGAAAAGAGAGATGGGCACAGAAGGAAAAGACAAAATAAATCCTCCAGTTCACTTGTCACCTCGATAAAAGAAAGTGGTTCTTTAAACTGCACAACAGCACCAACTGTGTAAGTCCGACTTACACTTAAACCTTAAGCCCTCATCAGGGTGACAGACAGATTTCATGGAACAAGAGACCATCGTATTGGCATTTTAACAGTTTACAATGAAGTGCCTTGGAGTTATTCTTTGACAGCGTTTCAACTCACAATACATTAGCATCTAATGGCAAAAGTGTGCAGGTGTGCAGACTGCAACAAGATCCCACTCACAACCACATTCATGTAATACTGCCGTCACCTGCGAGTCTGAGACTTTTGTTGTCCAAAAATAGAAATCTCACCTCAGCCATGTAGTGGTCTGTACCCTTATCTGCAAGTGTGATCAGCTGAGGGCGTCGTTTCACTTTATCCATAGCTGGTTAAAGCTAAAATACACAGCAGAAGGAGGAGAGTCTCCCTCTCGAGACCATGTTGGCAAAGAAATGTGTAAACCCAACTGGCTCTGCACTAAAGACATTTACTCAATCATTGCCCTGTCAAACAGATGGGAGGTTGAACTATGCTTGTTCAAGGAGTCTGTACTCCTGCTTCCTGGGGACATACAAATGCCCTATTTAGGTCTTTTCAACAGAACAAACTGGAGTGTTTTCTTGACTGACACATTTTTCATCCTACCGGTCAGTCAAAATGATACCACTTCATTCAATTCTTAGTCCAACAATTTATTTTTCGAAAGAAATTCTGCAGTATATGTTCCATCATTTATTTCTCATTCTGCAAAATGTCAAAGCAGACAGATGATGAGGTTATAAAGATCCATTATCTACATAGAATTCTGTGTCATTAATGAGCACTCTCACACATGCATATGCAAGATATAAACCCTCTAAGCAAGCAGTCCTTTAAAAGTAAACTGCCTCTACAAGAGCCAGAGAGAAATCCATCAGGACTTCATCAATCTGATCAAATGACAGTGGACACACAGTGGCCACAGCACTCTCGGCCATCACCAACAGGCCAAGTATCCAAGCATTAAACATAAACAATCAAAATGTTGCCTCAGGGATTGATCAGAGAGAGTACTTAAGCGATAAGCCACTTAGGGTTGAGCATCTCAGCAATTCTGAAGAGGCTAAGAGGTGTTGTTAGGCACGAGGCCAGGTGGAGGAAAACATTCTTGGCTGCTTAATAATCACTATAAACTACAGCCCACGAGTAAGTTATGCCCGTTATACGACTGTACACTGACGCGCAGATGGACACAAGTGATCAGACAGCTCACTCCATTAGTCAAAAACGAGGTGGAACATTTTGGCTTTGTTTTTATTATTAAGTAAGTGTTACATGTGGCTGAAGTGTCATCAGCAGCTTTTTTACATTACGCACAGACCAGGTTTATTTGTGAGGAGATAACCTACTTTTGTCCATTTGCTGTTCCCAGCTAATTTTTTTTACTGCAAGCCATGCAGTTTTCTTTACACAAAAAAAAAACAAACAAACTAAGGGGCGATATGAAGCGATAATGAATACACTTCACATACACACAAAACAGCCAGAGACAGGAATCTGCTGCAAGTAGCACAAATGACCATGGTGGTGAACCCAGGTGGGACACATTGGTCAGAGCTTTGTGACTTTGGATACTGAATTTTGCAACATCACTAATAAGTTGACAACTCCATTAACTTCAAAAGGGCCTTGTGTAGTGGTCAGGCTCATGACTGTGTTTACCCTGGAAATGGTGTTTAAGTTGTTTTTCCTTGTGCTCACTCAGCCACCGTGCACTTATGCTTATGAGATAGATTCAAGGACCAATCACAGATGTGTCTCATGAGAACCTGTGGTTATGAATGTGGTTAGGTTTAGGCACAAAAATGTGTTTTTTTTCCTCAAAACATCAACATTCTCTACATAAACAAAGGCCCGGCCGTAGCCTTGAAGGTTAAAACACATTGCGTGTCCTCATAGAGGAATACACTGTGATTTAAAATGGTTGATCTCAAGCTGGTCTGTTACTTGGAAGATGTCACATTCCATCACAGTCCCAAATGTGTAAAACTATGTCACCATTGTGATACGATGTGCTATATAACACATTTATTACCCAAATCTAATCGCATGAGACTGTGTAATTGTGTGGTGACTGACCTGACTTGCACTCTCTATCGTGAAGATTAAAAATGGAAATAGATTTAACTTTTTTTGTCTACCAATCTACATTTTTAATGGAAATTTACTCAAGATCAAACACTCTCAAATACTAAATAGTACTGAGACCATTTGCTGGGGAAAATTGTAGTTCATACACATTCAGTTTGCTTTAATATCCCATCAATTATTCCAAAATTTGTGGATAACCACTTCTGAGCATAATTCAAACGGACTGAAATTAATGGGACTGCTCTGAATGTCATGCTCACACTACATTGCAAAGACAACATGTCAAACCAACCCTAGTGTAAGAAGTATATATGTATAAATATGTATATATATATATATGTATGTATATATATATGTAATGCCATATATTTGAAAAGGCTACAGACTGGCCTTTCCTCATCGTCTCAGCAGGTCACGGCAACCACCAGGCATCATCGATCTCAATTTTTTTCCCTCTCTCGCTCAAAAAAGACAGAAATTAATAGTAAATCCTGCTTCAGCTCATTATTTCTGTTCGGTGAAAATTATTTATGACGAAAAATATGTTGGCTTCCCTCTGCACTTCAGCCTATCCTCAGCCTTCAGTCTGCCTCCGCTGTTGACAGTTTGATGGTGATCAGTGTCAGGATATGAACGCTGCAGAACAGGAAGCGTAGCATGACGAGCTCCGAGAGCATGTTCCATCTTTATCACAGTTGACACTCTGCTGCTGCTGCAGTGGACAGGGTTTGTAGGGAGGGGAGGAGACCAGATGGATGCATGCGGCAGAAATGTGGGGTGTATGAATGCGAAAAGAATATAGCAATGTCGGGAACAATTGTGTAAAAAGGGGGGGGGGAGGGAAGTAATTTGGAGAAGAAAAAAGCATGTGTGGTTATACAAGCTCTGAATGACGGAGCACAAATGGATAGAAGATTCTGGTTAAATAGCACTTTGTCTTTAGCCAAGCAGCTGCACTGCACATGAGGGCCACTTAAGACCTCACTGTATTCTGAACAGAGTGCAACACCATCTGCTGTACATAGGTGAGACAGTAATCATGGTGTGTACATCTATCTCAAACTTCTGATTCTAATTATAATTGTAATTCTAAGACTTCAATTGTTAAGAGACAAGGGTATATACATAAAGAGAAGAAGAGTTAACACTTTGGCTGTAGTTGCTAGTTACCGGACCCTAATGGATCATCTAAAGACAGATCTAACTTTCACCAAATAGTATAGTATAATGTAAAATGCAATGCCCTGCCTTTGTCTTGTTTACTGGTAGGGATTTATTTTACAAGCACTAATGACAAGGTTGGATTACATACTGCAATGTCTTCATAGACTCGCCCCAGGTGATCATCTTCCTGCCAAAGTCAACACATTTAACCCTGACTGATAAATAATGGCGCGGTCTTTTACAACCTGCATCAAAGAAGGCAGAGTTCCAGCATTGTGAGGGACTATGGCATCATGAGGCTGTTGTCAAACTAAGACAGAACATGTCCCAGTGCCAAGTCGGTGTACCAACGGTGGGAAACGTCCCTGTACAGTCGGAGGAGCTTTTTACTTGGCAACTCAATCAGCTGAAAACCTGTGACATGGTGGTGGCTTCTTTAAAACATGTGCAGTATACATGATACTGTATGCATACATTGGTTCCACCTCCCTCCCTCCATGACCCAAGTGGTATGGATGAGTCATACAGACACAGCTGAAGATACTGAATGTAATGCCCATATTAAAACTCTTTATGTGTATACTTAATAATTATATAAGCTCCCTACCGCTTACAAATAGTTGGTTTAGCAGGGAAGGACATCTCATTTATTATTTTGGTCCTAAGATTGGACAGGGTTGTGACCTTTAAGGCCTCCAAGCCATGGACTTTGATTCTGTTGAAGGTTTCTTCATATTAACATAAAGTGTTTGCTCGTGTGAGTCCTACATTTTTGACCTAATGATACAGAGTTCTTTGAGATAACGAAATAAACATAATTGTACAAATCGTATATGCTCATTTTAATTTGCTTCACGGAAAGATGTCATTCCTTTTCAGTTATGTGTTGGTGCAGAGCTAGAAGCTATTTCTTTTTTAAAAAATGATCTAGAGCACAAAGCTTTGTGTACCTTAGGGAGCCGTCTGCAGCACTTTGTGTAAGGTCTAAAAGGAAGACACCTTCACACAGCAAACCCCATGAAAATTGCAACAAAGTTGTTGTATTTATTCTATCACTTGCCCTTTATTCAGCTCTCACCTACTTCTGTTACCTTTTCCCTTTACCTTGTTTTTCATCTTTCCACAACCACTCATCCTTATCGGTCCTATTTTCATCCGACATCATGCAAACACAGATTACTGCGCGAGATACATGTATGTAAAATGTAGTTTTCCTCTCTTTCTCATAATAGAAACTCTGAGGAACGCTCCACTCTGCACTTTCACAAATGTCAGAGCTTCCCAGCCATTGTCAAGCATTCGCGGAGATACAAAATGTCAGCCTCTCTCCTCAGTCACAGCCTTTGTGAACTACTCACATCTGGAAATGTCAATGAGCAAAACCACAATAGGAGGGAGCATATTCTTGGATGGAACAAGGCACAGCGCACTCCAATCCACTACAAAGATGTACTGTAGAGAACTGCTGAGACTTGGTCACCCAACACCGAGAAACTCATCCATTCTGTTGCCACAATCCTGTGACCCTTATCAGCACCTATACAAGGTAAAAGTCAAAGCCATTTATATGGGCCATTCTACCGAATTCGTGCAAAGTCCAGAGTTGGAAACACATTTTCAAAAGTTGTTTTTTTCCAAAAACCTTGTCCATACATATATTGTACCATATGTCTATGGTACATATCTAGTAAAGGCGCAGTCAAATTTCATATATTAATGTCTGCCTGTTCTTGAAATGTTTTTCAACTCCTAAAATTTGTCACTACCGTAACACAGCAACACACTGCAATAAAAACCATTATATTAATCTGTTAATATTGTGTGTCCATACACCCTCTAAAGAATAATTTTAGTAATTTATTATGAAGGGTTTTACAACTAAATCAATTAAAATCATTTTTTTAACAAATTTACAAAGTTTATTTTCTAAGACTCATCAAAATTTAAATGCAATCTTTTTTGTAAAATGAATTACACTGATCATAGAGATCTCAGAGTTCATTAGTTATTACATTGAATGTATATTTAACCAATAGTTATCATAAAATGTTATTTAATTACTCAATTCTTATTTTATTTTACAAAACATTCAGTGTTACGGTAGTGACCGCACTGTTACGGTAGTGACTGCACTGTTTTGCTCATGACCACAGTATTTTGTTTGCAAGGTTGTATTATATCCCCTCAACCTTATTGCTTAATATTAACTCATAACCTGCCTTTTAATGTGAATTTTACAAACACAAATGTTATGTCTCTGATATGTGAACTTTAGATGTGGGTTGTCTGCAGTCGTGTTGAGAGCTGCCTGTGGGAGCTGCCTAGTGTTTCTCTGAGCATAGAAACGAGATTGTATTTTCTGAGCAACCTGCTTGTCAATGCGCTTCTTAATCCATGTTTCTCTTTATAATTGGCAGACTTGTATTTTTTTCTGCAAATTGTGCATGAGTGTGTTATGAAAAAGAAGGGTCTTTCTGATATGCACAGGAACTCTGTGCTTCCATACTTCCTTCTGAGTTTTTGTTCTTGCGGAACATTTTGACTTCTCTGGCCTCACGCACAATCTATGGCACCGTTTTCTATATTTTTCTTTCTTCCATTCAAGTTTATTTTTCTGTGGTCACGCATTCCAACGTCTCTTATTAGTCTCACTAGAAGTGCGTGGAGTAACAGTCTCACTAGAAGTGCGTGGAGTAACAGTCTCACTAGAAGTGCGTGGAAGGTAAGGCAGCATGGGAGAAGGCGTGGCAGAGGGTGTGGGAGGTGGTGTGGAAGTTGTGCACAATCTCTCCACCTCTCTTTGACTTTTCACCAATAGCCTGTGATGTTGCTGTCTTTTTCGCCATGATCTTCTGACCTTCCTTTGCTCCCTGTCAGATAAATCACTGATAGATTTGATCTTTCCTCCTTTCTTTCGTTTCTAGTTTCGTTCTCTTTCCTTCTTTCCTTATCATATCAAACATTATTTAGCACTCTGAGATTCTTAAGAATGAAATGTGCTTTACAAATCAAATATAATAACAATATTATTATTATTATTATTATTATTATGTTTTAAGAGTATAATGTAATAATAATGATGAAAAATGTCCTTAAATATGTGGAACATTACATGTTGTCACTACCATAATGATTATGTCACAACCGTAACGTTACAATTTGTTACGGTTGTGACTGTTACGGTTGTGACATTTTTAGCTAATTCCTAGCATAACTCAAACATGCTAACAAGTAAATGGCTAGGAACAGATGTTTGAACAGTTGTACACACAACAAAACATAATATTTTGTTTTGAGCCCCCAAAAGTGTATTTACTTGCAGATAATACGTGTACGGTTGTGACAATTATTAATGTAACATGCTGATTTTCAGACTTTGGAACCCATTTACTTAAAAATTATGAGAGGTAATATCTCACCATGCAGCCATGAGGCACAGGGATGCAGTGTCATTTCTTGGTCAGAAATTCTGGGGTGTGACTAAAACCAGGCTCCACCCATGTGGTAAAACAACTCGTGTTACGGTTGTGACGTGAAAGTGTGGGACAGCATTTTTTAAAGCATGTTTTGTAATTTTAAAAAAAACTTCAAAATGAATCTAAATGTTTTACATTCTGTTTAAAAGAAACCAAACATATATTTTAAAATACACTATTGGAAAAAATGACAAAATTCTTTTAAGTATTATTTTCATGGATTGAAATTTAGGGCTTAGAGATTGGGACAACTACTTCCCAATAGAAAGTACCTAGGAAGGTAGCATAAATGATGATTTTGTATATATTTAGCTTAATTACTAAATAGTTACAGTCTTGTGTTTAACTAGATCATAACATCATCTTAGTAAATATTGAAGGTCTGAATTCTTAATTGTTTTGTTAAATAGTTTTTTTATTGTGGGACAGCAATTTGCACGAATTCGGTAGAATGGCCCATATAGCAAATGAATGAGGAAATAGATAAAGCACAATAAGTGATACGTATGCTACAATCAATACAGCTGAATTTATTGAGTCGCGGTGAACAAAGGAGACATTGGATTCATCTCCCCTCAGAGACACTGTAAATCAAGTTCCAAGATGGACTTCAAGACTCCCCTTACAAATAAAAGGGTTTTTATTTGCCGAAATTGCTTCTATTTCATATTCCCCTCAAGCTTTTATGAGATTGTTGTTGATACGAATAGCTGTCAAATCTTGTTAGCGGTAAGAATTATTAAAGAAAATGAACACAGCACTAATGTGCAGAGCCGTTGCAGCAGGGTAGGCAAAACAAGCAGTGGCCCACAGACAAGTCGTACAGCCACAGTGAACTACAGAGAACAACGCAACGTCAAGATACCACCTAAAGGGGGCCCCCACTAGTAGTCTGTATATGACGTCAATGTTGGGGGGGATGCGACAATTCAAAGAAGGCCCACAGTGTTTCTCTTTGCCGAGGCCCCCCGAGAGACACATCTCTGCTAATATGACATGTACGGCTGATGTCACAGCAAATGCACAACAGGATGTTGTTAGTTTCTTCAAGTTTAACTATAGAGTAGTTCCTCCATTGTATCATGTTTCAATACTGGAGCTTCCACTTGTTTAAAGCACAGTCAGAGGACACAGCTTTTCTCCACTTTCCCCTCATATAGACAGTTGACTAATTCCCTGTGTGCCGAGATGGGCTTTCAGCCCATCACTCAGGAAGAAGAAACAGATTGCTAATAGCACAGAGACTAAATCTTATTATTTCTTCCTCTTTTATCTCTCCCTCTGTGGATCTATTTGCTTAACAATGGTAACAATCCCTGCAGCTTAACTCACCCAGGCTTGGACCAATACTCTGAACAGCATGTTTGCTCCCGTTCTTTCTAATGAGTGCCTTTGGTTTTGAACTTAGCTGAGGCATATTGATTTTCCGTGCTCAAATGACTGTGTGATATTATCTTGAATGAGGGGGAAAAAAATGAAAGAGATGAGGGCCTAGGGCACATTTCCCCTGAGGCAATTTTCTCCTGGCGCTCCAGCGTGCTGCCCCATGACCCCTCCATTGTGATGTAATCCCAGGCCGTTTAAAGGATCAGCCAGGTCTCTGACGAGATATGAACTCGTCTCAACAGACTCATTGATTTAGCAGAGGAGGAAACATCAGCCGGGGATTGCGCATGTACACAAACAAAACCGTTCTTCCCTGTCCATGATTCAGATTAATTAAGGTATACAATTCCTGATGGCTCTGTGGCAGAAGTGTCTATAAAACCTTCCAGACATAATGGGATCAATAGAGGATCTTTAATGCCATGAGTAGAGGTTCCTCAGGTCACAAGAGTCTCCGATCTCACTTAGTGTCATCCCTCCTGTCCTTCCTGCTTTCTTCAATTGAAATGCTCTTTGTTGCACTACAGATGATTTAAGCAGCAGATATGAAATTTAAGGTGCGAGTAGCCACTTGTTCATCCCAATATACTTATCTTTCATGGCCAACGAAGATTTAGTGTTTACAGAATCTGTCAATATGCTGTTGAGCACAGTCCTACTCGAGGTACACGGCAAAAGTGATACATCAATGGTGCGTAACCCCTGCTGAAGAATCCATCCACTAGATCAAGCCAGCATTTATTAGGGCCATCTCTGTTCATGCACTCAGCTCATCCAGTCATCAGTACAGCTCTGAGAAGCCACAAGGACAGACGCCAGACTCTCTCACAGTCTGGGTAAACACTTACAGAAAGAGTAGCACCAACAGATGAGTGCTATGTCAAATGTAAAAACGTTTTGTTTTATTGCTTTCTTATTTTTTTTACTTTGGCCAAATGGAAAACATCCATTGTACAAGAAGTTAAAGCCATAATTCAAACCATTACTTCTTTAAAGATTTCCTGTCTTGGTTTGTTAACTGCTACTTTGAAGCCAAGTTTCCCAGCAGTTTTTCAAATACCATCTTTTCTTTTCTTTTTTTCAAAGAAATGAAGGTTTGTCTGGGACAAAGCTCATGAATTAATAAAGACAGAGCAAAGTGTGGTCAGAATATACAATTTTCTGCATGATTTCAAAGGAGAGAATGCAACTCTTGCACGCATATGTTCATGTTGTAATTCCCTCAATGCTTCCAGTGCCCACATTATTTGGCTGGACAGTAAAAAGTGGGAGAAGCCCACTCCCTGTAGACCACAAAAAGGAATCCCCCTTGTGTTTATTGCCCAGAGAACAATTCTATGTAGATGTATTCATTTTCCAATGAGCCAAAAACCTATTTATTCTTAAAAGTATTATTTATTTATTATTTAAACATGGGGGGGAGGGGAGTAGAATTGAACCTTAGCCCTTTCATATGACACAGCATGACTTTTCATTATCTGCGTCCTCTATGCAATGGAGGAACAAGTTTTACAGATAATGAGAAAACAAAATGGAGAGCAAATCAAATGTAGAGGAATTGTATTTGCTGCAGGGAGAGAACAGTGCTGTCAAGTGTGCACTGAATTATAACCTCAAGACGAGATAATTCAGATTGTGGGAGAGCCCGGCGTGGCACGCTGATAACACAGAGAATGGGATGCCAGGCTTTTTAAACAGATCTCCTCACAGCTACATCTTTCATCTACAGTTGCTCTCACCGCCACAATACAGCTATATTCAGCAAGGATGTGCGTGTGTATTTGAATGTGTTATCTCTTTAGGACCATTTCAGGCAGGAACCAGCAGTCCTCATGGGGACCAAAACCTGGTGTTTGAAAAACAAAGTTGTTAAAAATGAAGATACTTCAAAATGTTTTTCACCTCACTCAGAACCAAAGGGCTTATCACCCATTTTGGGGCATAAAGGTGTTCTGTAATACCTCATGATGATACATTTGTCATTATCTCCTTGGCAAAGGAAAATTCAACAGTTGGATATAAAGACTGCAGTGATAAGCTGACCTGGCACCGTCTGACTTTGATCTTTTCCCTTTTCCTTTATTCCCAGGGTTTTTACACTGGACCGGGTACCAGCATTGCAAAGGCATTCCAGTTATATCAGTTATCATCTTGTCTTCTCGTGTTTGAGTGAAGCCATCACATCACAGAGACAGATATACCGTATGTTTGAGAGCACACCTCAGTACTTCCACAGAAAGATAAGCCCAGTGGTGTCTGAAAGGGCCTGTGTTCAGGGCTAGAAGTCAGTGTCTTTCTACAAGAAGACATTGACTGGCCTGTTGTGTTTATTGAACTGAGGATCTTATCAGTTATTGGACAGTCTCTCTTAACCCTGACACCTCTGAGCATCTGCCATGTGCACATATCGTTTATCCCACTGTTGTGCACGTCTTCACTAAGTACCAGCACAATGAAATCATCATGTTTCAGTGCACTTCCCATTAAGTGAGCAGCTCTCTTTGCTCCTCAGATGCCTCACCTTTATAGTCTCAGTTTCCCCTGTAATGAAATCACACTGCAGACTCAAGGTCACACCTCTGTCGGCTTCTTGGAATTTTTACCGATTGTCTATCAAAGGCAGAGGGCAGGCTGACTGCTCATCTACTACATTCCAACAGGTTCTCTGGGAATTGGGGAGACAGGACTAAAGGCTGATGGATAGATGATGGATGCAGCGGAAAGATAAAACATTTGATCTTGCACTTGAAACCAAGCCGAGCAAGACTTTACAAAACGCTCCCGTTTCCGATCTGTTGCTGTTGTGGCTAAGGTTGGGTTTAAGCATAAAAAAAGAGAGGAAAAGCAAGGATAGGTCAGTGAGTCACATTTTGCAACTACTAAATACAGTATATAATACTACAATTTATAAATAATCTCTAATTACCAAATGTCAGTGTTGTACAATGCACATTGTTCTACGGAAACTGTAACTAGAATGTCCGTTTACAGAATTATACTAAATACACATTTAATCAAAATTTTATTTCATTATATTATTAAATATCCTCTTAATTGTTTAAATTATCAAACAGAAATCCTGACTGAAGCAAATTTGCGCACAGTCCCAGATGCTTTTAACTAGTTCCTAGAGATATTACAGCCACCACCTTCATATACAGTATATAGATCGGCTCCATGTGTTTCTTCACTCGGACACTCGGAAATAGTGTTTTTCTGAGATGGTGATAAAATTCTCATTTCATTGGCTCAGTGAACAGTTTTTAAGCAGGTTGCTGGGCAGCAGGGTGCACAAACAGCTCTTCTGCCCGCACACAATACAATCTACAGGTGATTTGTTTCAGTCCTGTAGCCATGCCATTATTCACACCACTCTTATCGCCACCTTTCCGCTCTCTCTGCCGGCTCTTTATTTTCCTACACTCCCACTTCACTCCTTTGGAGCTCAGCGGTTGGCTGCATTGTGTGCATAGAGGAGAGAGGGTGGGGCATGCATGTATGTAAGTATGAGTCATGCCATCCATTTGGTCCAAATAATACATTAAGAGACATTCCAAACTGAATTACAGCAGGTGGAAAACGGCTCTCCCTCTGGGCAGGTTAAGGCATCCGTTATGACAAGCAAACCAAATCCAGCTTTCCCTGGATGAATCAGGAGTCACCTCCAGTCACGCACATACGCTGAAATACCCTACCCTCCATCTCTGACATCTCCTTCTTGGTTCTTCCTCTCCTGACACCTCCAACCCTTTTACCCCCCCACATTCATTTCCACCATCTCTCCGTCGCTGTCACATTCCATATTTCATCTTGCCATTTCCATCCTCAAAACACAGCTCCAAAGAGAGGAGTAAAAGTGGAAAAAAGTTGAATGGAGTAGAGAGGGATATGGTGTGTATGTGCGTGTCCTAAAGGAAAGAAAGAGCAAAGCCATCAGATTGTACCTCAGGCGTAAATATGTTGAGATAATGGCTTTCATTTGGAGATTTTGTGATGAGGCCCTTGAAGGGGAAAATCCCCTCAGAATGTCTGGATGATTTACTGCTCCCTTTTCATCACCCTGCCACTAGATCACACTGTCCTTATGGCCACAAGAGCACTGGACCCCCTGCCTTTAAATAACACTAACAAGGAGAAGAGCAGAGAAAAGCTGTTCCTGCACAGCCTCCACACAGTGGTACAGTCACGCTCAGACAAAAGGCATTAAAAAAGCCCATGAAATGAAAATTTAATCAGCAATTAAAGGTAATTCTGTGTGTGTGTGTGTGTGTGTGTGTGTGTGTAAGGCTAAAGCATGAAAAGTGTCTGCCTCGTGTTGAAGCTGCGTCTTAAAATCCAAAAAGGCAGAGATAAGTGGCAACATAAATGCATTGTAAATATTCATAAAGGCTTTTAAAAGTAGGTAATCACTTTCCCTTGAATGCATAATGCACTGTAGCTATTTATTTCAAACATTACCATACATTTGAGGGGACTACTGTTTCTGGCTGCAGTAAGATGGGACACAGAGGTAGATGCAATGAAACTGAGGAAAATGTGCAGTGTGTGTGTGTGTGTGTGTGTGTGTGTGCACCTGTTTTGGTGTCTGACGTTGTTTATTTCCAGGAGGCAATAATGATGATGGTGGTGGTTCAGGGAGTATTTACTAGTCACATTATGGTGGTAATTCACCAAGAGTCGCACAGACAAAAATCACAACAGTAGTGTCTGTGGAAATATACGCAATGTTTATCACACTCAGGTGCAACAGCATTGCAGCAATTATGGTTTCAGAGAGTTCACACAAATTCAGTTCATTTTAGTTGTCAAACTAAAATTATATATACATATATGTGTGTATATACACTGTACATAGCGAGAGAGGGAGACTTTAGCGTCTACACTATAATTATGTATAATGGACCAATCTGATAGTTGTATTTAATAATGGACACTGCTTTGGTTTTACAATAAGTGTGGCAGTGATAAAAGGATGGTTGCATAGGACCCTCTGTTACAGCATTACATTTTCATTTCTGTTTAGCGCGGTCGCACAAACAACCACAAAACTACACATCCTTGTTTACTCAGCCACACACAGACAAAGGGAAACAAAGGGAAAGACTTTTGGAGTCTCAGTGTCTGCTTCAAATGTGTCTGTGGGGGCTGATTTTAATCATTATATTTATTTATGTATTTCACAGTGCTAAATGATGATATTTCTTGACATACATGGCATGCAATTGAACTGTTGCTTATATAGGTTTTTCTATAATAGATTTTCATGCTACACTTCCTTTTTGTCCTGAGGTTTATGCTGGGATCAGACTACACACTTTCACGATGGTCACCGTGTCAGATTATCAATCACAGTGGCACAGATTTTGCCGTGTCTTGTTCGGGGGACTAGCAACACAACAAGTATGACCCCAACCAATCATTATTCATGACACTGCGCAAGTTCATATAGGTCATAAGGGAGGCGGGGCAGGGAGTTATCGATCACTGCTCACCAGGTTGCCGAAGTTCCAACACTATTTTTCGCCAGGCTTCTTGTTTTTAAACTTTGTCGTAGTAGTACCATGAGGAGACGCCAAAGAGGCAGAGGTTACTGTTGCCAAAGCTCAATGAAACGTGTTCCGGGGTTTACTATTCCATCTAACAGCAGCATCCCTCTTCCTCTTCGCCATTTTTATGTCTGTATGTTACACCGCGTCAGAGCACTCTGTTATCCTGTTGGTCAACATCCAGGACCACATCGTAGGAGATGTCAGACTAGGCAGGGTGTTGTGGAGTGTCCCAGACGCCAAATCTCTGTTCTTCAAACATTCATAACCAGATCGACCAAATCGCTTGAAAATCGGTCTGATTCCCATCGTCTGATCCTGACTTAGGTATAACAATAATCCATATGTTTAGATGGTTCAACTTGATCTTTTGCATCTCTGTCATCATTGTGAACATCACAAGGATGCCTTCTCATTTATGTTTCTCTGTCATATCCAGTTAGCTAATTATTTGTCGTTAAGTGCATCAATCATTTGCATAAAAGCATTTAGTTTCACCTGACCGTAGGAGAGGGGCACACAAATACACAGTGCCCCCCCCCCACCTCCCCCCTCAAATATGCCACAGTGAAGCAGCCCTGATGACATGGATGATCCTCCCACACAATGCAGCTCACTCGTGAAAGTGCGACGCAGACCCAGGACCAGCTCTACCTCCCACATGAGCAACCAACAACAACACCTGCTGGGGTCCAACACTGCATTCCCACTCAAACTCCACACCAGCACCCGCCACCACTGCTTTCCATTACACCCACCACATTACAGCGTCCCCCACTTTCATTTACGCACTTCATGTGCAGCAGTGAGTGAAAGCAGAAACATTTTTGTCACAAGCGCACACTTCCCGAATGAAGCACGAGCAGAGCCGCGGCGACACATAGCAAGGTGTGAATGTTATATTGCTAGAGGTGGGAAGACGGTGTGGCTATTTCTCACTTTCTCTGTGAGATATAGATGCCAGAAATGGAGGAATGCCAGGTGAATGGAGCTTTAATATCTACAGGTAGTGTAGTCAGTGCCAACCAAGCCTGTATGGAGAAAAGATGCAGGGGGAATTATTGTGGGAGCAGGTACATTCAGGAGAGATTACCAGGTTACAGGAGAAGGTGGTTTAACAATGGAGAGATACAGAGCATAGGAACAGTGACACCGGCTGAATAAAGGCTCCACACAAAGAGAGCAGACAGGAGCCAGACACCCCCCTCTTTAATCCTCTCACACTGCAGGTCAGTTCCCAACACTTTCATTGCCTGTATAGCCCTCAACAATGTTGTTGTGGGGGCAATATACAAATAAGGTAATAATAATTAGGTTTGTAGCAGTATAACCAAACTCTTACTGGGCAAAGCTGTTAGGTGCATTCAGGCATGCAAAACTACAGTACACGACTATGAAACACAGAGCAATTTGAGCACCAGGACGCAAATCCCTATCGGACAAATAAACAGCTAACATCTGGCTTTTTGTCTGAATTGGGCAACCAACAATTACTCTTGGGTCAAATGACACAGAATTGTATCAGCTCTGTCTCCAATAAGAAAACTAGAATACATGAATACACCACCTAAGCCCGTTGTGTAACCCAGTCAGTCTGGCCAAAATTCAGACAAACACTTTTGATATTGTACTAAGATTTGGGTCAGGTTTGACTGGGCTAGCCTAAGTACTGGTGAAGTGCTGCTGCTCATGCATTAAGCCCCACCACCGCCATCCCAGCATCCACATGCAGGCTCCACAGGGGGGGTTAGGATGTTTGCTCACTACACCCGGATATATCAATGTAACTTATGTGGGGAACGATTAAGTCGGAGCCTGGACGCCAAACATAACTATTTGTTTTGTGATGCAGTAAACATTCAAACATGAGTTGTCCGACTGAACTTTGGCTTATGATTAGGTTTAACCTTTGACCTGCGAGTAAAGGCTAATTGCATCATTGCATCTGCTTCCAGTGCAGACAAAAGCCAGATGTGAGAGGGTGTTTTTAAACTAATCCAAAACATTTCATTATTGGTTTAATTTGACAGAGTAAGAAATGCATTTTTTAAAAAATCTTTAGTTGTGATATTCCTTGACCTAATCACGAGGTACAGACAGAAAGAGAGCAAGAAAGCTTTTTGGTGACAAAGAGGTCCCCGTGGGAGATGGCTAAGACATATGTAGGACAGAGGAAAGATTATAAATAGAGGAGGTAAAAATAATCAACAGAGGAAATTTGTGATACAACACAGACAAGACTGCTGCTCTTTGTTCTTGTTGAGTTTCACAGTGCCTTTAGCAGTGGAACAGGCATGTTACTTTCATTTTTGACAGAATACAACAGAGAGAAGGGGAAGAAAACAAAGAGCACGCAGTGAGGGGAAGGAGGAGGAAAGGAACGGTGAAGGCTGAGTGAAGAACGTAATTGTGCTCAATACTTAATATCCAAGAAAAACATGCATGTCTAAGTGGTTTTCACCACTGGGGGTTTGTGAAATGCTGAGGTTTGTGCTTCCCTTCGCCTCTTTGCTTGGTAAATCAGATACAAGTTACACACAATAAACAGGAACACAAAAGAAGACAATCGGACATGGTTTAGTAATGAAGTTTGAAAACGGGAAACACACTTTTGCCTCATTGGACACACTTTCTAGAAATCCTAAAGCAGTTACTTCCTCAGACTCTCATATCTCTCATATATCCTTCCTTCTAACCATGTCTTCCAGCTTTTCCTGTGAGAGCCCCAAAGATACACTATGGGGCCAAATGGGATTATGTAATCCCTCTACAGTATTCTGTGTCCTCTTTGGAGCCTAACCCCAGGGGAACAGGACTGAAAAACCTCTAGAGGGAGGCATCACAGTCATTCGTTTAGATATAAAGGGGAAGGCAAGACCTGGGAGGTTTTGCCACTGAATGGTTGATGAAAGGGGAGCAGCACGGACCCACCACTGTGCCAACCCATCATCTTTACCATTTCTGTAGAAACATCCCAGGCTTAAGCTTAAGATAAGAAAAGAAACCAAGTCACTGAATCAAATAAATGAAGCCAAAACAGGTTTCAGGCACTTGCCTCATTGGTGACTTATTGGGTGCAACAAGAATTAAGTCTTTGAGAAAAGTCTACTTCCATAATATGAATGAATGCTTTCCTGAAGAGTTTAGTCCCAATCACTATTGTGGCATTTCTCAAATGCAGCATATCGTTTTTTTTTTTTATAAATTATGAGCCCATTTATCCATCCAGTCCTTTCTTTTGAGGTTGGAGCCAATCTGAACTGACAGTAGGTAAGAGGAAGTTTAAACCATTCACACAATTATAACTTTACCTCAATGTGTATATCTGTGGATGCTGGGAGGACGCTGGAGTGATCCATGCACACATGGGGAGAACATGCTACTTCCACACAGAAATCTTAAATGGGAAGACTCAACCACTGCCATGCTGCCATAATTATGGTACCGTTAAGAGCAGAATAGATGATACGCAGCACTTATCATCTGGGGAGTGGCCTCTGTGATTGACAGCTGGTACTGTCCCATCACTACTTCTCCAAATATGGTCACTTCTGGTCTCAAAAAACCTAAACACAGGCTTCAAAACTGCAGTTTACAAACCAATGAGTGAATGGCACCTGAGCCAGATAATTTACATGTTTGCAACAGTGAGTGACATCACTGAAGGTTTCCGGCTGTTTCAACCACAAGTACGGCATTTAAAGAACATTCTCTGAAACAGAGTTTTTGAATAACAAAAGTCTCCTCTACTTAATGGTACTTTAATTTAATACCTAATACTTTAATTGTACCCTTAGCAGAGTTGGTATAGTGACTAACACCTCCCAAAGCAGTGTTAAAACCAAGACATCCACGTTACTCTCATCACCGCCACACAATAGCTATAAGCAAAATTAATTATTTAGTTAACGCTAAAGTTAAGGTGGCACATTTGCATTTCATCAATACTTTGAGCAATTATTTGTCGTCTTTATTTAACATAAGGGAAACACATGCATTGTGATTTCCCTGCTTCGGTAGTTGCAGCTTTAAGCCGTAGGGTTTACTTGGATGCAGTATCATCAAAAACATTAGGAGCTTATAATAATTCAGGAAGTAATTACAGGCTCAACCATCTCATTATCAATTCTACTTTCTTCCCCGTTCACCAGCCGGAGGAACTGCAAGTTTGGAAACAAAACATTAGCAAGGCGAGCCTGCAAATAAAGTCTGCACTTTCTTCTGCCAGTTACAAGAGAAATACAGGAGGATAAAAGTGTGCGTACATGCAAGCCTGTGTGTGTGTGTGTTCTCAAAGCTCAGAGCATTACAAACACAAGCTCATTCCATTTAAATAAACAAATTCAATATATATTTAACCCCTGTCCATTAACCTCATTTGCTGAAACTGTGCAGCTATAGTTTTTTCTTCCCTATATAATTATCTTACCTCCAAAGTGTTATCATCATCATCAAATACAGTGCAGTGAGGTTGGGCAATAATTATATCGTTATCTCTATAGGATTTTCTTTTATAGCAATATAAAAAAGTTCAGTATAACACTTAAATATAATATGTATCCATTTACAAAACAGTTGAAGATACAAATATTTTGCGGATTTCGATGACTAAACATGTATGAACATGTTTCTTTTTATAACAAATTGTTGTTTTCTGCCCACAATTAACAACCAACTCGTTTCTTCACCTGTCAGTCAGGATTACCTAGCTTTCATCACAATAATTAATGATATCTATTCATTGAAAAAGTGTTCTTTTTGTCATATGGCCCATTCCTTATATACATTATTAATGTATGAATTTGCTGGTAGTGGTAGTAACATCTCCAGTAAAAGTAAGGCTAAACAGGAGTAAACCTATGTATTTCTATAGCAATTTTCAAAACAAATGTGCACATTTTTCTCAGTCAGAAGCTTTCACAGCAGGAAGAGAATCACAAGCAGGGGAAGGTTCGCCTGCCACTGTGTTCTCACGTAGGCTTACTCAGACATTTGACCAGGGAGAAATTCAGGAGCTATGTTTGTGGATATCTGCATTCTCACAATCCTTGTATGGACTTCAACAAATGCGACTGCACTGTTCCATCAGTCAAAGCTCGTCCTTTCACCGAGCTGCCGTCCCCTCGTCCTCCACCGCACAAGCTGGCATCTCCATTAGATCTTTCACCCTAGCAACCACTCGTCATCCTAATTACATTTCTCTGCCACACAGCGATGCAGTAAATTCTTTGAAAAATATTTGACTCATTGTTGCTGAAGACTTGGGTGCTGAAGCAACCACAGAAAATGCCAGGTATCTAAGTTATCGCAACAGACTCTTAGCCTTTTTGCTAAATAAATAGGCGCCGCTGATGATTACGTTTCATGTGTTTCGTCAGTTTATTATTTTTTACAGTTTGCGGAGAATGAGTGAAGCTGCCCATTGCTTACTGACTTTTAGTGCCTGTGTTTGTGTGTTTGTTGGTCTGAAATGCATTTGATTACTTCCTCCGGATCTGTATCTGGCAACAGTTCATGCAGGCTGGGGTTTATTTTAGGAAACGGGCTATATGAGCCACTGAGAAAGTTTCATGAGCAGCCCTGCAGCAGCTATAGTAGCCATGCAGAGAAACACATCTCAGCTTTCTCATCTCATTAGACAGGAGCTGCAACATGCCCTCATGGTGTGGTGCCTCCATGTGGTGTTATCACTCAGTGGTTTTTAAGAACTGCTGCTTAGAGGGCTCACATTTTACATCTTTACATCTACAAGACTTTATATGGGAGGTTGAACCTGGGGAAGAACTATCACACAATTATGACAATGTCATTGTCACCAAACGGTTTACTGCCCAACTTCTCAAAATATAAATAAATAATACCTTTCAGAAGATACAGATTCAATGTAAAGAAGTAATTCTTCACGAAATGACCCACAAAAAATGGGAATTATAAATGGATCATAACAAATCTATTGGAGGAGTGCATTTCCAAAACTGGCAGCTGATTTAGAGTCAGTTGTTTTGTATTAGGTAAACCTTGATATACAGTAAGTAATGTGTAATACAACACAGTCTCGTAATAAATTCTCCCTCATGGAGATTACACTGTCCACATTTTGGTGAGGTTGTCTCAGAGAAGTGTTGATTCAACAGCTCTGTCTGCACGCTGTGGTACACTTTTACTTGATCTCTTATTTGCAGAACACCAAATCAGTCTCAGTGTGTCATTTGTGGTATTAAACAGATGATAGATAACTCCTGTGGGCATTTGCGCCAGCCAGCTGGCAATGTCAGCTCTTTCATACAGATTTACACAGCAAATGCAGACTGGTGAGTTGTGAGCCTTTTAGCATCCCATAGTTACTCACCGTGTCACCAACTCACGGCAATGCAGCAATACAACTCAGCCTGAGTCTCCTTTCAGTAAATGTGTTGTGATTTAAGAGGCTTTAAGGGGTGGGACTTTGTGTGGGACAGAAGAACTGGGAGCACATTATATCATTCCACTCACTGACTGAATCCATAAAATCCTAATTTGGTCCTAGATGAAGACACCTGAGGCAGGTACTGTCACTATACTGGGCAATGGTTATAACCTCAGGCCGCTACCACCCTATAACTGTGCTGGGTGGTGGGATATGTAGAAGTAAAACATACGATACACAGATGGAGGAAAATACTTTCCTAGAGTTGATGGCCTCAATCTATGTCTTCTTCAATACAACCTGGTGCCTATTGTTTTAATGATGGTCCCGTTTGGACATGTTTTGGGTCGTGTGCACTGTGTTTAGCAGTTAGTACTAACATGGTTACTTCTGTTTAAAAACCAATGTGTCACGTTACAGCCTGCTACAACACACCTGGTTCAAATAGATGGGTCGTTATCAGGCTTCTGCAGTGCTTCGCTGATGAGCTGACCATAAATAAGCAAGAAAACATCTAAAACATGCAGAGCAGTGGGTCCCCAGGACCAGGATTGAGAAGCCCTGCATGTCCAAAATGAAAGTGAACCCTGAAGAAACATGCTGCATCCTGATAATGTGCCCTTTAAGTGGATGCATTATCCATTGCCCCATGATAGAAGTGCACACCATTGTGCATGGGTAGTCAGGAGACCTGAGAGAGCCCAAATAGTAATATTGACACAATACTACAGGCTACAAGATATTACTATAACTGTTATTTTACACATTTGTTGCCTATAAGATTATATTCACCTTTGCGTGACACCATTTTTGTTCTATTCTGGAGAGTATTGTATTTTGTTGATATGATGAAACAGCATTTGCTCACTTTCGATAAATATATCTATAGCTGTGAGTGCTGCATTGTCTGTATTGTTGTTTATTGTTTCAACATAATCCTGCAGGGACAGTAAATTTAAATTAGCCTGGTAGCTAAACTCTGTCCTGACAGTTTTGTTGTGCTTGGTCTCTTTTAAATAAGCTAATAAACCAAATTAAACTGAGCTATTCCAAATCATAAGATAATGTAAGGCCTGTGCCAAACACATTTTACATTATCTGGCTCGGATGCTCTCCACTCAATGGGCACCAGTGCTGTGAAAACAGGTGATTCAGCGGAGCACTGCACTAATCTGAATAAGTGGCACTTAATGCTGAATGGTGGTGTTACATAAGACTTCAAACCTCCAGAGGTTTGCAACCCATGGGGCTACAAACAGCACTTCATAATGCAGCAGTACCGAGGTCCTGAAAACTGTTGTGACACGGCCAAAAACTACTGTGTTGTGTCCGGCGTTCCGAATGAACACTTCCTGTTGTAATTCACTGCCACTCACTAATCAGTGTTTCAGTTAATAATCAGGAAATGAACTAGCATTATATTTTAACTGTATTATGTCAGCACTTGTTATGAGCCAGTACGTATTCAATTTAATTTACCATTATGCAAAAACGTACAACAGCATCCGTGCTGTTCTGATTCTATTAACCGTTTATTTGCTTATTGATGTGGCTGCTTATTTGTTTGCATTCACATGAACGTGTATGATTTATATTGTTGGATGAGTATTAGATTCACACCCGCTATGACTTTGTACCAGAAATCCTGTACTGAAAATTTTAAATATAGCTATATTTTTTATCATATTTGTATTTGATATTGGCTCATGAGCCCCACACATTTTCTTTCCACTGTTCACATTTTAATTTTCAATTCAGCAACAAATAATGTTATGGAATTTCAGACTGGGACAGTATCATGGGTCAATTTTTTGCAAACTTGGAAAGTTCCGCACCAAAACAGACCCGTGAGCTGCATTCACCTCCACGTCACCCTAATCTCATAGCACATGGCCTATGGCCTAACACAGAGGAAACATGTTGCTACATGCACATTCATTGTTAAGTCTAATTCCTATATTTTTAAAAGGTAAATCACACATAAGCTGTTAAGTGTTGCAGAACTTTTTAGCCGAGTATCCGGTTCAACAGAGGACTGGGAATCTGGGTGTAGATACAGACCATGCTTTATCGAGAAGAATGCCTGTGGAGTTGATCTTACAGTTAAGCTGTAATAACCTTCCCAGTTTTGAAAATTAATAATGGGCAAATGGCGTCACTAGAGGAATTAACCGTGAAAAAAAAATCAATAGGTGTCTTCCTGTTGGGAACTTGGAAAATACCTTCTGAGTGAAGAAAGGCAAAGTTCTTCAGTCAGTAAATCACCAGATGATGAGTCCTATTACCACACATGTATATTGAAAGTGGAGCAGGGTGACTGACCGATTGACTGACTCATCCAACATTTACATAATTTAAATATCATAAAAAAAAAACAATCCACAGATCCATGCAAACCCAATGGATCTGGACATTTCCATTAGAGAGAGAGAGACATTACTCCATAGGTACTGTGACAATTTAGAAGGACTCATTGCATAATTACTCAGTGAATCCACACACAATTGATGAGTGCGGCAGATAATAACACAGTAGTGAATGACTGAATAAACTGGAAAGGTTTAAGAATCCATCAGGTATCGTATATCAGTTTCTGGGGGATTGTTTTATTACTTTGTGTTTGCATAAGTGTTACTTCTGGATATAAAGCACTTTGATATAGTATCTGTTGCAACTAGGGAGGATGGTGATGAAAAGTGAGCAAGTTGTGACTCATTATATGCTGTAACGTGGTTGTCACGTTGACATGATTGAACTGCGTTGTGCATAGAAATAGACACGCAGCCTCTATTTGCAGGCCTTTTGATCGGGTCGTCTTCACACCTCTCATAATCTGCAGCCAGGCAAAGACAAGACGCCTCATAAAATCTGCCGGACGTGCACAAGGCTGGATAAAAGAAGACATCCCTACAGGTCCTCAATCAATACTGCAGGCATCAATATTCACCACATGACTGCTCTAATGCCAGCCTCCAGTTAACTAACGGTCTTGTGCATGTGTGTGTGTGGGGGTGGCCATCATGAAGACCAAAATAGAGCAAGGTATAGGATGTACACTCAATATGGTATTGATTTCATTGTTGCTCTTTTCTCATGTCTGCAGCAAGTTTAATTGGGTCTACCACAATGAAGACAGAAGACACGGCAAAGACGGTCTGGACATACCCTTCAAGTAACTTCCCTCTCATAAAAACTGCCATTACTCTTTGGCAGTTCACTTGTGTCACGCTGAACTTGTGACACTTAAAAACGTGGGAAAATGACAATAAAAAAAATGTTGAATTCCACAAAAAGCAAGCACGTATACAAACCTCAGTGTGTCAGTTTTTAAAGAGGGCTTCCTTTAAGGAACAAAAGGCAGTCCCCGACAGTGGCCAATGGACAACAATTCTGTTATGAAATAAGGAGCAAGTCCTTGGATTCCTTCTTATTGGAGGTCAAATCAATTGTGTAGAGTGGAGAGTGCTGGTGCAATGGGTGTCACCTATGATGTGTCTTAATTAAAATGCTAGTGGCCAAACCAACAAAGTCATTGAGTAAATAAAAAGTGAGTAGTGTGCTGTGATAATTAAAGCTCCACTGTGTAAGTTCTGTACCCCACCACCCACCGGGAATTCTGATAATTACAAAAACAGGGGACACACGGTGGGGTAGTGGTTAGCACTCTCGCCTTACAGCAAGAAGACCCGGGTTCAAACCCTGGTTGGAACAAGGGCCTTTCTGCATGGAGTTTGCATGTTCTCCCCCGTGTGTGCGTGGGTTCTCTCCGGGTTCTCCGGCTCCCACAGTCCAAAAACATGCAATGTGACACTCTAAATTGACCAGAGTGAGTGTGAGAGTGAATGGTTGTTTGTCTCTATCTATGTGTGGCCCTGCGATGGACTGGCCAACTCTCCAGGGTGTACCCCGCCTATCACCCGATGTAGCTGAGATTGGCACAGCACCCCCCGCGACCCTCTGGTAGAGGATAAAGCGGTAGATGATGACTGACTGACAAAAACACAGCCGGTGTCTCCACATGACGTATTACTAGATGATTTTGCAAGAGGTGGTTATCCCATTTATAGTGTTGGACCACCTTTTTCCACACGTCTTAGCCTTTTCAGCCATGCTTGTCCACTTCTTGTGCACAGCATGGGAATGTCGCCAAGAGACTTGGGAACACAATACCAACAAACACACAGAGAGAGTTGTGTTGCACTGATAGGCTTAAGCAGCACTGTGTGAACTCATTTAGCATTGATTTCAGTGTAACAGACACGTGTTCAAATAATTCGTGGCTATACAGGTTGACATCCAACCGGTTGCACGATAGAAAGCTCGCTGTGTCATCCAGTTGTACAGGACAAGTAAATTTGCATCATGTAGAAATTTCCTTTCATGCAAAAAGACAAAACGGATGAAAAATGCAGATGAGGAAAAACAAAAATATTGTTGTTTTTTTCAGAGGCCCGCAAAATACTTTAAGTCACATTTCACACACTGTCTGATGACCTTATCAGGGGGAGTGAAATTTTCAGCGTAGGGCACTTATGGACAAAAACAACAATGGCGAGACTTGACAGACTTTGACAAGCCTGTTGTGCAGCCTGTGCAGCCTCGAGGTGAGAGAAATGTTTAAAGACAAGGAAGATTTCAACAACTGAGCTCCAGTATCCCCACAGGCCACAAGTAAAAACAGACCTGATGCAACATGATTACACAATGACAAAACACAGTTTATTTCTCCGCCAAGACGGAATCGTGAAAAAGAAAGCAAAGAGCTTAAAATATTGGCTTTGATTTGAAATAATTGCATTTTCCTTAAATTTTCTAAACTGACTTGAAAATTATGACTTTTTTTGTTATTTCTATTCCATTATTCAATGTAAAGTTTTAAAGTTAGAAAAATAAGCAGTTTTAATTTCCTTTGGTTAAAATAAATGATTAAGAGAATTTGATTATGCATGGTATGAATAAATAAAGATATTATTACATTACCGATACTGATTATTGATTAATAATTCCATAATAACCTTGCAGTCCGAGAGAGAGAAAAGAGAGAGGGTTTCAGAGATGGACATGTGTCACATTTGAAGAGGATGCCTCTGTCAATGCTCCACTGGTGCTCCTCCCAACTACCAAAAAAAGCATCTTTATAACTTTTGCTTTAAGTGAACAACGACTGACCCTGAACAGCGTAAAGGACTGCCTCGGGTGTGATGTGTCAACATTAAAATGCTCACAAGGAATCTTAATGTCAGTGTAAAAGTCACTATCCTCCAGCAGAAATAGAAACAGTAAATCAGAGAGCAGCGAAAAGAAAAGATAACAAAAAGAAAAGGTGGTGGAGAGAATGCCAGCCACTTTAAAAAGAGATAACAGTACCTTGGTAAAACAAGCGATTCTGTGCAGTCGTTCCAGTTTTTGTTTTTTTCTTGCTCATTGTCAGGGTGAGCAGTGTTAGCAGGTAACAGATGGCAGCCACATCGTGGCACACACTCTCTCAGATGACTCTTCATTACCTTTAAACAAGTGTCAGGCAACTCCTGCAATGTTATGCTAATAAGACTTCTTGAATCCAAGGCCTGTAGCTCACACATATGTACACACAGACTCCTCGTGTCATTATAACATTAGGAAGAGAGACTTTTTGCCCTCATAGACACATTTGAGAGGAATCCACTCTTCTTCTTCTTTTTATTCACAGCACTTTCACTTCTTTCACCTCACCAACAACCCATGTTAACTCACTGACTACACACAATATACCAATAGATGTGTTATACCTTGCAAATGATTGATTAGCTGGTTTACATTGACGCTAATCATTGACATGATGATGTTAATAAAATACTCCTTTTATGTTCCTGTTTTCATGTTACAGACCATAGTCTATTACTTGCATACACTGTATCCTCCGGACATGAATGTTCTGATGTTAAAGGTGACATAGAATGCTTGTATCACACATATATGTTAGTTATGGAGGTCTACTTACATATATTAACTTGTTTTCATGGTTAAAAACCTCCTAATCGCTGCAAACGAGCCTATCAAAATATCTCCTCACTGACGCTCTTGTCAGCCGCGCTGTTTCAGACCAAAACCACACCCCCAGAACATGGACTGTGTTGTGATTGGCCAGCCAACGAGAGCTTTCCTATTGTCCTGTGATTGGCCAGGTACCTGGAAGTGACGTAATAGATAGGCCAGCTCTCAGATACACAGCTCCCCCTCTGGCACGGTGAATGCTCTGCATCTCAGCAGCTACAACGAGAGTAGTTCTTCTTCTTCTGCGGTTGAATGTACACAACCGGATGTGCCCGGACTAGTGCCCGCACCAGGAGGCGCTACGGTGGTGAGAGGAGTGGTGAGGATTTCTGATGACGACATTAAATTAAGGAAGTGCCGATCCGCTTCGCAGAGCCCAGGAAAACAATACAACACTATTTTCTCAGCAGTGGCTGAACTGTTGTTCTGAAACTTTAAGGTTTCATAAACGAGGTAATGACGCAGAGGCACACACAAACGCAGCGTTAATTGGAGCTTCCGGTCTATGTGGGCTTTAAACCGATTAAAGCTTGAGTCCATATGTTTCAGAAACAACCTATGTGAGATATGTTGAAATGTCTAAAAAATATAAAAAAAGTTTGCAATATCAGGCAACTAATATGACACGGCCATGTAACTGGCATTCCCTGATCACCTTAACCATAAGGTCATAGAATATGGATGTGGAGTATTCAGATTATGGTCACGTAATGTAGACATGCAAATGTCTTAATCAGATCATCACAGCAGTAGACGTATATGTAGATGTAGGTCATAATGAGATCATGCTCATGTAGACAGGAATACAAATGGAGTAGGCCCTAATGTAACCATAATAATAATAATAGGAACAATGTCACATGTAAAGTTAAGTCAAAGTTTTGGTTACTGTGCGAATATTTGCCATCCCTTACACCTTGTTGTGAGACACAAGGGAGGGACCCAAGTGCAGATGAATAAATGAAAATCAAAAACCAGAGATCAGTCGATGATGTCACTCAAAAGCTGGAGACAACATCAAATATTGAAAAAAGAAATCTTGATTCCTATCGAGTCACTTCTTAGGTCAACGTACACATATCTATTAAAGTATTGAAATATGCAGTGTTCCGGTGAAGCCCTGATACTGTACGTTCTATTTCAGGGATAAAGGACACTGATATGGTCAAGGAGTTATCGGAAGCTGAAGCAGCAGCAGCAGCAATGACAGTGGACTTCTATATTCAATGAAGAGTCATGCTCTATCAATGCCTATTTCAGCTAACACTAAGTGTAAACCAATTTCAACATTAAAACTGACATATATTATCAAACCAAATCATGCACCTTATTATTGGCATTGACCTTTCAGACCCTGTATTACTGGCAGCTCATTTTCTCTTCCCTTTCTCCCATTAAGTCAGGGTTGGTTTTTTTTTGCCCTCTCTCCATATGTATAAGCCTAAATCCCATCGCAGTAGTTACACGAGGACTGGGACAGTGTTTCTAAATGTTCAGAGGAGGAAGAAGGAAAGAAGATGAAGAGAGATATCTCGCGGTAATGACAATGGAGGATGGTAAGAGGGACGGGTGATAAGAGAGGCTTTTGCATATGTCTTTCCTCTTGAGCCTTTTCTTCTCAGAGTCGTTGCATCTCCTTTGTTGCACTGTCTGGATTATAGACACCGATTAGACCATGGCTCTCAATTCCCACAGCAGTTTAAAGGCAAAAGAGGAGATCAGAAACCCACTTTGTCACCCACACACCCACTCTTTCTTTGCATTCCAAGCCTACAGACATTATCTCAGTTAAGAGGCTATAGGTCAAAGACTCATTTCTGCACCGGAGCTCTTAATGTTACCTGGTATCCATTATGGAGCGAAAGGAAGAGATTGGTGATAATTAGACTTATGGGGGGCATTTTAACAGAACATGTAATGGTTTTTATGGGAGAGGTGAGTGACAGTGTGTAAAGGTTCCAGTGATTGCAAACTCCCCAGGCCTGTGAGGGGGAAAAATAACTTTTTTTGTACAGAAATAACAAAATTAGCAGGAGGCCATTTCTACAGCACCATTCTGACTCAGCTCAAACTGAAGGGCAAGCTCCTTTTTTTTTTTTTTTTTTCATAATTGACGAACTTTGTTGGGTTGGTGAATCTGTTAAGATGGTGATTGGGGATTCATTTAACCACTGCATCCAGTAGGAAGCAGAGAATGAGGAGTCAGAGACGGATGCGGTTCCCCATGCAATAGTGACAAAATAAACCATCTGTCACACTGCTTACACTGGAGAGTGGAGTTGGCCATTACAACAACATATATGGCCCCCTTCCCACTGGTCGAAAACTTCAGAACATCTGCCTTTTCAGTTGAAATGGATACAATCAGCATTTACTCCTCTGGCTGAAATGACTGCAGTAGACACAGATTCTCATCAGCTCTGTCTCCAGTTGGCAGATATCCTGGTAAACATGCTTATTTCTTGTACTGCTCTGTGATGGCAATGCAGATGACGACTCCGCACCTTATCCCGCGTCTATGTGCGTCTGTGTTGCTCACCAGTCAAGCAACATCACTTAGAGGAGTTTAGAAGAGGCAGTGAAAGATATATAGATAGTCTCCTCTGTCGAGTGTTGAGTTTTCTTTTCCACTGCCTTGTTTTCTCACGTGAATGTTGAATTAAGCCAAATATGAGCCTCTCTGCCACATTCAAACTGGTAATACAGTATTATTATTAATAATCTAACTTCAGTTCCCTTTAGTTAATAATATAATAAAATAATAATAATAATAATAATTCTGAGATACATCACCTCCTCTAACAACTGCAGTGATCACAGTTTAATCTCAAGACAAAAATACAAATAGTACAAAACAATGTGTATAATTTGTTGGATTTAAATCATAACTTACCCTTACATTCTGGCAATACATATATTTGTTTTTTGGGTACTTGCCTGTTTTTTTTTCTTGCTGCATGTGCAAACATGTTTTGGTTCTAACTAGAACTATTTGAGAAAATACAACAGCGAGGGATCAAAGAACAATGAGAACATGGGCCACAGCCAGGAGAGAAACCTCAGCTTGGTCTGAGGACAAACTCGCATCCTGATCTCCCCACGAATCGATCATTAAAAGGTCCCTCTTCCTCTAAACCCAGCTTCTCACCCTTAAATTAGATCAGAGAACAGCAATGAGACTATGTTGCACTAATGTCAACGCTGGTGGCCGCCGCCTCCTCCACCACAAACAGTTTAAGGGTCAACAGAGGCCGGCTGTAACTCCATCAAACTGAGAAATGGATAGCTTAGTGTCACCTGCATCATGTAAAGTGGCCCTGGAGGCCTGGCCGAGGAGCGGGGATAGGCAAGACAGAGGAAGACAACCTGGCAAGTATAGAAATGAGAGTACTGATAATATGAACTGAAAGCAAAAGCAGACAAATATGCTAAAAAAAATGGCAAATAGAAGGGTAAATAAATGTGCAGTTGACACATATCCAGTTAATAACTTCCCATGAATAACCTAAAACCCTTAAGCCAGCACAGAACACATCACCGGAACAAGGAAAACCATAAATCTCATGGACCTTTTGGAAGACATTTTGATGTATCTACCAGAGCAGGAAAAAAAAGGACAGATGTAAATAATACAATGAATGATGGCTGTATTACATTTAGGTGCTTCAGGGATCCGGTGTTATGCTGACTGGATCTCAGTCACATGCTCGTAGTTTTATATCAAATATTTTAATGATTTGTGTTTTTTCTTCAGCTACACACTTTTTCTTTTTTTGAGGAAATAGCATAAAACTACTGACTGGAAAAAGAGTGAAACTGTAGTGTTTTATTTATTTTAGTACAACGTTCTGCTGCTGATGGAATTAGTCCTGTGGACACCAGATTTATTATGTACAGCAGCCCACTCAGTGACCTTTTTTCACACCAGCCTCTGGCTCTAATCTGAGACTATTTGAGAAATTACTGTACACTAACTGCAGCAATACATTGAACACCCACTGCTTAATCAGCCTGGCTGTGCCAGCAGACACTGCAGCATTCACACCAGTGATCCGCTGTACTTGGCTAAAGTTTGGCCTAAAGCTGTGTGTCTTCTCCAGACAACGACGGGGGGAAAAAACAAACCCTCTTCAGACAGACACTGACCCTGGAAATAACACTGTTTTATATTTTTGTCTCCTTCTTTTCTGTCCCCGGCTACAAATCGAGCACAAGTAATTTGATTTAGCCATGGGCATTTGCCATCGATTGTCTGGCCTGCAGGACGCTACGGTCAAGTGTTTGTCCAAACAGCCAGAGACTAAAAACAGAATACTGGTGTGTGTGTGTGTGTGTGTAAGAGACAGAGAGACAGATGGAGAGTGAATGCATGGAGAGCCTCTCTCTCTCTAAGACAGAGAGAAGATGGTCAACAATGTCAAGATTAACGAAATCACAGATGTGCAGTTATCTGTGGAGAGCAAAAAGACAGTTTCAAAACAAACTCTTGTCGTGAAGCCTGACACATACTGCTGCTGAAGAAGAGCTGGAACTAGAAATCGAGACCGTAATGGGCCATTTTCACCGCAGCCACTTTGACAGGATTTAGCTGGATATACACAGGTGTTTACGGATCATATTAATAATAATGATGGCTCTGTTCAGTTCCCATAAGTCAGGACAGTGTGACATTGAACCGGCAAGCACTCTGAAACTGGGCAATTCCATTCCTTGGGAAAATGTTGAATGGAAAAGTTGTGTGTAATAACCTGTTAATGTCTCACACATAGAACACGACCATGTTTACAGCTCTCTAGCACAGACTGTTATAGTATAGTTGCATTGTCACTTGGGAAAACGGCACTGATCCATGAAGAGACGCAGTTTTTTTCCTTTTCCTGCTTGGGCTGGAAAGAATGAGAGCAGTGGAGCTGGCATGAGCAGCGATACTCAGAGCCAACAAGTGGTCCCACTGACTGATGGTTGAGAAGATCAGTGTAGACTAACGCTGCTCAATTAAATAAAATTACACACACCCACTGCCACCTCACACTCGACCAGGCAGATAAAAGAAGGTCAAAGACTTTGCAGACTTCCTTCACCTCCTCTCTCCTAACACCTTCATCTTCTTTAACTGTGAGCCAGTGATGTAGAGCCGACCCTGAGCCCTGAGCCTGCCGCTCATATGTGACATCAAGGTGAACTCCTGCCTGCTCCACCAGGAATACTGGGCCTATTAAAAGAGAAAAGAGCCGAGGGCCAAACCATCTGTTTCCTTTTTTAGCCCATCGTCCTCCAGAGGTTCAGCTTACAAAGCAAGAAGTGCGGAGAGAGAGAGTAAGACAGAGGAGGAAACTGAGAAAGATGATAGATACAGACAGAGGAAAGGACATAGTGTTGTGATTTCCACATTGAGCCGCTCCCTTGTCTGAACGTCATGGCACCACCAAGGTAAAATGTTCAAAGAAAGTCATGCATTGAAGGCGGTGGTTTGCACCCAAGTCACTTATGTATGACCCACAATTTACCTTTGTCTTTTTTACCCTTAAAATACTGTGAATAGAAATCTGTAGTAGGCATAAAAAAAAAGTGTTCAATCTGGAAAAGCTGCTCTAATTTAAAGTTTCCTGTGCTCATCCGAGAGACTGCTGAACCTCATGTGAAATAACAGTTATTTAGCATTGTAGGTCTGCCCTGCCCACAATGCAGGGAGTGGCAGAAGCTGATTCCATTGTAATTATTGCTATTTTAACTTTAACTCTGTCCCTATGGACTGCCATGCCGGCAGCCTACGATACAGCACCCGTCAGAGTTCACTGCGCACTTTAAATCCATGGAGATCGAGCGATATATCGCAAAAATCAACGGCCAGAATATATCTAATCCTTAGTCCTTAGTCTATAGAGGTGAACAGTGTTACCTTGGATGTATGACGTCAGTTACTGGAGCTCTATAGGGCAACAGACAAAGAGTACATTTTTTATGTCCTGGTGTATTGTTATGTTATTATGCGACTGTTGAAAAGGTTCAGCACTTTGACTCACAGCTGGTGTTGTGCCATAAATAGCACCCCTGCCATGAAGAGCATGCCTATCATGCACATAAAGCCAATGCCTGTTCAAAAAACTTTGAACTTTGAATGTGTGAATGCTGCATTTTGTGTGACTTAAAATTAGGCTCATAGAGTAAAGTATTGTATAATGTAAACAAAGATGGTGTCAATTGTTCATTGTCATTACCCTGTGCAATCACTTTTATTGTAATAATTAAGCTTTAAGGAACTCATTTTAACTTAAATCACAATCTTTTCCAACAAAAAAAAACAACTAAACAAACATTTGTGCTCATGACAAATAACTGTACAGTCCAACCACTTGGATTATCATGACCATGACAATAAAGACTGAGTATGACTGTTGCTGGTACAAACAGCATGTAAGGTTGAGGACTAAAATAAATACAGACACTACTGTCTGCCAGGTCTAACAGCAGAAAGACAGTCATAAAAATGGAAAATGCAGACGTATCGGAGAGTGTGAATTTATTTTCATTCCTCTGGTTTTCCCAGATGGTTTCTAGCTTTGAAATTAATGCTTCTCTCACCTTCAAGCCACATTTCGTTCCCTGAACTATGCAGACACTCATCCAGACTTGTGTTTATGTTAGTCCTTTCACTTTGTCATGAAGCTTGAGTTCGTCTCACACCGCTCAATATGGGACACCTGGCAAATATGTCTCGTCTCTCAGCGGAGTCACACCTCTGATTGAGGTAGAGAGCCCATGCACACCTCTCACACGGTGTCTCCGAGGCTGTTTCCACTTTCACACACACACACACACACCAAATCCGGTATGGTAGTAGCTACTGCCATCCAGGCTTAACAGGGCTGAATAACAGTGGGGGCAGGGGGGGTGAAAGGTCAAAAGAGCATGCCAAGATGCCAGAGATTAAATATTCTCCTACTTGCCAATTTGACATAAATAATTTAGTTTCCAATTGTCATCCATGTTCCTAATGAATAAAAAATGTTCCCATGTGTAGTTTGACTCTGTCAGATTGAAAGACAAAGAGAAGGGGACAGATGGCTCTGCACTAGAGCTGTCGAGAGGACGACAGAGACCAGAGTTCAGAATAAAGAGGGAAGAATTCTTGTTTTAAGAAGATTTGCATTCTTCTTCTGTCTGGCCGTGACTATACACGCCAAGCTCCAACTGACATCATAAAAGTCTACTAGCACGGTAGACCATAGACCTTTTGCCTGGTTTTTACCAATCACACTCAGGACCCATTGACACCACTGAACAGTGAAACTGTGGCACCAGTTGGGAGCAGTTAATTCAACACGTTCCACAACAACAACATAAAACCATCATCACGTTTTATAGCCAGTAATCTGTATTCTCCTCCGGTTTCTCTCTCACATTTCAGCTTCAGTATCAATGCACACTGTGTACAACTTTTATACATTCAACTGCATATGCAAAGCATTTTAAATGACATTGCTGACTTTTTAGTTTTATATCATGATTTGAAAACAAATTAGTCCACAAAAATAAACGTATTTGTGTCCTTCTTTATGCTTCTCCGATCAGCAGAGTTCAAAAGTAACACAAGCCATTACAATTTAAATAATATGCTCTTATACCAGTATCATCATACATAATGAAATCATGAAATCATGGTTTTCACTACTTGCCACCTCAGACACAGATCAGCTGTAAGCATATCACATCCAGATCTCTCCGTTTTAATGAGGACAGTAAGAAGTTGCCAAATCAGTCCCTAATCTTACTCATTAGTTCGTGAGATGACACATTTAGGCCAATTACAAATCATCATGATGGCCTATTAAATCCAGGTGTTTTTTTCTGCTTAATTTGGCTGCATGAACTGTCGTCTAAGTACTGTAATGTTGCTGTCGTTAAGCCCCTTTCCGTTTTCACCATTACCTTGTCTGTTTTTTTTTTGTTTTCGCTTCACTGTCTCTGTTCAAATAAAGGCAAAATGTCAAAAACAAACAAAAAAAGTTGTATGATTAATCTTTTTATTGGTCCGTTTTAAGACTTGTAATTTTTCCTCGCATAAACAAACACTGTGCAGCGTTGCTTTAAAAAGTCGGTACACTGTCATATTACTGTGGCAGCCGGGAGGGAATCAAGGGCAGACTGACCTGTTGTTCTTTCCACTCGCAACCTGCAGTTTGGCTGCTGTTAGTATCCCCAGCTTCTCCCCGGGGATTGTGTTGAGGATTACAACAAGGACAGAAAACTACACTCACAGTAGCAGACACTGTGAGCAGGCCCAACGAGACAAGAGCCACTGCATCATACTGTGCTGTGCCAATGAATGGGCTTACTCACACTTATACTCTTCACTGATCAGCAGAACAACAGCCATATGAACAAGCTATATGGGCATGTGGGATGGTTATGGCGTTGTTTCCCACCGAGCGGAACGGTTCAGTTTGGTACGGTACGTAGTTTTCGTGTTTCCATTAGGAATAGAACCAAAACAATCGGCCCCAACCGTTCCATTTCTTTTAGAAGCCTTCCCTTGGGGTACCAGAGAGAGGGCGGAGCTAGACTCACAACAGTCAAGCTCTGTTGTGGTCTGTTGTGTTACTTTTGTCACATTTGATGTCCTTGTTCATTGTCGGCATACTGGTACAACATCACGCTACGTATCTCATGCACACCCCGCCTACCAAGTAAAAACTTGGTACCGTACTGTACCAAACCAAACATGACCATGGAAGCACGACTATAGAGAACTTGTTCTTTAGCTAACCTTTAGATATTATATAAATCATCCACCCGCACACACAAAAAATATTCTGAGATGGTTGTCGGTGTGGAAGCTGGAGGAAGAGTGAGTGGCAATCGTGGAGAGGTCACCAGCCAATCACAGGTCCAACATCCAAACAAATGTCGTTTTAGTCAGGCTTCCTTCTTCTTACGAACGATAGGTGATGAGTTGATGGTGTAGAAAATTCACACTCACATTCACACCTATCGCCAATTTAGAGGCTCTAATTAAGGAAAACCTGAATCTGCATGTCTTCGGACAGTGGTAGAAAGCTGGGCAACCCACACACTCCAGGAGAACTCTTCAAGGAAAGACAGCTGGTTGAGCCAGGATTCAAGTTGAGACCCTTTGCTGCGTTGTAGCTACTGATGCTTGGACAACAAGTAAATTAACATAAAGTAAAGGCCACCACTGCAGTCATCATCAGTTGATCTCATCGCAAAGGCAGTCACATATTTTATATGGATGTTAACATCATCTTTATATGAAATGATGTTTTTTCACTCACACAAAGACAGTATGTATGTATATATACATACAGTATATATATATATATATACATACATATATATATATATACACAGACTTACCCTGGACCCACCCATGTGTGTAAGTACTGAACAGAGGTTTCTATGGAAGCTTGTAAAAGAGTCCATTAATTAGTCTGCCAGTTTCGATCCATGTCCAGCTTTTTCAGTTAGGGTAATTGCAACTCTCTCAGGGAAATGACCCACTCACTTGTTAAATTAGACCTTTTGCATATTCTCCGCTGTTGAACAACTCTCCCTGATTCCAATCATTGGAGAGTACTTAAATTTGCCAATTCTAGTGTGAATACTATTTATATTTAGAGGATAACAAATGTCTCTGACTTGACATGTAACATTTGTTTCCTAGTGGACACACATCCTTCGAGCCTCGCTCGAAGTGAAAGTCGGAGCAGAATCTGCAGCTCAGGAAGTTGAAGTGCATATGCAGCAGAACTTTCTCTCTCACCCTCTGAAGTGATGCTGGTGCAGGAGCTGGACAGATTTCCCCTAAATTGTAGCACAGGATACATGTTCAGTTAAGTGTAATGTGGCCTGGAGAAGAGCAGGAGATGTTGAACATTTTCCTCTAAAACGGGGGAGAAAACGGGGAAGACTTCATCGCTGTGCTGTCACAGACGGCGAATGAATGCCCTTGACTCTCTCCCCAAAAGAAACAAGTGTCCAATAAATGTGACACAACCCATACGACTCTAATCTCTTTATGTGTGAAAGAACACGTTCTTTCACTACTCCAATTTATTCACTTACACCATCATTTAACACGATTCAGTTACTATTAGTGTCAGTGAAAAATAGAAATAGGAAACGACATCGGGGACTTTGGTTCGGTTCATTCCCTTTTTGTTTTCCATAGTGTTGTAATGTGGATATATACACGGACCAAGCAGTGACACTGCAACACCAGCAGCAAACACACTGACACCCACAGGTCACTGCACAGAAATATAACTATACCTATAATTATGCCTATTGGCGTTTAGCAGCCTGACAGCAGAAGGGATAAAAAGAATTTGAATAGCCATTTGTCTTCCAGAGTGGTGCATGATATAGCATCAGACTGGGGGCAATAAAGCCAATTCATTGGAGGGAATATGTTCACTGTTGGACTGATAATTCTCTGAAAAAGACTGTTGTACTGGGCAGCCTCCAACAAACTGTGATTAAAAAAAAAAAAAATTAAAAAAATTAAAAAATCTCCAGAAAAGACAGTGAGGGTTTTTTGGAAACATAACCGTAACCAGATTAGGAAAGAGATAAACAAGGGGTGTAGAAGCTAAAAGAAAATATCAGTCAATCAATCAGTCAATCATACTTTATATATAAATCTACCACTTTTCATACAAGGTGATGCGATTCAAAGTGCTGCACAAGATAAAAACCAAAGCCTCCCCTGACCAACCACCCACTCCAATCACTCTTCACCCACCCACACTGGATTTTTCCTGTCATTAGTAGCTGCATGAATGATGATCTCTGAGCAGAGGAGGCTGCAGCTGGTCCAGGAGCCGATGGCAGCACATGTGCACATGCCTATGCTCATGTTGCAGAGGAGCTGCGTTTGCATGCGAAAGGTGCAACGCAAACCGAATAAAATATTTAGGATAAGATTCAGGGCTTTTTTTTTTTCTTCCATATTTTTTTGCTGTTTATTTTGCAACAGCATTAATGCCTCTCTCTCCCTCTCTCTGCCTCTGTCTCTATATATACAGTAGATATAGGTACAAACAAGCAATTTTCTCCAAATTAATTTTGACTTAGCCTGAATTTCAGTGTCACTAACGTACACTAACCTTTCCACTTTTATTGCTGTCAATGTTCTGAAGGATTCTAGAGAAGCTCTCGCTCATATATCATTCAAAAGCCTGATTTATGGAGCATTTTATTCCCGAAAATGTGGCAAAATTGATTTTTTTTTATGGCCGCCGACAAGATTTTCTGATTTATGGAGTCATAATCCCAGTGTCCAAAATCCCCTCCGTGAAAACCTTTGGCTATGATGTGTCAACACATTGCACCTGACTTTACCTGATGTTTAGATTTCTGTTGAATGACCACAGATATAATTAAATGTGAAATAAAGTGTGTATTGAATGTGTGATTAAGCCTATAATCCCAAAAGTCTTTTCTTTTTTTTTTAACTCATAAATCAAATTTATTATTTACAATTTATGACATTTGAATGTATTTTTTTTTACTTTTTGCTGGTAAATCAAATAAAAACAAACACACTCACACATATTTTGATTACAGTGGATTCTGTTTCAATAAAGGAAAAAAGTTTAAAAAGTGTTTCTGTTGTGGAAACCTCGAGGTGCTGTTATACTACATTCCACATTCGTACAGTGACTCTGCTGTACACCTGACAACCTGTCTATCATCCATACATCCCATTCAAACAGTGATTGACACCGTTTAGTGGTTTAGTGTCTTGTCCGAGTAAAATTTGACATGCAGACAAGAGGAGCAGCGTACTGGACCATCAGCTTTCTGATGCGCGTTCCTCCGCTGTCAATCCACACCATCCGCCTCTTTGTGAATGTGCTGCTTGTGAAATATACAGCTTTATGACAATAATAAAAGTAAAGCAACAAGATTGAATGTGACTGAGAAGCAGAAAAAGTTTACTTGTCATTTCTAGTAAATTCCACGTAGATTTGTCTCTACAGAGAAACAGAAAAATACTCAGACTATATAGACCATAAAGTATAGAAAAGGACACGTCTGCGTTAACATATAATGTCCTTTAAATCACGCTGCATGCCAGGACACAAAACTAAGCCATGAAGTCCCAGCAACTCTCTGCAGACTGCTGCAATAAAGCTACAACAACTCATTGATCAGAACAAGGTTACAAATCAATGTATAAAGCACACAGTAATTGTTCAAATTTGTGAAGAGCTGTCCAGCCTCATCGAAGAAACATCCTTGGTCGAGAAGGTGAATGAGAACCGTGATTCCGCTCAAACAGAGAAACAGAAGTCCTCTGGAGAGACGGCAGACTGTGCCTGAAGGACGAGCATCTCAGCAGCACTTCATCAATCAGATTTATATGGCAGAGAGACCTTTGAATAAAAGGCCTCTGACAGACTGCTTGGGGTTTTTGCCAAATGACATTTAAAGGACTCTGAGAAAATGAGAAAGAAGATTCACTGGTCTGATGAGACAAGAAATTCAACTTGTTTTTCTTGACAACAAATACAGCTCATCACTTCTCTCTCTCTCTCTCTCTCTCTCTCAAAGACAATGAGACCGCTCAAAAGTCAGGGAAGGACGAATGCACCTCCACACGACCTGAGAATGAGGTGAAAGTTTATATTTCATCACACCAGTGACTGCTTTATGGTCATTTACACAAGGTTAAATCACATAAAAGGCTTATTTGTATGGTTATGTTTGAAGAAAAGTACAAGCAATAACAAATCTAAAGCCAAACACTTACAACTTCAGTGTATATTCATGTCCAAAAGGGAGTAAAATGGAAGAACATAGTTGGTCCTATAATTAATTATTTGCTCTTTTATTGTACTTGTGTGCCCCTTGGTCAGGTCTCCCTCGAAAAAAAAAAAAAAATGGACTTCCTGGTAGAATAAAAAATTCTGCTTAACACATTACCACTTTATTTTCCCAGTTATGTTGCGTCAAACACGATCAGAAAGTGGTTTATTCAACCTGGCTGTGGTTATTTTCCACAAACATGTTGGTGAAGCTTAATAAAAGTCTGCCTTTTGTTTACATGTAAATAAACACATCGCAGTGCATGAACAGATGCATCCGGTCAGAATGAGTTGTTTTTCTTTTGTCCAGTCAAGCCAATGACCCTCTAAAACTGGAACCAAATGATCCTAGAATAATATAAATATGTCATAAATGCCACAAACATTAACGTATAATGACTTAAACATATTTAGAACCTCTAGTTTAGTGTAGTGTGTATTAAAATGTTAAAAAGTAATTATCCATGATCCAAGTTGCTATAGTTTGTCAAAATAAATTATAATTGCTTAACAGAAATAAATGAGACACCTAGGTTTCTATTAAAAAAAAAAAAATAAACGACAAATTTCAGGTTCTTTTGCACTTCAAAGAGTGGATACAACACAGTGTGAAGGCATGAATTAAAGACTTGATTGAAAGAAAAGGAGAGCGTCGCCAGCAGTGCTGTGTTGACCAGCTTAAATGAACTGTGCGGGCCATATCCCCACTGCTATTTACCGCCATGTTTAATTCAAAGGAAACATCCTTTATTTATTTGCTTCCTCCTCTCTAAAGAATCTTCATATCTTTCTTCAAATTTTCCCCAGCTGACCAGCATCCCCCTCTCTAACACACACACACACACTTCTTTCAGCACTTTCCCTCCCCCCACTTCCCTCTCCTCTTTAAGTAGAAATTGCTCTCTCAAAGCGATGAGGCCTGACCAAGATGTCTGGGGAAATCAAAAGGCTCCCCTCCCATTGCCGGCGCAATCCTATACATGAAAACACACGCGCAAACACACACTTGGTGAAAATCAAAAGCATAGCAAGCAATCAGGAGTTACACTGAGCCAGTGGGGGGTGTTTGAGATGCACAGATTTCCCCTCAGATTTCACAAAGGACAGATCAAGAAAATCACAGTTCAAAAGGGGAAACCTGGGGAAAAAAAATAAATAAATAAATAAAGGAAAAAGAGACAATGATAAGATAACAAAAAAAACACAACCCACGCCTCGTGATCCTATTGGCTTTGATGTTGCAGCACTTCCAAGAAATGCCTGAAGTTTCATACAGTCAGTAGACGCACTCTCAAAGAAAGTATTTCTGTGTTTCTGTGACTGCAACGCTCAGGTGCAGCCACTTTGACACACAATCGTGTGTAAGTCTCACTTGTAAATGAGACTCTGATCTCAAAAATCTCAAAGTTTAAACCTTTAACACCGAGCGGATCGCAGACGACACGTTTGCGCAAACAATTGTACATAGTTTCCAATTTGTGGCCTTTTTTTGGACACTGAGACAAAGGCTCAAACAGAAGTTATTTTAAATATGTTTCATACTGTTCCTTTTAAACTGCAGTGAATTGTAAGTCACTGCCAGATATTGAAAGCTACTCTGGAAAAATGGGTAAAAGCACTTAGTCACAGGACACGTCCTGGCCCTCTTATGGTTAAAATAAGCAAAACAAGTCCAGACTTAAAGGGTTAATAATGCTAATTGTGTCATGCCCCGCCTCCCCTCCTCCTTTCTCTCCTGCTTCCACCTACAGCTTGTAATCAGCTCACCTGTGGTGGGAGCACACCTGCTGCCAATTCACTCATCAGCTCAGCCTACATATTTCCTGGTCCTGCAGTCAGTCGTCGTCAGATTGACACAGATGACTTGGCGGGAACATCATGGCTCGCCTGAAGAACCTTGTTCGCTCTAGTGCTTGTACTCGCTGCTTGTTGTCTTTGCCTCCAACTACTTCTGTCACGTTGGTTAAACCTTTTTGAATAAGCAGTTAAAACTGCCGCGTCTTGGGTCCTAAACTGAATCGTGACAAATTGTTTTTCATTTGAGTGTGGTTGTTTGGGGGAGAGGATCTCTGTCCTGAGTCCTGACCACAGATTGAAGTCCCCATTTCAGATCAGGACATAAACCCATACTTGCATGTGTTTTATTGTGTTTATTCTCCAACTCTCTTTATTCCCAGGTTGGGTTGCAGCGTAGGCAGTTGTAGAAGTGGTAAAGGAGTATAATTCTCCCTCAGGTCATTTGATTTACATTAAGCTGAAACGTTCTAATTGAATTATTGATCAATTCCAATGAACCCCAACATAATGTCTCTCCAAACAATATCGAAGAGTAACTCGAACAGTATATATTTAATCCACAAAGTCGTCGACCACAGGCAGATATAGTTATTGACAAAGTGGAAACTGTTTAACAGCAGAGTCCTTTTTGCTAGTAATGAGATATAAACTCACACCACGGGGCCAGTTTCTGCCCGATCAAGCGCCAAAGCAGCTCAGGACGGACACAGTGGTCCGTGTTTTTTGACCTGTAACCCAGATATGACATAAACAGGGGGGAGCGACCCCGAGGGAAACATACACCAAATGCTCCACTGACCCAGGAAAAACATGCCACTGTGCTTTGGGCTCCTTCAGCTGCAGGGGAGAGATGACCACACAGGATGGCTCCATTTATCTCAGAATTAATATCCATATCAAGATCCAGCTCCACCTGTTCTACTCTGGTGGAGCTGCTCCAACAGTCTCACTCTCCCTGTCTCCATCCCTCTGTTTCCTCTGACGGTGCCCACTGTGTGTAAAACTTTTTTTAACCTCCCCATGTATTACAAATCACATTCATCCAAAAGTTTATATTGTCATTTGATGATCAATAATAACGATCATTTATTTGCACAGTACATTCCAATATGTTGCATGAAGTGCATCACAGTGGAATTAAACCAGAGAGCCAAAATTACAAAACAGTATTAAACTTTAATAAGAGTAAATAGGTTAATAATAAAATCCATTGGTATTAAAAGCCATATTCAAATGTTTTGGGTTTTTTTTCTTTCTGAAGTTTATTGATGTTTAGAGAGCCTTCATGTCTTATAGCCTGTGGAAAATTGTTCCAATGTTGTACTTTGTTTTTACTGCCGATTTTCTTGTGCTTACAATTGTGTGTATTTAGAGCAAAGGCAGTTAAAATCTTACAGAGTGCAATACAAACCTGTCCCAGACATTAAGTTGGTATTTTTTTCCATAAAAATTGGCTGGAGTCTTAATTAAAACCTATTTGCAGGGAGGTAAACAAGGGCTGAAACCAGGGAAAGTCAAATTTCAACTAAAAAGTCAGACAAAAGGGGGACAAAATACACGCGGTAGGAATAAAAACTAAGAAGACTCTCATGAAATAACATCGCAAGGCAAGATATAACATGAACATCAACATGAATCCAAAAATCCACTGGTTCATGAGCAAAATCCTAATTGTTCAACAAGAAGTCCAATAATAAAACTAAAACCTTTGAGCTTTATACATAAGATCCCCTTGTAAACCTATGTAAGAAATAAATAAAGGGTAATATGACCTGTCTTCTTTCTTGTTACAAGTCTAACACCACAGTTGCCTTTTCTCTTTTTTTTTAATTGACTGCTTCGGTGAAAAAGGATGTTGCAATAATCTCATTAGTCCAATGAGCCCTTGTCTAAGTAACTCAGACTATGTACATACACATTACTTATTATTTGCCGTTGAAAACCACAGTGCAAATGTGCACAGCGCCACTTTCTGAGTGCATCTGGTCCAGAGCGTCTTCCTTTCGCATCACGCTGCTAATTTATCAGACTGATGAGTCTTTAAAGGCTGAGGACCGTGACGGAGACTGACTGTTGTATGGACAGCACGCACACACACACACACACACACAGAGCGAGAGAGAGGGAGACACTTAGAGATGCGGCAGCTCTCATATGGATGACACTTCAATCTAAATACAAGCTAATGAAAGGCCCTCGCTGGCACTGAGGACATTATTGACATATAATCCCAGCCCCTGGGAGAGGGGAAGCCGTCACTCTCCATCCACAAGCCTATCTAAAGGGCCTGAAATTTTAATGTGACATTTTAGGGAATTGGATTTATGGTGTATCAGCAGAAATTCAGCCGATTGACGGATAAGAGTTGTGCGGTGCAGAGAGGGAGAGCCTGTGTTGGTATTTGTCCCCGTGGCGCTGCATTCTGTCATCGATTTTCCTGGAGGATTATGATTATTCCAGTTTCTTCCAGCAACCTGAGGCAGGATACAGGCTACATTCCCCTCAGCAAGATCATTCCAATTCATAACCCCTTCCAAATGAGTTATTGACTGGGAGGCTCCTCTGCCATTCTTAGTCAGAGACATTTACTTACAATATATACAGCGGCGGTCTCCGTACACCTGTCTCCGAGTAGCGTGAGGGAAAAAGACATCTGTTTAAACGTAGACTTTCAAATGATTTACACACTGCTGCACTAAACATACGTGTGTACTTATGCTCAGAGTCGTGTTGGTCTGTGCAGGTATTTTCACAGGAAATTGTGTTTTCAGTTCAGTATGCAATCAGCACAATATTTTTATAACTTATTTTAAAGCTCATGTTTTGGCATGGACGCCCTCTGACCTATAGGCTCTTCCAGTTGTTGCCAATAATGGAACAGCAAGCCTTCCGCCCTCTGTGTCTGTGATCCACCCGGTGATTGGTCAAAGTCTCCCGTCATAGGCCAGATGTCCTCAAGGCTGGAAACCGAGCCTCGAGGTCATGCAGAAATCTACTATCTATCTCTCTCTCAGATCAATTGATTTACATTATGCTGAGAGGTAATTATGGAAATATGAATCAATAAATGGCCATGTTGTGTTGCCTTTCCCCAGCTTTAAAGGGGAAGTGTCACATTTTGAGCCAGAATTGTTGTTGTTATCTTTGTATGACATGAAATCAAACAGATCTGCCCTGGGAGTGAGGATTATCACTGAGTATTCACATCTCACACAGGTTCCTGCCATTTGAACATAATTTTAATTACTTAATTATGGCTGGTGTCGAACACATAATAATCAAATAAGGTAATGATTGGGGCCAAACCAGAGGCTCTGAGAACAGGAATCCTCAAAGATATCAGGATTCATTATTTGCAGACCGTGACCATGTCGAAACATTTTAGCCTGGTATAAAATGCTGGACCACTCGACTGATACCGCCAAGAGCAAAATAAACCAAGTCAAACTGAAATTAACTATTGCAACCATTGCATTCCCTAACCAAAAACTTAATCCCTTACCTTAACTGGAACCAGTTATTTCCTGACCTTATTACATCTAATCTCATCTATACTGCCTAACTGTTACTGCCAAGGTGCTGAAGAGGTGACACAGTTTGTGTTGACAGTTGTGCATTCCTCATGCATGTAAGGGATTTAAATTACATTTCCCATTTTTTTTTTAAAAAAAAACCTCATTTGAATCCTTCACAATATCATGATGCTGCCAATATGTCATCTGTAAAGGAGGCTGCAGTCTGACATTGTAATATTGCCTCAACGTCTGTTCTACGGAGGATCACTGGTCATGCAAAGTGACACAAAGACACATTCTTCACTCGCCTGTCTCACGCTTGTCTAATGGAACAGATACACTCCCATTTTAATCAATCCATCTGTCAACGCTGGCCGTGTAACGGCTCACATTTTACTGGCACTCACTGCTCATGTGCACAGTCTGAAGGCTGCTCTTATAATATGATCTATTTTTCCTCCATTTTACAGGAATGGCAGTTATTGTTCGTCGGCCTTTAAGTGCTACCAAAACACGGGTGACCTACAACTTAATTCTGTGCGCGAACACGTTCTGTGTAGACGCACACTGTTTGTGTTTGTCGAGAGGTTTTTAATGTTTTTAATGAGTCTCTTTAAAGCTCTTGCGTAAAATTAGAAAGTCACCATTCGCAGAGGTGACTCTGAATCAGGCAAAACAAGACATGGAGAAAATGTAATTTCCCGTAGCCTCTTAAGTGCACACAGAGTCATCGTGGCACCAGGATGCAGCTCTTAGTCTACAGTGACTGACGTGTAGGACAAACCTCAAGGATAGAGCCATAAGAACAGAGGACACGGTGTCATGAGAGGTCCTGGCTTGTATTACTGCCACCATGATACCGGCAATGGATCTGACCACTTATGTCCTCAGAGTGTCTCAGTTCCTCCGGAACAGAGTGTCTCCATCAGTGTTTGTCCACAGAGCAATTCACCTCCAGCTCTGCCTTAGTCAGCATCTTACACTCCACTAATTTCATCCACATGTTTGGCAAAATGCAACACAACACAGTCTTTCCCTCACAAGTAAAATGTTTTTGTAAGGAACATATTTTCTTAAACTAATAATGTAATACTAATAATCACTCCTTTTTGTTCTCCTTCTTTCAGCTTCTCCCTTTAGGGGTCACCACAGCCGATTATCTGTTTTCAGTGATCCACATATTTCATTTTACGCTTGGGACTGGCACTAAGAGTCCACAAGGATGAGGCCCCAGTGGCTGGGCGAACTACTAGTCACTATTGTGATTCACCACAAATAAACTGGATAATCTGGAATAAAATTCTCAAGATTCTTAAAGACCCTCTATTTAAATTCAAAGCCACAGTGTCAAAGTGATTCCTTCATTGCATCTGAACATTACTGCCCTCTCAAACGACAGGCATGTTCACAAACGCCTTCATGCTAGTGTCGTCCACAACGACAGAAACTATCATCGCTGTGAGACTGTGATTGCAGCAGGAGGTCAGTAGGATAAGTTAAGATGTGCCCAATAGAGAGTCCAGCATTTTCCTACATCGCTGTAAACCATTGACCTTTCTCATTCATGTCATATTGCCTCATACTGGATATATATCTGATCGAGGGTCACAAACTTAAGAGTCAAAATTACATTTGTCTTTTGTACAGAAGACAAACCAAATACCAAACACATCGCCACCAACTCACCAACAGATCCCACTCCCTTTGTTGCCCTTTAAATGTGAAACCATACAGTGTAAATATTGTATCCATGGAACTGATTTTGCCAGCTTAAGATAGGTTTAAGATTCTACAAACCAGTTGTGAGAGAAATATGAATAATTTAAGCAGCCCCAGTGCCGATTTAAATATATTTACCAGTGGTGTGTTGGCTGTGGGCCAAGACACAGTGTGATGCTCACAAAGACACCACTGCTAAACTCAATTTAGGGAAGCTGATCATTCAGACTGACAGCGCAAAACGGCAAATAAAGTCATTTAAATAAAAAATATTTCATTTTCCCCCCCATGCCCTGTGAAACCAGAGGCACAGATAGAAGCAGATACGGAGTGAAAAAGGCAGAGAGGAAATTAGAACAACTGCCAGAGCAGTGCGGTGATTAATTTCCTTTTTCGACATGGTGCACACTTTCGCTTTAATACAAGGGATATTTTGAATATGGGAGAAAAGGCTGTAATTGCCTGTTGACTGTAATATGACCACTGGAATATTACAAATCGTCTGGACAAAATACATGTTCTTTCAAAACAAATTTCAGTTGTGTCATATTGGGAACCTATTTTCTGAACCTCTGGTGGAAAGATAACCTTTGTTATTGTTTGTATTGCTGTTGTTCCTCAAACATCCGCACAGCATCACAATAATCCACAATTTCCCAATTGTGAGACTAATAAAGGACTATCTTATCTTGTTCCAACGTTTGATGTTGAACTAGTCTCGATCAAAATTGTTCAAAAAACAATGCTTGTTGCCATTGGTGTAGAGGCATGACTGTTGAGTCATATATATTGAGAGAATCTCCATACAAAAACTGAGAAAAGTTAAATTACTTTCATCTTGACAGTGCAGCAGGTCAGATGGTATCAGCCGAGTAGGCGGTCTATGGGGACAGATTCATGTTCACACATATCTGAAGACACATTCAGACACCCTGTACTTGATGCCGTCCATCAACTGTATACCAGGTCTGAAAATGGTCGCCGAACAACATCCCCATTTACATGAGCTATGTTAAGTTCACCTCAGACTCACGGTCCAATAAAACACAAATAATAATATAAAATAACGACACATAGGAAATGAAAACCCCAGTACATGAAAGCGCTTTGGTGCATACGCATAACGGTGGTGTGAAGTTCAGTTTGACTGATCGCAAAGTCATTAATGGAAATCACAACACCAAATGCAGTCGGTGTTAAGGGGAATCTCCTCTGGGCCATAAGTCAAATTTTAATTTGCTCTTCTGACTCAGCCCGGTGCTTCCCCTCCACTCCAAAACAACAGCCTGACAACACAATCTTCATTCACAGGTCCACATATCACTGTGGGACCCACGTCACACAGTTTTTGTCAGCAGAAGGAGTTTGGTCAACTCTTCAAAAATGTTAAAAAAAAAATGTAAGTAAGAGGAGAGCAGGCAAAATATGAGAGAAGAGGAAGAAAGGAAAAAAGAAAAAAAACATTCACTGTGAAGAAATATTTAATAAATATAACTATTATATTTAATCTGAGAAACAACAAAGGGATCAAGCAGAATAAAAATTAACATTTGTGCCATAGTGTACGGTAGAAATTAAAAGTAAATGGACGTCAGCTTGTTAAATTACTCCAAGGCCAACAGCTTCAAAATAAACCACTAAAATAAACAAGTGGCTATATGTGAAATCACGACAACATTTGTGCCCAACACTCTCCTTTGTTGCTTTATTGCACGAGCTCTGCACTCTGCATCTCTTTAAGTGAGAGCAATAAAGCCGCTGTGTACAAAGGGGAATCATCTTAAATTGGACGGACGGGTAAAGGGAACTGCCGCCACTGCCGCCGTGACTGGATGTGGGGGCCCGCTGCCAAGGGCATAAAAAGTGTCACTGACACATTATATGCTTGACTTACCTGCGGTGAAGGATGATACAATGACTGTTGCCATTCTGTGAGAGAGAGAAACTTCATTCCGTCTCAGCAAACATGCCTGCTGGCTGAAAACAGGTCTCTGAGTCACAAGGACTAAACTGCATGATGCACTCCCCCTCCGTCTTTCTATCAAAAGCATTAACATTTTTATCATTTCTACCATGCAAAAGTACTTTAATTATCAAATTTCTTCTCTGATCGTCACATAACCCATCATGTACAATTGGAGGTAGGATTGTGGCCAGGTAGCATCTTTCTGCTGACACTGAACATGGAAAGTATGACCCAGGTCCACCTTAGTCTCCATATCTGCAGTTCCAAGAACTCGCTGGATCTGAATGAGTTCCACTTCTGCAGGTGGCTGGGGACGAATGATCATCTCTGCTTAAGACATAAACTAAATAAAATAAAGCTTCCACGGGGCTTACAACCATTTGTTCTGGTGCTCAGCGAACAATGAGAGAATCATGATTACAGGTGTTATCAACACAGACCAGGCATAAGGCACCTTATATGCTGTTATGGCTGCTGCTTTGCCATCAAAGTGTTCATTTTCTGCCCAGTGCTTTTGGTTTTCATTCCATCTCAATTGTACACGGCAAATGAATAGCTGGGATTTGACAGAGCAGCAGAAGCAGCAGAAGCAGCAGAAGCAGCAGTATTATATTAGCCATCTAAAAAAAAATCCTAGGTTAATAAAACCAATCTGGACAGATTGCGTCATATAGATTATTGTAGAATGACTGTGTTGTGATAACGTCGCTGTCCATGTGTATCATATCGTTAGTTCTCTTGTGATTTCCTGACTCCCCCGTGCCGTGGGCCTCAGTCCCTTACAGCTTCACTAGTGGGGGTTGTTATATTTTATTAGTTTATATAGATGATTCCTTATTGCTGTTGGAAATTAGTCTGGGTTTATCACACCGCTATCACTGCAGCATGACGCCCTGAAAGCCTTGGCAAAAGATAAAGGTTGTGTTGATATCCTCGTCTCGGTGCCGTAAAGCAGCCGTTGCCTTTGCATATATATGGTGTTTACTTTTAATTGAATTACAGAGAAATGCAGACACATGTTTTACGATAAATTGTTCTACACAGTTGTTGAGTGAAAGACCTCTCCTGCAGAGCACTTACTGGTGAAAGAAGTGCTGATGGCAGAGTACATAAACAACATTTACACTGCAGAGAGAGCATAATGAACACAAAGGCACTTGAAGGAGACCAGAAGTGAACTTCAATCCAAATAAGCGTGTTGTTTTCGCGTAGACGTGCACATTCTCACTGGAGACTGACAGTGGCCACGATTGACACAGGTGCAGTTTGGACTCAACAAAAACAAGGGAAATCTAACCTAATCTAATCTGAACCTACAACAATTGTCTTTTTTTGCCTTGAAGATATTACAACCTGGAGAAGACATGAAATGTTTTAGAGTTATCTGCTGTAAAATTACACTTAAGGATCAAATACCTAGTATTCATACAGTGAAGATTTCCATTTTAAAGGTATATTCCTTTTAATATGTATGTTAATATACATATATATATATATATATATATATATATATATATATATATATATATATATATATATCCTCCTTAATACAGCTCCATCAAATCAGATTATTATTTTCTGATTGAGGTCAGATGTGGTTCAACCAGTAAGCCTCTATTTGGAATGACAGCATAAACGCTAGCTCTGATAACCTTGACCTCTAGCACCTCTTCTAATTATGCTTGCTAATTCAAGTAGAGACGAGAAGGAGAGCTGGCAAACAAATTACCTGAGAATAAGACATTTGAACACGAGGATCTGGCTCCGCTGCTGCAACTTTATTGAGTATGTACTCAATGCAACGTCACGAGTGCTGGAGTGTTAAGATCCTGATGTTATGATTTTTTTTTCTCATCCAATAATTCTAGCCTCCATCTGCACTGCATTTGTGATAAAGGAAGAGTTCAACCTTTAAAGTAACAATAATTGTAAGAGTTGAGGTAATTAAGCTCCCTAACTTTCCTGCCACGTGGTCTGAATTAAATGATTGGTTAACTTTATTCATCAATTCCTATTGGGACGTGATGATGATTTTAACAGGCAGTAGAAACAGAAAATGGATTCAGACTTTAGGTTTCTGAGCAAAACTCTGGACTTTGGGTTAGTTCAGTTTAACTCTTTAACACCTAAGGCTCAAAATGTCTTGATGTTTATTTTAACCATAAAATGTAATGTGTTTTTGACCATTTTTCCAGAACAACAAAAAATGGAAACTATGTGCAGGCATTTTTCCCCACATTTTCCCTTTCTGACCACAAATTCCGGCTTCCTGCAACGGTGCAAGTAAAATGACCATAATAACTACAAGCTGGCTTTGACGTGCAACTTCTCAGCTTTCACTTGACTACTTGACTAAAGTACATTGAAAGCATTGGACACAAAAATAACACGTCTGTGGGTCTCACTAGTAAATGTAGGTTTCATCCTACAGGTGACATCTGTAAAATAGCCAAAACTGACATAGCACAGGCTATGATTTTGCAAGCAGAAAACTAGGTCCATTTTTATGTATAAAACAAATCCCAAATGTTTTTAATTGTCCTCAGTTTGTAAAGAATTCAGTTTTGTACACCGTAAGTGTGTGTTAAATCTTTAACATGCTGCTTGGATTGATATTATTATTATTATCAAGCTTTATTGCTTTGGTTGTGCCAAAATCCTCCACATAAATAACCCGGTCTCCTTTGATGAAAGCTTTTCTGACTGGCGTTCAATTCATAAGCCATAATCTGCTTCATTTCTCAATTTGGACCCTATTTCCTTGTTTATTATTATTGTTATTATTACTTTTGCTATTGTGACTATTGATTGTGCTCGAGCTTTCATTTCTCACTTCACTAGCGAGCATGGTGCAGCTTCAGCTCGCTGCAAACGCGGCTCTTCAATACATTGCCACGGGGGAAAGCACACAATCCAGAAACAAACATCTCACACACACACACACACACACACTGCAGTCAGCGAGACCTGCATTGTTTCTCATTACCATTTATCTCATTTATTACCCAAAAAGGAAATATTTTCAGTATTTAATAACTACTGTGGGCTACTTGGTTGTTTATTGTTACAGTAGTGTTGCATTAATGTCGCCGTGAATTTTCTGTAAACACGGTCTGCCGTCATGGAACAGCTGTCATGGAAATACAAGGAGGCTGTGTTACCTCCCACATGGCATCACAAATTTAGGAAGTGTGACAACAGGCAGTAAACATAATGGGCAACAAGTGAAGCAGTCCAACTATTAAACGTGACAATTAATACTGTCACTTAAACTCTCTTGTTGGGAATTGTTGGCCCTTCGAGTGCATGTGTTATTGTACAGCAGGACATACCAACTAAGAGAGGGAAGGAGATGCACGCTATTGATCTTTTTTTTTTCATGCATTTAATACTGAACTCCTCATACAACAACCCTTCAAAGAAAAAAAACTAAATATTTCTTTAACCATCTGCAATGTCTTTAAAAACATAGTTAGATTTTTCATGGGTTGTAGGCAAAATATTTCTATAAAAGAATCTACAATCAGTTGTACGTTGCACATTAATGCATGTCAAAAGGTGGTATGCCTGTTTTCATGGCAGCCCATTGCCGAGAGGAAGGAAGCAATTTGGCTTCTGACTGGAGGGTCGCCGGTTAAAATCCTAGGACGGGTCAAAGGATAGGGTGCCCCTGAGCAAGACACCCCCGATCCCCATTGCTCCACTCATATGACACACAACTGGTGTCTAAAAAAGACGGGTTAAATGCAGAGGTCAAATTCACTGTCACTAATTGTTGTGTGTGCAAAAATAGCTTAATTCCAATTTTTGTATTTACAGCTAGCTGTGAGTGTTATTATCAATAACATCTCTAAGGCGTCTCTCCCACAAACTACAGCTGTGCTGATAAACTGGGAAACAAATAAAAAAGATTACCAAGAAAATTAGTTTGTTCACTGAAGGATGCAGTGATTATCACCTCCCATTTCATACCTAATGCTCTCGATTGCGCGTTGATCCGCTTATTGTTTCCAAGCAGCTCGCGTTTCTCTGCAAATCTCCTTATTTACAAGTCATTGGGTGAAGCGGGAGCCGCAGTCTGGAGGATAATGTCAACGTTTCTGTTCACGTATTGACAGGCGGGCTTCTCTGAGAGTGAGTTGTTTTCTAAAGATGGGAGTTTTTCTAGCCTTGACCTGCAACATTTAGCTTGTCTCTCCCATTACACAGTGACCTTCATACTAATGCCGACCACAGGAGCCAGTGCCAATGCACATACTTCAATCTGACATAAAGTGCCAGTTTAAACGGATGCATTTTTCCTTCAAGCCTAAATATTATTAATTGTGGACATGAGCGACTTTGTGGTTGTCCGTGACACTGTGACTGAGATGAAAGCATCTGCACGTAACCCCTGTATTTGCCTCAGTTGGAACACTTCTTTGACCTAAAACTTACTCTGGTTTACGCTGCTTTTCTAAACGGGGGTGATCCGTCTGCTTTCCACCAGCAGCTCAGGTTGTCTGTTTGTAAAATACGTTATTTCTACTTTCTAAGTCAACCTGAATAAAGCTTCACTACCACACTATGAGTCCAATTTTCTGACCTCATTTGTCTGCAGTTCAGCTACTAAAAAGCTGTTCACGTACGTTCATGGGAGTTCCATCATTGTTTTCAGCTGATATGTAACTAGGCCAAGAAAAGAAATCAGGTTTGTGTTCTCTTTTATCAGTGATTGTCAGCATGTCAAGCTTTGCTTTCAACAGAGACAATTACCATTCAGTCACCTGACCTGAAATTTTACCAAGGGACACACCAGGATGAGTTGATAACACTGTTAAAACCAAAGACCCCATATTAAAAGTGGATGTGTTCTTCCCTTTTGCCTCTTGAAGCTAACCTGGAAGTCACAAATACAATAGCCACCAGGGGGCGACTCCGCTGGTTGTAAAAATAACTAAATTTGAATTGAAGTCTATGGGAAAATCACACTCCTTCTTGCTTGATTTAGTGACATTTCCAATTCCAGGTCTTCTTCACAAATTCATTTAGATGAAAATAGATATAATAGAATAAAGCATGGAACATATTATGAGTGGACACCAGTGTGACTGACGTTGGCGTCGTCCTATAGGAGCCTGGTTGCAGGTGACGTCTGTAAACTTCCAAATGCAAAACCCTAAAAATTGCACCAGTCAAATCACAAATTTTGAGGCTTCAAACGTCCTCATAACAGTGTTAGAAGACCAAATCTCTCCACTAGTGACATTATTTGTCAGTCTTGCTTCTAAACTACATAATTTTTTAGTTAAAAAAAACTTCAAAAATATGCTGTAAATATCCTGTATAGAACATGAAAAACATTTGCCATGGTTCGCAGGGAACATATAGCAACACTTTTCTGGAACAGAAACAGCCTGTTGAAGTGCAAATCTTTAAAAACGTAAACATTTTTGTTAACCAAAAAAAACATAAAAATGGTGAGATTCATTTAAAAATAACATTTGTTTCACTTTTTCTTTTCTTTTCTTGTGCTTAAATCCTACCCATTACTGTTGCACTATTGTTCCTCAAATAAAAGGATGAGCCGAAGCGTTTTGTTGATGCTATTTTGCAGGACACATTCAGGGATTTAATGTTGGCATTATTGCATTAAAGTAGAAGTAGTAGTTTTCCAGAAGAAGGAGAAATCCCATTTGTGAGGTCAAAATTCAATTGGTGGAGTTAAAAGTAGCTCAGTTTTGATGGCAGATGTCGAGGTGTAAGATGTCCCTCATGATCATATGGTCCTATTTATAATCCATTCCTTGATCTAATTATAAATAATAATAGTAAAAAAACTTCCCAGGCTTGCTCTGCTTGCTTTTGTTGAAATGAATTTAATATAAATAATTTATGGTCCATGCAAGTCACTGCTATATTTTCATATACAGTATGTAACGCAATTTCAGGGAAAATGACATTTTATTTAACTGGCTTTTCCCTGTCCCTTAAAGATGGTACTTATGGATTGAGGTCACAGGATATTATCCTGATCACTGTCCCTCAAACTCAGACTAAGCTGGACATGAAGACCTTGATGTTTTCTGACCTGTATACTTGGGGACTGACTCCAGACTCTGGTCTCATAAAAGCACCATAAATGTAATGGTTGCCGAGTTTTAATTGATAATAATAATCACATTTCTCCATGCACCTTGAATTGATTTGCACTTTGAGATGTTTGCTGTTTAATGGGATGTGATGAGATATTGTTAGTGTGTGTATGTGAGGACATTTTGGGCTGGTGAGATGTTGTTAGTGTGTGTATGTGAGGACATTTTGGGCTGGTCCTCTTGTTCTGTCACCCCTAAAAGGCACTTTTGAGGGTTAAGACTTTGTGTGTGTGTATTTTTATTTGTTTTCCTCTTTAGGACTAGTCTTCATGGAGATCAAAACCTGGTTCTTCTGAGGCACAACCTTGTTTCTGAAGAACTGGTTGAGTTTAGCGCTAGGATTCAAATTGTGGTTAGGTTAAGGTGAGAATTAGGCATTAACTGGTGATGGCAATGCATTTAAGTGTCCTTAAAATGATTGCTGTTTGAACCTCTGTGTACGTGTGTATGTGTGTGTGTGTGTGTGTGTGCTCTGTGTACATGCTTGCCACGTGCCTCTTGAAAAATGTTTAATCTTAATGAGACCAATTTGATTAAATAAAGGTTTAATAGTTGAAAGGAAAAAATGCCACATTAATCTATTCGCTTGTTACCCTTGTGGGCTGACCTTCTGCAATCATAAAATAAATGTAACTCCACTCTTACACATGTGCCACATTTATGCTTGTATGTAACACAATAACAGGATGTAATGAAGCGCAGGTTGTCTCCGTTGGCAAACTCTGCTCCCCCATACAAATGGACTGCAGGACTCCATTATGTAAAGTGACTTTGACCCAGCAGGAAACGCTGTAGGTTCTATCCTCTGTTTCTCTCCCACAAGCTGTTTCAAAGCCTTACAGCTCTGTCAGCGGGAAAATCAATCTGCACCTCTTCAATCTGCATTTATCAATTAATGACATTGATTTTGTGGATTTAATTAATGGTGACTGGTGATATTCATGTAGCGATCCACATCAAAATGAAAATGGTTGGAACTGTTGATGTGAACATTTGTGTGTGTGTGTGTGGGCTGTGAATTTCCATATCTGTGTGTGTTCTTGATGAACGGTGAGGTACATTTTTAACATTTAATAATTAAATAGTCTAATGTCGGCGCAGTGGCTCCTGCTCTTTGCCCGTGGTCGCAGCCACATTGTGCGAGTCAAGTCACACAGTTGCGGTTGAGGCTGTTCCTCAACCTCATGCCAGCAGCTGGTGGCAGCATTAATATGCTGAGTTATTCAAACCCACTGAGCCTTATGTCTTGTATGAAATGATAACTGAGACGTGTACAAAGACGCTTGCATACAGGGTGGGGATGATTTTTTTTTCTGTTTTTCTGTGAAAGCATCATATGGTGGGGCTGCAAATGTGCTCTGTTGCCAAAGGTGCACACAGGAAAATGTACAAGGGGAAATGAGATCAACCAAAAAAATCTCCCTCAGAGCAGAATAAAATATTCATTAGATTCCTAAAATATGGACATGTGGGCATGGTATAATAAATTCTTTATCTTATCCCTTCATTGAAACACTGAGGGAAGATGTTCAGATCAATAACACTTAACTTTGTCTGGTTTTCTTACACATATACGATACAATATCAATGGAGGAACACACCAATGCTAACACAGCACAGCTGGAATCACGAATACACACACAAACACCGCAAGAACACGTCATTCCCAGCAGACTGTGAACACACACACACACACAGCATCTGCAAAAGGTTTACCCATTTCAACTTTCTCAATAGCAACAAGTTACAGACTGCCCTCTATTGCCTCTACATGGACTCATAGATCATTCAGATATTAGATTCTATTTTTGGCAGCATTGTAGTAGTAGTGCAGGTCTGTGCCAGCTCCACATTATCCACACCCACACCTACAGAGTGTAGCTCTGAATTTAAACCCCTGTAACACTGTCATAAACTTTCACAAAAGCAACTTCAACTATTTTTTTTTGTCCACTAGTGAGGGGAAAAAACTTAATCTACAACAGGTCGTGATGAGAGCAGCACGGTTTAGTGGAAATAAAAAGACACCATGCAGTCAAACTTTAAGGGGCTACATGAGAAGATGAAGTGGCAACTTACCAAATCTCAGGACATGTGGCATCCCATGAGAATATCCCACACATTGTAATAGCAGCAGTAGAAGCCTGACGGTGCACCTGGTTCTCGCGCTAAACATCAGCAAGGAGGCAATCTTCATTGTGCTTGAGTGGTGCACAGGATTCTTTTTTTTCTCTTTTTTTTTTTAAATTCCCTGAATCGGCGTAAATCCCCAGATGTTTGTTCTTTATTTTCTTTCACCCTTTCAACAGTGAACCAGGGCGACTGCAAGATCACGGCATGATCACCACAGGCGGACTGGCCAACGGTTTCCCCACATCCATTTGACCAAAAAGAAAAAAGAAAAAGAAAAAAGGAAAGCACTGCGTGTCCAGCTCACTGCGCCAAGAAGAAATAGCCCTTCGACTCAGCTGAGGAAGATGATGGTGGAGGTGGTGGTGGAGGAGGTGGTGGGGCATCCATGTTAGGCAGGGCAGAGCTTGAAGGAATCCATCTATTGAAAGACACAGGCAGAGATTGGGTGAGAGGGGTGAGGTGGGGAGGGGAGAGCGGAGGTTTGTGGAGATCCAGCGTGAGTGAAGTGAAAGCGGCGGTGTCGGCAGCCTCAGCAGCCCGAGCTCCTCCTGCTGCACTGCCGCACAGCATCTGACGTCGTGCCAACACTAGTAGTAGGAGAGCGCAGGAACTGGATCGAGCGTGACTCTCGGCTACTGCTGACCACACTTCGCCCTTCTGATCTATAGCGCCTGCCTAAACTGCCATGCTTCCCATGTGCCTCCCAATCCCGCTTCCCCGGCCGCCGCACTCTGGTTTCTTTGCCCCCCTTCAGTCCGGTTGCCCTCGGTGGCCGTGTCTGGCAGCGGACCGCCGTCGTGCACAGCCACATACAGTAAAAGCCTCTATTTTTTTGAAGGGATCGCCTGGGTTTGATGGTAGTCACTCAGGCTTGGATTCGCGTGAGGGCTCCGTGAACCAAACCTGTCATTGTGCACTCAGCATGATGAATAGCCTCATGCTCGCTGCTGCTATATTTCAGCACTCGCTGGAATTATTACTTTTTTTCTCTTTTTGTTTTCGACTTTTTCCTAAAAGTGAAACTCTGTTAAATAGGAAATCCCCAACATCAACGCCTTCGTAGCGGTAGATTGTCAGAAGGATGACGAATACATTTTATTTAAAATTACGTCTAAAGGTTGAACAATGTCCTCGAATATGTTATATTTACAAATAAATAAATCCACTACGTTTTCACAGCCACGTGGGTTTTACTCGTCATTTGCATAAGCCAGCGTTGAAGCGTTATTATCCCCATGGCATTTGAAGATTTATAGAGAGTTGTCAGTCAAATTATTAGTTGTTAGACATGCAGGAGGGACGCCAAGATAATTTAGACATGGAACATATTAACAAAAAAAAAATGACATCAAATGTCATCTAACAGGAATGAATATAACTTAAATATATATATATATATATATTATGACCTCTGTGATATCAAACGTCTTCGCGCGGTTTCACATTGTTGGACCGTTAAAAAAGGAGCGTTTTGAGTTTTCAGCACCACGGACAGCGACTACAGGCACACGCCATGAACAGCCGCCGTGCTGTAAACAGGGGAATCACTTGAGTGTGTTTCAGCACCACAGACAGAGCCTCGACAATATAGCCGCTTTTTTGTGTGTTAATAATGTTTCAGCACCACAGACAGCTCCCCCTCCCCCCTGTTGTTTTTTATTTCTGCCATGAAGCTTCATCTGCTCGGTTACTCCTCAAATTCACTGCTAGGCCCCTCTGTTTGGACCAAATCCATATGATGACACAACTTACGCACAAAGGTTAAACATTGTTTCGGTATGCTGCTTTGCTCACATCAACATCCACCTTACCCAGCTTATCTGTCCATCATATTCAGGAAGCTAAAACGACTGTCAATTATGCGAGTTGTATGCACAGGTTAAATGTGTGTTATTATTATTGTTATTATTATTATTATTGTTATTATTAAAGTAATTTTGACATATGTTGTCTACATCTGACATATGCAGTTTACCTTTCTCGCCCCCCCCAGTTTTGTTGTTTTAATTTCACAATATCCACAGATTTCAGAGGTTGACAGCAGTTTCCCTCAACCAATATGGAACTAATGAAAGAAACGGAAAAATGTCACCCTGGATATGCTTCCCTGTGTGCAGTGACAGGCAGTGATTTAATTCACACAGAGGTCAAAAGAAGAAGTAGCAGCCTTTTAACAAATATTACCGACACAAAGCTTCAGTTTGGCCAGAAAGGTAATTGAGGAATCTGCAAGTGTTGCCTGTGAGAAGGAAAAAGAAAACGTACGCACGCAAGTATAATGCATATATAGTCTTTTTTTAGTCTTATTCCCAGCTCTTTTTACAGATAAATCCACAGCTCAGCAAATGCCCCTTTGTGTATTTGAAAGGGGGCTTTTAAACAGACTGAGCCGAGAGTCCCTCCACCGGGCAAAGCTGTGTGATGATAAAGTTGATTTAAAGCCAATGTGCTCGTCAACTCTGGGATTTAAATGCGCGGCTGGTCTCCGCTGGCTCCCATGCATGCAGCCCCGGGAACTAGAGACGTTCTCCCCGGATCATTCATAAAGCGGATCACGAATGGCATTTAACGACCCCCTATAATGTGTTTCAGACCCACAACAGAAAAGGCATCAGCCCGAGGAGGAGGAGGAGAAGGAGGGGAAGGAGGAGGAGGAACCCCAAAAAAAGAAGGTGACAAGCGTCTCCACATAAAGGTCGGGCAAAGACACGGGAGGTCACGTCTCTCCTGCGGGTTGTTTTTTTTTAAAAAAAAAAAAAACACAAGTCAGAGCCGATTTCTAAGACGTTTTTTTTTCATTTCCTTGCGGTCTAAGTGTACATATTGAACGCATCTCTGCGCCTGTGAACTCACGGATAAACTTCAACCTGGCGCGTAACGGTGTTTTCCCTGCGCGTTCTGCCGGTGAGAAACGACAGGAAAAAAGCTCTTCTCTCGCGCCTGTTTCGATGGATCTAATCTGTTCCTAGTAAGACGGAGCTCGACGGGAGAACATGAAACGCGAATGCATGCAAAGTTGGAAAGACTGTGCGTACCTTAGGCAGAGCTGGAGCCGGGAAGAGTCACCAGAGCAGCACAAAGAAGTTGATTTGGCCGTGTCGCTTCCCCTGCACTTGCATCTGGTAGCGCTGCGCTCCGGCCGTAGGGGAGACACGCCTCCTGTCGGACGGCAGGACTCACTGCTTAAAGGAACTGTATGTGGGTGGGTGGGTGGATGAGTGGGGAGAGGAAGGCACACCGGATGAGCTGGGGACTCACCCGTACAGTCGGCTGCTTCCCCGGCGGAGGAGACTGGGTGTCAGCCCGGATAGTTAAAAGCCAGTGCATGTGTGAGCAGATACAGACTGTCACTGTAATGCAGATCATTAAAACGTGACTGATGTTCAAATGAGCAACATTTCCTCCACCACTATACAGTAAGAAAACCTTTATGACACACACACACACACACACACACATTTAGTTATAACCATGCCATTAAAGTAAGCAAGGTGCAGTGAGATTTGCAGTTTTCAACTATATCCTTACAACATACAAAGATAGAGTTAAGAAGTGATTAAAGTAAAGACACAAGTGTTTAGTGGATATCGTTTAATTTGCATTTGCAATCATTTAAGACAAATAAAAAAGACTTTGAAACTCTTTGAAAGTGTGTTTGTTCACCATGTTTTTGGTAAAATAGTGGAAGCAAAGAGGAGATCTGGCTGGATACAAACTGTGCACACTTTGGGTTCACAGCTTCCCACTGCTTTGGGTTTGATGCATCAAACAAAATGTTGTGCGAGTATATGTGCCAAAAATGTGTCGCACTAAATCCACTCAAAAACATTTCCATTAGCATGAGAACATGCTAATGGAAAAAAAATTGTTCTGGATGTAACAATTTTTGTCGGAATAAATTAAAGAAAACGGGGAAACGTCTGCAGTACATGGTGTAAAATGTGTGTCAATTCACAGTTTGGAAGTGAAACAGTTGATGATCATCAAATATCTGTTATCTGTTCACTTCTCTCTCAGGACCACAGTGTGTGGGCAGCAGCTTGTTTTTTTTTTTTTGCAGTTTTTACAAGTTGTCAAGAGTTATAAAGTTAACAGGAGACACTTAGGTTTTTTTTTTTTTTGCTACTTTTAAAAAACATACAGTGGTATGGTATAAGAACATTTACGCTCCCAGTCAGCTCTGAGCATCAGAGGTCAGCTGATAAGTTGCATGAAAGATACAACACTTAATACCACGACAACTAATGTACATTATACTCTATGCCCCGCAGTTATTTCAGTTCAATTTATAAAAACCTTATGTGTCCTCAGCGGGCAGTTTGAAGACAAAGAGTTAAAGGACTTCATGTTATAAATAAGAGTCAAATATTACATAGCATACATACAGGTTTATAGTATCATGTTGATCCATATAAGACCAAATTTCATTCCATCTGTGATCTTCAGTATTTAAAAAAGAAGAAGAAAAACATGTAAGAAATCTCAGAAATGAAGACATTTCAATAACTGTTTCAGTTCATGTGTTCCTAAAGCAAAATTGCTTGTGACATTATTAAAAAAAAAAACATTATGTGGGCTGAGAAACTTTGCTGTATTTATCCACCCCTGACTTTCTGTACTTCTTCATACAGCCTAGTTTTAATGTGGTGTATGACACATTCTCATTTATACAATTTCTTAAAAGCAACTTGAACATTTATTTTGAGTAAGTAAAATACAAACACAGATCATTCCTTATTATTCCTGATTATATTTTATTTAAGTCAGTGAGTTATTGATCACTACAACCTTATAGTTTCACATGCTTAATAGATCCAAGAGTCTGCAGTGAAACATTGAGTGTGTGCAAAATTAAGCACTCTCACTCTTTGGTATTTGAAAGTAAATGCAACTACCTTGTTGTGCGTTTTTGCACCAAGATGATTCACCGAATTAAATTCGGGAGACACCAGGGGTGAGCAGGATGAACCTGTTCTGTTAAAACTAGTGGAACACCCGACTAAGCCTTTATCTTTCAATTTGTTTTGAGAGACGCGCTGATTGACAGTATCTTGACAACAGGTGAGATAATGTCTTTCACTTCTGCAAAATCTCGATAGGTCTTAATCTGAAACAATTGGAATCATCGTCCATGCATGACAACGTCTCCTTTCTTCCGAGTCACACCCCCATATAATTAACTTGCAAAGAGATGCAGCGCTTTTTATTTTGTTACAGTTCACCGTTCCACATGGACGCTGTGTATTCCTCATTTTATTTCAGCATATCAGTCAAAGCAAAAAAGACAGAATCGGAAATAAGAGGAACAAAGTGAGGCCATCAGACAGAAATAGCTGCAACATTATAGAGACTTTAGTGGTGGAGATGCACGTCCTCCCTGCACTGATGGAGGCCTGATCTTAGGACACAGTGTGGAACTGAAATGAAAGGGAGCTTTGATCACCTCCTCTTCCCCTCTCTCTTTCTCTCTCTCTCTCTCTCTGTGTGTGTGTGTGCATGTGTGTACTTGTATTCTTTCCCTCTTTAGGACCTTTTCTGGCATAAAAACAAACCCAGTCAAGGCCAGTAATCTTCAATGAAGCAGAACCTCATGTAAGACAAAACTGGTAAAAATGAGGGTTTGGCATTAACTTGTTATAGTTAAGGATATAAGGATAGAGCTTTGGTTAGGCTGTCCAAATGAACGAACGTCAGTGCAGAGTCCTTAGAAGAAAGGCTGCATGATCCTGTGGGTGTCAGTGTATGTGTGTGTGTGTGGCACAATCCAACAACCTCCACTTTACTCACCCAATCAGCTACAAGGTGGAGTAAGGTAAGTTTCAATTAAATTCATTGTGTAGAACAATGAAATTGCTTTTGTGACAACCCCAGAGGGGCACTTCAAATCTCAAGGCAAACCTTGATAATAATTTAAAAGCAAAGATCAAATAACTACTCATAGGTACTCATAAGCCAAATGAATAAATACAAAACTGAGAACTAAAGCCAAGTAGTAGGTGATACTGTTTGTGGAAACATATTGGCAAGTGGAGTGTAACTAACACAGTATATGACTGCACATTGTTCAGCGGCATAAAATATTGCACACATTAACAGTTAATTGCACATCACTGACGTGAGGTCATTTCAGACTGAGAGTTCTGCAGGTTTATGTCAGCTGTTTTTTTTTTAAGTCTACCTCTGTTTATTCAGATAAGATCAGAGCTGGTATCACGTCATAATAAGCAACCGTGCTTGACAAACGTGATATACACTGGGTGAATGTTATTCACACTGTTCCTTTCTTCTGTGTCACTGCGGCAAAACATGGGTGCAGTTTATTTTTTGCACATACTGTACTAATCAGTTTTGCCCCGTAGTGACATCTGTAATCATTGTATTATCTGCTCAAACAAGTTAAGTTTCTTTTGCGCTTAAGGATAAAAGTGAGCCACTGTCTGCTGCTAAAATCATGTTTGACATAAAGGTATAATCAAATACAGATTCATACAAATCTTCTGTCTCCATCTTGCCCTATTCCTGTCTCCTCTTGTGCTACGCCAACTGTCCTCATTTACAAAAATAAATAGGATTTCTCTGTGGTGTTTTTTTTTTCTTTCTTTTTTTAACTGATGCACCAATTAGCAACATCATTAAAACAGAAGACTGTTTTTAATGTCATGGCTGATCACACAGTCAGATGGTTACATTTTCTTTTTGCAGGGTCACTGAAGCCATCGGCTTATCAGTTGCACAAATTGGACAGGTCTGTCTCACATGCAGGAGCTGACGCACACAGACAGACAACCACAATCACAGCCGTACAGGCAATTTAGAGCCACCGGTTAACTTCTGCTGCATGTTGCTGGACTGTGACAGAACACGAGAGCAGCCAGAGAATCCCACACAGGCACAAGGAGAGGTCAGATGGCATGAGGCGACATGTCTCGGCATGCTGGAGTGTTAAGATTGTCCTTCATTGGAGATAAGGTGCCTAGGCAAGTCCCAAAGCCTGACTGAAACACCTGAATTCAATAATTAACAGGTGTGGCCAAATACTAATGTGTGCGTAATCGATAGGCAAGCAGATTCCAAGCAACTGAGCAACTGGGAGTTGTTTTTTCCTCCTTTTTAGATTCCCATCCCTATTCCGAAGTAAATTTAAAATAAGTTAAGCAGAAATACTAGAAACTGCATTCAACCAGGACTGAAAAACACCAAGAAGAGATTCACTAATTGTTTAAAAAAGTGTTCTACGGTCTAGGGAGTTCTCACATACTGGAAAGGAAGGCTGTTTCATAGGCATTTCTTAAAGGGGGGTGACCACCAAAAAGGGCCCTGATCTAGGCATTTGCAAGAGTAATTGGTCAGAGGCAAACAAGATGATGCCATACCATTAAGACTTTTAAACTCAAACAACAGGAAGTCCAATAAAGGAGTAATGTAACATTTTATCCATGTGTTGGGCAGGTTAACCCTTTCACACCGAGCGTATACAACATGTTTGCATTAGCGTTGCATTACCAACAGTTTTTGAAAAGCTGAGAAGTTGCACGTCAAAGCCAATGTGTGTGGTTATTACTGTAATTTCCAGAGAGAGGAGAGTTGGAACAACACCTGTAAATAGTTACAATTTCTTTGGCCTGTTTTTGGACATAAGAACTCACACAAATGTTATTTTAAATATGTTTTATAATGTTCAAATTTTTGTACAACTACAGTGTTTTCCTTAGATAAAACTTAGTTTTTCTTCATTTCAAATTGTTAATTCACTATTTTAACATGCAGTAAATTGTAAATAACTGCCAGATACTGAAAATTATTCTGGAAAAGTGGACAAAAGCACTTAGTTACAGGACTTGTTCTGGCCCTTTTATGGTTAAAAAAAAAGTCCAGACTGACATTTTGAGGCTTAGGTGTTTAAGGGTTAATAAACAAATATTTAATTATTATCTATTATTATATGTGAGGTGTGGCTGTGTACAATGCTCACACATGGACAAAATGCAAACCGGACACAAAGACCTCTGAAAATACACTGAAAACTGCTTAAAGAATATATTTAGTTATAATCTGTGTTACTATGATGTATTTTCTGTCAGATCCAATGACTGTTTGCTCTGTGACATCATCTCACAGTCTCACAGGATTTAACAAAAAAAGAAGATGAGAGAAACATTTCCAGTATCCCACAACACTTTATCCAATCAGGAGCCGGAACACTGGGGCCTCTCTTCTCGTGAGGTTTGTCAGTGAATTAATGGCCCCCATTCACATTCATGAGCTGATGTAGGGAGGACTGATGAGAATTGCGAACAGCAGCAATCGACAGGATGTGCCAAAAATGACATTACTGACCAAAGCTTCAAACACTGTGGTAGAAAGGATCGCTCGCACGTTGGCTTACATTGATTGTTAAATACTCTGCGCTGAGCCTGGAACACCAGCTCACACTCAATCTTTGAAATGCTCTGCCCATGTTAACACCGTTACATCTCGGGTCCATCTCGCCTTTCTTTCCGCGCTTGCTTTGCAATGAAGGCAGTTGTTGCCAATGTTGGAGCGGTGACCTTTCAACTGAAGGTCATGTTTACAAAGCTTTTTTAGAAGAACAGCCTCCTGTCATGGGCCACATTTCACATGAGTGAGAGTGTAGAGGAGGTGCACGGTTGTAGTTCTCTTTTAGGTCACTCGATTTACATTAGTTGAGGGATTATTATGGGATACTGCCAAGACTTTTCGTCCTACTCCAGCTCTAACCAGCATCACGCCATAGATGCCTGGCACACCAAAGGGCGACATACGATTGTGACTCGTTTATTATGTTTTTGAGCACTTTCTATCATTTCAGTTTAGCTCGGCATGCTGGAGGCCTGCTGTAGACGGAGTGAAATGCCGCCAGTCCATGTTGTATTTACAGAGCGGAGTCAGCCAGTCAAGTGCTCTCACCGCCTGCATATTCAGCTCATCTCTGATTCAGCCGTGTCACTGCCGCAGTCACCAGTGCAGTTCTCTCCAGCTGACACACTGACATGTAAAAGCTATCAAGTGTCAAACTTAAAAGGGGTCAGTTTTTAATATATTCTGCTGCCCACAGAATTGCTCCATAGCTGTCAAAGTGCTCTTATAATTGCTTCAAAAAAAAAAAAAAAACTCTCACAGCTGTGAGGTCTTTAGAAACAGAACCATTTCTGTTTCTGTTTCAAGCCTGTGCAGTTTGGAGCGATTTGCTGTTTCCAAAAACAAATCGGGAAGCTAATGATGTGAGCATAACACTAAATGGAGCAAAGATCTTCATGCTTCTTTATGCACTGAACTGAGCATCGTGGAGCAAGTTTGAAATTCAAAGATTTGAGCAGCTACAGGTTAAATGGGGAGTTTCCAAAGGCTTATCTCTACAAGCAGATTGTGCATGTGAATATGAAGAATCTGTAGGTGAGCGGGCTTTGGTTGCCTGCAGATAAATGATACATGTGAAGAGCAAACCACGTGGAACACATTAACCAAAATGCATCATGTTTTTTTTAAATCTCCATTCTAGGACTGCAACAACTACTCGATTTATCGACTATTAATCGATTACTAAATGAATCGTCAACTATTTTGATAATCAAATGAAAAGCAAAGTCTTACAATTAAAAGCTTTGTAAATGTGAATATATTCTGGTTTCATTGCTCCATTTGACAAAGAAATTATTAAAACTGAGAAGGTTTGGTTTGTGTAAAAAATAAAACATCTGAGGAGATCATCGTTTTGAGGTTGGGGAAACAACAATCAATAATCAATAGTTGTCTCCATTCCTGCTGGTCAGGAATGGAACTGGTCAGACAGAATCTTGCCCTGAATAAAGTAACTGTATTTGCAACATGATGCTGTAAAGGCCCCCATAACAGTTGCTGAATAACACGTGAGCCATAAAACATTGTCGTGGATGCAGATAAGGAGGTGCATCCAGGGCGTTATCTCTTAGTTTCTCATAATTTCTTTACATAAATTTAGATTTTTCTAAAGAGATGCAATTTCCAATGAGGTAAAGTACAATATTTGAGAAAGAAAATACTTCAATAGCAACAAAATGTTTTAAAAAGTGCACAAACAATCCCCAGTAATGTCTAATTAGCAGTGTCCCACTCTCACTTGACTCAGTAAAGGTTATGCAGGTTATAAGGATTGTAGAAATGTTTTCACATGAGGCTCTTTGGTTTCATAGAACAAATACTGAGTGGGTGGCTGTTCTGCAGGTGAGCTGAACTGCACTGTAGAGGTTATAGAGTGATACGTCTCATATCATGAGGCTGGAGAAATATTAGATCATGTTGAAAAATAATCGACTTTATCAAATAAAAATAACCAGTCACTAGTTTGTTTGATCTCGTTTGAGGTTGGAGTCGGCGCACATTCAATTTGTCGCAGTCATGAAGCAGCTGTCCTTTCAGAAGCTAACCACAAGCTGCAGAGCGTCACAGCCAGCTGTCTTCACCTGCACACTCACATCAGAAATGTACTGGACCTCAAGAGATATCCGAAGACTTTCATGAGGAGAGAACAGAGGAAAAAGCAGCACAATGTTTGTATTTTGGCTCCAGGATTTTTTATTTCCCCCCCACACAAGCTCATCATAAACATATCAAGCACAAGCATACAGTATAAACCATGTGACATTTGGAGATTATATGCTTTGCTGATGAGAATAATATAGCATCGAAATAATGTGGCATGTTAATGTGCGTATAGGCACAAGATAAAAAAAAGTGATGCGTGTGTTTTCATTGCATCTGTTTAGTTAGATGATTCTATACAGTGCTCACTACAAATAACGTTGGCGTTGCTTCCAAAACAGTACGACTTGCACAGCTGGAATCACTTTATGGGAAAACACACTGCAAATGGTGTAAGGATATCAAGTGTATTCATAAAAGAGGCACATGTGTGAAATGGAGAATATGACCTCATGGCTCAGTTTCTGTCTGTAAATACAGTTTGGATTTTGTAAACAGATGCGTAAACTCTGTCCAAACTTCACATCAGCACCACATCAATAAAATACATTTCAGTTTTTGGTTATCAATGCACTTTTCAGTAGTGGATTATTGAATGCGGACTAATAGACAAACATGGCATTTTTCCCCCTCAGGCTTTATTGACAAAAAATATTTTATAAATGGAAATTATATCTAGTGCAGACATGTTGCAGGTTGTTAGGGGATACCTTGACCTTCATCTCGCACCAGCGGCAAGTCAAAGTCTTCAATTAGCCCGTGACATGCCACAAACGTAAACTAATGACACCCTTATCGTCACCGGCTGTAGTTTTTAATTTGATAAATGTGGTGCTACAGTTATGCCTCGCAGAACCACCAGGGTGGCTTTGAGATTCTCTGTGTTGCAGACGCAGAAGCAGTTTCCTGCTACGTTCAGTAGGCAAGTGGTATTGTATTCATGTGCATGTGTACGTGTGGCACCAGAGGTGGGAACACCAGGTGTATTGTGTATTCTGAATATAGGCAGTATAGTGTCATTTGGCTGCTCATTTCGGCATGAAGGGTTTTGCCTTAAAACCTGCTCAGCTGCTTTAACATGAATTTAATTAATGCATGCATCATAATACCCATGTATGATTGATCGAGGATGAGTCTTACTTATAAAAAGAAACATTAGTAGGCCTACCTGCAGATGTCGGAGCTTGATTAAATCAAATATGTCGATAAGATCAGTCAGATGGTAATTAGGCAAGTAAATAATGAATCTTTGTGACTGACTGGAGTAATGAGAGGCTCCCTGGTGACTCAGTAGTACATATTAAGATGTAGTTTTGCATGCACAAACAATGATGCTCACTAATGAGTAGAGGCCCCACTCAACAACTGTGGCCAAAGTTATAAATAAGGAACGACTAATGAATCAAGCGGTCATATCACTTATCATGTGTCCTCCAGTAAATACATCATTATCTTCATTGGCCCGGAGTCACTGGTAATATTAATGACTACTTACAGGGACAGCTTTCACACACTTTGACAGACCTTTGTCTCAGGAGTCTGGCATTTTGGCAGACAGCGCTATAATTAAACGAGTAGGTTCGCCTGAAATAAAAGACAGTTGGAAAAGCCTGTGACTAGAAAAGACAACAGGGAAAAAACATGGACGGAAATTTGCCTCAATTACATGTCATGACCGAACTAACTGAAGAGAGTGTGTTGAGATGAGCTTATTTATTGTGTTCCAAAGAAAACTGTGTTCACACAATTACACCACACAACCAGAGAAAGCACCCCGTGAACACAAACCTCCGCCAATGTCACAAGTTCGACTCCACCCCTGGCTGATTTACTATTCCATTGTAAGTCGCTTTGGATAAAAGCACCTGCTCAATGACATGTAATGTTTCCCAGTGTCAATATGGATTAAGACCTGGGTTTCATTTTCTCCTTGGGCCATAACCTGCATCCCTACAAACCGTACCTTAAACCTGAAAACAAAACTTCCTGTGGGAAAAAGTATAAACACCTTGGTGGAGGTAATTATAAGGGGTAAGAAATATCCCATAAGTTTATCTTTTAAGGTATGCTCACATCAAACACAAAGCAAATGTATGTAAATCTATTACTCGTGCCAGTATTGCTGCAGAATCGTTTGTCTTTACTTACATTATTTGAACTAATAATGTACAAAGGCGCAACGTGTGAATGTTTACTTCGAGATTATTTTTTGAATGAAATTCACGCAATTGTGAGAAAATTGCCCTCTCTCCTGTCAATCTAGTGCAGTCTCTCATCCCTTACTGAAGCTGGTAATGAGGCCTGGACCACAGAGATGCTCATTACACAAAGACCTGCATGGCCAGAGCCAGAGAGGTAAAAAAAAAGAATTGCTAGAGAGAAAATCTGTTCAAAACACTTGCTCTGCCCTTGATCCCTTTCACAATACACAGCAACAACAACACCGCAGACCCTTTAGCCACAATCATTGTGTGAAATTGCAGCTCTTTGAAATACACGTTTTTTGTCACCGATTTCAGGCAACACATGTCTTCAGAGTGGTTGCTTCATATCATTGAGGCACACAACACTCTCATTAAAAAGAAAATCAGCAGGGTAGCAGACAAATGGATGGTGCTTTGGAAGCTGATTTCCACCTGATGAGTCACTGCCGCAGAGCAAAACAACAATCTATTGCTGGGTGTCAAACCTTTAGTGGTCTTTCAAATCAAACACAGACCCACACTTAACCGCTGCGTGCCTGGCTGATTACATAGCTTGGGTCGTCTCTGAAAATATTAAAGGGATACTTTGGTTTAATAGTTGCTATGGAGCACGACAGTCAAACCGATATATCATTTCACAGATACAGTAGCTCAATGATGGTATTTTTCTCGATAATCATATATGTATACTACATAGATTATCACAATGGATGAATCAGAGAGCAGCAAGTTGTTATACAATATATTATGCATGTACTTTATGTGACCACAAAGAAAATTTTTCAATTTTACATCATGGCACTCAGAGGTTGTACATCCACTTCTGACTGCATCAGTGAGTTCAGATCATTTATTTTTACAATACATGATACATGGTCCACGATGCCAATAATATCACGGTACAGCGATGCTGTGAAAATCAATATATTGCAAGACAATCATATAGCGATACATCGCAATATCTGTCTAACTGAAGAAAACAAAATGAAAATTATAAAATGCAGGATTTCTCTATTTATTCACAACATAGAGCATAAAGTATATGTACTGAATGTGGATGGGGCATCTCTTAACGTAGCGTTCAACACCTTCTTCTTCACCCGGGTAACTTCCACCCAAGTTTCCCCTCATTCATTTGAGCAGAGCCACCACGAGGAGACATCGAGTAGCGACGCCCAGTGAGTGAAACTGGCACGGACCGTTTACTTTAGAGCACCTTCATTTGTTAATTCAAATATTGCACGAGGAAGGACGACGATATAAGACCAAATCATTATTTCGACTTTTCTCTATGGACTTTGGTGTGAAAAAATGGATTTCAGACAGAAGTTTATAACTGGAAAATGCAGTCTTATCAGTGAGAGCATGTTTCCAGCTCCTATAAGTGTGTCCATGGAAACAGCAACAGAAGCCAATGTTGATATTGAGTTAGTACCTCACATAACCACACTTCAAAACACCGGAACTATCCCTTTAAGTTGGAAAAACTAGTTGGGTTTTTTTCTGATGTCCTCAATCACTGCCATGGTCTGTTAAATTTGGACAAGCACACAGTAGAAGTATCTCATACAACCCCACTTAAAAAAAAACAAAAACAGTGAAATGTCACTTTATTGTGCAGTAATAAGTCTAACATGAGAACAAACCAAAAGCCAGCGCTGACAGTGACATCTGCAATTGAGGTAAAATCATAACTAATGGTCATCAAAATGGTCACAAGCAAAGGACATGGTGGTCTCCAAAATATGCCACCAGACGCCGCACCCTCAGAACATCATCATCATCATCATCATCATCCCAGTGTCAAAATCAAACTGAGCTGATGGTTTAAAATGAATTAATGGCACTGGCACTTAATCATGCTACGGAGGAGCGCGAGAGATATGTTGCGAACATCATCACGATGATCAACAGGAGTCCAATCAGTGCTCTGCAGCTTTGATTATGGATGTGCAGCTGACGAACACTTGAAACTGTGTAAGATGCTTGTCCATTTTTAACTTTTCTGAATGTTTTTTGATTGTATAACCGCTCTGTTGTGTACGTGAGGAGAGTGGCCCAGTCCGACGTTAGATTCCTGAGTCCATCTCTGGCTTCTCCTGCGTGTAGTTTGTTTCCCTGTTGTCCCTTTTTGTGGGTGCCCTTATCTATAAGGGTGTGTCTACTGGTACACCGGGGTTGAGGTACGTGACTCATGGTGCAGTAGCTCTTTTATTTATAAGCTAGAGAGAGCAAGTCGTTTTTCAACTGGAAGGTTGTGGGTTCAATCTCCGGCTCTGATAGTCCAGATGCTGATGTGTCCTTGAGCAAGACACTCGACTCCACGTTGCTCCTGACAGCTGTGCGGGCAGCGTGTGAATGGGCATGAAAGATGTGTTAGAAACTGTGCTGCACATGGTTGTGCTGTATGAATGTGTGAGTGAATGGCAACGCTGTAGTGTAAAGCAGCTTTGGATGGTCATCAAGACTAGAAAAGCACTTTAATAAAAACAGACCATTTACCATTATCTTGTCATATACAAACATATTATCTCTTTTGTTTAGACATGTGTCTGATGTGTGGTTTCTTTTATGCACCTTTTGTCAGATATTAAATGGAGGCTGCCTCCAAAAGAGCTTTAGTCCAACCCTGGCTTCTTTTACACAACACAGAATGTGTGATCCCACCAGTTACATAGGAAAGAAACACGTTTTTCAGTTCATTGCATTGAAAGAAAGACACCAATCAAACAATGTTTGCAACAATTTCCATCATATTCACCTTATCCAACTTCCAAAATATGGCACCCAGTCTGTGGCAACCACTTAGATAGCACACATCTCACATCAAGCCTCTATTCACTGGCTTCCAGTTAGTTTAAGAATTGATTTTAAGATTTTATTGCTGACTTTTAAGGTCTGTCCTGCACTCACACTCACCATTCCATGATCTCAGCTGAGGTCCAAGGGTGGAGTGTGCTTTTTTTTAAGACATGGTGTCAACTTTGATCTGACACATTCTAATTTCAATGATTTTCTAATGTATACTTGTGTGATTTCATTCCCACATTGCTGTTAATGGCTTCCCTGTGTTAGCATTAACAAAAGCAAGGAATGCTTTTTGTCAAAGGAAAAATGAAAAAATACAAAAAAAATGTATATCATAAAGTGGGTTGTGAATAAAGGGTAGCAAATTAAGCCCTCAAACCCCATTTCAGAATATACATTTAGAAAAAAAAAAAAGAGAGACTTTCTACTCATTTAAGTCAGTTGTATTGACCAGCCAAAGCACATAATGTTACAGCTTCTACAGGCTGCAGAGACTTTAGTTGCACGGCCAGACTCCGCACGAGAACAATGTTCATTCATGTTTCATAGCGAAGCGTAGCAGGCTACACACACATAGGTATCAAGGAGGCAGGAGAGGTCATGAAGCCAGCAAGGGATGCCATGTCCCCGTCGCTCACTGATTACCAATTACTGCTTTGCTCTCCAGTGGAGGTTCAAGCCGAGCAGCCGGCTCAATCTTAATGGGCCACAGCTATGCATTTGACGTCAGCTCTCTAAATACCAGAGTAGATCAACCAAACAGCTGCAGCTTTGTCCCCAGCTCACATTACCAAGCAGCCATAGGATGATTCAGAGAGAGATAGAAAGTGAGGGTGGAATATCAGTGGACAGGCAGGAAAAGGTTGAATGGAAGGAAAAATAAGGAATAAAAAAGACCAACGCTATTACCAGCGTCACCCGTCTTCATTTGGCCTCTGCTCTTCCCTCTCATTTGTGTGGAATCAAAGGTTTTTGCTGATTTATAATCAGCCGACCCCGACTCTAATTAGAAATGTTTTGTGTGTCATATTAGAGTGAGGTGAATGTTTCTCTTAATGCGGTCGCCATGCCAATAAGTGGCACATGACTTTGTTAAAGAGCAGCACTGCAAGCTCATCAAAATGCCATCGAGTAAAGTCACGTGCAGAGGGGGGCTGGTAATCTGCGCAGTGGCGGGGAATAAAAATATGTCACCAAATAGCTGTGAATATTCTGGCCTGTGTATGTCTGTTCATGATTATTTAATTATTTATTTGGATAATTAGGACTACAAAAAGCATCACGTGCAGGTTTGACAGTTTGGTTACTTTGTAAACTTGATCTCAAAGTTAAAAAAAAAACAAAAAAAGGATATACTCATTACAGATATAACCACCTATTACACAAATACACACTCGAATTCAAAAATGTTTGAAATGTTAAATCTGACGCTCAAAAAAAGCCAGTGGATACACACAAATGCACCCTCAGGCGGGTCTGATAGTATTGCTTGACTGAGCCTATTTGCAGATGAAGGATCCAGCAATGAAAAAAAATGTTACATTATTTTTGTTCACCAAAACTAAAGAGAAGCAGAGTAATAATGTTAAAAGAAAAAAAGAAGAAAAAAGTTTACGAATCCAGTCAGTGGGGGCACCAGTGTACTGTGAGCCAGATCAAATATGTGGACCACAGGAGACCAAAAATGACACACTGCAGCTTTAATGTAAAATTTGCTTTACTTAATGTTTCCGTTCACTATTAATTTATTCTTTTAGCACTGGACTTATAAAATATGTATCTTTAGCTGGGGGATTCTGCACAATGTGAACACGTTTACATTCATGCATCACGCACAACACACACGGGTAATGCACATGGCCCTAGGGCCAGATCTGAACCCTGGACCAGCTTTATCTGGCCCTGCAACATCTTCAGAGAAAAAAACAAAACTGCCTCCATATTAATAAAGGCAGCATTATAAATGAATCTCAAAACCAAAGACAGTGAGTCTTGTTGTTATTTGCTGCTGGCAAGAGTCGAGTAAAGGTCATGCAGTAATGACCTTATGTTTTATATGTGGCAGATTTTGCAATATCTTATTGTGATGGAACTGTTGATTAACAGTCTTTATGTTCTTTCAAAAGAACATAAAACAATTAATCAATACATAATAAAAAATACATGACAATATAATCGTATGTATACTGTGCTTTGTGGCTTGTTGACTGATTACAAATCCAAGCTGCATGCACATTATAACATTTATCCAAGTGTGAAAAAGCACCTTCAGCTGGTGTCATTTGATAAAAAGGTTGACAGAAACCTTTTTTATTGCCCTACATGGTCAGAGAGAGGTTCTTAGCCTCATTGGAAATGCACAGCATCTACTTTAACCATTTCCCAACATATACCAGGGAAATGATTTTTATTTATTCTAACTTTGATATACAAAGAAATGCCAGAGGGTATTTGGCTAGCTGAAGCAGTGAGAAGTGAGGTAGCTCGTCGAGAGGCTGCGGTTGCAGCTGCACATGAATAAACACAGGGTTAGGGAGGCAGGCAGACTGCATGTCAGGAGCAAGCACACGAACACCACATCTCAGTTTGCAGTGTTCTTTTAACTATGGGCTGGTTGGCACTCACTCAACACAGACACATTACAGAATAGCAGCCACAACAGAGTCGCTGCCTCAGGAGAACAGGTCGACACCCAGCAATGGCAGAGCTCCTCTCTGGGCAGAGGACAGGAAAGAATGGGACAAAGAGAGTTTCTGTGGCCAAATCAGCTGAAAGCGCAGAGAAGACTCTGAGATGAGCGCTACAGTTTATTTAGCTGGGAAAGTAAAACTGCAGTGCAGGGATGAGAGGGGGAGCAGGAAAGGGATTAAAAGTTTATCGAACCGTCTGTGCAATCGGCTCTCGCATTATATGAATGCCATGTTTAATTCTAGCAGAGATGAGATTCAGCCAGAGGGGATGAGAATGAAGAGGAGAAGGAGAAAGGCCAAAATAAGAGGATCATCCTGGTTAATCAGGTTGGTGATCTGGTGCTTCTTGGGCTCACGCCATAATAATATAGCGTGACCATATTTAAAAACCCCAAACTTACTAAAAACAGACACCAGGGTCATGGTTAGTAACTCTAACGCAGAAAACTTTGGTCGTGGCCTGGTCTCAAACTGTGGTCTGGTGAATATAGCTTAAGAATAGTATTTGTTTGAACACATTTGCCACAACTAAACATTCAATCACTTTTCTGAACGTAATTTATAGAAACGTACAATTTGGGGTTGAAGTGAGTCTTTGTCTGGACCCGTCAGGGATCAAGTCAGAGACCTTTCTTGAAGTCACTCGGACATTGCCTTGTGTGTTTGTCTGGGATCATTGTTGTGCTAAAACAGTCTTGCACTGTGAGGTCATCATTCTTCAAGTTTTTCTCTGAATTCTTCTTTCTCATTCTTCTCTTAATTCAAAGCAGTACACCTCTTGCTCTGACACAGAGTGGCAGCAAAAGGCATGGAGCTCTCACCACCATGCATTACTTTATAGAGTATTGTTCGTGTACAGCGACTGACACAGTGCCACAGACACAGTGTTTGGAGTTCAACTCAAACTGCTTTATTTCTGTCACATTCAACAAAAGAATCTTTCCTCATGCTTTCAAAGTCCTTTGACAAATACCAAGCTCACTTCTAATCTGTACTGTATCAACATATCAATGTAGATGTATCTGCCCTCAGGCTTGTTATCCCTAAAGTGCTGGTCCTCAACCCCAGTGAAAATCCTGATGTCAGAGCAAAAACATTTTTCTGATATGTTGAATGATTGCGCAGTCCACCGCCAATTAGTCCGACATTTGCCTCAAGCATTGATTTGCCTTCAGGCTCAGAAACACTCGCACCTCAGTGGCAGCACACAGTATAACGGACTGCAATGATGCAAAATCTCTGTGGCGGGCAAGATCACGACAATATTCAACAGAATTCCAAGTATATGTGGCGTACTCCCATCAGTGGAGCAGGATCAAACTTGGTAGGTTTGGAGGAGTACGTAATTAAGTAAGCATGACTCATCACAAAATGGAAAGGCAAACTTTTGTGCATGTTTTCAGAATGAATCAAATTTGCACATGTATACATGGCTACTAATTGGTAATTCATTATAACTGTAGGCGTTCCTCTCACCCAGGAAGCACACAAAGTAAAAGCAGAGACGTGCGCGTGCTTCTGGAGTAGTGATTCCTACTTTCTTAAAGCTTAAGTAGTGACAATCATGTGCATGTACACACTGTGCTGTGCACCACTGATTGTATTGATGATGAGAAAGGAGCATGCTAAATGTCTATTCCTCTGGAGTTGAAAAAATTAAGAGCGAGAAAGCAGAGGGTGACAAAAGAAAGCAAGAGAACGGTATTTTTTGAATCACAGAATTCCCCCCCAGGATCATCTGGGTTATTATTGGTGTTGAAAAAGCAGCAAAATCAAAAATTGGTTCAGGCCCCATGGGGGCCGGCCTTGCTAAAAGCAGTAAAAACACATACAGCATACATCAAAAAAAAAAAAGAAACCATGAAAACACAATATCACCTTCGATATTTTCAAACCCTGAATGGTCAAAAATTAAAAACAAAAGTCAGGTGTCCACAGAATAATAAAAGCTAATACCGGGGTCATGAAAATAATACTGGCAAGTGATTAGAAATAAATAAAATAAAGTAAAATACCACATAAAACAATTTAAATCAAACAGAATTAAAACAAGATCAAACAAATCAACAGTATCAAGCGTCCAGTGTGTGTGATAATTTTGTCTGATGCTCGGGTTTTTTAGAAAATGAAAAGGTAACTTGGCTGGGGTTGGCTTATAAGGCGGGACTATTTCACCTGCGCGCATCCACACACGCCAAACGCACGCAGACCAGAGCAGCAAGGTGTAGGAGCGACACAGCGCTATGAGCAGACGGTCTAGTACATGTATTAACAGGAATATTTACATATTACTGAGATAGTGAGACACGATAACAATAAACCTTGTGTCAAACAAATCCGCGCGCGCGCGCGCCACATACGCACCTCAAACAATCGTGAAGGCGCACCAGCAGGAGCACCTGTTGCGGCATCAGAGCACCACCATGCCGACCAGAGCGGAAAAGGGAAAAGAGGTAAATATCCGCGCGAAGCTACATTTCCGGGGGGAAAAAACTGTAATGCACGTGACTGAGGTGACTTCACCTGCCAGTTTCAAAATCATTTTTCTCCTTGGAGCTGCTGTTGGGTCGTCATCCTGCGCGTAAAATACTACAGATGCAAGAGGAACACAACTCTCCTCATTGTTTTTGAAAAATGAGTTCCTTTAAATTGGGAAAAGGAAATGGTGTCATCACTTTTCCATGAATCAAGTGGCTGGTTCCCAAATTAAATGAAATGTTTTATTGGATTATCAGAACTCAGTATCACCTTTAGTCCAGTCCACCTTTAGATATCTGAAGGTATTTGTTACCAACACCTCTGTGACCTCTGAACTTCTGTGACGATTACTATTCTGTGACTATTACTGTGTAATGTTCCTGTTGTCGGCATCTGTACAACAGAATGTGATGTCTGAGGAAGCACAGAACAGTTTTTATCCACACACACTGTGACAATAAGAACAAAAACCTACAACTGCCGTTTAGTGTTGCACATAAACGTTTGTAATTATTCATGTTATTCTTTTGTTGTGTGTGCATGGACAGAGGTTCAGGTTGGGGGGCCTGGTTTTGCACAAGCAAGTGGGGCTTTAAGGAAAAAAAGTTTGAGAACCACTGACCGAGAGGAGAACGGAGTGAAAACGAGACTGTAGGAAAACAATTTAAATACATTATTCTGTGCAATCAGTTTTAACATCATGAGGACAAAGCCACATGAGAAGAATGTGAAGTAGGAACGTTACAGAGACGACATTTCTCCAAGAGTAATGGACTTGTTGCAACATCTGGGTTACCGATTTCACCTAGAAAATATAGTTTAGTATATCTGCCGTGTCTGTTGTAATAAATTTCAGGGTGTACATACAGATTTAAAGTGTTTCATTAATGGTATCAGGTTCTCTCTTAACTCAAAATAGCAGCGTAATCTCCAGAGTATCCAGGTAAAGGATGGTGCCTGGGTCGCACATGCCGGAGGTAGAAAACTTGCCCATTCATTCAGTTTATTCAAAGCTTTCCCTGCTGTGTTCTCACCTGAGCTCTCTCTCTCTCTCTCTGAGATGATGTGGAGATTTGATTTAAGAGCTGGAGAAAGTCTAGATAAGTCTGAGAGCAGCTTTAGTTAAGGGTTTTATATACAGTTGAGAGCATTTTAGTTTGCATACTTATCCAAATATTACTCAGTGGCTATGTTCTTCTGTTTTGCAAGTGGTCCAGTTCTAAACCTGAAGTTTTTATTTTTATTTGATCATGTAAATTACCCAACAACCTTTTTTGCTTATAGCAAAGCAAATTAGTATATCTTTGTTGACAGGATACTCAATCCAGGACTGCTGCACATGCCAGCTCTACATAAAGCCCCTTTGCTGCACAGGGAATTCTTGCTTGGCTAACATCATTAACAGCGCTGCCAGGAGTTAGAAGCAACATAGGAGCTTGTGTAGCATGTCACAGGTGGTCTCTCCTCATTGCTCGCTCATGTCTACCATTTTCATGGTAAGTTGTGTCAGGGAATCTATACATCGATACATTAAAGTGAATCCATGTTACAAATATGACTTTGCTCAGGTGAGCTTAGTAGAGCGAAGGTTGCTATGGCCATTGGAGGCCCTCCTGCAAAATGGAAGAACAGAGCAATAAACATAGAGGATGTCAACATAAGGTAAATTCTTGAAGGGGCTATTGTCATTTCAATGGGGCTGTAATAGCCCCATGGCCGCTGTAGCCCACCGCCGCCTGTGCATGCAGTATTACTAGGCAAGTTTCAGACAAGGATATCAGCTTTCAATGGCCCATAGCATTTTAAGTTTAATGATTACATTTCAATGGACGTAGGCAGCATTTTTCAACCCTCAGACATTGCAAGGATTTTATAGACTCGGTGTGACCCCAATACGCTATACAACCTTTACTCTCTGTATCAGTTTACGTCACTTAAAATTCCAATCGCATTTATTTTCTCTCTGCCACCTTGGCCAATCTCCTGCCCACACATATAATCATTGCATGGGCAACAGAACTGTAAATTGCTTCATTTTCCACTCCTTTAAGCATTTATGACGCTGGAATTGGTCGTTGGGTGAACAATATTGTTTTGAGTGAGTAACACTTGCAGCAGGCAAAACCTAAAAGCCCTACGGCTGTGCATTAACATGTTTTACCACTAAAAGCGAGGGAAGTCTTTTACTACATCTTGAGAGGCAGTGTCACGAGTGAAACCTATGGATGATTGTAAAAAATATGTCTATAATATATAAAATATGGGGAGGGGGAGGTAAACACTTTACAAATTAAATTGTGTTGTGGTTAGGTCTAGGATAAGATAAGATCGATGATAAGAAAACATTTTTCATGTCGAGAAAATACGAAAATACTTCCTGTGCTTGGAAGGAGAGTGGCTTCACAGTGATAGCTGCAGGGACAAATGCCAGTTGTCTATCTAATTGGCAGAAGTATTTTGTTTATGCAGATGGAGACTCACTGTGACAACTGATGCGTGACAGTTGCCACATGAAACATTATTAATCTATGATAAATTTATTCTTCTGTTCAGTCACTAATTTCCACAAATTTGTTACAGGGGAATTGAACATACTGTCGCTGATTATCAAATCAATTGTTTAGCGTGACATATTGGTTTGACATTGAATTGAAAACTATTCCCGTACCATATGTTGTTCTTGTACATCTTTGCAAATCAAGGGTTGAGGTTAGGTTTCTGAACCAAAGTGACTTGTTTACTTACTTATTTATGTCTACAGGTGTTTTCTATCACTGTGTTTGTGTTTTAATGTTTGTGATGCATTTGGGGAAAATTGGAGTGATTAAAAAAAAAAACACCTTATTCCTTGTTGCACTACAATTATCCCTAACAAATCATCTCTCCTCTCACCTACTGATTTTCACAAGTCGCAAACAAATCACACCAAGCATTTTTGAGTTTTTCTAGTACACAGTTATCCCCCCAAATGGGAGTTGTGATTCTTTATTCAAGATGAGGCAGATCTTTTTTTTTTTTCAACCACCCACACATATCACTTTGGAAATGTTATGACATGCATGAAAGAATTGGTCAAATTCCGTCGTGCTTTATTTTGTTCAGAATGTACAAATGTTATCTTTCCCACTGTTTGCAGAGAGGTAAATAGCAATTGTGTTTTCCTGGGAGATCAGGCTAAAGGTTTCACACTTAAATTAGATTTGAGGAACAAACAAACCCCTACCATTTAGACTACATAAAACCAATATGTACACAAATTACATTCTAATAATAGAGGTGGAAGCTACAAGCTCTGTTGTGTTCATGTCAATACAAAATGATCCTGTTCTGAGATTTTTATTTTGCTTACTCAATGATATGAGGTCATTGGTGCACTGATGACAGCACTTCAGTCTTATGTGGTTCATATTGGGTAGAATCACAAGGGCAGCAGATGTTGTGTCTGTGTGAATACTGTTAATAGATCAATGATTTTAGACATCAGTGACCTCATTCAGTGTCAAAGTGATTCCCAGTTTAGAATTTAGAGCTTGTAAAACTAACAGTATGAGATCGGAAAAGCTGTGGTTTGAATAAAACAGTAAAGTGTAGTGAAGCAGTTTACACAACCCCAATTTAATAGCAGGTTTGTGCATTATCTGTCACCGTGCAATACAAACAAAGAATTTGCAATGTTTTAAAAAAGAGGGAGATCAATCAATTTCTGTGAATTATTATGGTGCTTCTGTTCAGTTTTCACCATTTGCTTCATCGCATGTGTAGTTAGCCTCATGTTAATTGCATTTTCTTTTGGAAGCCTGTTACACTGAAATAACCATTATCACATACAAATGTAAAGGCTTTATCTAGACTGAATATAAATCCAAGCCTTATCCTCTTACTGCTGTCACAATGTCCTCCTTGAAGATAATCACAATGTTGTTATTATTAGAAAATCACCCATATTGTACAGTATTAGAACAAATCCCAATGCATGGAAAGAGCTAAGAATATATAGTATATCCTCACGGATACTGTGGTACTATTGATGTACTAGTAGGTGTTGTGTACTAGTAGCATTCTTGTGCTATACTTTATTTACCGTATTTACATTTGCTGTATTGTGCTCTTTCCTTGTCATGAATTGCACATGCAACCAATCAGCCAGTGGCTGCAAATAAACATTATGACCCTATATGCTCCAGATCTAGAACGTTCACATCATTGACCCAAGTGCTCATTTAATTAATGTACTTTGCACCATTTTAAATTCAGTAACTGTGAATACATTTTGAATTTTATTTTTTCAGCAAGTGACACATCTACACTGAAGTGAACTCAGGTTTGAAGGCATGTAATGGCATTTAGTCAAAATGACTCGAGGGTCTGGATGAGTCCGTTGGGTTCATTCTGTTAAAAATGAAACAATGCAGTCAATAGTTGCCAAGCTACAGAAGGTCTGAACCACACTGATTCCTATAGCTGCTGGTGTGGCTAAAAATTAGCATTCTGTTAATTTAACGCAAGAGGACACTTTGACAAAAGGCCCATATCAGCCCGACGTACAGAGCATTTAGAATGCCTACGTCTCTCTGCTGAAGTTCTGTGATATTTTTATCCTTTTGTGCTGTGATTTAATTATTGAGTCAAATATTGCTTTGATTCTGCACACTAGTTTTAGGTGTCTGTGCTCTGTAGAAGGTGATGGAGTATGCCTTACCTGTGACTTGCCAAAAAAGCAATTGTGGCCATTGATGGATGAATGTTCTTGGTGCATTTGTATCTATAGCTGCTGACTGGCTTAAATCAATCTGCTCATTTAGTCCCTGTCATATTGATCGTCTAAAAATGTACAAAGTGTTCTCCTGAGCATAATATTGCTATTAAATCACAAACACAACAATGTCCACAATTACTACCTCTGTTTGCACAGGCATTTTGAATAAACATTGTAGAATACATTAAAAAAATGATGTGCAAAACACCAAATGTAAGTGAGAAATTGCTGTGTGTCGTACCATTCCCTGAACCTGTAACAGAAGCAGAAATCATTAGAAAGCTAATGCGCACAACATTTTTGTTATTCTTCTGTTAACATCTCTATATTCAAGATTTTATTCCACATCGACAAATAGACAGTAGCCACACTTAACTGTTAATACACAAAGAGTTGTTGAGAGTCTGTGTCAGATTGGTTGCATCTTTCAGGGAGGTGAGTTATCATGATATATGTGACAGTGGCTGCACCGTGGGAGAAGGTCTCCACCACGGCGCTCACTTCAAAGTGTGAATAATTAGGATGCTTTCCGTCTTGAGGGAAAAACCAGAGGCGGCATCCTGGAAGCACATTAGCAGGGTGTCGAGCAGCCTTCTGACAAAAACAAATGGTCACTGTATGCCACAGGAGGTGCAGAGGAGCTCTTTATCGTTTCTGTTGAGAGCCAGGAATCCTTTTCAGTTAGACTCTGTTGCACAAAGTCTAATTTAATTTAGTCTTCATACCTTGCACACCCAATGCAGACAGCCCTGCGTTTGTGGGAGGAGAAAAAAGGTTGAATGGAGCTGAAGGAGAAGCAATGGTAACTCATTATGTGACTTTACCGCTGTGGCAGAACAGAATAATGGCAGAATGGAGAGCACAGTGAACCTTCATGGATGGGCCACAACAACACTATAATGTCAGTTATAGGATAAGATATTTGAGGCTGTGGTGGACAATCCTGGAAATCTTAACATTGAAACAACATCGGACGAATCTCCCATCCCAAATTCTTCTTCACTTTGGTGATGAACCCAACCTGCCTGTGTCAATAGTTCAGACTGCTGCTGTAAAGATGTGAGATGTTTTCATTGTCCACTTTGAGCCCCGGAATACCAAGTTGTGTTGTTTCTATTTCTACAGCCTTCCTAGTCCTGCTCAGACCTGGGATAAACATCCATCCTGGGAGATCCAGTCACTACCTGTGGACTGCCCTAAGTTCATTGCATAGCTTCAAAATGTCTCCTGTGTGCGATTGTATCTCATTCCCCTGCGTTGTATGCTAATACACATGCACGTCATTTGATGTGTTTGTTGAGAAAATGTGGCCACCGCGCGTCGCAGACCACTTCCAAATGTGGCTTGAGTGATCAAATGTGAAGACACATTCAAATTTTTGAATTGAATTGAATCACTACTTCCAACATGAAATCACAAAACAAACGTCTTTCATGAAATCAACAGTGACTTCAGTGAACTTCAGCGTCTTCACAGATGGGAATCTTTTAGAAAACCTCTGGGATGTGGTGGAACAGCAGATTGGCAGCAAGAATGTGGAGCTGACAACATGAAGTAGAATCTCATCCATCTCGCGGAAACCAGCACCACAAAGAACTGAGTCTGTTATGGGAGCAAAGCTTGGCACTACACAGTGTTAGCGCACACTTCCTAATAAAGTGCTCTCAGTGTAGTGAACCCCCCCAAAAAAAAGAGAATATGCCAGTTTGTTTCTCTTTTAAAAACAGAGTTGCTGACACTGTTGGCTAGTTGTTTGTTCAGTTGTGCTTTATACAGGAATTCTGTTTGGCCTCATACGTCTAGTTTTCTTTCGCAGTTGGGTTCGTAATTCTTTGTCTTTGCCTGTGGGAATGTCATCCACAGAATAATCACTTTCAACATGGCGCATAGTGGATTCAACAATATTAGGGATGACAAGTCAAACATGAGATATTCACAAAAATAAATATCAAACTGATGCATTGTATTTTACAAGTGGTGCCCTTCGGTGTCTGTGTGTGTGTGTGTGTAGTTGTCAGTCTGTATGTGTGTTTAGGGGATAGAGAGGAGAGGAAATATTAGAATGAATCATCCCCCACTCTTACTAGCTGTTTAGGCAGAGATCTCTTGAGTCATACCCAGAGTTCAGTGGACACCATCCATGCGTGTGTGCGTGTGTGTGTGTGTGTGTGTGTGATTAGCCTGGCCAAGAGAACAAACCACTCAGAGGAATAAAGCAAATGTTGTGAGAGAGCTGATGAGACACCTTCTACACAGACTGAAATTACTGAAGGTAAATTATGAATTACAGTGGGGTTGTCTGGCTGAACGCACATAGCAGGACACTTCTAACTTAGCTGTGAAGCGAGGTACAACATTAAAGAGAGAGAAAGTACAACATTAAAGAGTACGTATCAAGGAGACGCAAACACATTTCGCCCTTTTTGTGCATAGAAAAATATAACCTTTTCAGTTTCCTGGAAACAAAAGATCCAACTACATTGAGAAAAAAGACTCAAGGTCTAAAGCCTATAAATGACCACTAATATGTGCAATATTCATTCTATCCTTCAGTATAAAAATAAAAATAATGGCCTCAATATTATGCAAGTTTCATAAGCATTGGGGCTACAAATATATGGTTTGACTGGGGATAGTGCCAGTGGGGGTCATATTGCCCATTAATCAAAAACAGTTAATCACTTTTGAAGCATAAATAAACGTATGTCTGGTAGATAAAAGACAACAACCAGCACATTTTATTGACCAACACAGAGCAGTGTAAAGTCAGTTGTTGGTGCTATCAAAACCCATCTCTCTTCCTGGTGCAATATCAGCCAGCTGCCAAATCAGTGAGCTGGTTAACACAAACACACTACTTGTAGACAGAGTAGCTCAAATCACAAATAATTGGATGTAACTCTGTACTTCTAAGGGTTGCAACCAATTTACGCTGCTACAACCAAGCACTCATTCTCATTAAATCCGTCTGTGTGAGAGTGAGTTAAATCATAGCAGGTACAATATGGAGAGTCTATGCAAGTGGACTGTGCAGTTATGCTGCACAGTCCAGGTGAGCATCAGTAGCCAGTATGTGGAGACAATGGCAAGCTGAAAGGGATAAGGTGTTGTTAAAACTGATGACATACTAATGCTGTCAGTTGCATGGAAGATGCACACTGTGTAATATCAATTAAACTTTAAATTAAACAGAGAGCTTCAGGACAAATTTAAAGCTGAAATCAACAAATATACCAGCAAATATACTGGCTACTGCATGAATTTAAGTCAGATCATCAACAAGTATACTTTATGTAACAGTAAACCACAGAGTGATGTAAGGATCTCTGTTTTTATGAATAGTTATACAGGTAGACAGAGATATGTCACTAACCTAAAGTGCTGCTTCGGTGCCTTTCTCAACACACACAAAATCACTAACCGTGTGACGGATGACCCACTGTATCCTCTGAGCCCCGGCTGCTCCATTAGATTGACTCCAAATTGTGCTTCATAGCCTCTTTTCCAACTTAAAATAAGAATCAAGTATGAAGCAAACTGCGCTGTCTCCAAAATATGATGAAACTGTTAAAAAGTGTGAAATATACTGGCGTTAAGGCTGAAGTGAACTGTCAAACTGAAGTGATCCCCAGCAAGCTGCTTAGATGCAGACAATGTGTGTACACTATGCTACTCTATATCATTCAGCTATTGTATTCACCCATAATAATAAAAATAACTGTTGTGATACTTGGGATTGCTGTTACAGGGCAATGAGTCCAGGGACCGGGATTAGCTAAGTGCACTTGTTAATCACCTCGACATAGCCTTTTGCACCTTGTACTGCTGCCTACCTACATGAACCAAAATAGCAAGTGCTCTTAGAAATGCTTATACAGCCTAGGCTACCCAGGGTCTACTTCATCACATGATACACATAGGATTGTAGGTGTGATGGGTAGAAATGTGCTACATGTCATCATGTTTCATGACTTAAATATGGAGCACGGCCGCTGACATCGTTGTCCTCTAAGAGTGTGCCTCTGTAGAACTTTTCCTCACACATTTAAGACTCATAACACTGTATGTTCGCAACCTAATTTTCTTACTAACTAGTTTTATTAACCAAAATGGCAAGAGATGGAAATGGTTGTGTATTAAGCACCACCTCCGCAGCAATTGGCTGAGGTATCAAGCCAGATGTACGTCTATCTCAAACCGATAGTTATAGATTTTAAAGTCTTATCTGGACATTTCAGTGTGCATTTGTATTTTTGAAACATCCCCAGATCCTTTCTTTGTTGACTTTGCTTGTTATGTCACAGTTTGTGTTGGCTTTCCAACACATGTGTTAAGATGATGAATTTTCCCATAGGGATTAATACAGTGACCAAACCTTAACCTTACCATTCTGTTTGGGTTTTGGATATGTAATTCTGTTATTAATCTGCCTTTGTACCTCATCCTGATGTGGTATACCTGCGTCCTGCTTTATGTTTCCCCTCCAGTTCGTCCCCTCATCTGCCATTTGGTAAATCTAAGTCCTCACACTTGCATTCCATGAGATCTCCCCTTTCGCATTCAGTAATCAATGTATATCTTTAGATATTTCTTTTTTTGTCTTATTCTCAGTTGTGCTCTGCGTGTCCTTGTCATTTTGCTATCTGTATCTTGTTGTTTGGTTATGTCAGATTGCCTGTGTAGCTGTGTGTCTGATTTTCCACCTGTTTATCTTCAATTAAGGTAACTCTACTGCATCAGCCTGCCTCAGTGTGTTGACCTTGTTCAGCCCCCCTTCTCACCTGGCTAGTCTCCAGCATGGGGATCAGAGCCCCATTTCTTGCCAATGAACACAGACCATCCTCTGCCTAGTAACCACAATCAACACCAAGCCAGAGTTTGCTGACCCCCCACAAACATTCTGTCTGCTCTATGTCTGCGTCACAGCCAACATTGGTTTCTGATCTGCTGTCAGAAGCCTATGTTTGATGAATTTACCCATGTATATAAGACATTTGCTACTAAATGCTTAGTTTTATAAAGAAAAGTGTAATCCTATTTTCGTCACTGTTTTTCTTGTAGATTTTTTTTTATATACACGTAAAGAAATGATGGTTTGTGTGAGATTTAATGACCTTTGAACTTACATTTTAGTATTTTCACTCTGACGCACATTCAATTCCACCCCAATTAGTACCCATGAAAGCTGTGCTCACCCAGAACAGTAAAATATAAGTAAAATAAGTAAAAGTAAAATATAATAAGTTGCACTTATACCTCAGGGCACTTCACCTTTTGTCTTCTTTACCTTTATTTATCTTATGTGGTTTTTACAGGTTGTTTTGTTTTCCTAACATGTGTTTTATTATATTTATTGTGATGTGATTTGTTCAGTACTGGACACAGAAGATCTCTGAGAAATCCACTTTGATTCTGGTCTGCATGGGAATGTATGACACACATTATTAAGTTGATGTGAAACTGAATTGAGAAAATATAACAACATTTAGTGCTCAACTGATGAGCCTAACATTATTTAATCATGGCAAACAGAAAAGGAAAATCAAACCTTTAAAAAAAAGCTTCTGCCTTATTTCAAAAATGATTTCTATTAAATTTTTTCTTTCATTTCAATGTTGGATGACAAGAAAGAAAAAGAAAACGACCCTGCAAGCGTTACGCTGTCGTCAGCTCGAACCTTCTGTTTGGGTGCGCTTGTTTAAGTCAACTGGTTCATCAAAATTGGGTGGAGCTAGGCGACTCACACAGAAGGAAAACACAACGGCCTGACATATTTTGACCCAAGACGCAGTAGTTGTCTCCGTGTATTTGGTCCCAATGCACTCCGACAAGTCCCGTTTTGGACTGGTTTACGTTACATCGGTGTTATTTAGAAGCGTACTCTGTTCCATGCGCTATGGTGTCGGGAAATGTAGTTGTTTTAACCTTACATGGAAGCAAGTATCGGTCGTAACAACTACAATACCCACAGTCTGTAGCGTCCACGTACGTATCTTGTGTTGACATCTGCCGGTAGGCTAACCCACATGCGACTGACGTTCCATTCTACTGGGCACTTTAATAAGGTATAGCCAAATATTTGTAAGGTGTTATGCTGTCTCATAGTCACTCTGCGTTTCCTGCTGTCTGTCTCTCACAGTGTTACAGCTACAACGGCTTCGGGAGTGGCTTTTTTGTAGATAAGCTAACATTAGCTAGTGCCACCATGTCAGTGAGCATCGTTAATTTGGTTGTATAAAGTTAGCAATCACGGCTAAGATATAATTGTCTGCGCATTAGCGATGTTAAAGCTTAATGTGGATGTGTGTCTCACGATTCTGTCCACAGAGAACAACTTTTGCGTCGTCAGCTGTATCACATTATGTGGATTTGAGATATCATTAACAGTTCTTGCGTGACTTCACTTTAACTTGCGTCCCATTCACTAGTAAGTTTCTTTTTCCTGAATAATCGGACGTTTGTTACATGTCCCCGAGTAACGCCCTGATATGGCAACGAGACTTCCGTGTTAACAAATAAACAAACAGCAATATTTTACGACTGTCAGGTGTTTAAGTTAGGTTCATTATAATGCCGAATAATTCGGAATACCCAAACGATGTGCTAGCAACATGCCTTCTACTGTACTTCTACTTCTACCTTCTAATGTGAGCCTGTCTGATTTACAGACAATTCCATCTGGCAGAATTTTCATACAATTTGATAGACAGATGTCATAATGTTAAGTCTGCCAATGAACTGAAACCATACAGTGTTGAAGGCTTTGTATCGTTCATCCCATGAACCAATGAGTGTTTGTTTCTTTAATATGCCTACATTCATATGCCACATACTCTCAAAAAGAGCAGGCCTATTAGCAGAGACCATACAGTCTTAATAGTATGTTTAATATTTGTGTTTCTGTCTGTCAGTCACAGAAGTAACCTGGAAAAGCAGTGTATGAATGAAAGCTTTTAAACAACGATGTCTCCTCCAAGGCTCACGGGTGCACTGCGCTCCTTCTCCCATGTCAGTAAAAATGAGGATTTCACAGAAAAACCCTACGATCTCAAGGTAAGACTAACCAGTGGATACCTGGAAACGTATACTTATGCATATATGTATATATACATATATACATTATACATCATTATTCTCATTTAAATTGGAAAACCATTGGAAAACCATATTTGCAATGATTACTGCCTGATATTTGTCCAGATTTGTGAGAAACAAAGATGTTCTCTTCAGTTTGCAGAATAAGATGCGTATAGGTCAAGACAATTAATCTAAAAGGAATTGCAGTAGGCTATATTGCGATAAATTTGGGGCAACTGTAGCTGTGGTAGAAGAATGAGTCGTCCTTCATCTTGAAGTTTGCAGGTTCGATTCCCAGCTCTGCTACTGTACATGCCAATGACCTTGGGCAAGACACTTAACCCCACGTTGCTCCTGATGGTTGTCAGCAGCATGTGAATGGGTATGAAAGATGTGCGATAGAAAATGTGCTGCACATAGATGTGTGAATGGCAAAACTGTACTGTAAAGCAGCTTTGTAGAGCAGCTATAAGTCGTCATCAATACTAAAAAAGTGAAATATAAATACAGACCATTTGGAACATTAAATCTAATGCAATCCTTTTTTTTTTTACCTTAAAATAACAGTTTAACTGTCATTTTGACGGCTTGCAGCCTCGTAATATGCTCAATTGATTTAATTCCTGCTGTGCACCTGGAATCTGTCTATGCACCATGTGAATTCGGTGAGTTAGGGAAACGTGTGATAAGGGAGTTACTTAATGATTGACAGCCCCTCAAACAAATGAAAATCAGGCACATCAAGTTCAAGAGAAATGCTGAAGGAGGTCAGTTAAAGACTTCAAATTCCTCAAACATCTGCTCTGATCATAGCTTTTTTGCTACAGCAATAGCACGTCATGCAAATGTTACACCTAGTTGCTATAATATCCTAAAAGCCATCTCCACAGATAATTGTGCACTGCTCAGCCTGAAATTAAATGTCAACTGGCATTGAATGGCAGTTCTTTGTTTCAAGTGATCCGGGTCACCAATTAGGTAAAATCTGAAATCACAGCAGGACATGTCTTGCGATGTAGGTCACATTGTTTATGCTCAGCAATTCCCTGTTTCTTTGATCCCAGCGTAAATGTGCCTGTCATAGTACCATCTTAATAGCCAACATGCATATCCTTGAATTTATCATCCCCATCCACAACTGAAAATGTCTTCTTTTCAATTTCAATAATTGCGTGGTGGATTATTCTTTGTTACAGTTATTACATTTATGGTCCCAATAATCTCACCAATTTTATTCCTTTATTCTTATTCACTGCTGGTTCAGGTATGTGCAAGTTGCAACTGTGACTTGCGGTTTGGGACATTTATAGTAATTTGTGATACTTCCTCCGATGACACTCCTGACGTAACCATAAGTGTACCTGCTTGGTTCCCACAACAGAAAAGAACTATACAATGATTGTAGAGAGCTCTTATCCGGAACAGTGGTTGTGTCTACCATTGCTGACATTGTGCATGGTCCTGGCTTTGCATACAGTGATGTAAGGATGGAAAAGTAAACTATTTTTTTCCTCTAAGATCAGTTGTCTTCCTGAAACTTTATATTAAATTGAAAATTGCACTCAGCCGTTTACTTGTACCCGACTCACCTCTGGTGTTAAATCCTCTATAAGCAGGAAAAGTGCTTCTCTGGGTAAAAGATGGCTGGTGTCACTTTGAGATTATCTCAAAGCTTGTGTGCAAAATACTAAGTTTCATGGAGGCATGGAGATGCTGATTGTCATGGAGACATAGTGTTAATGCTTCTACTCATCTTGAAGCCTTTACTGTAGGACTGAGATTTAATCCTTCACCGCTCTAATGGGAGAAGATTATAAAAAAAGTTATGCTCACTTTTGACTTTGACAAAACTAATAGGGATGCATGTGTAATCGTGGTGTATAAAGAAGTCGTGAGGGATCAGAAATATTTTTCAATTTTCTTTCTCGAAAACAACCAGAAAAAAGTAATTCACTCTTTTTGCAGTAGTTTCAAACATTTAATACCACAATGCCAGTTTGCAAGTATACTTTGCACAATTGATGGCCTGTAATGCCCTGAGCAGCGATGTTTTCAAGTTCTCCATTTGTCCTTACTTACCCATTCTTGTGAACATGAAACTGTTGATTGATGTGCACTGTCACAATAAAAAAAGATTTAAATTGGAATGGCTCATAGTATTAGTTCTGAGACTTGGTACAGACAGCAGACATTGTTCCGATTGATACTGCTATAAATATGCAAGATGAACCACAGCACAGTATTGCCATATCCTGTTTTTACAAAATTTCTGCACAATATTGGTAAACAATATTTGGGCACATTGGTGTTATCCAAGTGTAGGGTTAGCAATTAGATATACCTCGCGTTATCAGAATTGTGATTGTTTGTCTTCTCTTTCTTGAAATGTAATTGATTTTCTCCCTGTGTCCCTGTGCATGTTAGACCAAACGTCTGAAGCGCCAGGAGCTGTTTGCCAGAGAGGGCTTGACTTGGCAGAAGATTGTCCATTTCTGCACTGAGCATCAGGACAAAGCTAAACAGCAAGCTGCCAGTCAGGAACTGAAGAGCCTCCTTTTGGCAGCCAAACAGATTGGTAATTAACTCCTCAGCCTCAAATCCATTGTTATTTCTTCTAATCTATTTCCATGTGTGTTTGTGTTACAACGACAAAAACATTGCCAGAAATAACACACTGTCGTTTATTTTTAGACTGCTTGTGTAAAAGTGAGTATGAGACAGCCCTTCCAAAATTCTGCCTTTAGGTCAGAACCAGAAATAATTCAAGGTTAACAGAAAGCATCTTGATTGGCAGTTGCCCCAATTCCAGGAAGTTTTTTTTTGTTTGTTTGTTTTTTTTCTAAACAAAAAACTGAATTAAATTGTGCAATATGATATTCGGAACGCCAGGGCAAATATTGATGTTTTAATTAAGAAATGCCTCGTATTATTATTACAGAATCATTGTACTGCGATATTATTGGTATCATGGACCATGTATCGTGCATTGTATCGTATCGTGAGGGACCCTGTGATTCCCACCCCTATCCCAAAACACAAAAACTTAAACAGTTTAAGTGGAAAAAAAACAGGTATATAATATCAAAGCTATTACAAAGGCTGTTGTTTGGTTTGTGGAGCAATTTTCTTGTACATCATTAACCTACTTAATGAACCCTTTCTCGGAAATAACTTTCATGGACAACTAAATTGCTTTCCATGTTTTCTTGTGAAGAAAATAGAATTGCTGGCCGTATTTTATTTATTTATTTTTTTTAATTTTGAATTAATGAATAAATGAACAAATGGGGTAACTGGACGAGACGTTGCTGGACGTAACTTGTAATCTTTGCTGAATGACTTCAGTTGGAAGCTGAACTTATGTCAGATATGGAGCTCACATTAAATTGCTCCCGTGTTCCCGGCATTATTTTTTCCCCTTCTTATACATCATTCAAGAGTAGCAGCATTTGTTGTTACGACGCGCTCCACTGTCTTATGTGTTGAACCTGCCCTCTGTCTATGTTAGTGGACAGAAATATGAAGTTTGTGCTAAGCACACTCGGGAGAAGATGAAAGCAGCTATTCTGTTACACTACGTGCAGCAACGAGTCAATGGTGGGAGACTTTTTTAATTGGTTGAAATTCTTTTCATCTGTTTTTGCTCTTCTCTGCCTCTCCAACCTTCCACACTCTTTTCTCCCTCTGTTCCTCTGACATTTTTCCTCTAATTGGACAATTACGCTATACTCCTTGTAGTTAAGGATAGTTCTGGCTGAGCATGAATTGTTTGGATATTATTTAAATGAGGTGTAGGAAACATAAACGGTGGTCACGTGTTGTAGCCTTTTTTTTCTCCAAGGACCAGCTGCAGATTCTTTTCTGGAACTATGAATAGCACACAACTCAGATTTAATGGCCATACAGAAACCACTAATGATAATAGAGGTTGAAGGTGATTGTTGCAATCTGTAATAATCCTAATAACCACCATCATTAAAATGATGATGCATATATCAGCTTTAATTGTCTTTTAATAAAATACTCATCTGCAACATTTAAACTTGTGACTGGCTTCAGTGTTGTGGCAGATTTGTATATTTTTGACTTGCATTATTAAGATGTGAAAACCTTGTGGTTCAGAAGCAGGTCACACGTATTAACTGACAAGCCTCGACATTTAAGTTAGTTACTGGTTTTAATGTTATGGGTAATCACTGTTTATGATAGTGAAGTGCTGCTGGTAATGTTAAAATAGTCGTATTTCCACCCGTCTAAAAGCCTGTTTAATCCAGGGTTAAAACAGAGAGAGGGAATGTGAGCCAGTTGTTTAAGCATTAAACAGTGCTTAAACGATATTGCTTATACATTTTGTGCTTTGATTCACAGTGGGGTCTGAACATGGTCAAGAGGCCATTGAAAGTGCTGCTGTCTTTCTGTTTGAGACCTTCCACAACAAAGACCATGTGGGCACAGAGGAGACCCGCACCATTCGACAAATGTTCGGCCCCTTTCCATCAACTGCAGCTGATGCCTCCTGTGACTGTGTTGTTCGGCTTCTGGCTCCACTGGAGAACTCCCGTGTTGAAGACTTTATTCAGACCCACAGCTCCCATCACAACCCCCAACGAGGCTCCACTTTTGGACGTAACATTGCCTTCTCATATGACTGCTACGCATTGGATCCACTTGAGGACCTGCACTGCTCTGGCATCAATGAGGATCAAGTGAGTCTAGACTTGATCAACTTCCTCAACAACCAGCAGAGTGGGAGGAAGGCCACCAGTGAAGAAGCCTCAGGCAGATCGTCCACCTCTGGAGATGGAGCTGTCCTCAGAGCAGAGGTCGAGAAGTATCTGAACAGGGGCAACATGAGCTCATCCAGCCCAGAGGAGCTGTGTACATCCCTGTTTGAGATGCTGGCTTCTCACAAGAGTGACGATGAGCTGCAGAATGAGGTTTGTGAGATGCACTCTATCTGATAAATCTGTTGAATTATATAGGATTTTTTTTCCTAGGATATAAAATTGATCCTAAATGAGATCCAAATATAGATGGTAAATGTGCAGAAGTACAGTTCAAATGTTATGGTTGGGTTAACCGTATACTCTTAGGTATGAATGTGATTTGAAAAGGCTGTTTGTTGTTGTATGTTGACCTGTCTAAGATGTACTTTGTCTTTTGTTCTAATGGTTCCCCTGAACTTAAACCTCAAATTTCTTAGGTACAGTATTACACTTAATATTGCCCTTTTTTCCATTGATACTATTACTTTGACCTTCACCAACAGCCCTTTTGGGTTTTGACCCAGATGCTGAATGTTTTACGTCATAGATTTTTTATAAAGTCATTTTTGGCCTTTATCTTGAGACCTTTTTTTGACATTTCTAACTCTCTCCATAAGTCTGACCTTCATTGGTAATCAACACTCAACATGTACACATAAAAACAGAGGTCAACCTTTTTCATAGCAGTATGAAGAATACTGATTGTTTTTTTTAAAGGTTGCAGAAGAAAGTTCATGGGTTCGGGTTTCCTAGATACTGGTACAAAGCTACATTACAGTATATATTGATGACTTTTGGTAAAATAATACAATACTTTTTCTTAAAGTCGTTACTTTTGGTTCAATTTAATGATTCAATGGAAATTAAAGAAAAAAATAAAAGAAGAAAAGTGGTCCTAATTATGAGGCTGCATTGACATTTCAATGTAGCCACACTTTTAAGCCAGACATCTGGTTCATGTCCACTGTGTTCTGTGTGGTAGGGGTTATGTTTTTGCTCCAGCTTATTAGTAGTGACTGGTATATCTGTCCTGTAGACATCATAGAAGCAGTTATTCAGTAGTGGTCATTTGAGGTGTTGATTGATTTTTGTCTTTTCTGTTCTTCCAAAAAATTTGCAGTTTCTCCCAAAATGCTGGTCACTCGTGGCTTGGGTTTTCCAAGTGAGAAGTAACAGACCGGTTTGAATCACTGATCAAGTCTGAGATTAAAGTTTTGATTCTGAGGCCATGAGCAAGCTGTAAACATTAAAGTGTCTGCATTTCATATGCGAGTAATGAAATGAAAGTGTCCTAACATCACAAGCTAAAAATATTTTTGGAATACCAAGTTGGCTGATGTGTTCTCCTGTAAAAAATGAACAAAAGTATAAATAACTGATTGTGCTGTTACTGTTCTGTCACCATCAGTGGAAAATACCTTCACTGCTACAACACCTGTACCCGTGAAACACATTTTAGTTAAAGTCACCCAAAATTAGCCATGAAAAAAAAAGAACCTTTGAAGAGGTAAAATTTTAGTAGAATGATAGACACCAGTGATTGTTGCACTTCCTGACCCTGGGACACTGAGTTGGAAGAGTTGAAAGAGAGACATACTTTACCTTTTATAGGAATTAGCAGCTTCACTAACATAGAACACACACACAATCATACCAAATTACAGTTGTTAGATCAGGGCCATTCTAATATTCTAATTCTAAAAAGTGATGGAATGACTCATCCATTTGTGACACAGAGGTGTTGGCATGAGTTTGCATACAAGTTCTGAAAAAGAAAATGGAGGGGGACGTTTTATTAAATGTTTTTACAGTGTATTGTGCAGTTGCCTTCACATATTCATGTGGGAAGCAAAGAAAACAGACATAATGGAGATAAAAGGGAGGTCAAGTTACATAAAAGTTTCACTGTCCTCTGTTTTTTCTCATCATGTTGAAACTTTAGGCAGTTATTTTTCATCCTTTATATTTAGTCTTAAACCTAGGAAGGGCTACACTATTCTGTCCCCTGGTTTTTCCACCCACTTTCATTCTCTGCCTCTTTTATATACCATGGCTTTCTGTTTGATATTGTCCTAATAGCTGCTCACCAGTCTCTCTCTCTCCTTTCTTTCTTTCTTTCTTTCTTTCTTTCTCATTTCATCAATAGCTCTGCCACAGAGGCAGAATTGTAGAACTTCAGCTGGTTACAGTTGGTTCCAATGTTTCTCACGTAGTTGACATTTGAAAGTGAACTCCCCTGCTGACATCTTTAGGTGTAGAATGCCCTGTGTGTGTTTAAGTGTGTGTGTGTGTGTGTGTGTGTGTCTGTGTGGGTAAGTGTAAGTGCAATTTCAACCTCTCCATGCATCTACCTCTTTGTGAGGAAAGTCAGCGGCAGAGTTTAAAGGGCCTGCAATCAGTGCCATTTAAAAATGACAATTGAGGGAACCTGCTTCTTATTGTGGTGACATTGGATTGCTTACATTTGTGGCAGGTTTGTAGCACCAGAACTAGGCTGTTGACGTTGAGTGGGTTATAAAATGTATGGATAATGGGAAGAGAGAAGGACACAATTCCTTGGTAGCCTCTTGTTAATGAAACTGAAAGCATATTGGAAAAATATGTCTTTGAATTGGCAAGACGCTATGATCCCATCCATTAGCACCTTGTTTGGTAATAATGCATTTAATCTGGTCCTGTGTAGACAGCTGGTTAATGGTTTGATTAAGTGTCGGTTCCAACTGATCCATTCTATTTATTTCCTTGACTAGTGAACCGAATGTACAATGCTCTGTTTTATTAGGACTGAATATCAATGCTAAATGCTGTTTAGATTTCAAATTAAGAAGGATTTTCTTTTGTTAACCAAAAGAGGTTTAATCAAATACTCAAATCTATGACTGCTTTTTGTAGAAAATATTGACATGATATTACATTGATATTACTGAAACTCAGTTATTAAATGTTCAATTATTAACAATTAACTGTTCAAACATACCCAGTTGTATAGTATATATACTATATTCTAAATCCTAATTGATCAAGAATTTTAGCCTTGTGTGTGCAATATAATGACTCCTTTGTGATGCTTAGCAAAGTAGTAGTAAACCTATTTTTAGCATCTGGAGACTGTGAATGAGCAGAGCATTAGCTATATTTATATACTGTCATTATTACATCCCAAAAGTATGTATTATTTTTAGTCACACAATTTAAATGTGAAGTGTTATACATGTATGTGGGAAGTACAGTTGAACCTTGTGGTTAATTGTGGGTTTTGAATTTTCTTCTTTTATTTTTCTTTGTTTATTGGCACATTATGAATGTAATTGTTTCTTGCTTTATAATGAATTTGATGTGGAAATCTTGTTGAATATGTCTCAGTTGATATGCAGCCCTGCCCAGTTCTAACACTTTCCTAGTCATGTTTCAGTTGCTGAAATTAACCTGCAGAAAATCTGAAGGCAATGCTGCCGAATGCATTATTATTGATAAAGGAGCTGAGACCAGTTACTCAGCTCTTGCTTCGGATTTGAAGCGGTGAATCCTAAGGAGAAAATCTGCTTTCAAACCCTTCACAAACCACAACTAATTGTCAAAAGAATTCATGAAAGTAAGAAATGAATGCTTTGAGCAGCAGCAGATGTAGCTCCACCACCTTCACCCACCCGCTCCCACCATATAGTACACATAGCTCTAATAAAACCGAGGCATTCACACAAACTAATAGAAGTTTAGACACCATATAGAATAGACCACAGAGGGAAACAAAGATAACCTCAACAAAGATGATGGCTGACCTAACATCAAAGTGCGTCTGTAGTTTTTGTTTCCTGCTGTGTTGGCTATTGCTTACCCAAGGGAGAACAGACTGAAAGTGCAGGCTGCACCTCCATCTTGAAATCAAACCTGAAAGGTGTTGGGGAAAAAAAAAGTGTCATTGCAATACAGGTCTTCATATACTTTTTTTATTTTCCAGCGAGAAAGTGAAAAACTTGATCATCTCATCTATTTTGTCTCTCCGATATATTAATGCCTGACTCTGCAGACCTTTCCCACTCTGTTTTTAATTGTGTGCTGCTGCTGTTCATAGGATTTCTTGTTGTTTTTTTTTTTACTTGCTAAGTGCCAGGTGGTTATATTTGGGAGGCTAAGCAGCAGACCATATTCTGCGACGGGCAGATGGCAATTACCAGGTGCTCAGCTTTAGCTGTATCCGTGTTGGTGAGCCATAGGATGTGTATACATGTTTGGATGTGGTATTTCGATGCTGGAGATGACTGTATTTTTGACGTAAAATCACTCATTCTTGCCATTCTGCTCTATCTCTCTCCCTCTTTCTCTCTTTCTCACGTTCTCTCTCTCCCTCCCTCTCTCTCTCTCTCTCTCTCTCCAGCTGTTCGAGCTGCTGGGCCCAGATGGGCTGGAGATGATCTCCACCCTCCTCCAGCGAAGGGTGGCTATCGTCGACTCCCTCCTTGCTATCCCACCTGATAGGCTTGGCTTACCACCAGGTGAGACTGCACTGCACCATGGCAACCGTGCCATCTCTATGGTAACACAAACTCCACTTGTATCAGCTTCTTGAAATAGTCATGGTTACCAGGTAAATACACAGCCCAAACCATTGAGTATCCGCACAATTACAGAAGATGTGCATCAGTACTTTGTTTGAGAGAGGGTTTATGTCTATATTGAAAGATTTCTATATTTGTCTTTAAAAGCATTACCTGCTGGTTTAGGGCTTTTTAATCTCACTGAGCATTTTGTATTGCTTTTTTAGAGGCATCTTAGGCGAGACTAGTTACAAATAAAACATGTCAATTTATAGACACTGTTACATTTCCCAGCTTTAAGATGACAAACCATGATCATTTGTAGCACAGCAATTAATGATTTGTCTCAATATTTGTTTAAATTAAAAATGGGATGATGTCATCGAATGTATTGTTTGGTTTGAATCTGTTTGGAGGAGAAGTGACCCTAGCATATTGACTTTTAGGAAGCATCACAGTACTTTATTTTAAAACAAACACTCAAACAGATTGATTATAAAATATTAATGAATTTACCGCTAAACAATCTCTCCCCCCCCAATAAACCATTGTTATATCAGCAGATGCTTCATGCAAATACTACTTACAGCTACTGGCTGTTGTGGCCTTGGTGTGTTTGTGGATGGACAAGCCGTGTTAGTGAGAAAGGTCAAAACGGAATGGTCAGACTGATTGGTCGTGACACTTAAAACTGTGGCGAGCAGAGAAGCGTCTCATAAGGAACAACATGTCCAATGTTCAGAAGGATGTTCTAAAACAGCAGAACATATAACTTAAGGTTTCACTCATGTCAGCCTGACGCACCCACACTCAAAAGCTTTTTTTTTTTTCCTCCTCTATTTTATACCATTTATTATTTACACCGTTGAAACCTTAACTGCTCTGTGATTTGTCCAAGTTTACCATCACGTTTTCTCTCAGTTCATTTTGTTAATTATCCTAAAAGGTTGTTATGGAATTACTGATCAACATTGTAATTTTCTGGTTGAGGGCCTCCCAAGTATTTTTGGAAGTAGTTGCAAACAGGGGTATTTTTTGCATAGTTCGCATATCAAAATGGCAGTTCTACATCACACCCCCACAGTCTATCACAGTTGGTATGGTGCTGGAGTTGTGTAGCACTCATGTTTTCCACAGGTGTGTGAAATGGCTCAATCTATTACCTAAGGCTATTCCCTAAAGATTGTCCTTTCACTTCAACTCAGGTCTTCATTATTTCTTTCACGTCCTTCATGCCATCTAGCAGGAATGATGAAGACCAGACTAATGCCTCCCTTGTGGGCAGGCTCTCTATTTCTGTCCCTGCCCTAATACCTCTCATGAATAAGAGAAATAATCGAATACCATGCCGTACTAATAGAGAAAAGGGCTGACATGTTCATGGTGTTGCTGAGGCCAAATAAGCTGAGGCCCTTGTGTGGAATAGGCTTACACTGGCTTTTGCTGTAGTTAATCTGGCACTCAGGGTGGCTTAAAGCGGAGTTTATTGATTTTTGTATGAGATTGTACTTGAGGAGGCTTGATGGCGAGCTGTACTAAAGCAGCCCTTTCAGCACCAGCCTTCCATGCCGGGCTATTTTTCTTTTTTAAATTCCAAATGTCTTCCATTTTGAGTCAACGCCGCATCTCGACCTCCTGTTTCCGTCGTCGTGAGGAAGCAGACTCCTCTTCTTATTTCCCCCTCCCTAATGTGCAGAGTGAAGCTGTAAGTTTGTGAATTTATTGCTGGGAAGATAAGGATGGATAATTTATCATTGCCAGAGCTGTCTCCTGATCCATATGCAAGGTAGGCATCAAGGAGCAGCACAAGATTAGAGGGGAGAGTTCCTGCTTTGTCAGAATAATCCCTGCAACTATTTAAAGTCACACAGAATCATCCTTCAGAGTTTTTGGAGTCATTTTAAATTCCTGGTCCTAAATATAGAATTTAATTGTGCGTGTGTGTGTGTGTGTGTGTGTGTGTACTTGTACATACATTTTTGTGAGAACCAACAAACTGTATGAACCACCGGAAGCAAGGAGATTTTGGGAAAGCACAGGCAATTTGGCTGATCCTCGTGTTCCGTCACCTTTATGTGGCTGTTTGGGTGTTAAGACTCGGTTTTAGGGTTATGGTGAGAATTGGGTTTAGGTTAATACACACTGTCTGACTGAAAAGGAAGAGGGAGAGAGAAAATATGCAGTGCAGTGATCAGCTGTTTTTATGTGCTTTCCCAGGTGATTTTGATGGAGCATTATAATACATTTAAATAATATTTACTGTTCTGCTAGTTTCCAATAAACATACAATTTACTCTCTGCATTGATTCATAGTCGTTCAGTAGTGAATTATGATGCTGAAGTTGATGATGATGATGATGAAGTGTGTTATCCCACCCCCCGATATAGTTTACATGCAGATTACAGTTTGTCACATGTATCTGAACACACAGAGACTAGAATTAGAGCTGATATTCCACTGGTCTGTTAGGATGACACACTGGATGAACAACATGTCAGTGTCTCATAGCTGTGATGGAGTGGCTCACGTTAATTTAGGAAATATCCACAAAATATGTGTCGCCGACTATTAAAAAAAAACCCAAAAACAAACAAGCTTTTGGTTGTGTTCACACAAATTGCTCCTTCAAACCTCAGCTGATTGTATTCCTTTTGTGAAGAACTTTTGATCAGTGTTAAGAATTTAACTTTCCAGACAGCTTTTGAGATTAGCGTTGCCTTGACAACTGAGGGTGAAGTCAGAGGGGGTTAAAAAAGGCTGATTAAATTTTCCACTATTTGCATGCCATCAGGAAGAGTGGGATTTAGCAGGAATGCCTGTCTCTTGCTGATTAGCTTTCAAATTGCTGTTTGCAGCTTGGCACTTGCATGTTGATCAAAGTGGCTCCTCTTCACATTTCAGTGGCGGATGTAGGCAGTGCTAAATGGAATGGAATGGACAATAGAAAAGACAACATAGCCACACATGCCAAATGTTTTCATCATTCGCTGAATAAATCAGGGGATATTTAAACTAAAAATGTATTAATAATATAATGTACATGACTTAACATTGATTTAATGGGTATATTTTTGTTTGTTGTCTGTTCTTGCCGTCCTGTGAACAATTGTGTGTGATCCCTTTCAGCCTCACAGCACCTACTTATACCTTTCCTTTGTTACTGTAGTTTTGTAGAATATTGTAGTTTATGTCTTGTATGTACAGTATATGGGATTCAAAGTATTTTAGAAAATAAACCATGGCAGCTCTGTGGTAAATGGAATTTAAAATATAAATATATAATATCAAATATAAATGTACGCCATTGTTAGTGGACAAGGTCCAAGCCTTGTACTAAAATGAAGTTGTATTTAGAAAATATGGTATTGATATAATGTAATTTGTATCATAATGTCTCATTTTAAAAACAAGTCTTGGATCTTCAGGTGTTCACGTTGCATGTGCCAACACCTTCCAAGTACAGTTTTTTATTTTGATTGTAATAGAGCCTTCAACTTAAATTTAGTTTGGCTTAGTATTGTCGCAGGTGTTGTAGTGTAGGGAAATTCATTGTCAAAGTCCCTCTCTCTCCTGCAGTGCTGCAGTGAGACAAACCCAGAGGTGGAGCCCTGCGGGGTGCTGACAGCTCCACCCTGGTAGAAATTGCCTCCCATTGAGTATTTGTGTTTGTGTGTGCAAATGCCTTTGAATGGATCATTAAGCACATTTCCTTTTCAAGTGCAGTACACTAGGTGTCGAGGAGATTGTGTTGAAAACCCAAACTAAAATCAGTTGATGACTTGATGACTCGATGTACCTTGGCAAATGGCTCGGTCCTGACTTAAAGAAAAAAGATGCTGCCATTGTTTTCTCTGACAAGCACTATAGGTTTTAGATTTTCTCAGGCAATGATTGGAAGCGTTTCTCCCTGTGGTAGGGTGGGATGTGGGCCAAGGGAAAACTCATTACCTTTTTGAAGCTAGAGATGGGTAATGTTAGGATTTTATCAATACTGATACTGATACCTGTGCTACTTATCTTGATACCTGTACTTATTGATCTCTTAAATATAGTACTCTGCATAATTTGTTGCTAACATTTTGACCTTACATGAAAATATGTGAAACGATTCACCAGTTATTTTATTGCTGTTTTTTTCAGACAGTAAATTAAATGCTTGTTTTTAAGTGATACCAACAGTGTTTTGAAATTAAGGGCCTGTCCACACGGAAACGAGTGTAAGTGAACGGGCATAGTTTTTTTCTGTTTTTTTTTTTTATCGTATTGGTGTTGACAACGTTACTTCACTTGTGGGAGTGAAGTATATATTTAAGTGGCTCTGTGTGTCTGTTTGTTTTTGTTTCCTCACTTGCACTTGCCAATATGACCAACAGAGGCCGACAGAGGCTTGTTACGTGAATGGGGTGAAGTCTGCCATCTCTAACTGCCTTGTGTTACTACTGCATTTTCACAAAATTCAGCAGCCTAAGCCCAAATCTTGAAGTACTTGTCCACTATGACAGCTGAAGAAAGGCCTCGCCCTCAGAAAAAGCTAGTGAAGTTAAATGTAACGTACATATTGTGACAATAGTGACAATGAATAACTGCTACCAAATGACTTCTGGTTCGGAAACCCATCCCAATGTGGAACGGATCAGATTAGGAACAACCGCTACACGTTCATTAACTTCTCAATAAATAATGCAGAGATGTTTATGAAAAAAATGATCAGGCATATGTAGAGTGCCGATGTATGGTGTGTGTGTATTGTGGTGCTGATTATTGTCCCCACCACTGGCATTGAAAACGAAAATAACTAAAACCCAGTGATTTTTGAGAAAATATAATAAATGTCTGTTTAAAGCTCCCCGGTGACTGTGGCATCATGATCATCTGTGGAAATGAGAACTCTGGTGATTTGGAGGCAGCCAGTGTTTGAGATGCATAACAGGGCATAATAGCTCCCAGAGAGATGGAAAGTAAAGGACTGGGAATGGTTTAGACAAAGGAATTGGTGTGTAGAGGGTGACAGAGTTAAAGGGGTTGGGTGCTGGAAAGGTAATGGAAGGGAGGGTAAGAGTGACAGGAAGAGGGGGGCTGCTAGAATGAGAGGGAGGCTGTGCGGCGGGTAGAGCTGTTAGACGAGATAAAGAAGAAATCATTCAGTCAATCAGCCCAAGCTGCGGTACAATCATCAGATCTCATCTGTTTTCAAGAGCAATTCAGCCTTTTATTGAGCTGTTGTGCCTCAAACAGGGAGGCTGCAATAGGGAACATTAACCCCTGCACTGCCACGTGCACCTACATCAGTGGGCTATCGCGATGACCACAGACGTATATCACCTTTTACTGATACTGGCTGAGCTGATTATGTTCTCTCAGTGTCACCAAACAGTTTTATTGTTGATCCAGGGATAAAGGCTTTGCTTTAATGTTTCAAAATTGTAATTTCTATATGCACAAGTCCCTTAAAGTGTGAATAAGAACCATTAAAAGGAAAAGAGAAATTAAAAATGAATTCTCTTATGTATTGAATTACTTAATTGGTTCTCTTTAATGTAGGATTTTTGCACATTTATGGTGAAAGAACTGACCCTCATTAATTAGCTTACTCCTTTTTTTTACTTTAGAACTGATAATTTTTATACCCATGTGTATGAATGTGTATGTGTGGGAACAGTTTTTTTAGTTTATGCTCATCCAAAAAGGTCGTTGTGTTAAAAATCCCCAAATCAATCAATATGTAATAAGTAATGATTGATATAAATATTAGATCAATTTAAGACTGATTTTTGTGGAGTTAAAGTTGATTAAAGACTTAATTGTGGTTTTTGACTTATTTTTCCATATAAAACAGAATTGAGGTAAAACATTTAAAGCAGTTGTATTTCTCAAAGTGTGTTTGCATAATACTTGTTTTTATTCAAATATTTTACACTATACAAATGAAATTATATTTGATAATTCTACACAGTTTGTAGTTGCATAGTTTTATACATGATTGTTGAATATAGTCTGTAAAATTACATCATTGCTATGATAAACTAAGGCTGTTATATTTGCTTTGATGTCAACTTCGTTGTAGATTTTACAGACTGTATTAGACACAGGGTTCATCGTATTTTGTGGCCAGCTGCCTTGATATTCATAATATCTATTTGATATGATTCCAGCCTAGAAAAGCATTTTATTTATGAGATGTTTGTGCTTGTGTTTTTCCTCCAGATTTTAGCCAAAAAGCTGAAATGACCAAGCCCATCTATGGGTGCCAGGTGACTATTCAGTCAGAGCAAGAAAAACAGATGATGAAGATGTACCGCAGGGAGGAGAAGAAGGAGAGGAAGAGAGGCAAAGGAACAGATGACGGTGACTCCTCGGATGCTGTTATGACCTTCGACCCCAGAGAGATGAGAACCCACCGGTATTTCATCTCTCCATATTTTTTTCTTTGTCCTTTTCCCCCCCCTCTTGTTCACAGCCAGTCTATCTGTCTCCACACTAAAACCAACAAGCTTCTGCATTTTTTATGACATCGTGGCTGGAGCTTTAAAGAAAGTAGGAAAACAGTACACTGATGCAGCAGCTTGCCACATCTTTTCTTATGGAGGATTTTCCTGAAAGTTTAATTTCAGAGGATGGGGAAAAAAGAGCAGTGATCTGTTTAATTAAAAAACTTAGCATGGACAAACCCAGCACAGTCTGCAGGAAAAGATTAGTTGAGAGGTAAGCCACTTTAGAAAGGAAAATAATGCTTCATATCTTTGCCTCTTCATCTGAATCATCCCTCAACTGCATTATTTATTTTAAATTAAAAATGTGGATGGAGATGAGGATACACATATGGATACAAGTGATTGCAGAGGTGACATTGAGCTTATTTGTGTTCTGTTGTAAACATACTAAAACATTTATTTTAAACAGATATGGATTTTTGAAGGGCAGCTGGGTGCAAAAAACATTGTTGCAACAGGAGACAACGGCAAAGAAAGAGAAAGAGAATTTAGCCACTTTACACTATTGGGCTCACCTAATAGAATCTAATACAGCTTAAGTGTATGATGTTGTAAAAATTCAATCACAGTTTTACCGTGCTGTTAAACAGCCTTTCCACAGATTCAACAATAGACATAAACAGTGCTTTTAGCTCTAAAGGCACATACGTTGTTAATTTATTGCTTCCTTCTATTTGCGAGTGTCGCTTTCTTAGATATATTTTAATGAAGCCTTTCAAAGAAAGAAATCACCAAAAAACAAAACACTTTGGTGTATGGAGAGTTCGGGATTTTACAAAGCTCAAATATTTGATTTGGATATACTCTTGTCTTTCTTGCTCCTCCTCTTCAATAGCTAGTTTTGCTAAACGGCATCATTTATAACAACTGACTTCTGATCATTTCATGTAAAATGTTTATCGTGTTTTCTTGTACAGGGAGCACGCCCTTCTGACTGCACGACGGGATCCCATACTGAGCAGAGAAAGAACCTACGAACGTATTCAATATCCCAACGTATACGACATCTATGCAGAGGCCTCAAAGATGCCTGCATTTGTTGGAGGAGCCAGGGTGAGACCCTTAGCCTTGATATCACCCACCACCATCTGCCAGTATGGGGCTGATTGCTTGTTTTGCATGGTCGTGTCTAGAGCTGCAACTAACGATTATTTTCATAATCGATTCATCTGTCGTTTATTTTCTCGATTAATCGTTTGGTCCATAAAATATCAGAAAACCTTAAAAAATGTTGATCGGTGTTAGTCAAACCTGGAAATAATGATGTTCTCAAATGTCTTGTTTTGTCCACAAACCAAAATGATTAACTTTTAATGATTTCTTTGTTATTCAGAGCAAAGAAATTAAGAAAATATTCACATTTAAGAAGCTTAAACAACCAGAAATCTTGTTTTAATCATGAAAAAAGCTTCAAACCGATTCATCGATTATCAAAACAGTTTTTGATTAATTTAGTAATCGATTAATTGTTTCAGCTCTAGTCATGTTACAGCAGGGAGAAATAAAGGTGCAGAGATCGCCTAAGGTCAGCAGGGAAATAATATCCAATGTAAATGTATTGTCCGTTTCCGTTTAGAAATGTGTGTACAGTTATAAGCTGTGCTCTACAACTTTTCGCCCATGCCCTCGGATTTGTACTTTGCAAAACAAAGGCAAGTCTGAGGAAGATCAGATGTGAGCATTTGTGGATAGAATCCAGTGAGTTGCTCAATTTGTAGTTAGACTGAAATGTGCAGAAAGAGAAAGCTCTCCAGTTGTTTTTTATGCCTTCGGAGCAAGTATGATTGATTTTCCACTGATGATCCCACCTTGACACACTTAAGGGCTCTTGACATAGTGATAACATCAGTCTTGCAGGTTTATTGCATGTCACATTGTGTGAGATTGGTCTGGAAAAATCAGCATCAGATCCAAAGTTGTGTTTTACATCAGATTTATAAAATGTTTCTCTGTTAAATAACTTGTTTTCTACTTATGAGGAAATCTGCTGAAAAACCGAGCTAGTGACGTATAGCTGAAATCAGATTTCACATTTTTTTCCGTTTTCCTGGTGTGTTGAATCTCTGAAGTCATTTGCCTTTTCTCCATGTTTGTATGTTTGTGACACTCAGATTCTGCTCCCTGAGGGCGTCCGCAGGGACAACAACAAGATGTATGAAGAGGTAGAGATCCCACCCAATGAACCCATGCCAATTGGCTTTGAGGAGAAGCCCGTCTACATCTCTGAACTAGATGAGGTAGGAGAAGCTGTGAACTTGTTTGATTTCGTTTGCACCGAGTGTGTTGATGTATGCTTTAGTACACTCGGATAAGAGCGCTCGTTTTGAAGGCTGACACTGACAGGTCTAATGTAAATACGGAATAAGTCAGTGTTGATGAGGAGCTATAGTAGCAACCAAATATGTCAAATGTTCTGTTATTCAAACTACGTTTACATACAAGCATGATGTCAACTTACATGCAAGATTTAAATGCTCCAGGGCAAATCATGAAAATGAAATCGGCTCACAGTTTTCATTGTCACCATGAGGTTGGTAACCAGATCTTAGTGATCACATTCATTGCCTGCATCTAGGGAATTGTATGCAATTCACTTCATAGTCTATTTGCCTGGTAAAGTGAAAACACTGCCTCTGCTTTTTCTTCACTATTCATTACCTAACTGATTTCATTACCTTTTTTTTTTAGATTAATTTAGCATGTTTGGTCCTCAAAATACCAGACAATGTTGAATAATGATAATCACTTTTTCCCAAACCTCAAAATGATGATGCTCTCAAATGTCTTATTTTTTCACAAACCAAAATGAAATGATTTCTATGTTATTTAGAGCAAGGAAAGCAGAAAATATTCACATTCAAGAGGCTGACAACTCAGAAAGTGATTGCAGCTCCATAATAGACCCATGTGTGAGCTCTAAAAGTGCCTCTTACTACTCCTACCTTTCATGTGCGTAATCCATCTCATGGCCACGTTGCATGAATGTCTGAGGCTATTTACCAAATGGATGCAGCATATGTGAGGTGATATGTGCATGTTTGTTAACAATAAGGAAATCTGTGGTCTTTGTGGCCCCTTTGTAATGTTGCCTTGTGCGATATATTAAGTTTGCTATATAGGGCACATAAAGTCGTACACTATGAATGATTACCACTGCAAAAGGGCAAACACTTCAAAATGAATACTGTACATTTACTTTGGAATGACTGTGGATGCAAAACAGGGAGTGGAAAAATAGCGCCCGGCTCAAAAATACTTTTGTCACCTTGATAGAGCTGGTGCCTCCTGGCTGAGGCCTTTTGCAGTAGCCTGTGTTCTACTCTAGCTAACAGGACTTTGCTGCATATCTACCTCCTTTCTGTCCACCCATTCTAAGAAAAAATTATATGAATCAGTGGTTCTCAAACTTTTTCTAACAAGTACTACCTGAGAAAATATTGCGCTCTTGAAGTAACACCGTTCATGTTAAAATACAGTGGCGTAAATAGGCCGAGCAAAGTCAGCTACAGACTTTTCACGGGAGGCTCATTTATTCCTTATATGATCATTTCCTCTCTCATCGTCCTCTTCCTCACATGCACTTCAGACGCTGATATAGCAAAATTAGATTAAGATGGAGCGAGAGATAAGGTAACTCTAATTATTATTTAATATATTTTATTTCTTGTTTATTTTCTATACACTCTGGTCAAAGTTCCCTGGTATATATTGAATTTGAATTGAATTTTTTATTAATCCCCTTAGGGAAATTATTCCTCTGCATTTGACCCATCCTAGAATTAGGAGTAGTGGGCTGCCACACTGAGTAGCGCCCAGGGACCATTGGGGGTTGGGTACCTTGCTCAGGGGTACCCCAGCCCTTTTTTGGCCGGCTTTATACAGTAGAACAGTATATTTAATTTTCCTCCAGAGTACCACCAGAGTAAGATCACGTACCCCCGGTGGTACATGTGTCACAGATTGAGAACCATGGATCTAAATGAATCTCCCTCACTGCCTGTGCCACATAAGACCATGATGATCGTGCCATCGTTCCCTGTCCTTGGCAACGTGTTGAGCTTCAGCCTACATTAGGTTCATCCCGGTGAGCACATCAGTCACACTTTGGTCTTCAAGGCTGTCTTTTGTCTGGGGGAAATGAGAGCAGTCTTGGAGAAACGATATGTCTCCATCCAAAGCACGTGGCCCAGCTACTGCAGTCACCTCCGACTTGTGTTAGTGATGTTCATGCTTTACGTATTATCTGCACTGTTCCAGTGCTGGGATTTCGTTAGGGTTTCATTGTGGAATCTCTCTGGTACATTGGTATACCAGCCAACTGTCACACACTACACATAACAGGATGTATGCTGTTATGTAAATTGGTGTTTGTTTATTATACCTATATTGCTTATAAATTCAGATGTTTCAGAGTTTGCAAGTTGTCAAACTGGCATATTGGATTTCCCTAATCTTATTGTGATAATGTTCAAATCTTTTTTTATCTGTATTTATTTGTGTCATAACCAAGTGGCTACCCATTCCGATATTACCCATTGGTTTATGAACTGCCATTTTGAAGTCTCGGGGGAGGAATCAAGGGGTGTATCCCACTGACAGCATGAGGACCAGCAGGTTACACTGTGTGTGACATCTGCTGTCAGTTAGACCATAGCCATGCCCTAAAGCATCATATCATGACACCATGCTATACTGAAGACGTGAAAGTAGTGATTGCAACCATAAACTCTTCAGGAAAATGTTTACTGTGCTGTGTTTTACTGCAGGTCTTTATTTAATCAAATTTATGAATTTATACATATCTTTAAACGCACAAAACTTATTGCTAGAATACAGGTTTGAGGCACTTCTGCTTTGGCTTCATTTTCTGGTCCGAGAGATTATGTCCAATTTATATACAGTTTATACTTAACACTATTTACAAATGTAGATTGAAACAAGTTGATTATGTTAAGGGCCCCAGTATAATCCAGGCTTAATGTATAAAATAAAAAAAAACAAAAAAACAAAGAGACTCCAAGCACTGTATTACTTCTTTAGCTTTCAATATCATGTCTGTCCATTTAAAGTACATCTTTATGTATGACTGGACTTGTCTGCATGTTCCTTTTGCCAGGTGAGTGTGCTGCTGGGGCCTGGGTGTATATATATAGTTCCCACCATCCTCCATCTCAGTGAAGAGGACTGTGGCTCTAATGGCCAGTGAGTGATGTTTCTTCTTAATGGAAGTGCTGTAGCTCTCAGCCAGTCTGTCAGGCAACACAATGAGCTGTCAGTCTGGCTGACACCTTGACTGACAAACCCACACTCAAACCAGTGCCTACATTTCTCCTGGCCTCAGTCTTTACCCAGCCACCTCTGGGCCATATTAGAGGGCAGCAGGCTGAAAAAGCAGGAGCCCTTTTTTGCACCAGCCCTCAGGGATGAGGCTTGACTAGAGGATGAAGTATACTCCATACACATCGGCATCTTTGAGAGCTCCTGCTCCCCTCCTGTCTGGCCATGTAGGCTTTGTAATCCATCATTACTGCATCACTAGTGAAGATGCAGCAGTGCAAAAGGTCACCACCACTTCTACGAATTTGGCCTTTTGTTTATGAAGGCCCAAAGATACGATACTCATAAACCTCAGGAGCATTTTGTCACACTTCAGGGAACTAGCGTTAACAGCTCATCTCTTTTAACCTTTCTGTCACTCATGCTAATGGACATAATGATAAACTAGATTCAGCTTTGGTGAATACGTGTGTGTGTGTGTATGTGTCGCCAAGTGTGGATCAAAGTGTGTGCATGTGTCTTGTGCCATGACAAATTGATGAAAAGATGGCTTAATTATATCTATGCTGTTGCTTGTTGTTGGGCTTCACAGTGTATGATACTGGCTCAGTCGTGTGTGTGTGCGTGTGTGTGTGGAAGCATTGTGAGTACCGAGGTCTCTTCAGTGCCTGTCAATTTCAATCCTCATCAGTGTGGTCTTTGAGGATTTGGCCCTTCATCCCTCCATTAGGCACAGTGTTGTTGTCCACAGAGACACAAAGAGTCAAATAGCATTTTGTATAGTAAATAGCAGTGTTTGTAAGAGCTGTAAGCTAACTGACTTCTTAGGACTGTGCATTTACACAGTGACTACAAATAAACTTGTCTTCTCATATTTCTCATACTATTGCAAAACTCCAAAAACATTACACTGACACCTCCAGTCCCCTCATTCATGTTTTGTTAAACGCTGCTTGTTTATTGACAAAAGCAATTGCAGTTCTATCCACCACGTGCCATGGTGAATCCACATATCTAACCACAAAAATGAACACTTTAATTAAAGCTATTTTTTTATCATGTTTTTAAATACTCCTCCAGTTCTGATATCCATCACTTAAAAAGTTTGAAAAAGAAAAGAAAAAAGCTGGTGGTTGTAGCTCCTACAATACTGAAATGAACAAGACCAATCATCTCATTCAGACAGCATGGAATAATTGGCAGATGTATGTGTCTCTCACTAACTGAGCTGCCGAACTGCGCTCGCCCTCACAGGCAGGGTCTCCTCTACACAAATCACAGAAAAGTGAAAGTCAAACTTCACTCTCCCTGACTGTTTTGGGGGTGACGGTTTGACATCCATTTGCTCGTGCATGTACCATTTCATTTACATTCAGAGATTTCCCAGAATGCCACTTATGTCAAATATGCCCAAATGAAAGACTTGACAAAAACATAGACTCATAATCTCCTTCCACATGTTCCTACACTGCCTCTGGTGTGCTATTCCAAAATTTGTTTTTTAATGGTTTCCATTATTCCACACGTTGTGGCCATACAATCAGACATTAGACACAAATCCAATTAGACCACAACTACTGTAATATGGTGAGAGGAGTTTTTAAAGATCTCACTTCCATGCAGAAACATCATCAGCTAAAATAATACACTGCCTGTTGTTAATTTGCAAACTGCAATGTTGAATTGTCCCCCTATCAGCAGATCATTACTGAAAGCCTGGGATCACCACAGTATTAAATGAGATTCTGTTAAACCTAACTTTCTCATTCGCACAAGTGATTTGTGGAAATGTAAAGACACAGTAATTTCCTGTTTGAAGGAAATATTTTTAGGGTTTGATAGACCAAGTAGAGGCCGTACCACTTCTGTAATTCTAAATTATTCTCTTCATCATGGCAGTTACTTCCACAAATCAAGGCAAAGCACAATGCAACTCTAAAATTTGCTCATTGCTTATCATTCAACAATTATACAGTCATATAAAAAAGTTTGGGAAACCCTCTTAATTTTTTGGATTTTTGTTCATTATTAGCTGGGATTTTGAAGAACGAACTTCCTTTTTATATATGACAAACCTTAGAAAAAAAGAAGTATTTCTGCAGTGATGTTTCGTTTAGGCATCATAACAAGATTAGACTGGTGCATAAATTTGGGCACCCCAACATAAAAATTGCATCTGTACTTAGTTGAGTCTCCTTTTGCAAAAATAACAGCCTCTAGATGCCTCCTGTAGCCTGTCATGAGTGTCTGGATACTGGATGGAGATATTTTTGACCATTCTTCCATACATGCCGAGCATGGACAGCCCGCTTCTAAACATCCCATGGTTTTCGATGATGTTCAAGTCAGAGGACTGTGACAGCCATTTCAGAACATTGTACTTTTCCCTCTGCATGAATGCCTTAGTAGAAGTTGAATTGCGATTAGGATCATTGTCTTGTTGGAATAGCCAACCCCTGCGGAACATCAACTTTGTGACTGATGCTTGAACATTATCCTGAAGAATCTGTTGATACTGGGTTGAATTCATCCGTCCCTCAAATACCTGTGAGGGTAACTATACCTGTGGCGTGGGCACAGAACGGGCTTCCCTCTCATCGCCTGGCCATACAGATGTTTTTGCACTGAATTATGGAACAATGTACAGATACACCATCTTCAGCCAGATGTTCTTGCAGGTCTTTGGAGGTGATATTTGGGTCGTGTGCAAGCATTCTCACAATCCTCCACCTATGCTGCTCCTGTATGTTTCTTGGTCTGCCAGACCTGTGTTTAACAGCAACTGTGCCTGTGGCTTCTTGTAGCCTTCCCCTAAACCATGATAATGAACTATCTTTGTTTTCAGATCATTTGAGAGCTGCTTTGATGATCCCATTCTTTCTCACTTCAGCAGAGAGTCAAAGAGAATGCAACTTGCATTTAGGCACTTGAAATACCTTTTCTCATGATTGGACACACCTGTCTGTGAAGTTCAAGGCTGAATGAGCTAATCCAACCAATTTGGTGTTTCAAGTTGTCAGTTTTACATGCTGTTACATGCAATCGAATCAGCAAAATCACAAGGGTTCCCATATTTTTGCACAGCCAGCTTTTCACATTTGATTTAATTTCATACAAATAAATACTGCTTCACTAAAAATCTTTGTTTGGAAAACACAACAGTACTTGAAAATGCTGGTTATCTATGATCAACAATTCCTAGACTCCATTGAGATAAATATTGAAATTAAGAAGTAGGTGAATCTAACCCTAGTCTCACTTTAGGGGTCATCACCTTTGGGGGTGGAGCAGCGAATGAAGGTCAACTGTCTTTGTCAGTTGCGTCGACCACCGAGGTTGAACCAAAATGAGCTAATCCAGTTTATGGTGGACTTCCCCGTCTCACTACTACTGTTGCTTAGCAACAGAGCTGAAACTTGATGCAACACAGATCACTTAGGTGTTGTGGTTTTAAGATCATTTGTGCGTTTTTTTTGTTGGTTTTTTCTGGTAGGTTTTGCTGCGTTTTGTCTTTGTTGGCCACCTTCATCTCATCTTGCAACGTTGGGAATTCTGAGATAGGCTGGGCCGGGAAAGGTTGGATATGTTGAATCCCTTGTTGTTCAGAGTGTGAAGGATCCATTTGTCAGTTGCATTTGGAGAAGCCTGCGAAATGGAACAGCCAAGTTGCGGTTCTGTGACGCAATAAGCCATCGAATTCACACTGCGTAAGAGGCGGCTCTGAAATGAGACACAGCTGGTTTCGTGACAAGTTCTAGACTTGAGCTATTCCTTTGTTTTTCATGTGGATGGATGACTGTAGGATATTGTAGGAACATGCAAATGCCTCCGGGGAGCTCATATTGTGAAGGTGAAATAACAAAACAACCAAAAAAGGAAGTTTTAGATTCCTAAATTTAATTAGGAAAAGTTTTTTTTTGTCTATTAGGCATTCAGGCATTACTGAATTCCTGTCCATGCTTCTCCTTCAAAAACTTAAACCTTCATAAACTGTCTGAGGCTCTATCTTTGTCTCCTCTCACTTTCTGAAAGACTTATCTCTTTCTGTCTCTCAGAGTTTTTTCCGAGCTCACCAACAGTTTTCCCTTAATCTTAGAAACGCCCTGTGCAACTGATATAGATTGATATGCAACCTCTTCTGCTGAGCAGTGTGAATTAGCCTCAGTCAAGCAGAGGCTCTATTCATTAGCTTAAGCCTGGGCAACTCTGGAACAAAGTGCCTCACTGCTTTAAAGTGCCGGCGCACAATGCCTAATAAGTCTTTATGTGCTATTAGGAAGGCTTTGAAAGGCAGCCTGAAAAGTGTGATGCTCTCCTCCTCTTGCTCCTTCCTGTTCACACCGTGTGAAGATTGTCGTTTATTGAAAGCTGTAATGGGAAACAGGACTGCACATCTTTAATAAAACTGTGAAACATTAAAAATGGGAAATTTATTAGAATGCTTTTTAACTAATGAATTAGGGTCTGTGTGCCTCACACTTAGCACTGTACTGAAAGCCTTCCTAATTTGTCTGAATAAATATGTTGCAGAGTGAGTTATAAACGAGACCAGAGGCCAGTCTTTAGTAGTGCTAATGCACAGAAACGTACACAAGTACAGGTATAGCATACATTGTTAATGTACCTCATAATACTTACTGTAGGATGGACACTCCCTCAAAAATAGACAAAGGTCCTGACAGCACACAAACCACACGTTGTATGAACTAGTAATTGATAGGAATCCAGTCAAGCTGTTAATGCGGTTCCGAGGAATGACAGTTACCACAGGGAAACAGCCAGTAGAGGCAAAGGATTGACGAACACAGGAGGTTTTGCTCTGCAGTTGCTATAGGAGAGCTATAGTGGGGCGTGGGTGGGTTGAAAGCCATAAGTAATGAGTGATTTTCTTTCCCCTCCAAATTTGTACTGTATATTTCATATTACTGCTTGGCACTTATCTTAAATATCTCATTCAATTATTTTCTGCTTTAGGTTTTTTATCTCTCTTCTGGACTAGTGTCATGTTAAAAAACAGTCAAATCCAGTGGAATGAATATCACGACCAGGGACTGTAGTACTTCATCATATCAAGTTTGCAGCAGGTCACTTTAAGCAGATAAATTTACATTATTGGGAAAAACATTTTGAAAACAACCAGACATACGTACAATTGGACATCTCCATGGTTGAGATTTAAGTGACAGTGGATATATGTGCTCTCACAGCACATTCTAGTTTGATAATGGCTATGCTGGTGTGAAACATTAGATTACCTTTTCTCTCTTTCCTTTTGTCTATTTTATCCACAACTAAAGTCAGAAGATTGAGGCATTCTAACATTTAATCATCATCAGACTCACTCAAGCTCCATTAATTGTCTGTTGACAGCATACCATCTCCTTTCCTGCACAGGAAGTGGCAAAGGCCTGCAAAGACAAGGCAGAGCTGAGCAGCCCTCCATCCATAATTAATCCACCTTGATTGCATTTCCTAATCCAGTTTTGATGTGGTTCCCCCAGCAGACATATGCGACTCTGTGTGTTTGCTTCGACTTGCCAAGTAGAAGCTATGAGTCTTCAAGGTTTCGTTGATGGAATCTTAGCAATCTTTTCCAATCAGTGATGGCAAGACCTGATGGCATAGCAATACAAAATCGATTGTTTGTCAAGTTCTGAAATAAAAAAAAAAACATTGTGTTTAACTTTAGTTTATTATTACATTAGAAGTAGTAGTCTTTTTATAATCTTATTATTATTATTATTTTTTTTTTTTTAAAGTCCACTGTAATGCAGTGAATTACTGCTCCCAGAGCCCCTAATTTAGTGCTTCACCCAATTGAGATATGGAACCAGCAAGTATATCTTTGCAAAGCTGGATCTCTTCATCTCCGAGTCGTGTAAGCAGTGAAAAATTCTCTAATTTATTTATATTTTTTGTAGAGCTTCCTTTGACAGCTATTGAAAAAATATAGTACAAAGATGCCTAATGATGTAAACCAGTATGTTTACAGCTAAGCTACTGTAGTAGCAATTATCAGTGTTGTACTTGTACAATTCTCTGAATTACATTGCATGATCCTTTGAGTGTGCTGACAACTCAAAACTCACAGCAAGTGAATATGGCAGTTGCTCAAATTATTTTACATATTTACATGTCTACAGATATCAGTGTGAAAGTGTTTTAATAGCTTGTGGTACTTTTGGTGGAAATGAAGGTGATGATAACCATTTTTGCTTATGAATTAGGTTTGGGCACACAGTGAGTGATCTGTGGTCAGGTTTAGGACCCTGAACAGCCTCAAAACATGGCATATTTCGGTGTTGAAACTAGGGGTGGGAATCACGAGGTACCTCACAATACGATACATTGATACATGGTCTACGATACCAATAATATCAAGATACAATGATTCTGTGATAAACGGTATATTGCAAGACATTCATACACTGATACATCATAATATCTGTCTAGCTGAAGAAAACAAAACTGTGAAAAGTTAAAAATAGAGAACAAATGCATAGTCTATGTATTGAATATAACATAGCTTTCTCCACCATTATCCTGCTGTAAACTTCCTCATTCTGATATACAGAATCAGAATGAGTCATTGCACACATGTGTCTGACAGCACAACATTTGGTCTTGAGCTTGTTTTGAACTGTGGTTACATGCCTCCAACGGCTCCCCCATCTCCAGGTGATAATTGTGTTAGTGTATTTGAAATCTAAATAAATAGGTGTGTTGTTGTTTAGGGGAGTGAGATGCAGAGTGGGCGGCCCTGTGTGTGTTGAGAGTTTTGGGGCTCACCAGGCTTTCAGTGCTTCCTCAGCAGGTGCTTCTGGAAGAAGTGATGGATTGCCTCATTTTTTGCTATCTCCATCTGACTCTCAGCTCTGCCTCCTCCTCCTTTGTGCCCCCCCTTTCTCCCTGCTGCTGCTGTTCTGTCGGGGATTGAATGGGCCTCCTGTTTGCTGCATCCGCAGCTCACTTTGTCGAACTCTGCCATGCATCTGGTTAGGAAGGTGTGGTGTGACTGTGCATGTGTGCTCAGTGTACACATGCATTAGCTCAGGGATTTACAGTGTATGTTTGTGTATGTGTGTGTATTTGTTATTCTGTTTGTGGGAGAGTGTTTGGCCAGGTCATCTCATGCTCTGCATGCACGCTTGGAGCTGGATGATAAGCTTTTTGGAAAAACTAGCAATTAAAAGTTGATCAAGCTGTCAATTCAAATGGAATGAAATGGAACCAGAAAGTAATTAAAAGGATGGCACGAAAATGACAACAATTATATCTCTTAGCTTCCCATTACTAATTCACAGAGGGATTTAATTACTTTATGAACCTGTATTTACTTGTAGAGTAAACACACAATAACAAAATAGCAGCCAAACAGAAAACTACTCTTAGTGCATTTGCAAATCCACTCCGTTATACTTTCTTACCTATATCCAAGGAGTCTGATGGATATAGATAACGATGGTATTTAGTTATTGCTGTTGATTCATCAGTTCAATCTATGTGGGTCCAATTAGTGTGTTTTAAGTAGCTGGTGGATTGGCGGGATATTCCCTGTCCTCTCAGTTTGCCCATATGGCCGTAGGCTGTGTATCTGCTGTGTTAATGAGCCTGTCAGTTTCCATCCCACTCAGGGTTGGTCCAAGATGGGCTGATCGGCACCTTATGCACACAGTATGTACTGCTGAGAATGTCTCTTCACACTTTTTAGACAACAGCTAACTTATGCAGTCTTTGCCTTTTTTTTTATCCAGAAATATTAATTTGGCTTATCATATAAAGCCAGACAGTGGTCATTGCTCAAGGATTTCTTGCAGTGCTGTGTACAAGCAGTTAACCATGCTTTATCTTATCTAGACTTGATGCTGCACTGCAACTTTTGCTGACTTTTGTTGTTGATGGTATAATTCTGATCTTTGTGAGAAGAGACATAACATTAACATTAGTAGAATTCCTTTCTGAAGGTTTTTTGTGGTTGCTTCTTACTGTTAACAGTCACATTTTAATCTATCTGCACCCATCTCTGTGTAGTGCAGTGTAGGAATGTTGCCAGGTGACACAAGTTCAAAACACTGTTATACTGAAAAACACAGAGAGTCGTGTGGAATCGGCTTAATCAGCATTTTTCGGACTCATTTGACAATGGTTTTGATTTAATTGTATATATTTGAAAGGTATGCACTACAGTTTTAATTAATGTGGGCTATGTACAATGGCAAGCGGTATGGCTAACGTTTATACTTGTGATCTGCTGATCGCTGCCTGAAATCCTCCACAGGGCCATTCTATCAGTTCTGAAGTCCAGAATTGTCATCTAAAGTGACCAGGCCTCAGTAATTTAGGCCCCGCCGCTGCATCTTCTTACAAATCCTCTCTTAAAAAGTTGCTTTTATCATGAGACATGCGCTTTATTGGTGAGTTACATTTTTTAAAAGTCCAGAAAACCCATGTGCTTCTGCTGGAGCCACCGGAGAGGTGGAGATTGGTTCCGCCTGAGACTGGAGCAGGTGCTCTCACGAGAAAATGTATTAAACCATGCTCCTGAAAGGTTGACCACTGATGTATGGTAGGGATATAAGCTCACATTAGCCAGCTGCGCTCTGCTAAGCTTTAACTCCATGTTTTAAATACCAGGAAATAACTTTAGCTAAATATTGACTTGCAGCATTCAGTCATCAAGGTTTTTTCATATTTAGTCCATATTGTAGTTTGTTTTGGTAATTGGCTTCAGGGGTTTTATTTAACATTGAGTTTCAATCTAGGGCTGTCACAGTGAAGGAATGTCCCTTGCTGTGATTTAGAGTGGCTTAAGAGCACGATATGTGGTGCTACTGCCAGTACGCTATTGTCATCAGCAGTATCTGTGAAGAGAGGACCAGTGCACCTGTTGGCAGAGGCTTTGTTTTCTTTGACTTTCTGCTTGATAAAATCTTCTCAACTCATGTCAACGTAATTAACTCTGAATCTTTGCCTGATAATATCGATTTGACTCTGTTGCTTAAGGTCTGTTTAATTGTCAAACAAAATAAAAGCTGTGGAGACAAATGTGGTTGATTCAGTGTGATACTCATCATTGAGGTCTGTGTGAAACACCATTAAAAGTTTATAGCTCCTGTAATTTAAATATTACATTCAGCTATATTGCAATTTCAGTCATTGAATCATTCTTAGGTGCAAATGATTGCTTCATCTGCCATCCGTTTAAATACTAACAATTCACGCTGATGCATTGCTTATTTATTTATTTTTAACCAGTCCTGTCTAGCAACCTAGGCATGCAGTGTGACTGAGTGGATGCCTTCTGGTGTCAGGCACATTTGCTCTGCGCAGTAGGGGTCTATCATGCTCCAGACAGACAAGGGAAGGGAAGACAGAGGAGAGAGAGAAAGACAAAGAAACAAATTTACACTAACATCAGTGACATTAACCAGCTGAACAAAACAATAACAACAATAATGACAGCAACCATATGAAAAGGTAACTGAAACTAAAACTGCATCAATACAAAGTCATTCATTGTGGGGCTGGCTGTGTGTGTATGTGTGTAGGTTTTGTCACTTTAGCTGGGGATTAGAGTGGAGAGGTGTGATGACATCAGGTCGACTCCCAGTCTGTCAGGACCCATAAGCATGGAGTGTGCCACAAGTGCAACCCACGTGAGATCGGGCAGAGGGTTGTAAGGCATGTGCCCCCATCTGCCCAGAGCCAGCCCCTAGAGGATAAGAGGCAACAGAACCATGGACAAACGCTAAAACCACCCCAGGTGCAGGCAAAGTCCAGAGGCCCAGGTCTCAGGAATGGGACTTGTCACCCATTGTAGAGACCGATGCAGCCCCCAAACATCCCTCTGAGGGTATGGGCCAGAGCCCACTACAATAGCCATAGTCACACACTTCAGAAAAATATGCTTTCAACTAAGAGAATCCCAGGGGGACAGGAGACGGCCGGTCAGGGGCAAATCCCCAAAGCACAGGTCAGGGCCAGAGTCCCAAGATCCAATGCACCTGATCGTACTGTGCCCTACAGCACATCGTCCCTCCACACACCCAAGAGCCTGAGATCCCAGTGGTGAAGAACATGTGCCACTATGAGGCCACTTACCCCACTTAGCACCACTTAGTTCCCTCACAAAAAAAAGCACTGTAGAAAAACTGGACAGTATTTTCACAGTTTTACTGTGAGGTTCTGCAGCTGCTGATGATCTTGATGAGCATGGTTTCAGGAAAGCAGGGTTTGTCCTATATGTTAACAGCTGCATGATGCCCACTCTTGTACATTAACTGCCTTCCCACAACACCAACATCACACCCTTGAGACAAGGTTTGGCACTGGCAGGCACAGCTGGATCTCCAATTGGAAGATGTGTGTGCATACATTAACATCACAATAAAGCTAGACAGGTTTTAAGGAGAGAATAAAAAAAAATCACTGAAGATTTCCAAAGATCATTAAATGATAGCAACTCTCTGTTTACAACACATGTGCTTTACCTCAAGGTGAATACTGGGGCAGGCATACATTTGCAAGAATTAACATATTTAAGTAGTGTGGGGACACTGGTTTTTCGTAACAAACAGACAAAGTCGATAAATCAAAATGAGGGCTAGCCGCTCAAGTGATTGTTGTGGCTCTCTGGTCACCACAGAGACGAAGGAATGAGTGTGCAGAAGCCTTACAAAATGGGTTGAAGCTCAGTCGTCCATAATTCTGGAATGAATATGTATAAGTATGAGCTCAGTGGACTTGGCCTGTGGGGGAATTATTTGGCTGACAAGAAGAGACTGGTATCGCCATAGAAGAAGCCCTGCACTTGCTGTAAAGATAATGTGCTTCAGTAACATCCACTGTGTATCCTAACCCTTTTTGATGTAGAGTGGAGGTTTTGACAGAGTTTAAAATATAAAGGTATGTATGTTTGTATGCAGTATTTGTGATCGAAACTGACAGCAATTGTAGTTCACCCTTGAATTTGATAAAATGCAGCCTATTTGTTTCAGTTTTCCTACTTTAACCCTATATTTATTTATTTATTTTATAGCCAAACTATCACATACACATGAAATTAAGATTCAAAAGAATTGCTTTGTTAACTTCGTCAGACAATTAAGTCTGATATTTGACTTTGCATAACAGCTGCTCCATTTGCACGTTTGCGAAACCTTAACATGACATTGGCCAAATCATGAATCATGATGGGTTAGGGTTAGATAATTGGAGTTCAGGTCTTATCGGTGACTTCACTACCGTTACTAAAATCAGCCGTAAGTAGCATCTCCATCCTTATCTTCAGAGATCAGATGCCTTGCCCAGAGAGTAGCAGTTTTAGTCAACCCTGAGTGGTTAATGTGATATATATGTGTTCAATAATTCACCATGGCCCTTGGGAAATGTTATAAAATTGAGATGACTCTTAATAGAAACAAGGTTCCCCACCCATGGGTTATGGGGTTTGTGTCTTGAGGAAAGTCAAAGAAAATCTCTCCAACATTTATTTTGCTATTTCTGTCATGGAAAGTGGAACAGCCACCACACATTCTGGTTATGCATCCATTTAGGTACATGGTTTCTTCAAAGTTGCATTTGTTAATCCCTTAGTCATGACCAGACTTTTTTTTCTGTCATAGCGCAGTGCTGCCAGCTCCATGCTGCACTCTACGGAAAGGTTTAACCAGCTGATGAGCACTGTCTGGTCTGTCTTTTCCTTGTCCTTCAAATGTTCAAAAATCCAAGCAGGCCTTTAGAGACTAGAGAGTCTAGCCAATTTATCAAAAGGAGTTGATTGACAGAGTGCTGCTCAAGTGGTTGTCTGAGCTTTTTTCCAGGTTTATTGAGGCCATTGTGCTCAGGGGAACAATCAAAGCTTCATAAATGATTTCATATCCATGCTCTCACCTATGGACCTGTGGGTGGAAGTCATCCACTATCCAGAGGGTTCGGTTAGTCGATCCTCTACTGCTTCAGTCTGCATGTCGTAGTGTCCTTGGGCAGGACAATGAACCCAAAATTGCCCTTGACTGATGTATGCATAATGGGTCATGGGTTAATATGACATGTGCTGTCTCTCAATTGTTTTTAATACTAGAAAAGGGCTGCAAATGCTTCCCAGAGTTTTATTGTGGAGGTCTCGGGGTTCCTTGGACCGGGGCTTGTTCTTGTCTGAATACAATTGTAAATTAGACTTTTTTTCAATTAACACATATTTAAATAATTTGCAAAAAAAATGCTTTCTAAAAAATTCTCTTTATCATTATGATAAAGTATTAAGTATCTCCAGTATTGTTGACTGGAGATGTGAATATGGCAAGTTGCATTTATAATACAATTTTAAAACACTATAATTGAAGCTGTCCAAATACTTTCTAAATTGACTGTACACATCACTGGCTTTGCTAAGTTGTTCTTCCGAAGCTCCTCTGCTCTGTGCAGCACCTAGCTCAAACCACAGTCTCCCTTCACTCTTTCCAGCTTAAGTGGACACTAATAAAGTTGCTCTTTGATGCATTAATAACCTCCTCCTTTCTACTGGGCTCCGGGGCCAGCTTCCAAACAGCACCCTGCATATCCTTGCCTGACATGCTCTGTTTAATTATTTCTTTCTATGAGTGTTGGAGCGAAACGAGGGGAAGAGGAAAGTGATGACATACTTATAATGAACCCTTGAATAAATAATACTGCTGTCTAAGCTTAAGGCATCCTGAACCGACCTTAGTGCAAGGAAGGTGGAATGCAGAGGAAGCAGGGAGAGAGGGTGAAATGATTAAGTTAAAAGAGGTATATAGAACACGCCTGGATCTACAGTGTCCTCTGTTGTGTTAGATTCCACCACGTTTCCATCAGTAGGCTCTGAATTACTATTATATTGGCATTATCTTTAATTGTTAGTTTCGGCATCTAGACAAATATTGAACTGTATCTAGCCTGTAAACATAGGCTAGACACACTGGAGAAATGTGGTTTGATGCACTGTTTGCAATCTTTTTAACACATGTGATGTGCCACTATACCTGCAATCAGTGAATGTAGATGACTGTGTGCAAACTGTGATTGGGACAGAATAGGAGAATTCTTGTATCCTTCCATTGTTTTTTGAAGTGGATTGAATCACAATTGGTCACAGTGGGCACGGGTTCGACTCCACCCATGGCTGATTGTACTCAATTCCATTGTAAGTCGCTTTGGATAAAAGTGTCTGCTAAATGACATGACATGACATGTAATGTAATATTCACACCTACAGTCAGTTTTAACTTGTCCATTTAGCCTGTGCATGTTTTTGGACTGTGGGTGGAAACTGGAGTACCCGGAAAAAAGATGGAGAGAACATGCAAACTCCATACAATCAGACTAGGTCGCAAACCCGGGTCTTTTAGCTGTAGGGCAACAGTGCTAGCCACTACTCTGCCGTGTAGCCCTCAAAATGTTCTCAGTCACATCCATGCATTCTCCATCCATGACATGGCTGAATACGGTCACTTTTATGTTGTCTTTAAATGTTTGTTTTTATTAAAATGATTTGATTATCCTGTAAGGCAGGGTTAATGCTTTCACTTTCCCGTATGTCTTCATTGAGGTTTTATATGATTCTGTGTGTGTGTGTGTGCGCACACACCATAGGGAAAGCAGTCAGAGGGCTGCTTGAGTGACAGCTGATCCCACCACACACATTTTCTCCTCCCTCATGGGTTTTGGCACTCGATCTTGTTTGCAGTCGCCTCATACTAGGAAGCTCGGTCAATAACATGTACCCTGTAACAGATCACCTGTCTCTGTCATGTAGACACACTGGGTACAAGATTCTCCAGTGTGTTTTTGTCAGAGAAAATGTCGTTGTCAGTGGGGGGCAACTGCACCAAATGGTTGGCATTGGCCCAAATCTAGTTGCCAAGGGCAACTGGGCAACCAATAAGGTTCTGGCTGTGTCACTGAAGGCCAATAATTGAATATGAATAATTTTCTGTTTCTTCAATAGAAAATTATACATAATTTTAATAAATTAACTTGAATCTTGAGTCTGTCATTTGTGTCTAGAACACGTTTTTGTATGTTATTTGTTGAAATCTTATTCATGACCCAATAGTTATTAATAAATAATATAAAACAGGGTACCTGCCACCCCTCGCAGTACTCTAATAAGCATGACCAGTAATTTCATTCAGACCATCCTGATGTAGCTTTCACTGACTGACCTGCTTACCTGTGCCTTTCATCATGGTAATGTTAAAGCAGGATTGCTCATCCACAGATGAATAAAAACAAAACATCAAACAACAAAAGCAGTTTTTTGTTCCATGTTACCTCTGGAACTATTTATTTTTGTTATTGTAAACATGTATATTTTTATAATGATGTATTAACTCTCATTTATTCTGTCCTTCCCTGGTTTTCTTTGCTCAGATTGCACAGTTGGTGTTCAAAGGGATGAAGCGTCTGAACAGGATCCAGTCGATAGTCTTTGAGACGGCTTACAACACCAATGAAAACCTTCTGATCTGCGCTCCAACCGGTGCTGGCAAGACCAACATCGCCATGTTGACTGTTCTCCACGAGATCCATCAACACCTGCAGCCGGGTGGCGTCATCAAGAAGGATGAGTTCAAGGTCTAACCTTGACACACGCATACATGCATTGTCTGTTGTAAAGCCTTGTTTCATGTTGCCTTGATGATGTGATGCGGTTGGTTCCATAGTATTACGTTACAAAAGCTTTTCCCTAGAATGAAAGAGTTTGTCTGACGTTCAAGCAAAATCACAGTCAGAATTGGAAGACAATTTTCTGTAGTCTGCGATAACTGTTTAATATTTCTAGAGTAGCTGCGCAGCAGAGTCTCTCCACATGCCTCATGGAGATTAAGTATGCTCCTTGCTGAGATTCACACACCCCATACAGAGATTCAGATCTAATCCTTAGAGCTTTGGATGCTGAGACTTCAGGCGCTGTTTAAATGGCTATGTGGTTGTTTTAAGTCAAAAATAGCTACATTTCCTTGATTAGGTTTCCTCTATGATTTGTCATGTTTCTTTTCATTTAAACTCATCAATGATCTGCAGTAATGTCAGTCATCTATACATTTGTTTAATTTCAGTGATTCGACACTGCGTGCACTGAAAAGGTGATTTGTCCCTTGTGGATTCACCGATTGGATGATTGTGACCAATCCAGGCACAATAAGATAATATTGTATCTTTGGTTCTCCACTGAGTTAAGGTCCACCAGCTGTGTCTCGACCAGCTGTGCACTGTGCAGATGTATTGTGTTAGAAATTGTGCATCTAAATTTTTATGCATGTGTTATTCGTTGATTTTTAATATGAAAATCTATTTAATTATCTTAAGAAAAGTCAATAAAAGGACAAATGCTGCTGTTGACAGCTTAGCCAAAAATGTGGCATTTGGATGACAGGTACAGCGGAACATGATTGTCCTCTTTCACGAACACACACATGCTTGCACATGGTGCTGTGCTGAGACACAGCCACTTTCCATACATCACCATTAAACTTTACCCATTCAAGTGTCTGGCATCATATTTCTTGGTAAATTGTGATTTGTGCCTGTTGCCAGGGAACAAATGATCCTCCCTCTGTTTGCTCATTTATCACTACAGTGTCCTTCCACTCCCTCTCGCCTGCACCCACACGCCAACCCCCCATCAGCAACTTCTACCTTTCCCACTCTACCCCTCTCTGTTAAGCCCATTAATTTCAATGTCCCTCTTTCTCTCCTTCTGTAGATAGTATATGTGGCTCCAATGAAGGCCTTGGCAGCGGAGATGACTAATTACTTCAGTAAGCGTTTGGAGCCACTGGGCATCACTGTTAAAGAGCTCACTGGAGACATGCAGCTAACAAAAGGAGAGATCCTAAGAACACAGGTACACACACACACACACACACACACACGAGCAAACCTTGAATTCTGTCTTCTTTCACAGAAAATAAAAGTTTATACTTCGCCAACAAAAACTGTTGCTCTTCAACGTCCTCTTTTCTCTAGCACCCCCAAGTGGATTGTGTTATGGCATGACATTCAGTGGAAGCCATTTCGTCATGTATTCTGCAAAGTGCATCAGTCACAATTCTGCCCATTGTTAGTTACAAGTGGAACTTTACTGGGTACAGCATACCCACCACTGTTGCAACAGATTTATAGGTGTTTTGAAATAGGGAAGAAATGGTGAATAATGCCCTGTAAGACTGCATGCTCATATTATGCTCATAATGACTGTACATGTCACGTCTGGTGCAATTCGTGGGACTTATTAGTATTGCCTGAGGTCATTTGTGACACAGAAGTCACAATATGATTAAAAAACAAATATTGGTGTAGCGTTGTTAACGCCACCAAGGAGGTTATGGGGATTTCTTTGTTCTTGACTTTCTTTGCCGTTGTGACAGAGGGCCTTTTTTCCCCACATGTTCATGTCTTTCTCAATTTTTCATCCAGAGATAATTAGGAAAAAATCAGGCGTATGTAGAGTACTAATATCTTTTGAACAGGTAGAGTTTAGTGCAGATATGGATAATGATCCATATCTTACTGTTCGTGATAGTATGTGCTCTTGGAGAACTCTCTAGTTTAATGAGTTTAGCAACAAGTGTTCTACCAATTACCAACTAGCAAATTCAAAGTACTGAAAAGTTGAATCCGATCATGCTGTGGCTGTTAATTAGGGTGCATACTGCAGACATAATGCATTAATGGAGCAGTTTAGTTAAATGTCTGTTGTTCACTTGTTCTGTCCGCCATGAGAGAGGGTCAAAAGGTACAGATGCTTGTGCAAAAGGATAAAGTTATTAATCGTTATCAGTCATTTTCTTTTTTTATCTCTCACACTGAATATTTACTGAAAGGCAGCTTTTGTGGATTCATTTTGAGAAAAATTAAGTAGAATTAAGGAGCGGTGGGTGATTGTGGGTGACACATTAACCCTCCATGTTTTGACTAAAAGAGTAGAGTTACTCTACTACGGCACTATTTTTCTGCTATGATGGTCACTGTGGTGAATTCTTTGTACATTACAAGTATCTTTTTGCTTTACCTCTGTGCCTTTATTACACTGTTTGCATGTTTCATTTTTCCTTGCTGACCACAGCAGTTTCTTATCTGGCTGTGGTGTGCTGCTCCAGTTTGTTGTTGGACAAGACCCATGGAATGACTCTGCTAATACTGCAACACAGTCCAGATGAAAACAAAAAGGACTTTTTTTTCTTTTTTTTTATGCCAACTGCTCACTACTTTCACACACCCATCACATAGTTCAGTGATGTTGATACGTTTTCAATGTCGTCCCAGGACAGGTGCTGATTTGTATGGGTCCCCGCGAAATGAAGTGGGCCACCAATAAAATGATTATGTCTTGAGAAATTGTATTATCAAACCCCGGTTTGATGCTAGCCTAGCCTATGCTGAAGTTGATTCAGCCAATCTCAGCTGACATGGGGTTACATGTTGTTTAGAACTACTACTACTTTCTGTACTACTACTCTACTGTCCCCTCACCCCCTGACCAGCCACCCTGGCAGCGTGCATGTTGTTGTAAAGGCAAGGTAGTGCGTGTTTAGAAGGGACCTTAACTACATCCATGAATCTCCTCTGTTGTCCTCCTCTTTTCCTCCTGCCCACCAGCTCCATCTTCAGCATCCCTTGTCCAATACAATCACTATCCCTCCTCTGCTTGTGACCAAACCATCTCCACCTTGGCTCTTAATTTATTACCTAACCATTCAACCTTAGCTGTCCCTGGAATATGCTCATTTCTAACTCTGTCCATCCTGGTCACTCCTAATTAAAATCTCAGCATCTTCAGCTCTGCCACCTCCAGCTCTGCCTCTTATCTTTTAGGCAGTGCCACTGTCTCCAAGCCATATATCGTAACAGGTCTCACTACCATTTTGTAGACCTACTCATTCACTTTTGCTTCTGCTACACATCACCCCTGACACCTATCTCCACCCACTCCAACCTGCCTGCACTCTCCTCTTCTTCTTCTTCTTCTTCAAGTATCATGCCTATTCAAGCTGGTCACCAATTTAAGAAACATACAAATACATGGGAAATTAAAAATAAAAATTTCATCTTTGAAGTCACAAGGACCGCAAGTTGGCTAGTTCAGAGACATCACCTCCACTCATAGTATATATACTTTAAATTGGACTTAAATTACGGAATTGACATCATGTGCTTGAGAGCAATAAGAGATTGAGATAATCAACCCCTCGGGCAAATAAATGTTTACCATTGTTTTAAAGCATGTAAGGAATGGGCTATTTTTTCCATTGACATCCATTCAAACAGGATTCTTTCTGTTCTTTCTTTACATTTTTATAAACAGTCTATGCTCCAGAGGGAAGGCTGTTCTCACTGTCATTCTGGAGCCTTTTCGTGGCTCCCAAGCTTTGATAAAGATCCAGTATGCAACTTTGGGTGAGAGATGAAAATGCCAATGCGATGACCTGGATGAATGAGAATCTATACAGACGGTATACACATTGTATAAATGATCTTAAACTCTGAGCATTCAGCAAACTTAGACCTTATGTTTCATGAATATAATGGCTGTGAGCACAGCGATACACAGGGTCATTCATTTCCAAAAGGTCCTCAAATGCAACTGCTGCACTGTCTACAAAACAGAGACCTCGGCAGCAACACAGAGGACAAGTGTTACTTCACTCTCTGCACCATTAGTACTCAACAATATATTAAGTTCAGTTACAAATCCAATTTTGCTTGAAAGTGAAAGAGATTCTCGGAGAACTAAAAGCTTTTGTCCTGCTTTTCTCTGCCTTTGTAGTTTTAAATCTGAAATGAAATCACACATCTGCCTTCAGGCTTGGCGTTGCCTTACATGGGAGAGCTTCTGGTGTCCTGCCATGTTTCAGGTTCAGACTTCTGTAACCTTCTGTAGGAAAATTAATGTATTTTAAAGGATTGGTCATGTGATTTTCAATATAGTCAATGTCAGATACAGCACTACAATCAGTGAATACATTTTAGTGTGAATGTGAATGGTTTTTTTGACTCAGATTAGCCCTGTGATGGACTGGCAACATGTCCATGTCCATAGTGTACCTATGGAAAGGTTGCCATACCTTTCATCCTATTTCAGCTGGTATTGGCTCCGGCCACCCAGGATAAGCAGTAGAAGCTACATAAACCAAATGATCATCCAAATAGTTTACAAAGGATGACTGTCCCAATAGTGAGCATAGTAAGTCCTCCTAAGTGAAGCCAGGAGAGTTGTACTCGGACAAGAAACACGTCCATCAGCAGCATTAACAGCAGAACAGATAGAGGACAGACCAACCTTCATCCAAACTGCACACTTCATCAGCACTTGGTTGATTAGAGGGGTACAGGACCGCCATTCCTGCCACCTCTATGCACATTACTTCACTACTTTTCTCTTTAGAGGTGAGGCAGGGCAGAGGTCCAGAAGCAGGATTAAGACTTTTAATTATCTCCTATTTTGCAACACTCACTCCTCTCACTCAATGATGCTTTCAATTTCCTTGTCTGTACTTAATTATTTTCCATTCTCAGTTGTTAAGGCATGGACTGTCCTTGTCAAGTTGCCCCTCTCTACCTATCACAGAATCAAATATCAAAACATATGATACACAGTTATCATTTTGGCAAGGTTCAGTTTCAAATGCATTTTTCGTTTCTGTATTACCGGTAGTAAAGCCAGGTATTCATATAGTATGTAAAGTATGTGTAGTTATAACACTTTAAACATTGGTGAACAAAGGTTGGGGTTTATTGATTCATGCCCTTGATTCCAATTCTAAACTTTCACGTAATCATTTACACAAGAGGAAATCCAGATTCACATCAGAGTCACTGGGATCACGTCATTTCAGTCAACGCGTTTTCATGCGAACATGAACTTAAGGCCCTGATCTAAATGCAGTCCTGGTTTTATGAACTACACTAATGCCACATAATTGGCTGATTAGATAATTGTGTGAGTGAGCAGACATGCAGACATGCTTTTAATAAATTGTTCACTAAATATATTTTTGAGCTGTGTTTTGTGGGCCCTGAAATCAGTGGTACATCCAGGGCAGGAATTTCATGTTTTGTTTTTTTTTATCTGGCATTTTTGACTTAAAACGATTAACAGATTAAGTTTGACAGGGCAAAAAAGAGGGAGAGAGAGAGGTGTAGACTTGCAGCAAACGGCTGCAAACCGGAACCAAACCTGGCATCGCTACAGAAGCCTGTAGCCTTAGGGGTGTAATGTGTACCAGGGGAGATATCCGGCACCCTGCAAAAATGATTTTTATGCCATTTCTTGACAGTGGCAACAATGTGGAGTCAAAGCATCCTTGCATGTTCGAGAATCCCTAAATCATAGTGATGCAGCCAAATAACCAGAAGACTGAGGAAACTACCAATAACATTGCTATGTTATGAATGAGATATCAGCCTTTAAAAAAACATAAATAAACTACCACGTTGCCCTTAAAGCTCATATTGCCAGTACAATTTAATAGCCAATTCAGATTTTACTTGGCTTTTTTTTTTTAAATAGCCTTTTGTGAGACTGCAATCTTGCCATTGGCATTGACAAATTTATCTAATTATATTATGTTGTTGATTTCAATTAAGCAATCCATCTGTGCTGTGTAATCAGGTTTTATGTTTTGTGGGGTTCAACCAATGAAACATGAATTCAGTCTTAGCTGTCTTTAAGAGACCACCTCTAGGCAGTCTTTTTGTCCGACGTTGGAAAGGCAGTGGATTTGTTACAGTGTGGGCAACGACACGCTGCAGGTTAAGCTATTACAGGAGAATAGTGCTCCACTGGTTAAGAGGGAAGTAGAGGTTGGTTGCTCGAGCAGGAAAAAACTGAACAATGAAACTGAGAAACATGCATATCTGTTCAAACTGAAAGAGTTGGAATTCAGAGATGGCACATCTTAAAGTTAATACGACTTATGCGGCTTATGAATACAGAAAAGGGAAGCTGAGTTTGTGTGTGTGTGTGTGTGTGTGTGTGTGATGTGGGGGAACTGGTCATGTGAAATGAGGCCAAGTCCAGCTAATGTGAAGTTATATTAAAGTTACTCTTCTCTCAGCTCATTAAAGATTATTTCAAAAAGAGAACGATTAGTCAGATTTAGTCAGACTGCAGCTCTGCGGCAACACTCAAACTCTCTTTGACTTAACCTTGTTCACCTTTCCTCCAACATCCCTCCATTTTAATGTGAGTGGTTGAGTGGAAAGGCAGTTTGTGGCTAACAGACCAAAGTAATGCCACCCACTGTAACCTTGGTTGTCTGCTGTCTGTCTTATTGTATTGACTCCAGGGCACTTGGTTGCGGTAATACACTTCTAACCTGGTTAATCAATCACCAATAAGTGCAAAAAAGTATTCCAAGGTTGAAGTAGAGCAATGGTTGTGGCCATGTTCCAGGGCCACAACACGTTAGCACACTGCCATGTTCTCAGTTCCAGGAGAAATGTAGCAAAATGCTGTTGCGAGTTTTTGCGACCAGTTCTTGACCCTGCGTGACTCTTACAGTGTTGTCAGTTACCAATTCAAATGTATCCACTTCACATCTAAAAATGGCACCATATTTTCTTCTCCCACTTCGGCAAAATGTATCAAGTCATGTTTGTCTTTTCACAAGGATCTCACAAGGAGATTAATCCCTGGAATGAATATCACATGTTAAATACAGTGTTTGGTTTGAAATATAGTACGGTAACGCAATGCTGTTCAGAACAAATATTGTCACAATCAAAGGTAATGGGTGATCATTTTGAATAGGCTACCCTGCTGTACCTTTCACCCATCCACCAAGACCTTATTTTATAGTGTGTTTTGATGCTACTGATGATTGTTTTTTTCAGATGAAGCACCTTCGCAACACACCCACACCCACACAAGTATCCAGCATTGTCAACGCTTTCATTACTGTTTGCCTTAACAAGCCATTGGATGTTCACATATCACAATCCCACAAATGCCTTTCTCTTACATCCCCACTATGTCTTTTTCCCACCCACCCCATCTTTACGCAACCTTGTCTCTCCGTGACTGCGATAGTTACCATAGAAACAGAAAAGGTTTGGACGGATGCTGCCATGTAGATGCCAGTGTGTGGGTGTGAGGCATCCTGGGACTTCCAGGCCCTCTTCCTTCTCTGTCCAAAGAGGAGATATCAGTTTGTGACATCCATGAATGAGCGGGCTCACAGTCAAACAGTTTCAGGGCACATTTCGTCCACATTTTGTGATGAAGTCCAGTCACATGCAGAGAAAGAAATAATTGCCAAATTTTCCCCCTCACAGTATTTGGTGAAGACATTTGAAACAGGAAAACTCATCAGAGGCAACTCAACTATTATTACAAGTTATTATTGAAATGTGAGGCTTTATTATTATGCACTTACTGTAATGGTCCAGACTGTATTTTCTATTATTTTATTCACTTGTCAGACAGACATTCTGCAGAATGGGTAATTAGTAGGTAAAAGCTGAAACCTAGTGAGATCTGCCATGGCCTTTTCTTTGCATGGCTGCTTACAGAACGCATACCACTGAAGAAAAAGCTAATGACTCCCGCTGCACATTAAATTAACATAAAAAGGTTTCAACATGAAGGGAAGATTTGCATCTACAAAAACGTTCAGTGTTACTTATATGTTAGAAATGTTTTCAATTTTTGAAAACATTTGTGATGCAGACAGAATAGAGGTGCAGTTGAAGCTGCTGTCAACAATGTCATCCTTTGGCTATTTGGTATCGTATCGTATCGTATCGTATCGTATCGTATCGTATCGTATCATATCATAAAGGCTTGGATGGGGTATTCATTTACCAATAAACAGCCAAACCTCACCTCAGAGAGAATCACCTCAATGTGGATAAAATGTTGTGGGATAGCTGTTCACCCTCCTGTTTGTACACAGACCTGTTACTGTCAGGAGTTAAATAGTCGCATATAATGGGTGCATTATCTGATATAAAGTTAGAAGAGTGGTGGGAAGTGAACCGAGTCTGACTTTCTGGGAGCTGCTGCAACCCTGTCCCTTAGATGTTACATTCCCTCACAAATAATCTTTACATATTTTTTGAATCAAATTATGTATTTACATGTTTGCAGACTTGCATATCAACGTGGTCATATTTTAACTGCATGGTGCTTTTTGCTGTTAATGAGGTAATGAACGTGACAATAACCTTTTCCAGGTTTTAAATGTGGTTACCAATGGTTTAGTATAGGCAGGGTAAGGGCAAAGACAGACTGCACTATCCAAACAAATGCACAGAAATTGAATGTCTGGATAACAGTGTAAAAATCCACAAAGTCTTCTGATATTTGATCTTGAATTATTGGCAAATATCTCTCTTTTTTACACTCCACCAACCCCTTCTTTTCTTGGTGAAAATACTGCACTGCTGGTGATATATCGGAAACAGAGATTGATCTGGACTGGTGGAGTTGGTTATTTAATGAGAACCACAAATGAAACTTATCAAACAGATATTTAAGTTTCCCCACAGTCGACTCTTTTTCTTAAGCTGGTGACCTTGCCATACCGAGGCAAGGTTATTGGCTTAAAACAAAGGAACCTAACAGACAAACTTGCTTGCTTTTCAATGTAGCTTCCCCTTGCTATGTCAGTGAGGTTTTGTAGGATTCCTGCTTGGCCTGATAGGGTTTAGCTGTCTGCTGGTGCAGTATTCAAAAAAAACACATTTACTCACCGAGGCATCTCACATGAAGGCTATGACACTGACGCGAGCACCAACCCGCTGATGAGGTGGCAGATACATTTTTTGTACTGCAGCAGGTAGTGCAAAAAAGTTTTTTGTTTTTTTTTCTCGGCTCTCCTGTGCACACACAGACTACAGTAACTTTACAGTAACTGAAAAAAAAACTAGTGCATTTAGAGGATTGATTGCAGTCCTCCTTAGATTGATTGATGAAGTGGCTAAACAACACAATTGAGCCAAACAATGGCATGTTTTCTCTGCACCTCCTTCTGTGTATTTGTGAGACAATTAAGAAAGCACTTTGGCCGGGGCTTCGTTTGCCAGAGCCTCCATTTAGATTAACCAGTAGCTCCAATTAGGAACAGGAGCTTCCTTTTCTGTGAGCACTCCAGTCCCTAATGGCTGGATAGATTGATTTAAATGCAAAGTAGAGAGGATGTAACGAGCTGCTTTTAGAGAAAGCGTTTAATAAGAATTTGCAAAGCCCAAAACGGGTTTCCAAACAATTCACGCGCCATTGTATATTCATGGAAAGGTCTTGTCTTGAAAAAGAGAGAATACATGTATTTGTGTGTGTGTACATGTGTTGATACCGTTGAGTGTAATTAGTCAGGTGGGGCTGCCAAGATAAAAGCACATACAACAGAAGCAGACACTTAATGAAGTCACACAAATTACTGTTGATTTACATGACGGTTTCTGTAGATATAATGGGTCATATACTGACAATGACTCCTGTTGAACATTATAGACTGCAAAATGAATGTTACCAAGCACATGAGATGTGAGTAATTTTCCACCCTGGATGTCTGTTATCGTGGCATTATGATTCATGCCTCTGTTTGCATTGTAATGAGCACAGCTACGGGTAATTGAGTATTGATGAACTATGAATCTGACACAGTATTCCAAAGGGATCGGGTTCTACAGTGTGTCATTCAGTTAAGTGAGCAGGAAATTGTGGAGGAAATCTTTCTTCTTCTTCTTTTTTTTAATTTTCTCTTAAAGGTACAGTATGACGGATTTTCTTTTGGTATTACTGATCAATTATTCCACGGTACTTAGAAGTGATCTGAGGAAGGAAAGTAACAGCATTCAAATGGTACTCCACATACTCATATAATTTTCCTAGTCATCCTATCTACTGAAGCTTTAGATAATTCTTGGAAATCAGAATTTTCAAAGTCTTACCACATAAACCTCTGCGATTAGATAAAAAAAAGTGGTGGGGCTTTTTTTATTCTGTTTCTGAAGACCAGCTCCTTTTTTAATCACTGCCTTCTTATTGTGAAGAGAGACCAAGCTGTGATAAGGATGATGGTGACGTCTTTCTAACGCGTGGCAACAGAAAGCGTTTCAAGAACCATTCCGCAGGAGGAGTAACCCTCAAGACCAGATAATGAAACTATAATATGAAATTCTGTTTGGTGGAATACGCCATTAATCTGCTTTTTACACCGTAGCAAATAATTGAGGCGGATTTGGAACTTAAATCAGCATTTCAATGAAAGTAATTACACGTATTTAGTCTGAGAAAGAGACTCGACACATCACAACTCAATAATAGTTGAAACAGGTGGATTTTCCAATAACAGAAGTACAGCTGGGATATAGTGACAAATGAATTGCTCACATGTGGAGCCGCGATGAAATTAAAAAGTAAATAAATATGACTACACTCTCCCTGTTGTTTTGTTACATGGAGCTTAATTGCCACGGTTTGATCACTCATTTCTCTGTTTTCCTGGTGTTTTTTTATCTAAAAGTTTATGTAGTCTCTGTTAAACTGTTTGCATTTGTTATGTTAATGGTGCAGTATATTTTTTCTTCCTTTATTTACTCAATGCCCGTACACAGTTAATTGAATTAATCAACAAAACGCTATCAGGATGCTGTGCTAACGGTCTTCCTGATTTTCCCTAGATGTTGGTGACTACTCCTGAGAAGTGGGATGTTGTGACCAGGAAGAGTGTCGGAGATGTTGCCCTCTCTCAGCTCGTGCGTCTCCTGATCTTGGATGAGGTCCACCTCCTCCATGAAGATCGAGGGCCAGTACTGGAGAGCCTGGTGGCCAGGACCATCAGGCAGGTTAGTCCCACACCTTCATTCAGTCATAGCTCAGATATTAATACAGATTTCCTTTTACAATTTAACTTAACCTCATGCTGGATTGGCACTATGTAGTAGTTAATACAAGATTAAACTGAATCCTATTCAGGCACTGATGCATCATTAATCTACCGGATAAATGAATCCCTCAATTCCCATTTCTATTATGATTTTAAAATGAATGCCCCATTGCTCAGTTAGGGTGTTTACACTGCCTATGCCACTGCTTTTAAAGGATATCAGTGAGTGCCCCAGTGACAATAATTATTTGTAACATGGACAGAGTTGGCAAAACATTGAAATTTCTGATACATATTTCACATGTTTACATAAACTACAGAATCAATTTTAATACAGGACCAAAAGGAGACCTGCAAGTAAAGTAAAATTACCCTGCACCTTGTATTTATAGTACAAGTGAAAGTGTTTATCAGGATCAGTCATAATATGAAACCTTAAATGGAGAATGGTGTAATGATTACAAAAAAAGTTAAACTCATCTTGACAATGTGCAGTGGGGCTTCAGGGAATATTCTGACCATTTTACTCACTTAAATGTGTTGTAATTTAATTTTTATGGATTAGAATGACTCTTTTTGCCCACCAGTAACCCACAATAACAAGAACAAAAACTTTCACTCATAAAATGACTGCTAATTGAGTACTTTGTAGAAGCCTATTTGAAAGCTTTTCCAGGTTAGTGGATAAGCATCTACAGGTTTTGTACACATGGAACTTGAAACAAAGGAACCACCAATCCTGTGCTGGTGGTACTGTGGATAATTGATTGAAAAGGATGTAACGCAAACCTACAGCAACTCAAGTTCCTCCATAATGAGAAATGTTAGAACCAGTTGTATGCTAAAGGACTGGGACCAGAGAGAGTATGCAGAGTCAAAGAGAGCGGCAGAGATACAGGGATGAGCTGGCACCTGTGCAGCGTTGGCGACCTCTTGACAGGGTTAACCGCAAGGTAATTGAAAACTGGTCTATATGTGACCGCTGTTTACTCGGTTCACAGCTCATTTATCTACAGGTTTTTAGCTGATATTACTCGAGAAAGGCTGACTGGGTGTTTTGTGCACCTTAACACCAATAGAGTTTGTCCTGCAGTGCACAAATTCAAAGCAATTTGACTGTCTGTCGCGTGTTTGCCAGCTGAATGCGCACATGCACGGAGCACAGCTGTAGAACTCAACTTCGGTAAACACTGAGGCCTGAGGCACAGCAGCGAGTGAAGTCGGGGATTGTAACAGTACACAAATCTATGGTGGGAGGGTGGATCATTTCTGAATAACTGCAGCTTGTGCAGCTTCTTTATGGAGCGGCAACAATGTACTGATTGATATGTGGCAATAGTGTAGCATCTTTTCCAGGGACAGATTTGGCAAGTCTTCGTACAGATTTAATTTCGTCTTTCTCCAGTGTTGCTGTAATTCACCAGGAGACCACAACACTCTTAGACAATAGATCTCAATGGCATTTCTGTTTTGATTTTAAAGGGGGGAAGAGACGTCCAACATAAGGATCGTGCCGAACTGTAAATCAGTTAAAAGCACTTTGGGACAGCACCACTGATCGCCAGTGGCGCGCGACGAGCTGAATAAACTGCCGCTGTATGTGGCTGTATCAGACTGAGTCTGTGCTCTGGTCATGGAGGTACTGAACAAATATTTTTAATTAGGACGTGTCAGAATGGTCAGTTATGAGCTCTATGTGAGCTTTTCTTAAAAATGTGTGTGTTTGTACGTTGGTGAAATACGTTCGCTGACTAAATACGGCGACCGCTGGCCGCAGTCTGATGCGAAGTGGTGCGAACACACGTTTGCTGACTTTATCCGGCACATTAGCTTCCAATATTAAATCCTCTGAGGCTGGAAGTTTGTGTAAAACACTGTGCTCCACTGTGCAGCCACCAACAGCACACTTGTCCCTCCGCGCTGACATAATACCTCTCTTCCTCCCTCACCTGCACTCTCGCAGGGACAAGGTGGAGCTAAGGTGGAGCTCTCCAAGTAAACTTAATGGTGGGGCGGTAACATTCGCGGTGACATGCGTATGCTGCCGTCATAAGCGCAGGGAATTCAACATCGAGTGTTTTATTGCCTATACTTACACTAAGGGGGACCACGAAAACATGACTGAGTATTCTTTTTCCACACTTTGGTGACTGGTAGGGCCTCCAGAGTCCCAAATATAAGTATTGAAATGGTTAAAAAGTTGATTTTGCATAATGTGTCCCCTTTAACTAATAATACACATGTAGTCACCTGTCACCATTCAGGGAAACCTGGAAGAACTGCGCTAAAAGACAAACCACTGTTTCTCTGTCTAAGCTGTCAAGTCTTTTCAGGTTCAGGTTGTTTGAAGTTGTCAGCATTACTGACACATAGTCAGCATCTTCCATACTGCACAGTGGCCTGCACTGGGAGACATGCAGACACGGTCACAGTGAAAACATAAGGACTAAAGATGGATACTGGGCTACAATATAGAGTTTGTTTTTTTTAATACACCAGCACTCACTCAGCTGCTGCCCAACCTGAACCCACTGATGGTCTTACTTAAACTATTTTGAGTTATTTTGTTGAAAAACACCCATTTTGAAGGTGTATAGATCCATATCAAAACAAACACTTATTATTTTCTCTCTCATTGTTAACAAATCCTGGTAAGTTTTGTGGCTCAGATTTTGCATCAAAGTGCTTGAAATTACACTGGATGGTTTGTTAACTGTGACCAAAAGCCCCCCCCGTTGTGTCCAGTGCCAGCAATCAAATATGACTGCAGAAAGTCACGGCGTGTCAGGAATGGGTCACTTCTTTTAAGAGTGGAAAGAGAACGAAAGTTTAATCTCCACAAGTTTGGGATACGAGGGAAGCGTAGAACAATCAGTTAGTGTCTTTTCCACATCCTGCACATTTGATTTACCACCTGTGAACCCATATTGTCCACTTACATCAGACACGCGCACCACAAACCATGGCTCTGCAGGTCTGCTGCAGTTGTTTTCACTTCATGCCATTAAAATGTTTGTCCAAGTTGCGGGTGTGTGCTGTGGTAGCTCCAGAGAAAAGGAAGTGAACATTCATCACCTTAGCACGGCAATGGCTGCAGGTAAATTTCCACTTTCCTCTCATAGACAGTGGGTGATCACAGAAAACACACTGCAGAGGAATGAGGGGGGAGAATGTACAGTATTTTGAAGGATTTAGCTCACTGGATAAAAACAACCTTCAGGATTTATGGACGATGCTTGATAATAATACAGTATATTAAAAGTAATGTTTCTTTTATACTACTTCTTTTTGACACAATCAGACTATGTTTTATTGTCTGTCATCCGAGAACCTGATATACTGTAGAAATGTGTGCAGCTGCTGAAATCAAAAAAAAGTTGCCGTTTGAAAAGTTGTGGAGAGCAGCTGAAGGAGAATGAACTCTGGCATGAGTAGAATGGATATAGGAGACAGTGACAGAAACGAATGGGCAAAGGTGGAGATGACGAAAGAAGAAGGAGAAAAGAAATGAGAATAAAAGGAAGGGTTGAGGAAAACAAGTGTAAGATGGAATGAATAAAAGAGGATAAAAATAATTGGGTTGGATTGTAGAAGTTGATGCAATATAAAGGGAAAGGAGTAGGAAACAAAGAAGGAGGAATGAATAAGGCAATTAAGATAAACAAATTATTGTAGCTGAGCGCAGTTGAATTAAAGGCATCAGTGCCTTGGTTGGCAACATTGGGGTTGAAACTCCTTTAAGGGTCATATGGAAAATGGCAAAGGATTTGTGTGATTATAGATTATAGATCATAGTATAGATAATAATTACCTAAAGAAAGCTTCTCAAAATATATAAATGTATGATTAATTAGTCAATCAGTTGTATGGCGCTTAGTGAAAATCCGCTGAGGTCTGAACAAATAACAACACTGCCTAATTGTGATATTATTTTATAACAGTTTTATTTTATTTTATTTTTACTCAATTTAAGAGCAATGACAGTCTGTTGAAACTGTAACATGCCATGGTAATGAGTTCAAAAATAGCCCACAGATTGTTTGAGTCTCTGTAGGTAAGCATAGTGCACATCTTCTGCTGCTGCTGCTGCTGCTGCTGCTGCTGCTGCAAGGTGCTTCAACAGTGCTACTGTGAATGTGTAGCGCAGGCCCGGTCCGGGATTGGTTCGGTCTTATCTAGATGGTATGGTTTGACAGGTACTGCATCACATTAAAGGCCTTACCAATCTTCCCTGTCACAGACCCTCCCACCCCCCACACCTTCATAATCTTCAAGTTTCAAAGACAGGCTAAAGGCACAGAAGTGCGTGAGAAGGATTATTTAGTTAATCTCCAAAGTCAAAAGACCCAAAAATCTCCTGCTTCCCATTTACAGTGTTCATATGTTTTCTAAATTTGTATCTCCTCTGTACACAGAAATCCAGAGAAGTCATTTTCCACTGTACTATCTGCACCTTTGCTGCTACAACACACTATCTGTGCACACGTTTTCATCATCTAGTTGCCACTGTGTGAGATCACTGATACTACATATGATGAGGCGCATGAGGTGAAGGGAAGGGGGTTTAGTTCTATATAGTCTCAGATATATATGTGTTGAATTTCCCCCACAGAGATTGTACATTACAGTTCTCTGATTGTCGTTACTGTCTCTTAGGCCTGCAACGATTCATTTGTTTTCATAGATTAGTACATTGTTAAGCTGTTTTGATGATAATAATAATAATGAATCAGTATTTTTCTTTTTATAATTAAAACAATCTCTCTGGTGTTTAAACCATGTTAGCCTAAGGCTGTGCTAAGTGCTCGGATGGATGCACAGGATAGAGTTTGGTGTAAGTGTGACACTGTGCTGTTGCCCACATGGTTAGGTGGAGTCCACGCAGAGTATGATCCGGATCTTGGGACTGTCAGCCACGCTGCCCAACTACCTGGATGTGGCCTCCTTCCTTCATGTGAACCCCTACATTGGCCTCTTCTTCTTTGACAGTCGCTTCAGACCTGTGCCGCTTGGACAGACTTTCGTTGGCATTAAATCAAACAACAAGGTAAACAAACAATACTGGTGTAGGTAATTATTTAGCAGCAGACAGGAGGTTTGACAAAGGTTAGGCAAAAGGTGACATCACTTTCTACAGCCTTAAGAATTGATAGTCGTACAACAAAGCTAGAAGCACTGATGAATAGATTAATAATCTCCCCAAGTACAGTAAGTTTTCTCATCCCTATAGATGACATTATTGACATCTATAGGGATATTTGTTTGTCATTATGTTCAGGGATTTAAAGGAATACTTCACCGATTTGCATTTAGCTTTGTATTACTAGAATAGGGGTCGTATTTTTGAAAAATTGTGCTTTCTAACCTCAGTTTCCCCTGAGTTGAGAAATATCTTCATTCTTTTCTTTGTTACATGCCCACCAGTGACACTTGGTCCTGTTAGTGTAACTGTTAGCAAAGCTAGTGGACGCTGTTTACATTTCGGGGAATGATGTTCCGTCCCCCTACGAGTGGGTCTAAAAAGTGTGGAGTTAGTGTGAAGTTTCAAGGCTTGGACCAAGTATCTCTGGTGGATAGTTATCGACTCAGGGGAAACTGAGGTTGGGAAGCATACCTTTTCTAAAAATACTACCCCTATTCTAGTAATACAAAGCTAAATGCAAATTGGTGAAGTTTTCCTTTAAGTTCTCTCTTGCTGGAGCAGGTTTTCCTCTCATAGAATTCCAGACAGAACATGTATTATTTTGAGAGTTTTACTACCAGCTCTGACAATCTTTGCTGGTGTGTAGCATTAGTCATAGGTCATAACTATGGCTTAGTTGTAAGAATATTCCAATAACAATGGTCGGTATTTGGATTATTTATTATTGATACTATAAATGAGGTGTAGTGAGGTGGTTGTACAACTGAAAGTCAAACCAGCATATGAACTTTACACAAGTTCGAACCGTACAATATGTAAGTTGCTGTTGTTATCGGTGAAATTGAATGTATTGCTTATTGTCATTTTGTATCCTGTACAGATTCAGCAGCTTCATGACACGGAGGAGGTTTGTTATAACAAAGTCCTGGAGCAGGTTAAAGCTGGTCATCAGGTAAGCACTCGTCTGCAGAACTACACCCATGGTCACGTATTATACTGTGCATGTCAGTAAATAAAATGTAGGATTCATTAAATTCAATACAACTTCATGAATATTAAAGGCTATTTTGTTTAGGGCCTGTATATAAAGATATGCACTAACCAGCAGCACTAAAGACACACTATACAAGGTTGGATTGCGTGAAAGAACAATGTTACAATCAATATAGAAATTAGATTATAAAAGCAAAAATACTTATTCAAAAACAATGTCCTAAATACTATAATAAATGATCACATTGAGGTCTGTCAGTGTTAAATATTTATTAGAATAGAAAAGAACATTCATGATTTCCCAGTTACTGTAGGCACAACAAATGTCCCTTATGTTCTAAGACAGTGCATCACTACTACTTTTACTGGAAGTCGCAGGAAAATGTTTGTTTGAGGACAACTTAAACAGTCATGGGGTGATGTTGGTGGTGAGAGTCGAGCTTTAATACAAGTCCCATTTCCCTTGAACATATTTCTTTCTGAACTTTTTCATGAATAAGAACTCCTGCAGCAAATATTTTTTTTTGCGAACCTTTTGGAATGAACACCTGCTATCTAAAGTCTCTGAAGGCCTTGGCTCCCACGCTGTTACCATCCACTTCCTTACCCCATCCACCCACCACCAGCCTCCCCCCAGCCTACCCCCCCACTCCCCTGCCTGAGAAGAAGGCCTACTGGGAATGCAAGAGTTGTGAATGCAGACTTCATCATTTAGCTCCCATCTGCTGCAGGGGTTGAGCTCCCTATTGATCACGGCTGTTATCCTGTCTGAATCATTTTATTGCAAGTGTACACACACACTAACACACATACCTACATGCACCTTTTTCCCTGCTCCCACTCTTCTCTCCTCTCTCGTCTATGCTCTCCCGAAGACGTACACTTAGTGTATAGTCTTTCTTCAGCCCTTGAGAACTTGTAAACCAACTTGATTCTTCTGCACCGCTGACAATTAATTTATTTTCTTCTTTTTTTTATCTTGTGAAATGACACAGTGGTCGTCGTCTGGCTCATAGGATAAGGCCAGTGAGGCCACAGCTCAGCTGGGAAGTCTTCTTCTTTGCTCAAAATATTAAATTGTCAAGAAGTGGCGGTGACATATATTAATTTCATCTGGGAATATCTGATGGATGAAATTTCCTTTCCCACTGCCCTCTTGGCGGGTAGCATGCTGCCAGAAAGAAGTTTAATAAGCTGAGAAGCCGGCGGTTACTGCCAACAATGATTCCACACAGCTCAGTAGTGCTGATAAAACACCTTCAATAAATAACATTTGCTGCAGTGGTCTCCTTGGATCCGCTGTGTTTGGAGTATACACACAGCTGGCTTCTGTATGTGTGTGCAGTCGTGCAGTATATTGTTTGGTCTAGTATTATTTTTTAATTCTTAAAGGCTACACAAATACATTTACACCAAATTGACAATGTTCACAATGTGGCTTCATTTGCCAGACTGTAGACCTGTCTTTCTCGATGGTGAGATCCAGATTCAGTGGGAGACAGATGTGTGCATGGGAAAAAAAAAGTTGTGAAGTGGAAGCTTTTTTTTGTTTTGTTTTTTTATCCTTTTGTTTTCTTTCCCGTGAGACATTGCATGTAATGTAGCCACTCAAGTCATCACAACAGTGTGAGTCATCTCAGGAAGTGTGCAGTATAACATTTGTAAACAGGGCAAAATGAAAATATGACACTAACTACTTATAAACATATGGTTTTACTACACTGAGAATAGAGAGAGCTAAAAGTGTGATGTGTGCCATGAGTGTTAACTTTACTTATGGGCACTTTGTTGGCACCCCCCCCCCTATTTCATGTGGTTTAAAGTATTTTATAGAAATTTATTTGAACATGAAGGTCAATTATTTGAGTTACATCTTAATTACTCAGTCCCAAGGCTGGTAAATTTGAGAACCACTGCTGTAGACCATAGTTAAGTTAATTTTCCAGATTTTCCAGCTTCTTAAGTGTGCATATTTTCTGGTTTCTTTGCGCCATACAGTATAACAAAGAAATCATTAAAGCTGAATCATGTTGGTTTCTGGACAAAATAAGACATTTGAGAACATTATATCTGTCATTTTATGGGCTAAAAGATTACTCGATTAATCTAACCAATACATCGGTGCATCTCTAGTCTTACATTTGGGACATATTTTCAATAAACTTTTCTGTGTGTGTGTGTGTCAGGTGATGGTGTTTGTCCACGCCCGTAATGCCACAGTGAGGACGGCCATGGGGCTGATTGAGATGGCAAAGAACCACGGAGAAATTACATTCTTTCAGTCTGACCAGGGTCCCGACTACGGCCAGTGTGAGAAACAGGTAAAGCTTTCAAGTTTTTAATGTTTTTAAGGAAAATATTTTTCTAAAATTCATCAAGGAAATTAGATATTGAGAAATTCCTCAGTCCGTGAAATAATTACATACGCGTTTATTTATTTTGTTCTTATAGTGCAAGCACATATGATGATCAAAGAAGAATTTATGTAGAATGGATTTTAATTGCATCATAATCCCATGAGTCAAAATTACAGAATCACATTAAATCTTAATATTTTCAGAATTGAATTCAGGGCCTTTTTTATTTGATGTGTGATGCAGATGAAGTTCCAAACTAAGGTATACATTTCTTTTTCACAACAGAAATGAATGTAAAAACAAGCTTGTATAAGAAAAAAATGTCATGATCTTCTTAAGGGGTTGGTAGTTATGATTCTTTGTATGTTTTACTGTGGTTCTAGGTAGGTAGGTAACAATTAATCGTTGAACTACTTTGATAATCCATTCATCAATTTGTTTGTTTTTTTTAAAGTCAGGTGTTTTTCCTCCACCATTTTTAGACTCATCAATTCATTGAGTAAATCATTCATTGTTTAATCAATTATGAATATAGTAGTTAGTTACTGCCCTAGTTCTAGGAATTAAATCGACAAATAACAAAAAAAAAAAAAGAACACATCTTACAATAGAAATCACTGGATATCCTGATTAACAGCTCATCTTTACTGTAACTTTGTCCAGCGCAGTTTTCATGTGTGTGTCTGTGTGTATCTGCGTGTGTCGGTGTGTAATTGATGGTCTCTCTGTTGTGAGAGTACACAGAGAGGGGAGCTATATTCTCCCCCAGAGTACAGTCAGTCAGACTCCGACTCCCATGCTTAAGTCTCCTGCAACAGAAGGCAGAATGATAAATTTAGTAACCTTTTCCTTTATCCCCTGGGGCTGCGCCAAGATTGATGTGCCTCTAATCTTCCCTCTATTGAAATGGGATATGTATACAAATCAGATCACTTTTCATGCTTTCTAAAACTGGAAACGGAAACAAGAGATTATGTTGGGGGAGGGAGTGGGGGGGAATCGTATGATGTGGACTGGTTAGGAACAGTTATATAAAAGCAATTGTGCAACTTGGGCCTACAGTACGTCTACATTAATTGATCTGGTTGTGTGTGCACTAACAGTGCATTAATTTACTTCTAAATCTTCTGCCTGTATCCCAACATAATGAGTATTATCCGCTCCATTAGTCCGTCTTTGAGCATTTTTTCGCTGTGGCCTGCTCTGGCGGAGAAGGGGCATCAGGTTGATTCCACTTAATGCCCACACAGAGATAATGCACAGCTTATTTGCACTCTGGAAATTGCCCCCCACATTAATATTTATAGGTGTTTTTTAATCTCCAGTATGCATATGCGGTAAAATAAAGTGCCCCTAAGGTCATTCCTATAATTTTGCATTTATTTATCCAGCTTTAAAAGTCAGAAGTGATTCCATTATATTTAGTCTCTCCTAATGTTATTTAATTGGTTTTATCTCAGGGGTTAGAGACGCTGTCAATCAAGCTTAGAAATCTTAATGCACCCACTCAAATCAATTCTTGTTAAATACTGCTTTTGGTGAGTCAGTACTGTGGAAAAAAAATAATGAAAACATTATCATAATGGGCATTTTACAAAAAAATCCTTTACTCCTGCCTTCTGAGAGGGGGGATATTTGAAATCAGTACTTTGTACTTGGTTGGGCTCCCATTCTTGTGTTGTAAAACCTCTAACGTCAGGTAATGGAGGAAACGGTGCAACTCGGTGTGCACTGAGGCTGAGGGGCAGGGCCAGAAAATGTAAAGCAAACCCTTAAATGTGCAACAGCCCCCCCATCAGCAGAGAACAACAGTACATGTTTGCCAAAAGGCTATAGCCCTTAAGGCATTTTGTTTTAATCTTGAGCTATTTTCTTAAAAATGTTGGCCTTAAACTTGTCTAGTGGAATGGTGAAAGAGAAACAACACCACCAATATTCAGTTAGTATATTGATTGTTATCTGTATTGTTATTGTTATTATTATTATTATTATTATTATTATTATTATTATTATTACTATCATTGTTATAATTCATTGTTATTACTATAGCCATAATATTATTGTTATTATAATATCCTAGCATACAAAGTATGTATGTATGTATGTGGTATTGGCCCTACATTGTCTTTATACAATAACCTATTCCTCATTTTCATGACACTAGGTGACATGACTCCAGATATTTGTGTGTGGCCCGGAAAAAGGAAATGACAAAAAACAACAACATGTAAAACAGAATTATACGGTTTTTAGGATTCGGTTTTGCACCCCTAGTGGTACTGAGGTGCTATAGGACAGTTGGAGGGGGATCTGTTTGCAATAGGAACATGTAAAAACATTCACTCTTTGTAATTGTAAGAATGTTAAAAATAAATAACTAACTAACTCAGGATATTTAGTATACTGTATGTTGCATTGACCAGTGTGTGTGAAACCTGTACCCAAAGCTTTCCCTTGAATATTGCATTTAAAAGCCTATTTGACTCTCATTTGCACCATCTCTGACATCCAGCCTCCACCTTCCTTACCCCCTCACCCCCCACCCCCACCCCCCATGTCCAGTATTTATTTATTTTTTAATATTAGCTCTGAAATGATAAAAGTAGAGGAACTGGTCGCATCACAAAGGCAGCTTTACTGTGGAGGTTAAGAGACACCTTGTGGTCCCCTGAGGTCATTGCACAGATGATACCACAGATTCATCATGGCTTAGTGAGAGTAAAACTTTAACACTAATGTACAATCTCAGGGGTAGGTCTGCATCATAGATTTTGTCTATGATGAATGTTACTCAGGAGAAATGTGTGTATTCCTGGAAGGATTCAGAACACCGTCTCTACACCTTCCCTTTGCCTGTGAGGACACATTTTTTCCTTTTTAAAACTATGCATCTCTGTGGTCTTTAGATGTGCATCTTTCATGTCACTTCGGTTGACAAGCTACACTGCTGCAGACACACTGCAGCCTGTGAGCGTTAATCCCCCTGGGACTCTGCAGCATTACCAGAATGGGCTCATTAATGTCACTTTGCTTCATTTGATGCTATTTTTGCAATTCTTGTCCACTGCCGGTCCCTTTCATTGTGGCAGGTTTTTGACAATATGTCAGCAAGAAACCAGCGTCCCACTGATCACTGATCAACTACAGTGAGTGGCAACTCAAAGGCTAGTGGGATGACAGAATGGAGTGACAAATACACATCTTTAAGAAAAAAAAATGCTTTAAATAGAAACACAGCTTTGTAAATTAATTTGTGTAGAAAAAAAAGAGAGCTTCTCCACCCACTCTGACTATTCTGGTATTACAGCTCATCTGCAGTGGCTTTACCTCAGGGAGTGGCCGCGCATGTTATAATGGCAGCGCATTGCAAGTTTTCCTCTTTAATTGCTTCTTCATCAGTATTAAATCAGCTGACGGGGGGGAGAGCCGTTCCTCTCTGCCGCCCACTGCGCTCAAGAACAAAGGACTTGTACCTTATACTTCATATACTACTATAACATACTTTGACTGTAAATGACACACAAACAACACTTCATCCGTTATAGCTGTTAAACTGAAGTCACCCATCACCATCTGGCTTTGTCGTGTTCTATTTTCAATCTCATCTCTATAAGAGTAAAAAAAAAATGTCATCTTTAAATATTCTAAAAACAGAGAGCACTTTGATGCTCAGTCAACACACTTTGAACATTGTTTTGAGATGTTTTGACAATTTTTTTTTTTTTGCTTTTCAAAGAAGCTGACAAATGAAAAAGAGAATATCACACTTCAGGGACTTAAGTGAAATTGAACCATAATGTAAGTAGCTGTTATGAGAGCCAGTGAGAGTGTTTGACAGTTTTCTCACATTTCTCGTGGACGCTGTCACTGGTGGCAGTTTAATTTTCTCAGGCTAACACAGCAGTGTGTTTAGTCTTTAATCTCAACTCCTCGTGTGAAGATTTAGAAGACCCAGGTTAACAGACCTAAGGAGCCTGTTTGGCCTGTAAAAAGTGAAGAGCTCAGTTATGGATCCTGGTGTCGGATATTTAGGGGTTTTCAAAGTGATTGAAAAGTAATTTAAAGTTAATCTGAAAAAGAGACAAATGTGGAGAGTCCAAAAAGAAGAAAACCAGAACAGAAAGGTAGACGTTACTGTTAAGAGGCAGCAGAATGTGATAACTCAACTTGATTTATGTGTTCCAGCTGACCACTTAAGCAAAAATTAATAATTATACAACTGAAATGTTTTTTTTGTAAAATCAGTTTACATTCGCTTATTTTTGTTTTTACTTTAAATGGCTTGTTTTAATGGCTGGTGCATATGTCTCTTATACATTTCTTTTGACATCTCTGTTTACAACGACAGATACATTTAAAAGAACTGCCAAAAATGTCCCACATTTAGTTCTCATAAGCACGGGAGACAGTTAAATCAGTAAAGCGGTGACTTTAGTGAGTATCCCTCTCACATGGGGCTGAAATGGAAAGGGATGTTGAGAGAAAGAGGCAAATTGTGGTAGAAAAGTGGATTGCAGTGGGAGTGAGTGGAAACTCATCCTCCCACTCTCTGCTGTCTATCTGCCATTAGCAGTCAGCCTCTTTGAACATTATGACTATCAAGGGCCACTAAATGAGCAACAATTAGCCACTCTCTATCATCAACACAGCACAAATGACAAGCTGTGGTGCCCGTGAGAGTCAGTGTTGGCGGTGTTCTGAGACAGAGGTCATCTATTGGTCACTCTTCACCATCGTATCATTTGCCTAAACCTGGCGGGATTTCACTCGGGGATTTTTAAATCTCAGCTTTGGAGGTGTGATGTTCTGGGAAAAAATGCTTTTATTTTATTCCTGTATACAATTTTTTCAAAGGATCTGAGATAGTGTGCTCAACTTAAATGTAAACCCACTTAGATACACCTAGTTGTATTTACAGTTTCTTAAAAAGGGTTTGACTTGTGATTTATAAATTATTGCAGCTCTGGTGCTGATGTCTTTTCTGTAGTCACAACTTTGATAGACAGTAAGTGGAGCGGGCAGCAGGCTGTCTGTGGACAGAGCGAGCTCTGCAGCTGCAGCAGCAGCAGCAGTAGCGAGCGGTGGGGTCTAATGGGACCTGATCAGGAGCTTAGGTCACTGCCATCTCAGATACAGCCAAGGCACAGCAGACATCAGCGCTAACTCACCTTAGATTAGAGGCTGGAAGCATGGCTGTAACACAGTCTGACACCTCAAAGTAAAGCCTCTGCCATAGCATTTCAATTACCTCCCTTTCCCTGCTCGCATGGATCTCAGCAGCACAGTGCACAGCCCGGCCCCAAGGACTCTCACCAGGCCACAGCCTTCACTAATTTTCAAACATATATGGCTTCAGACAGCAGAGCAGGTTTTGCTTTCTCCTCTGTTGCATCATGCGTCCGGGGCTGTCATCTGAATACATCGCTGTTCTAAGTAAGGAGCTAGAAGTGGAAGGCTAACAGAATAACAAATACTCGTCTAAATCACCAGTGCAGTCAAGAAAGATTACGCTAGATCTGTGTAGTAGATGCCAAAGAATATCTTGGTAAATTTTATATTAAAGGCCTCCAATAATGTTAAACAAATTGATTTATACATAATTATGTCATCAGACTGCGTCTACAACAAGTGGTAATCCGTCAATTACCACAAAAATTTAATTCATACTGAATCTAAAAATGAAATTAGCACCACTCACATGTAGGAATTTAGAAACAGTTCAGTTGCTTAAACCAGCATTAGTGCGTCCAACGTCATGCCACATGCCAAACGATTGTGTGTTGATACAATTGCTGTTAAATACATAGATAGCATGTGTATACTGTGCATGTCCTCAAAAATGAATGCAATGGGTGTGCATCAAGCATCTATCAAATGAATAACGGGGACAGTTAAGTTTGATCATCTTCCTTTTGGTCTGCAGTGACCTCATGGTAAGAGAGTTCAATTTCTGTGACGTGCCCCCTTTGTTGAATACTCCCAGTCACACAATCGGTGCATAGCAAACATTTGCACAAATACACTCGTCTCCACAAATGTCCGATTAAAGAGCAAAGCAAATTTCTGGAACTTGAGTGAGTCTGAGTGAGTATCTGCTCTGTCATGAGCAAAGTTCAAAGTAATGATATGAACCATAAAACCTCATTGTGTGCATTTTTGTGACTTGGTTTAGAAGTAGTTTTAGGAAGCAATAACAAAAAATTGCTTTACCCTTGTCAGCAAATCAGGTGCTGCACTGGACTGATTTGGTGAGGGAGGGAGCTGTGCTGGAAGGCAAACCCTCACCTGTAATGATCCAGTCATGAGCTTTGCGCTGTGCTAGAGAGAATGAGATTGCATATACCAGCACATGAAATGAGTTTTCTCTGTAGGTTGGCTGAGCTCAGCTACAGAGACGGGATAAGTAGCTCAGAGCGGAGCTGTGATTGCACTGAAAGGAGTCAGTTGAGGGAGTTCTAATCTATCTGATTAGGATTCCTCCTCCCATCTGTTGGAGATCTTACTGGCATGTCTAACTGGCAGGAGACCCTGGGGTGTACCCAGAACAATGCCAGAGAGATTGTGCATCTCGACTGGCTTGGCACTGCCTCAACACCCTACCTCACATTGGTGGAAAACATTGTCTTACATCGTCTGACACTAAAGTAACTTGTCCAATAGAAATCATATCAATTTAAAAGGCTATACTACAACCAACAGCAATTGGTTTGTAAGAGAATAGAGGTTTCAGGCACTTTTTCCATTCCACTTTCCAGACTCACCATGGCCACATTTATATGTAATCTATGATATGAACCTTTCTTTTAAATAAACCAAATTATTGTACAGCAGTAGCTCTGTTGTAGAGTTGGGTCCCAGTGCTTCTCCTTCATCCACAAGGTTTGCATCTAAATCCAGACAATCGGTGTGTGTGTGTGAGGCAGGCAGCTGCTGGCAGTAATGGGCTTTCTCTTTTTGTGGTGGAGAGGCCTGCTGGGTGCTGACCTCCATTTAGATGCCCAGAGAGAAAGATAAAGCCTTGTGATGATGACTTCCCTGAAGTTCAGCCAGGTCCTAGCCCTGCTGTCAGTCACCAGCACATATCTCAATCTGACTGACTGTGTGTGGTCTTCAAGCTGCAGATACTGCAGGCAGTGTGTAAGAATCCAACCTAATATTCTGGTAATACATTGTGTGTTGGGATTCATGTCAACTCTACACGTGTCTAATGCACAATGCTTATTAATGGATGTCCTTTCTGTTGGTGTTAATCTGGGGGAAGATAACAGCAATAATGACCCAGGTCCTCAGTCAGCCTGTTTCTCTACAATTAATATTGAATCTGGGCGTACGTCCAACTTTTCACAACCACATACACGCACACACACACACACACACAGTTTTCTTCCCTTTTTGTGAAATCAAACCTCTCTTATCGTTTAGATCCAGCGCTCCAGAAACAAGCAGATGAAGGAAATGTTCCCAGAAGGCTTTGGGATCCATCATGCTGGCATGCTGCGATCTGACCGCAGTCTGATGGAGAGTATGTTCTCCAAAGGCCATCTCAAGGTTCTGGTCAGCACTGCCACGCTGGCCTGGGGAGTGAACCTGCCGGCACATGCAGTTATCATCAAGGTCTTAAATTTTTCTTTTTCTTATTATTTTATTTTTTTTCTCTCTTGGGCTAAGCTTGCAACTCATCTAGAATCGCTGTATTACACTTTAAGGGAAGGCCAAATGTTTTATGTTTCTGTTGCATCAGTTCCTTAGACATAAATGTCTTCACTGGAGCAAACACATTTGATAGGAAAGAGCTTTAAATAATTTGGTTTCCACTGGGGATTAAATCTTCAAAAACAAAAACTGCCTCATAATGTTTTGTATTTTCATTATTTTAAAAAGGTTCAGCAATTTTCCTGGCTGGTCACTGTAGTTTAACAAGCGTTACTTAAATGGAAGAAAATGACTCAACAAGCTGCAGTTTTACATTTTTATATGAGTGTGTTAATCAGATTTGGCACACTGGTGCACTTTTATCAACTATCAATCTTTATTTATGTCGCATCGTATACCACAATCAGCAAACTTATCGACAAATAAAACAAAAACTGACAAAACAATTAACAAATATCAGCAATCTGCATAGATAGTCAGATAGATTTTAAAGCTGCAATGTGTAACTTTTAAATGTAAACAAATGTAATGATACATTCAAACCACATTAAATGAATGGGGTGTAGCAACACGAGAGCTTTGAATTATGCTGGATGTTTTTATTCGACGTTAATGATCATCACATTTGTCTCTAGATTATTTAAAATACTGTATACTTATCTTTTGGTTTGTAAGAAAGTGTTTATTTACTCGAATCAATGCTGCTTTTTTTTATGCAAACTGAATCCACTTCTGTCCTTTGTGTCTAAAACAGGGAACTCAGATCTACGATGCGAAGCGCGGCACCCTCGTGGATCTTGGTATCCTGGATGTCATGCAGATTTTCGGGCGTGCAGGTCGCCCCCAGTTTGACAAGTATGGCGAAGGCACCATCATCACCACCCATGAAAAGCTGAGTCACTACCTCACCCTGCTGACTCAGCAGAACCCCATTGAGAGTCAGTTTCTGGACAGTCTGGCTGACAACCTAAACGCTGAGGTCAGTCTTCACTCGTTTTGCATTTCAGTTGAATGTGATTGTGATCTGAAATCTGACTGATTTAACTGGCGCAAGTATCAGAATGTTGAGACTGTTGGAAACAGTTTATGACAAAAAGCTTTACCTACTTTACTGTTTGTATTTTGTCCAAACTAATGAGGAGCATTTTTCTGTTGATGCTGCATTTCCATAAGTGTCCACTAGATGGTGGCAAAGACCATTGATATTCCTGACTGGGGCGGGTTTGTTTCTTTTCTCTCCTGATACAGGTTGCTTTGGGGACAGTCACCAATGTAGAAGAGGCAGTAAAGTGGCTGAGTTATACGTACTTCTATGTTCGCATGCGGGCCAACCCACTGGTATATGGCATCAACCACAAGGCTTATCAGGTTAAAAAAGAAATGTTATCTCTTATTCTGCTATTTATGTTCTCTCAGGAGTACCTGAGATATCAGTATGTTGATAATTAAAATGGCCACGAAAACGGTCAAATCAAACCACCTGCAAAGTATACTTAAAGAAAGTGTGTCCTTAATCCTGAAGATTGATGTAGTAAAAAGGTAGTGAATAATTAATTTAAGCATTTTTCATTTTCTTGCTTAACAATATACTGAGTTTAAAAAACAACGTGTAGAGATGACAAAAACCAGGCCATCATACCAGGTCTCAAGGAATGTATGGAAGATTCTTTGTACATTAATGTTTGGTCTGATACAAATTCAAATATTGTAATAATTGTTTCAGATGGATCCCTCTTTGGAGCTGTACAGGAAGGAGCTGGTGTTGGAGGCTGGCAGGAAGTTGGATAAGGCCCGGATGATCCGCTTTGAGGAGCGCACTGGCTACTTTGCCTCCACTGATATGGGCAGGACCGCCAGCCACTTTTACATTAGATACAACACCATAGAGGTAGACTCACATCTGCATCAGTCTAGAGTTAGACGCAAGTAACCCCTCGAAAGACAAATACTGTTTGTGTTGGACCGTCTGTCTTTCAGAGAAACTCTGAATAAGACATGTTTCCAAGTGATTTCATAACCAGTGTCTGAAACAAAAAAAACAAAGGTGATAAGGAAATATACAAAAAGGCTAATTACTTCAATTGCCATTGTAACAATATTTCAGGGAGCAGATAGTGTATCTTGTCCTGTATTATTGTAATCTTCACTACAAATAAAACTTGTATGTGTGTGTGTTTTAGTCACTAATTTGACTGAGTGTTATTTAATTTTCTTCTTATATTTGTTCCCCTTCATCCCTAAAGACGTTCAATGAGCTTTTCGACTCTCAGAAGACAGAAGCCGATATCCTCAGTATTGTGTCCAAGGCCGAGGAGTTTGATCAGTTAAAGGTGAGTAGGTCATCTTGCACGCAGAACATTAAAGTTCTGAAGGTCACAGCTTAAGTAAAGCCCTATAATTTGTATTTTGCAGTCTAAATGACCTAAAATGTTGATTATAAGCATGGAATCCCCCACAAGTCTACGTGAGAGGCACTCAGTCTATTATTTGAATTTCCTCTACATTTACACTAAACCCTGTCTGATGTTGGTGAAATTATGTTCATGATTTGTGGTTGTAGGTTCGCGAGGAGGAGCTGGAGGAGCTGGAGCAGTTGCTGTACGACAACTGTCACCTGCCCGCTGCAGGCGGCGTAGAGAACGGCTACGGCAAGGTCAACATTCTGCTGCAGACGTACATTGGCCGAGGGGAGGTCGACAGCTTCTCGCTCATCTCGGACCTGTCGTATGTGGCACAGGTGAGGAAGAGGATTGTAAAAACAACGCTTCACTTTGTGTGTGTACATTAAATCAAATAGGGAGTGGCAGTCACATAATTTTCTTCGTAGGCTGCCAACAGCCGCTATGAGTCAAAATGATGGATATGGCCGTGGGTGCTATAAATGAAGGACATATGATAACAAATGTGACTAGAATCAGTTTTTGAAACAGATGGCCGTTTGTTAGGTACTTCACTGGCAACAGACTACATCTTGTTAGATATAGAGCAGTTCATTTCCTTGTTAAAAACAGGACACCACACTGACTCATCACTGACCGTCTTCCATGTGAAAGTCTAGATATACTCTAGAACATAATGTAGCAACACATGTTTGAGTTTGCTCCTGGATTTGTAATACTAAATGACGGTATACAGTACAATCCAGACAGATAGATGGATAGAAATAAAGACATAAAACAATAGAAATAAAACAATCTTTTCACCTTGTCCCTCACTCTACTGGTATACAGTTTTCACAGTAAAATAAACAGTTTTACTGTTCCAAAGTCAACCCCCCCTTAACCAACCCATCTCTACAGTGTACATACTCCTTCCTTATCCTCCTAAGTGATGTTAATAATTTCCTCAGGAATTAATTTTTCCACAATAAGTACTTCTGTTACATGAACATGCCTTTTAAGCTGGCTTATTATAACAGAGCACCGGCTCAGAGGAGATGTACTTGTGTCCTTCTTGGTGTCTCCTGCTGCATCTTTACATATTTAATATTGAAAAAATTCCTGGAACTGCTAGAGATATGACAGTTGTCTGCTGCCTCTTTAATATAACACATTTAAAGAACTGGTGAAGCAGTGAGCTTAACCTGTAAGTGCTAAAAGTAACTTGTCAATGCTCTCTGGGTGACAAAATTTGAACCTCAATCACCAAATCTGTCATTTCTTCACTTCACTACCTAATGAGCAGCTGGAGGATGTCTCCGTGAATGAATTCTGAGACGCTGAGAAGTTAGAGGAATTGATGCTGAAGCAGCTGGAACTCAACTGGAGTGTTTGACAGTTGGTCTCCTGTGTTTCCTGGTAGTTCGGTTGTAGCAGTTATTGCAGTGAAAGGCAGCATTTCAATATGAGCAAGGATTAACTGGGTCTATTTTCATGGTGCATTTCTCTTCTCTGGATTCAGATTTCTCAGTCTCACTCAGCTGTCATCACAGCCCTATTTGAATTAACTCTAATAATAATAATAATAATAATAAGTTCAGACATCACTAGAAAATCAGATCACATCAGCACCCGACTGAATTAATCATAGCTTGGGCAGATTTGAGCAATCTATCAGCGAGTAACTCTGCCGTTGGACCTCTCCTCCAGAACTCACACGAGTAATCCATCAGTGCACAGCTGTGGCCAACCTGGATGTCGGGAGCTTCTTGTGATCTCATGTGATTGATCCATAGTATTGCGCATGTTCTAAGTGTCTTCTGTTGCAGGGAAAACAACTTACTTGTGTGACTTTTCCCTCATATTTACCATCAACCATCTCGTGTATATACATTAACAGTGATATTGTTCTGAGATGGAATTGTTTGTCTTTCTGTGATTAGCTGCTGACCTGTCCAGGGTGTATGTACCTGGCATGTCACCCAGTGTTTGCTGGGATTGGCTTCGGCTCACTCGTGACCCTCAGAGTATAAATGTGAAGAATCAATGAACAGATGAAGGAGTTCCATCATCATCCTGAATTTCTTTTTTTATCCTCCTGTCAGAATGCTGCTCGGATCGTCAGGGCTTTGTTTGAGATTGCTCTGAGGAAGCGGTGGCCGGCCATGACCTACCGACTTCTCACCCTCTGTAAGGTGATCGACAAGCGACTGTGGAACTTTGCCCACCCTCTTCGCCAGTTCCCCAGCTTGAGTCATATTGTGCTGAACCGCCTGGAAGAGAAGAAGCTCACTGTGGACAAACTGAAGGAAATGAGAAAGGATGAGATCGGTAAACATACGTGAATCCTAGCATCACCATTGTTTATGTATGTTATATCAGTGCATCCTAAATGTTCAGACACTAGCTTGAGCTTGTCCTCAACAGAAGACTGTACTGTACTTAAAGAAATGTCATACTTTTGTAAAGAAAATGCACCATGTTTACAAAAATGCTCCCTATAGGGTCATGTACACCCAGCATTAGCACTGGGACATGTTCTTTTTAAGCTATTGTCAATTATTCCAAACACTCCCCCAGCAGACGTTTCACATTAAAAGGCTGCCCTTGGATCGGATTTGATCGACCTGTGTTGTTCTCAGGTCACATGCTGCACCATGTCAACGTCGGCTTGGCGGTCAAACAATGCGTCCATCAGATTCCTTCAATCACGATGGAGGCCAGTATTCAGCCGATCACGCGCACCGTCCTGCGTATCCGCCTCCTTGTGACGCCGGACTTTCGCTGGAATGATCAGGTGAACATAGACGATGTACAGTGAATAGTCACATGTGACCACATGCTTCTGTTTGTATCTCATTTTATCCAAAAACAACATTAGATAATAACAGTATGTTTCACAGTTATAGTCTCTGTAAATGTTGGCAGCTCCTATTTTAGAAAATGTAGTCAAAAGCCATTTGTTTGTTGTTATATGACCTAAAATATAGTATTTACAGTAGAAAAGCAGGTTATTAAGGTCCAAGCACCAAGTGGTACAAAGGCAGTATTGGTTTTCACTTAAATTCAACTTCATGGGTGCACCTTCTCAGTGTGAAAGCAGAGCTTTTCAATCCAACTTGTTATTCCTGTAGCCACTGAATCTCCGTCTGTCCTGGAGAGCCAGAACACCTCCAGACCTCACAAGCAGGTGGGCAGACAGAGCCGACCAGGGGTGGATCACGGGAGGCTTATTGCAGAGTTCATCCCAGAATCCGAGCAGAATAGGAAACTTATTCTTGTAGGCTGTTTATGAAGATGGATGTTTATGTCCAATTAGTGATGCGTGCTCCAATCTTGGGACAGTGGTAATAAAATACTAGCTGGCTTAGCTCTGATCCGGCTGCAGAGCCAGGACACATGTACAGACATATGAGCTGCCTTCCTGATGGCACCCAGGAAACAAAACACTGACCATTACACTCATTCAGTTGGAGTGTCTAATTGACAGTGTGTGTTTTAATATCGGAAATTCCAAATGGCGTGGTGGGAATAGGAAGATGAGGCATTGTTGTCTCTTGTGCCAAATGCAGACACACCCACAGAAAACACAATGATGTGGCTTTTTGGTATTTATTTCGACTGAAGCCTTACTTAGCTTAATATCTAACAGCTATCACTGATCCACAGTGTTTGCTCAGGGACATGGGTCTCTCCGTTTCTTTTCTTTCTTCAAAAATGTTCTCCTCTCTGCTCATCATGTTTGCTAGTTCACATTTAGGGTCAATTTAGAGTCTACAGTGAACATAACTATTTATACTGTATTTACAACTTTCTCTCTGTGGTTCAGGTCCATGGGTCAGTGGGGGAGCCATGGTGGTTATGGGTAGAGGATCCTATCAACGATCACATCTACCACTCTGAGTACTTCCTGCTGCAGAAGAAACAGGTTTGTTTTTGTTTTGTTCAACTTTGAGCTTACTTTTGATGAGGGTAGCACTGTGATTAAAGTGTACTATTGTACATATGTTGTCCTCTCTCTCTCTCCAGGTGGTGACAGGAGAGCCTCAGCACATAGTGTTCACCATCCCCATCTTTGAGCCCTTGCCCTCACAGTACTACATCAAGGCCGTGTCTGACCGTTGGCTTGGAGCTGAATCTGTTTGCATCATCAACTTTCAGAGCCTCATCTTACCAGAGAGACACCCTCCACACACTGGTACACACACTTCACACTTCGACACATCATTTATGTACTTTTAAATCTAAATCTACTACTGAATCTGTTTGCCTATTGAAGTAATGTCAACTGTTGGTGGACTTAAGCTTTCTGTCTAATGTCTATTCCACTTTATACAATTAATACTTTACTGAATTAAAAACTAAAAAAAAAATAAAAAAGATATTGCATTTGAAATCACAAGTATTTCCTTTAAGTGCAATTTTAATGTATCTGGCTTGATTGGATTAATAATCCTGCATAAATAATTTCATTGTTGCAGCTGGTTAAGATTGAGATCCTAAAAATGAATCAACCTGTTACTGCGTCTTTTTCTATTAGACATTTTTAGTGTTAGTTATACTTTAGCAATGATTTTTGAATATTGAGTTGGAATGTCAAGCATTTAGACATGATTAAATGTATGATTTTTTTTCATTGGTCACAGAAGAATTTATTTGTTTTGGATGCAGTTAACATTTGGTGCCACATACTCATTTTTCCATGAGTTTAATCTTCTCCCCTTTTCATCTCCTTCTCCATCTCAGAGCTGCTGGACCTGCAGCCGCTGCCGATAACAGCTCTGGGTAACCCCCAGTATGAGAGCCTGTATAAGTTCACCCATTACAACCCAATCCAGACGCAGATCTTCCACACACTGTATCACACCGACACAAACGTCCTGCTGGGGGCGCCAACAGGCTCTGGAAAAACCATTGCAGCGGAGATGGCTATGTTCCGAGTCTTCAACAAATATCCAACTGCTAAGGTCAGACGAGCCAGCTCCATCTGTGTTATACTTCTGAGATATGAAGGATTACACTGACTTGTTGCTGACTTGGATGTTTGTCCAATTTTGTATTAAGTTGTGTTCAGGGCCAGAAATAAGACCATACATTGTAATTGTGTGGAAAATGTTACATTTAGTCAAACACTGTAAGATTTGTACATTCATGTACTTGGATTTAAATGTTTGATTACATCCATGTGGAAAAATCCATGTGTATAATGCCACTAATTCAGATCATGTGCAAATAATGTGTGTTAATGCTGAACCTTTGACTGTGAAGCTTTAAAAGTGATCAATATGTTAGTACTTTTTTGTGGTTTCTGTCAGGAGTGACAGATAACGACAAGATAACAGTGATTTGTAATCAGTCCGGCACTGCTTTGTCATAATATATTCATTTATTTTGGTTTTTGAACATATTTGCCATTCATTTAACATTCTTCAATTATTGTTTATCTTGTATGGACCCACTTGTTCGTCTTTACAAATGTTGCAATGTAATTGCAATTGTAATTGAATATATTCAAAATTCAAATATATATAGTAGTATTCATAATCACACCAGAATGTTTTCTTAATTATTTGGAAATCCCTTAAGCTTCTTTTTTTTTTGCTGTTTGTGCAGGTGGTATACATCGCACCTCTGAAAGCTCTGGTTAGAGAGAGAATTGAGGACTGGAAGATCAGAATTGAGGAAAAACTGGGAAGGAAGTAAGTGAAAAACGAGGCCACTGTGCTTCCACCAAATGGGATCGTCACTGTCACAGGTTCATAGGCTCTTCGGGGGACCTGGGCCTTTCCATCAAACCAGATTCACAGAAGCTGTGTTGTTTGCCCTGAATTACAGCCAACCCCTTTTTTTCTGCTGTTACACATTAAACCATTGGCAGAACTAATGTAGCACAATCTCAAGCACACCACTCTCTGGTTTTGATTATGAAGAAATTAAAAACTTCAAAGCAAATTATTTCCATTTGTCCTCATTATGAGGTTTCCGACCGTCTTGATTACAGCTGATGGTAGAATTTATGAGAATTTATGGAGCCTCTCATAAAAATTGTCATTATTATGGAGTAATATAATCAGCTTTTACTTGGGAGTGGATCCCTCTGGAATTCCTTGCTTTTTGCTTTGTTGCAAAGTACCGGCATAATTTGTGAATTATCTGTAGGTCTGGTTGGGTTTTGAGAATCTTATGTATTTAATTATATCATTACAATGATGGCTGCGACTTAAAAAAAAATGAAGAAACCATGAAGATGATAATGAAGATTTTCCTTTCATACAATTTTGTGTGGGCCACACGGTGGTGTAGTGGTTAGCACTCTCGCCTTGCAGTGACAAGACCCGGGTTCGAGCCCCGGTTGGAACAATGGCCTTTCTGCATGGAGTTTGCATGTTCTCCCCGTGTGTGCGTGGGTTCTCTCCGGGTTCTCCGGCTTCCTCCCACTTTCCAAAAACATGCAATGTGGGGAGTAGGTGAATTGGACATTGATCAAAGGGGTGAGTGTGAGAGTCAATGGCTGTTTGTCTCTATCTGTGTGTGGCCCTGCGATGGACTGGCGAACTGTCGCCCGATGTAGCTGAGATTGGCACAGCACCCCCCGCAACCCTCTGGTGGAGGATAAAGCGGTTCGATGATGACTGACTGACTGACTGACAATTTTGTGTGTGTGTGTGTGTGTTTGTAGAGTGGTGGAACTGACTGGTGACGTGACCCCGGATATGAAATCCATCGCACAGGCCGACCTCATCGTCACCACTCCAGAGAAATGGGATGGAGTGAGCAGAAGCTGGCAGAATCGAAGCTACGTTCAGAAAGTAGCCATTCTCATCATAGACGAGATTCACCTTCTGGGTAACAGTCCACTACAAACCTGTATTAAAATAGAATATAGACCTATTAAACATGTACTTTAACTTATTTCACTGACAGCACATTATCTTAATGTGCAATTAATCATTTTTGCATTTCATAATATCAGTTTCCCTCTCAGATTGAAGTAAAAATGTGTTACACTGTAAAAACTGCGTCTGTTCCACAAACATTCTGATTGGACCTGTGTCTGTTTACAGGTGAAGACAGAGGTCCTGTGTTGGAGGTCATTGTGTCCAGGACCAACTTCATCTCCTCTCACACCTCTAAGTCTGTGCGAGTAGTCGGTCTGTCCACAGCTCTGGCCAATGCTAGGGACCTCGCTGACTGGCTGGGAATTGGACAGGTCTGTATTCACCCTGGCAAGAAATGTAGTCTTGCTTGAAATATTTGAGCATTATAATGTCTATTTGTTTTGTTTTTTAAGGCTTCAGTTTGTTCTTTGTAACCTTCTGACCTTGCGTGTTTTGGCCTTAAGGGAGGCATCATGTTCATAAGCTCCCTGGCTTCAGGAATTGTCAGATTGGCTTCGTGTACCGAGAGCAATGCTGCTTTCAAGCTGTCCAGAAACTACAATTTGTGTCCAACTCCATTGTTTTGTGGTCCTTATGTTGTCTCCCTCTTTGTATCTGATCAAATGTATATTATAATAATCATGACAACTACGATAAACGGATCGCTGTGCTCAAGTCGTAGTTTTTCCCTCCTATAATTGTGGACAGTCTGTAATTGGATGTCATGCTGATGTTTTAATGTAGCAATATACAAGGACGAGTTGGCTCATCGACTTGAAGCAGACCGATGCATCAAAATGCAGCTAACTTAAATAATTGTAAGAACAAAACTGTTACTTTACACACTTAAATGAAGGATTGTGTATGTCAATGTTGAAAAATGCATCAAAGAAGAGTTCTAAAGACCATTCTTAACATCATATGTTAGTAATTGCTTTCTTCTTCCAGGATTTGCCGTAAGGATTAAAGCTTTCTAAATTCAGTGACTCAAACACATGTTAACAATGAGTTAAAGAGTTGGACATTATTTTTATTTCCTTTTTTTCTCTGCTGCAAAGTCAAAGTTGTAAAGCTTTTCCAGCCCAGACTGTCCGCTTGTACACATTTTAATATCCGAATCAGAATTCAAATCCAATTTTGGTGAACACAGACATCAACTGTAGATGATGAACCTTCTCCATGACCTTCCTGCACTGCACTCCTCAGAACAACTTGTACTTATTTCAACGTACACATATACATACATAGTATTGATGTTGCACGCATCCGATATCCAGATGTGTTGTGTGCTTTTCTTTCAAACACTCAATCACGACTTGTGTGTGTGTGTGTGTGTGTGTGAAATGAAATCACACCAGCACACTTGAAAGGGAATCCTTCCAAATGTGGCACAAATGTTCACTTGGACCCATCGATTAACTGCTTAAATTTTGGTTGTGAAAGATCAAACCTCAAGGTCACGGTGGCCTCACAAAACATGTCTTGGCCTCTTGAACATTAAATTCCTTTTAAGTCGGCATGCACATGTTATCTGAGTCGAGGAAAAAAATGTGTAGACTGAAACTGCAGGGGCATGCAACTGATGATTAGTTTCTACCGAAAGAGAATTTGGACACATACACACAACATCAAAGTAGATCACTAAGTCTCCACAAAAAGCTTAAATAATGATTACGTTCTCAGTTAATTTGTTGCCTTTTGAGACAATGCTACTGGTCATAATGTCTTGAAATTCTCATAATATCTCTCAACAACATCATCTCGGAATATTTAAAGAACATTTATTTGTGCTTTGCTGCCACAGCTGTAGAAGGATCGTGCTGGCAAACCGGACTGCCTGGCATCCCTCTGTAAATCTAAGTGGCCAGCTGCTTCTCAGGGCCTGAGCTGCTACATTTGTAGATCCACAATCAATTAGCCAGGGTTTTAAGATGACTGTGGTCATGCAGCAGCCCTCCACACAACTCATAACAAATATGTAATGCACCATGTACAGCACAGTGGGCTCAGTTCTGCTCTTTTTACACCTAATAGAACCAATAAATGTAGCAGACACATCAAAGGTTAAAAAAGAGCACAGCCGAGTCCAGCAGTGATGTGCTGCTCTGTGCTTCACCGACAGTTCACATTACAGCCAGATGGGGCTTCGTGTTGCCAGCTGCTCACATTAAATCTCCTCTCCTCTTTTGTCTTTGTCTAACCCCCCCCCACCCCCCACCCCTGCGTGTAACAGGTGGGTTTGTTTAACTTCCGTCCGTCTGTTCGCCCCGTACCGCTGGAAGTTCACATCCAGGGTTTCCCAGGACAACACTACTGCCCCCGCATGGCCAGCATGAACAAGCCCACCTTCCAAGGTACGGCTCCACGTCCACACGAACACATGGTTTACACGCTCAGACAGGTTTGGATCTTATTTATTGCCGACTTCTTATGGCAGGGATAGCATTTAGATTAAAAACATGTGCACCCATCAACCTTGGAAAATAAAGTTATTTATTGTTAAACAACACTGAAAGCACTATGTTTGCATTTATAGAGGGTAAGTCTATACTAAATCATGATTTATGTCAATTAGCCACATTTATTGGTTAAATAAATAGCGTTGACATATTTTTAACTTTTATTTTCAGCAATACGCAGCCATTCTCCTGCCAAGCCAGTGCTGATATTTGTCTCATCGCGCCGGCAAACTCGACTGACTGCCCTGGACCTTATTGCCTACCTGGCCACAGAGGACAACCCTAAACAGTGGCTGCACCAGGACGAGAGAGAGGTATGCTCAAGTTGAGTCTTGACAGCAAGTGTAAGAAGATCAGCAACAGCGTACGCATTCACATTCGTAAAATGAACACCTTTCTTTTGGCACCGTTCTGAGAATGAACTTAGCATGAGGAAAGGATGAAAGCATTTTTTTGGGAACATAGCTGTCTTAAGGGACTGTTTTTAAGACAAGTCAATATAAGATGGTTTTCCCCCCATACAAAATACTTTCCATTACATTCATGTAATAAAAATAAACAATGTGGTTATGCTTTACATAGTTAAAGCATTGCCACAGGGTTATAAATGCATTCATATTACAAATTATAGTCAAAATGAGTTCACTATTCATTGTACTCTGAAACCTTTAGTAAAAAAGGCAGCCACTGTTCAAGAATAAAATACTAAAAACATTGCTAAACTCATGTGGAAAATTAACTTCATCTTCTTGGCATTGATTTTAATCTTTACCTTCTCTGATTTGAGCTAATATATCAAATATGTGCCATCTTAAAACACAGGCCCCACTTTCTCTATGCAAGTGTGGAGCCTACAGCCGCTGTGTGTGTTCTGTTGATATATGCTGCAGCCTGCTGCTTCTCTGTGTTGGCCCCGTGTAGCAGCTCTGCCTCCTGCTGTTTGACTGACAGGCTTCTGGTGATTGCTGCTTAACTCTCATCAGGGGTCAACTCCTGCCCAGAATCCCCTCTCTGACCTGACAGCTCTTTCTTCCCTCTGCTGCTGCCTCAAGCACCCCAGCTCCTTCTCTCTGGGCGGGATTTTCACTCTTCCATTTTCTGACTACATCTTCATTTTAAATCGATCTGTTGGGACTTTTAAAGATACATTTTGCACAGTTTAATATATATGTGTGTATATGTGTGTATATATATATATATATATATATATATATATATATATATATATATATATATATATATATACAAAATTAAAATGTAAATTGAAATACAGATTTTATAATAATTGTGTGTATGTATGATAGTTTTACTGTTGCACAGGCACATGATAGTACAGTCTATGTGTTTCTTATATCACAGAGCCTTATATCACAGAGTTTATGTTGGCATGAAGACATTGCATCTTTTTATTACAAGATGTGCAGCTGAAGCCAGAGCAGAGACTTGCATATCATCTCCATATCTGTAACTGAGTAACTTTGCAGATGGAGCTGTTCCTGCGTCTTTGTGTCTATCTGTAGGTGTCTAATAAAAACAGCATGGTAAACAAACTGCTGTTGTATAATCACATGGCATTCAGAACAATGTTATTAATCAAATAGCAGTGGTTTAAATTAAATTTCTGACTTATATTCACTTTTTTGGCCAAACTTAGCACACTCCTTATGATGATGTGTCCTCTTAACTTGAGGACACTTAATTCTCCCAGCCAATATATAATCCAATTATTTTTTTCACACTGTGTGGATTAAACAAAACATGTGAATTTGTATGTTTGAAGTTGATGGTAGTTGGATTCTGGCAGCTTTTGGCCAATGCTGGGCTCAAGTTGGACTTTTTGAATGAATGTCTGTCAAACTTTTGGCAATAGAGCGAATAATTTTTTTCCCCTCAAAATGAAGAATTTCTTTAAGTAGCATCACATTTTCAGTTGTGTTTCATCTCAGTTCATATTTCTTAATGGAAGTGGAAGTGGAACGAGGAGCTATTTTACAGGTTTACTGCATCATGGATTGGGAGGTCCACCTCCAGGATGTGTAGTATGTGATGACTCTCTATCGACTGGTTGCGACTGGATTTGTGTCTGATGTTGATGTACTCTGATTGGTCTGTAGATTGAGGCCATTATCGCCACAGTTAGAGATTCCAACCTGAAGTTAACGCTGGCCTTCGGGATTGGCATGCATCACGCAGGTCTACATGAAAGAGACCGGAAAACTGTGGAGGAGCTGTTCGTCAACTGCAAGATCCAGGTACATCTTCACCCTGAACAGCTCCCCTGCACTGAACACCTGCCTTTCACAACATAGGTCACCCTGGTTATCAGAGGAGTTCATACATACAAGAGTGAAGTCCTGCAGATCCAGAAAACACATTACAATTTATTTTTGCTGGACAGAAAACAGCAAACAATTGAGAAGAATGTACCATTGGTTCACAATGTATATTCTAATTCTACCCATATTCCCATTAACACTCCAATGACGCATATGCAATTTTAATTGTATAATAGTTACATTCTGTATCATTTTCACACCTTGTAAATTTGTCATTTATTAAAAGTGGGTTGAATTTCCTCAACTTATTATTAGTGTAGTCAGCTCTCCTCTCTTTTCCCAGGTTTTGATTGCAACCAGTACTCTGGCCTGGGGAGTGAACTTCCCCGCTCACCTGGTGGTCGTGAAGGGAACTGAATACTTTGATGGTAAAACCAGACGCTACGTGGATTACCCCATTACAGGTACACAGTTTGGTCTTTTAAGTAATACTTTGTTTCAATTGTCCGTAACAGTCGACACATACATGTATAATAAATGTCCCTTTGAATAAAGTTGTATTTTTTGTAGACCAAAACAGAACTAACACAGGTTTTTACATTGCTGGTTTAGTTGCAAATTGAGCTGTAGAATAAACATGGTGACAGTGACAGTCTTTTGTCTGTGTAGATGTTCTGCAGATGATGGGGCGAGCGGGTCGACCTCAGTTTGACGACCAAGGCAAAGCAGTCATTCTCGTGCATGACATCAAGAAGGATTTCTACAAGAAGTTCCTCTATGAGCCGTTCCCTGTTGAATCCAGGTAAGTGTCACGTGTGGATTTTCTGGGTCAATTATGTCAAAGCCCAGCGGCCTTTTATAGAACACTGACGGATGTTATAGTATTCTTATCTAATTAGTGTAATAAGAATACTAGCTGTACATCACAACTATCTCAATGTACTGCTGTGGCTCTCAGGCATGTGTGTGTGTCCACACTGTAGCATTGTGAGAAGTAATGATTTAACTTTTTTTGTTTTGTTTTTTTATTTCTTCTTAGTGTTATGCCCAGATGGCCACTAAGGCCATATTTATACCTTGTCTGGCATCAGTTACTTCATATTTTAATAGTCTGTTAGTTTGAGTGAGCGAGGCCAAGGATAGATTCAGATTCCCAATAAGTCTGCTATTGTTTCAAATTGTTTGAATTGGACATATACATGCATACCATTTTTACCATATTCAAGTAAGAGAGACCATACTAATGGCTAATCACAAATTCCACCTATTCTACGTCTGTCTTTTGCACAGCTTAACAGCACTGTTCTGAGATGTAAGAATCAGAGTCCAGATCAGAACCAGTCTATTATAAATAAGATTTTGTGTGTAAATGTGTCTCTGTTTATCCTCAGCCTCCTCAGTGTGCTGTCAGACCATCTGAATGCTGAGATTGCAGCAGGAACCATCTCATCTAAGCAGGATGCAATGGACTACATCACCTGGACGTACTTCTTTAGACGGCTGGTGATGAACCCCAGGTTAGGAAACACACCCTCATTCACACCACATATCACTACTAATGGCAGCACTTCATGGAAGCACAAAGTTGCACGCGCACATTCCCGGCCTGCGCTCACAGAACTGCTCCGAGGAGGGTTTGTGTTCCAGAGTCAAACATCTGCTGTGTAGACACAGACCATTCTAGAACATTCCAGCCTGTTGGTATTTGCACGGCTGTCAGCCCACATTTACCTGTCAGGCCCTTGACTCAGGCTGGATTGTGGGATTATACCGATGCAGGTATGTGAACCCAGATATTGATCATTTGGTTTCAAGCTGGGCCAATTTTCAGCAGAACGACAACAAAGATTTAGTGTTCGTCTCGCACTGTACTGGTGGGAAGTCTTCAATGTTATTTATGGCTGTGTTATGGCTGGCACAGACCATACTTACAGAATGCCCTGTTTGAAACGTCATTCCTTTGAAAAGTAAGTAAGACACTGCTATAAGTTTAAATGGATAAAAAGCCTCAAAAGTAGCACTACTAGTTTCTCTCTTCAATATTGATATTTGCCTATTATATTGGATATTGGGAATAGATTATCTAGCAATACCTAATTCAAGTATTTCATTTACAAAACAAGCCAAGTTATTACTTGTTAATTATTACTTGAGTTAATGAATGCTGATTATGTAGAGATTAACATTTTCTCTGAGTCTGACAGAGCAGCTGCCTTTGTCTGCACAGGCCTTGTCTAAGTTGTCATTGAAAATCCTTAATAGTTAATTACTTAAGTAAATTTTTTTAACATAAATAGGATTGGGTTTTGAAAGCCCATTCTGGTTCCCAGATGGATTTTTTTGTTATCAATCATTTGATCTTGGCGTTTTTTTATTGGCAAAGACAGATGCCGGGGGGAAAAAATGAAGCTGCTGTTTGTCAAAATGACAAACATCATAACGTTCATTGCAACAACACATGTGCTCTTTTGTGATGGAAAAGGACGTCTTTAACGCGAGAGTGCGAATGTGTCTTTCACAGCAAAGTAGAAATTAGGAATTTTCTCATGAGACGTTACTGAGCTAGCTTCATTTTCATGTGAATTTCCTGTTTGGATCAAATCTTTGCGTTTTCGTTATTTTGTAACTCGCTCGCTAAACTTAATGGGTCTTTAATCGCAATTCAGATTTGGTTTAGGGATTGGGAAACAAACAAATTAAAAGAGATGAATATGCACAGATGCAAAAGTATTTGCTACAGGCAGGGTTGCTCTTTTCACTGCATTCCTTGCACTTAATCAAGAGTTTTTGGTTCCATTCTTTGATCAACCGATATATATCAGCCCATGGAATGATATCAGATATAAACTACTCCCCTTAATGTTCTGATTCCCTAACACTGCGTCTCCCTGCAAGCATGTGTTTATGTATGTACAGCTAATCTATCACTACTACTCCCAGGCTTTTGATCCCCACATCACACACACACAAAGACACAAAGGTGCACACAAACACGCCCCGGCTCCCATGGGTGTCATAAAAATCTGCAGACGGACTCCCTCCACCATCAGGGGCCTAATGGTGATGATGCTAATGGCCATAACTTAATCAGGATAGGCGTTGCCACCAGTAAAGACCTGTGAAATGTGTTCGGTAATAAAAGCATTCAGTGCTGAGAATCATGGGCTGTTAACATGTGGAGCTAAGGGAATTCAAGAAATACTTAACATTAAATGCACAATAAATATGGCCGTCACCTGCTGCTCTGAGCCCATCAGTGTGGCTGCGATTTCTCCTCCCTGCTGCTCACTGCACAAGCAATGATTCTGTATGACAAATGTGAATACATTTGTGTTAATAATACGAGGGCTTGGCTATTTTTCACAGGGCTCTGGTTAGCATGCATTATGCAGATAGCTAAACAAAATGACGTCTATCTCATATTCATCCTCCGTGTGTTCACTCGTTTATTTGGGCGTCATTGTTACTGATTTCAAAAGCTGCATTTCCAGGAACAGGAACTAGGAATTCCTCATAGGAATTCAAATATGAGAACCAGTATTTTACATTGCTTACGTTAAATTCACAAATTACATCCCTTTTCGGATTTTGAGCATCTGTTTCTACCGGCATTAATGAATGTGTGCCTGGTTTCTTTCGCTGTTTTGTTTGACGTGTACACATCATGTACACATATTGGCATTATAAGCTAATGAAGATTGCCTACATGTCTGCAGAGTCTCATATGGTAACTCTTAGCAGAGCTGAGCATGGAACCCATTTTGGCCATTGGTTGTCTTATTGCAGGTAATAATGGTCTAACCTGGGAGTCATTTGCTGGCAAGGGCCGTGCCATTTTCTTTACAGTTATTACTTTCCTTCTGTAGTAAATCAGTGTTTCTAACCTATGGTATGTGTAGATGAAGCAGTGCCAAAACATTATATACTTTTATATACATATAGGAACATGGAAAAATCAGCTTGATGAACATTTGTAGGTAGTGTGCAACCTGCAGGTCGGTAAGCAGTCAGTATAATCTGTAATCTCACTGGGGAAACTTTGGTGGTTATTTCTTTCAAGTATGATTGTTATATTCATCATGAAACTGTTCATCGTCTTCATTTCTGTTCAACTGAATAGTATCAAACTTGAGATTGAGATTCCTGATCAGTTATCACCAACACAGTCTGGTTCTTCAAAGTAGTGATGGAACTCTGAACTGGTCATAGCAGAGAAGTGGCAAAGCGAAGCACATTCGATATCCTGTCAAAACAGTTGGCAATAGAAACTTAATGATAGTAATAAACACATTTTGAGTCATAAACTAGGGTTTGGTTCAGGTGTTTAGTTGCAGGTGTATGTGGACGTGCAGTGGGTGAGCTCTCAGTCAGGCCCACTTCCCTTACACTTTTCCCAAGATAATACTTTTGACTCCACAAAATATGAAACTTATGGCCTCAAAAACCAATTGGTGGCGTCATGGTGATTTGCCACTAATGCCGGACAGGAGATAAAAGCACTCCTAAATCATGTAGCACAACAGATGTTAAACTGAGTTACAGTAAGGTTAACTAAAGACAAACTCCTGTATTCTGACATAAAGTGGTTTATTTATTTTAAATCATACTCTGTTTGTTGTGGTGTTACAGTTATTACAGCCTTGAGGACATAAGCCACGAGTCCATGAACAAATTCCTCTCCAACCTGGTGGAGAGGAGCCTGCGGGACCTGGAGTGTTCTTACTGCATTGAGATTAAAGAGGTGTGTGGTGCATTTTACATTTCATTGTAGTCTGTAAAATGACAGATTGTTTTTAGCATGACTGAATTCTTTGTTTCTACTAATACACCAGGACGATCGGACCATTGAGCCGCTGACCTATGGTCGCATTTCCTCCTATTACTACCTGAGGCACCAGACCATCCGCATGTTTAAAGAGCGGCTGAAGGCTGAGCTGTCCGTAGAAGAGCTGCTCTCCATTCTGACGGTGAGTTCTGCACTGTGAACGTACAGCTACTGTTGTTCTGCGACCACTTACTACATCCATGTCATCAACAGCAAGGCTTTTATGATGCATCTATCCTTCACTGATACTTGTGATTTGATTCATACAGATCTTCAAAGAATTTGTACCTGTTTGTGTTAAGGACTGTGGGTTGAGATGCAGCAGTATGTCATAGTTTGGGATAATTAGTCAAGCTCACGTATAAAGTTAGTCACTGTGACTCATGTGCAAATTTAGATCCAGACGTACAACCAAAGCCAGACCTGTGTTGTCATATCAGATCAGTGATATAAATGATAAGAATGACCCGTTCCTGTTGGGAGGGTTTGTTTATTTTGATCAAAATTTATGGGTAAATCCTTCATCCAAATTCAGTTATTTCATATTTGGAACGCCACTCAGTGTGCCATTGCTTCGTGTATACAGTCGGTGCAAAATATCTTTTTTTATTGTTTTTTTGCAGTTTTTTTACTCGTGGTGTGAGACATCATTAAACTTTGTGGATACAGAGGTGCACATGTGCTAAGTGAGAGTCAAGCAATTAAACATATCTGCCTCTCACAAACAAACTTCCAATTAAATATCTGCAAAAAACACCAGTTACAAGTGTAAATTAAAAAATAAGATTACACTTATTTTTAGTGCAATACTCCAAATATTGATTGTGTTGGACATAAACAAGGATATTTTATTGTTGATTGTTTGGAACCACTTCACGCTTTGATGCTTTGGTAACATTTCATCTTTCTTTCTTTCTTTCTTACAACTCTGAAGAATTTGCTGAGCATATCTGATCAGTAGTAGAAAATCTGCCTGTTTTATCTTTTTTGTCACATGAAAATACAGGATACATGGAAACCCATGCTTTGCTCACTGCTATGAAATTAGCACCTTTGTCTGAGATTCATTATCTCTCCTTATTCTGGAGCTTTAGTTGGATCTGTCACCCTCTTCCTTTTTGTCTTATTGACCCTCGGCATCCCAGCAGCAAGGTCACCCTCATTCTGTGTCCTGATTGGTTGGGTCAACACGAGACATGGTAGTTTCACACGTCTTCACTTAGGGGGGTTGATGACATGCTCCTTTTCACCCCTGCTTCTAATGGGCATACATATATGTTTGTGGTGATTGTTGGTGCAATTCATCTTCTTTTAAGGACTGTTCACACCTGGCATTAACATGCGTCCTGGATGAGTCTCCTGTGACCACATATGATCGGATGTGGTGACTGACCACACCCTTAATTCAAATACAGATTAAAGTTGTTGCTCAAAATTATGTTTTTAACAAGTCTGATTGTGCAGATGTGTCCTCATTGTGTGTTTGTGTGACAGATTGAAAGGGGGAGGGGGAGAGAGGGAAAGTGTTAATCATTAGAAAAAAAATAAATGATATGGTGGTCATTGTTAATATTGTGCTAGTTACTGCGAGTAAATTTAAGTATCAGCACTAATTGCTGGTGATATGCACCTTCTTGTGAGTCTTCAATGAAGTTTGAATTGAAATGATCTGATTAGAGTAAAAAAAGGGTGAAACTACCACAGACAAAACCAGAGGACTGAATGTGTTTTTGCAGCTCAGAATTTTAAACGAATGCATCCTCAAACCACTGCCAAATGTGGTCTCTGTGCTCAGATCTCAGAACATATTCAGGATGTATTGGGACCATTCCGACCTGTTCTTCGTGCAATATGGCCACGATCAAGTCTCTGAGGACGGAGTGAGTGACTCAGTCCCTATGACTGAGTCTAAACATCAGGTTCTCATGAATTGAGTCATTTTTTTTGGTAAAACTGCAGTGGGTCTGCAGTTGTTTAAACTAAATAAATGCCACATGTCTTCATTGATCAGGGGTCATGGTGTGCGTGTTGATGCAAATCCAGAATCAAATGCAGAGCTAAAAATTGAACACGTCTTAAAGACAAGCTTCACTGTAAAAGTTCACAGTTGAGATCTGAAGGATGTGCCTGTGTCTCTGTACTTTCTCACACATGGTGTAGCCTTGTGGTTGTTAAAGTGGGAGAGAGAGGGAAGAATCCTCATAATACATTGTTAATTGTAGCAAGTCAGGTCACACCCCATTGGCTGAAAAGGATATTGTCTGAACAGGTCTAATGTCAATGGAAAGGAAACATTTATAATAATTGTTTTTTTTAGCTGATGCTTTTTTATTATTATGTGTTGTTGTTTTTTTTAAAACCAGTGGTTGAACCTGACTCCAGTAATGATGCTAACATATGGAGGGGGAATTGACTCTGAGATGGTTACCATTGCTCTCCTTTGCACACATGTCGTTGGAGGCAGACCGAGGCATGCCATGGTTGGCTGCTTCCCTCCCCAACAAGCTGTGATACAATAGGCCAGTCACCCCGCCGCCCCGTCCACTCCCCCTCTATTAGGTACAAAGCACTGGCATGCTCCTCCAGTTCCTCCTAATTGTTGCAGCGTGGCCACTAATGAGCAACACCCACGCCTCACTGCACCACCACCTCCCTCCCACTCCTCACACAAGTTTCTTTGTCAAACCGGGCAGTCAAACCTATTGTCATAAGCAGCGGCTTCAGAATATGTTAGCAATCTTTCCCCTTTTTGCACAATTTTTTGGTGTTGTACATCTGCTGTATGTAATCTCCACAGGGACGTTTGCCTCTGTTCTAATGTGCAGTGTTGTCCATATACAGTTGTGAAAATGATAAATGGTGTGTGTTTATGTAGACCATTACCATTCACCAGTTCACATGCTGCCAGCACAGCTGCCACGTGCTATTTGGTCTTCCGTGTCTTGCTCAGGGATACTTAAGCACTCAAGAGTAGAGGAGGAAATTGAACAACCAACCCGGTTTGATTCCGACTCTACCTCGACTAAGACGACAAAAAAAAACAACTTGTAGTTTGATTTACTTGAAGCTCTTACTTACTTCTAGCTCTTATTTGTACCCAAATGTTTAAATGCACTTTTGTAAGTCGCTTTGAATAAAAGCGTCTGCTAAATGACATGTAATGTAATGTAATATTGACCTTGTCTGCCTCCCAAAATCAGAAGGACGGCAATTCATTTCAGTCAATTTAGGTTTTCATTGGTAGATTTCAATCAAGTCATAGAATCATTGAAGCAAAACGATGCATCTGCCACAACACAAAGTTCCAGTTTTGATTTTTCTTGGGACCTAAAGTAAGAAAGTAACTAATAGCAGGCTAATTTAAAAAAAAAATAAAAAAATACAACCAGTATATTCCAAACTCCTCCCCTGTGTTCCAGTTAGTGACAGTTACACCAGCCAATCATTCCATGTGGTCAGAATGAATTAATTGGTCGTGTTTATTGAAATATTGCGAGGGTTTCCGACTTTTTTTCCCAGACAATTTTATTTATTCATGGCTACCAGGACATGAAGAAGACTTGATAAAAAAGTGTCTGAGATACATTCATTAGAATTCTTTCCTGCCCCGACTTTGACCCTCTGTGGTGGTTACACACTATTTTTCCAAAGAATGATAATCAGACTGAATTAACATTTAATTTAACTTAATGTTTTGGTGTTATTTGAAGAAAGGGTTGATCTTTTCCAAACGTCAACGCAGAATTCTGTACAGTTTCCTCAATTATCATTTTTGTGGCCATTTTTCCTGTCTCTGGTACACAAGGTTTTTGTGCCCATGAGGGCACTGCGTCTGATTTGCTGTTTTTTCAAAACATCTGACCTAATGAAAATGGTTGTTTATGTGACTGAGATTCCGGGCACTGGAAGCAGATTGTCTTTACAAACATCACTGGTGTAGTCACTTTCTGCTTTGCCTCCATATTAAGTATAGTGATTTAAATAGGTATGGTAGTGATGCACTGCTGACTCTGATGTGTGCAGCCCCTGCTTGCTTCATGATATGAGAACCAAGCAGAGACAACAACTGTCAGGAAACAAAAGTTAAAACTGATATTAGCTAATTAATAAAAGTCTCACCTGATAAAATCTATAGCTCTTAATGCATACAATCTATAAGAACATGCTCACGGCTTTATCTTGCTGTTAGATCCACTCGCTTTGCTTTGTAATCCACTCGCTTCAGAGAAAATGTATGATTTTAGGTTGTGGGAACAAGGTCCAAGAACAAATGGATATTATTTTGAAATCAACTAAAACCAGTTTAATCAGCTTTTCTGACATGAGCAGTAAAGCTATTTGTTTCAGCTGTATTTGCTTTCTCTTTCATTTCTCTTTGCAGGTCTATTGCTGCGTCAAAACTCCTTCTTCTCCATCTACCTCTTCTTTCTTTGTAAATGGTGCTATCATATAACGTCAGGCAGTGTAGAATTGTTGGCTGTGTCTGTGTAGAGATCTATACACCTTCTCTCCAGCACATCCATATGCAGACACAAAAGCACTGAAAGATAAATCATTCCGAGATGATTCTTTTTCTTACTTCATGCCCCGGCCCCCACCCAGCACACGTCCTTTCTTTTTTTCCAGGTCCTATCTTTTGAAACTGGCTTTGGTCAATGATGTATGGAGTCTTAACAGTCCAAGCCTTTGGGGGGAAGGCTGTGACAAATGCCTCCAGCACAGCCTGTAGACAGGCGTACATTAGCCATAGCTGAACTGGAGTGAATTAGAGAAAGGAGCCACACGTGTCTATGCATCACTCTGTATAGCAATTACAAACAAGACTGAACTTTTGGCCTCCAACTCAAGGAAGAGACTGATGGTCTATCATTATCATTGTACCCACATAGATTTTTTTTTTAACAATTTGAAGAATTTAAATATTCCCCGCACTTTTTAGGGATAGGGAAAGCTGTTTTTTCAAGCAGAGGAAAAATCAGATGAGCGGAGAGATGCAGCTGGTAGCATACAATTTCCTACAGTTTTACCTTTGTTTCACCTTTTTATCTCCGTTTCTCAGGATGCAGAGGAGTATGCCGAGTTACCCGTACGACACAATGAGGATCAGCTCAACAGCCAGTTGGCCCAGCAGCTACCAGTGCAGGTCAACCCCCACTCCTATGACAGTGCCCACACCAAGACCCACCTGCTGCTGCAGGCCCACTTCAGCCACGCCCAGCTACCATGCAGCGACTACAACACCGATACCAAGACAGTACTGGACAACGCCATCCGAATCTGTCAGGTAGGCTTACTATGCAGCTAATAAACAGTGTTCTCAAATAATAAAAACAGCTTTAAGCGTCCTGGAGCTCACTGAGTCATTAGATTTTTGCCATCATGAAATGTCCCTTTTTTATTCGGACCTCAAGCGCCAAAATAGTAGCTAAGTCATTAAACGATGGAAACATTATGTAAAATGGAAAAAGAGGAATATATTATGTAGATTTGAATTATGTGCAGCGCATGAAAAGAAAGCACATCTTGTGAGGCAGTGCAGCGTTGTAGATGAACAGACATCGGAAGGGGAATGTTAACAGTTATCATGTTATCAGTAGGTGATTTGTAGTTGTAGACTTACTGGTCCATCTCATAAATAATATGGTGGTAATGGGTGCTATGTGCAAAGCGTCATATTTCCGACCGTGTGGCTCTACCGCTCGCTGTTCAAATATGAAAGTGGCAAGATGGTCGGCCTTTGAAAACAGACAATTCAGTGCCAGTCACAGTCAAGAATACTGACTTCATCAATCAAAACATTTCCATGCATATTGTTCTGTTGATCTACAGTGTGAGCTGCTGAACGGTGTTTACTTATTTTCTTTACCGTTTGAAGTTAGGACCATGTCTGTATGTCTGTAAACCATTGTCCACAGCTCCGAGTGTGTGTGTGTGTTTGTGTGTGTGTGTGTGTGTGTGTGTGTGTGCGTACATGTGCTTGTGATTTTCCATGCTGTATATCTGGCAGCGATATTGCATGGCTCATGAATGTGGTTACTTCACTGGTGTCCTCCTGCTACCATTTACTGAAATGGTTCTGCTCTTTAGTTTTCTTTATGCTTGTTTTTATTGGAAGAATGTATACTTTTATTGGTACTTACAGTGGACATAAAGTGAACACAACCCGTGACTTTTGCTGTCCCCTGACACCATTTTAGCTGACATGACAATCAGTCCTCACGGTCTGCCCATTTCCACCTTTTTAAATGGACACTTTTAACTGGGCAATGATTTATGAGATTCATGAAAAATAAATCTTTTTATAATATATGAGTGCTGTTTACAAATTATATGGAAATATTTGCTATATAACATACTGTATATTGATGGGCTTTTTGCACAGTTGGTCAATAATAGGTTTTAACAATCTGAATAATGATGGCTGAATTCCATTAAGTCTCTTCAATTTTAGGGTGCATGCTGGTTCACTGTCACAATGTCCCGAGTTGCATAAACTAATGAAAGCATCATTAAAATGATCAATAACACCTCTGCTTTTCCTGCTCCTTGCATGGTAGCCATTTTGACATTTTCTTGCAGGAACATGTAAAAATGGCCTATAGCTCTTCAAGATAGCTGAATTACTGAATGTGTAATGTAAATGTTGGATTAGCACCAAAGTAATCCTGGCTGTTACTGCATGAACCTAAAATTGCCAAACCAAAAGTTGCTCCTTTAAATCCACTTGAACAGTCTGCCAGAACGGTTTCCATTAACCTGCACTCCCCTGTGTACAATGGTCAGGATTTGCTATTATCCTCGAGTATGGACTCAGGAGTCTTCGGTTTTACCCTTATTGTTTTAGAAAACTTGGCAGATGGATTTAATGTTTGAAAGTCCAAAACACCCGTGGGACAATGTAGGTGGAGATGAGATAAACTGCCCAATTATTGTGTCTTGAATTCTATCCTTTCTACTGTTTCTTTCCTCAGGCAATGTTGGATGTCGCTGCAAACGAAGGCTGGGCCGTTACAGCCATCAGTATCTGCAACTTGATACAGATGATCGTCCAGGGCCGTTGGCTCCATGACTCCTCGTTACTGACACTGCCTCATGTGGAACAACAAGACCTTTATCTGTTCAGGTACAAAACATCTCTACACCACAGGTGTAATGCAGCTGTAATGCCCATATAGTCACAATAGCTCGCTGTAGTAGATGACTAATCTGCCCTGTTATTGTCCTCGGTTTACAAGTAATTATCAAACACTGCATCTCGTCATGCATCATTAAAATCTGGACAGCCTCTTCATACAATTTAAAAGTCGCTGTGTGTTAAACTTTCTAGCTTTAAAGCTACTTTAATGGCAAATGGGAATCTAATTTGTATGCACCCTTTCTAGCTGGCGTGTCACTCTGATTAACAGTTTCTAATTGTTCCCACATATAGATGTAGAACTCGGTAAACATCATTAGTTGCATTTTGAAAACATCCCACACATGCAAAACGACACATATAAGGTGAGGTCATGTGTTCACAGCAAACTGGACTATTCTTTCCATGCACACAGCAAAAGATTTCCAGAGCTTTGCACATCAACGGCGACTCACAAAAAACACAATATTGTGAGTAATTCAGAGGTGAATTTTGTGTGACACGATTAGGATACAGCCCAGAAAAATGAAGTCATTAATTATGTAGTCACCATCTCGCAATGATGAGCTGGTGTGAATTATACTTAATAAAAATAAAAGAAGATAGTACAGTAGATGCAAACCACTGCACTGCTTCTGTGAGACAGTTTGAAGATTTGAGGAGATACTCATTATATTCATTCATCTGAAATAAACTGACCTTGGTCTGAGTAAAAGCCACATCATCACTCAGGGAAATTGTCCATCACTGACGTGAAAGCTCGCACTGACTTGAACAATAACATGCTCATAAATTGCACACAAAAAATGCATCTTAAAGGCCTTTACCATGGAATAATTTTGTCCAAATTGTGTGTTGCCTCATGACCAAGAATGTCCTTTCTATCTTCTCCAATGACACTCAATAGGAAATGGGCAAAGGATAAGAGGAATGTAGGAGGCTACAACGGACCCATTGAAGGACTTCCTGAACTGATTGCCGTCTGCAACGGAAAAGAAAGTATTTTTGGTGGTATTGTCAGCCAAGAGTTTCATTCACATCAGATTTCTCAGGTAAGATTACAAATATTGCCTTAGAAAGTGTCCTTAGAAATGAATTATGTCTTTGATGTGAAGTTTTGGTTATCCAATCACAAATGGACAGTCTGATTCCGGCAGTTTGAGTTGCTGACTGTTGTATCTGATCAATAAAGTTACATTATGCAAGAGCAGCCATCCGGGGCACAGAGAGGGTATGAAAAATGACCTTATTTTAAGGTAAAAACAGGCATAATAGTTGCTTCAATGTACAACTACAGACACCTGTAACAGTAAGTGAATTGATTGATCACTGATGCTGGTGGAAACAAGGTTTGGATGAGTCTATGAAATCTCAAATAAACTAAAAAAGAGACATTCAAGGATTTAGAAAGCAAACATAAATGGATGTCATTAAAAACTTCTTTTGTTATTTAAAGCTTGACAAAATCCTTTTGTCAAAATACTTATTTGTTCTATATTCTTTTACTGCTGTAAATAGTAAATAGTTTAGTATATAAATAGTGGTACAACACTTAATCCAATCAGGAGCCAGAACTCACAGAAGAGGTTGTCCTCTCTTCTCATGAGGTTAGGTTGTCAGTGAACAAATACCCGCCCCCCACCAAACACGATCATTAGGTTGTAAATGAAGTTAAAAGCCTATATAGATTTATTACGGGGGGCAACAAACCTCTTCGGCATGTGGTTTGCCTTTCACCCTGGAGTCCTTCACTGCTATGATTTCTCCATCATATACACTGTGATGTACAGCTATTGTTTTGCTGCTTTGCAGCTGGTAAACAATAGAATTGCATTTTGTCATCATCAAAAACAGACACAAGGCATGTGTTTGGAGTGCGGAAGTTCGATGTGATCGCTTGGGAATTTGAACATAAACAAATAATCCTCAGGATGGACCTATTCCAACACCTGCTTTATGCATATCACACACATTACACATCACACACACAATTAGAGCTCCATTGATAGGGTTTACAGCACCAATTTAAGTGCTAATTGCAGCAGTAATGAGAGTGTCCGGGCACTTCAGCAGGCCCCGTGGCCTCACCCAATCAGTGTCCCTGCTTTCCTTCTTCCCCACCTTTACTCCCCCACTGCCCCCGCCCCCCCCACAGTATGGCAGGCTGTCTAATTAAATAATTAGATGTGCAGCGGTGCTCCTGTCTGATTTGCTCTAGGAGAGTAATCCTCATATAAATAGCCTCTGCAGGGTGAATCTGAGAGGTTCCCATCTTCCCGGCCTTTAGCGCACTGCAGTGCACACACACACGCGCACACATCCTCTTCCACTCACTTTATTCTCTCTGTGCCTTTATCTTTGTCTCTTTGCGTTGGGGCTTTATGGGTTGAGTCAACTGTCTCTCAGATTCTGGATTTAAACACATAAGGGGAACCTAAGACCAAAGAATTGTCTCTTAGAATTAATTAAGAATTTATCAAACAGGAGACTCCCTTTACTCTGGCTGATGGATTTGTCTATTTTTAACAACCTGCCCTCTTAAAACTGTCATTTATATTTCCTGACCTTCTTTCCTGAGCACCTCTTTATTGACACATTATTATATTATTATTGTATGGATATAGGGGTTGGATTTGTGATATACTTTCTTTAGGTCACTTAAAAAACGACAAGTTGATTCCAACATGTACAGTAATGTGCAAAAGTCATAGGTCACCAGTCGATTTGTTCTTTAAGCGATGACTTAATGACCATACAATATAGTTATTTCTCAATCACTTTATTGGACCCCATCCAGAAGATGTGGGAAAGTTGAAAGTTTTGAATTTCAAAATAACAAACAGCATCTACAGGTTAAAGTCACTGTCAAGTATGTATGTACCTGCTGTGAATAAGGTGTATTACACCAGTTTTATTCAAAACATTAATTACATACACATGTTGTTTGAGTTAAACTCATTGTCAGTTTGCTAATATACAAGAACATCTTTCATTCCATTTCTAATGCCAATGATCACAATTTGACAGACATACAAACAACAAAGCTGGTGCTTTCACAGTTCTGGTTGTATTATATTAATTCTTATTACCCATTTACTGTTCTCTCCCATCATGTCAGATATGGTCCTTCCTGAGTCATCTCCCAGTGCTGGAGGTCAAGATGAGTGTGAAGGGCTGGTGGGAGGAGAGCCAGGAGCAAACAGAGCGTCCTCTACCTGCAGCAAGAGGAAACCTGAGAGACGACAGCAGCTGGCTGCCTGTCCACGCTGACCAGGAGTATGTTCTGCAGGTGTCACTGAGACGCATCAATCTGGGCCAACAGAGGGTCAGTATGCCCCCATACTGTCTTTTCAAGACAATACGTGATGCTACAGTGACCAAACATTTTAGATCTTATCGTCTCAGGAGTTGGTGGAGACCAAAGAGAGTGAACATATGACTGAAATATGACATTAGGTTTTTATTTTTATACATTTATACAATCAGTTGTTATGCTCACAACAGCAAATTAACATAAAACTCAAACTTAGGTTAGCTAGTTTAAGGCTGCCAGCCTGTATTTGCTTTTTGTATTGTGATTTAGAAAGTCTAGACATGTTCCACACATCAAAATTTCACTTGCAAATTGTTTTTTTGAGAAAAAAAAAAAAGATTTCCAGAGAGCTTTAAATAACATCTCCTATATCTAACCACAATAATGATTCAAAAGTTGTATGTTGAATTTCATTCAGTTTTGGATTTGATAAGTTAACCAGCTTCACATGTAGCATTCAGTCATGTATCGTATCTTGCGCCAGTTTTGTTCTCTGATAATGAAAAAGGCACCACAGCAGGGGATCTCATCTTCAGCCAGCCTTACTGATAAACTATTGGACCACTTGTCTTTTTGTTTCAGAGGAAGCAGGACAGTAAGGCCCAAGCCCCCAGATTTCCCAAGGCGAAGGATGAAGGCTGGTTCCTTGTGATGGGGGAGGTGGATCGCAGGGAGCTGGTGGCTCTCAAACGGGTCGGATATGTGCGCAACCACTCGTCGGTGTCTGTGGCTTTCTTCACGCCGGAGAAGACTGGAAAGTAAGATTTCAGTGATACACAAATGCAAGCTTTCCCAACGCACTGAGAGGGAATACATTGGCAGTTGTAAAGCCCTAATGTGGCATTCGACAACTGCAGCGTTGGATTCATCCTCAAATGAAAAGCAGCGTCTGTGAGTTCCGTTAATAAATCATTCATGCAATCACTTGTAGATGATTTCACTGCTTTCAATTCCCCACCTCATAAAAGGGGGGAATAGACTGTGTGGGCATTGACCATGTCTCATTAGAAGATAAATGTCTTCACATTCTCACCTTCAAAGAGTGTAAGATGTACTCTTTAAAAGGGCTCAGATATATTTAGTTTAATATTTGAATGAGGCTCAGTAGTTTAATCTAACAGCTGGACACTAGTTTTACTCAAATATCAGTAAATGGAGCATGTGTGGGGGGTTTGATTTTCAGTTTAATATTGATTTGGTGCGCAAGTTATTTTTATTTCCAGCAGAATTACTTCAACAGTAGAAGTCTGTGGCTCAGAAGAGTGCTATAAGGAAATGGTATTGGTGTTATATTTTCATCTTTCAGCCATGACATTCAAATATGTTATCTGTTTTAATGTTGCCCTTTATCAGTGTATACCCATTTTCCTTAAAAATACAAATACTATTTTCAACGTTAGCGTTAACCCTATCTCCAATTTCAATGAATTTTTGGTATCTTAAACCTGGATAGAGAATTTCACTACTTTTATAGCTTTTATAAGACAATAACATACACATATTTGTATCATGAACTCTAATAACTAAACTAAAACTAATGAGGTTGTCTTATATCTAGGGGAAGCTGTGTTTTTTCTCTTTTTTCTTTGACATTAAAAAACAACATTGCAGTTAATGCTCGTCCTGTGATGCATTGGACACTACAATGTGTCGTTACCTTGTTTTTACACAGAACAGAGCCATTGGCTCTTGTAATCTCACCAGTGGGGTAATTTTCCCCAGATTATTTTCTTTTCAGGCCTGTCGATTGATCCATGTAACTTGTGGTTTCAGGTGCATCTACACACTGTACCTGATGAGTGACAGCTACCTGGGCTTGGACCAGCAGTACGACGTCCGCCTGAACGTAACACCTGCCAGCATCGCTGCCCAGGTCAACACAGAGGTGTCCGACTCGAAGTGACAGCCGAGGAAAGCAACAAAAAAAGGTTCTACATCGATCAACAGATGATTCAGAAACACAGTAACCCTTTCCAGACATTATTATCTCACTGTGTGAACACTTTCCCGGTGACTATCTCACAAAGACAGGTTGAAGTTTACAGTTCTGTGTTAGTCGACTTTTACTTCATTAAACCATTTCAAGCAATGGCAGTGACATTCACCTCTTGCTTGTGTGCTATAACCACATTGCATGTTGTCTATCAAGGCTAAATTTGTGCCTCATTTACTTCAAATTTCTTAGATTGTTCAAATTCAGCGAGGGGAAAAAAACAATTCATATTAGATTTGATTTTATTCATCTAACCTGATTTAATACTGAATCGTGTCAGGTCGCAAACTGCTGTTTCGCAGATGAAGAATAGTTTTGTACCTTTTGAGAAGTCCCTGTCAAAGTTATTCACACACTGCATAAGTCACAACATATTGAGAAGATTGAACAGAACCAGTCCTCAGTTCTTGAGAATCCTCTGCATTTTGCCCCTATTCAGACAAATTCACAACATTGGGAACATTTCTTGAAACATTTAAGCAAGAAGGCAGTATGCACAAGTCCGGGTATTTGGTTTTTTTTTTGCAGCTCACACGGACATTTTACAGAATTTAACTGAGTAAAAAACTCCAGGAAATAATATTTCTCACCTATAGCCCACCCACCACGTGATTTCAGGAAAATGTCCAGACTTCAGGTCATATCTAAAAGCTAAATCTAAATTAGGCTATATTTGCCAGCTTTTCCACTTTGTGTGTGTATGGGGGGAGGGAGCTCAGTTTCAGTCAACAAGTCCTTCAAATATCACTCATCCCCGAAATCCCCGATTATACTATATTCAGTATACATACCTGTTGTTTGTGTGGGAAAATTTAGCCCCTAACATTTACCCAGAAAAAAGAATCATGACAGAAGCTACTCTGTCATGAGTAAATGAAGCCCAGGTTAAAACCCACTGTGTAAGTAGCATAGCAGTAAGTATGTGGCCTGCATGACTCAATGTTGGTCTGACCATGGATGATGGTTTCAGAAATGCAATGTATATAAAAGAGGTTTTTTTTTTTCTTTAAGAAGACTGGAAAAAAAAAATCATACTTTTGATATTATAAATAAATCCACCTTGAAACAACCTCCAGTGCTTTTTTGTTTACTGTATCTTTTTGGCAACATCGCTGCACATGTGAGATAATGTGGGGGGGAACAGAAGTTATGGTAATGTTGGTATTGTAATGACTCATTCCATAAATCATCAGTGAATTATGCAGGTTCTGTCTCTAATATGATTGGTTTTATAGTCTAACACATACAGTATATGCATTACATACATCACATACACTTCCTGGCTTTATCGTTATGCCCTTTCACATGTGATACTATCGTATTATCTTTTGATCTATTGGATATTAGCTTTAGGTCATGTCGTCCCCAAAGGATGCGGCGATACCTGGGAAATGCATCCCTGTTCTAACCACATGTCATCATTTTTTATTGATTGGTAGAATTTTTCCAATGCAAATCTGTTTTGTGAGTGCACTACCCATCTTCCAGCTACTCTGCCTCGCATGTTAAATATGAAGAAATTACTTACATTGCAAGCCCACATCCCCCAACACATTATTAGGGGTCTATTTGCATTGTGGGTAAAGTAGGTGCTCACTCTTTATAGTCAAGAATGTGTGGAAGAAAAGTGTCTTTTTACTCATGCGTCCAACAACATTGCTTAATTAACTGCAGGTTAAGGTCTTCTTTAACTCCTGCCAGCAGCAGTGCTGTTGATCACATGTCCATAAGTGCACAGCACTGGTTCTTTATACTATATATACTCTATATGAATACATCGGTTAATGAACAACTGTTACAGCTTATTAGTAGTATTAACAATGTTCATTTTGTTGTTGTCTGTGTCTTTTAGCACACGAAGAGCTCTGAAGGTCCAGATAGTGCTTTAATGAGAGGTGGGAAATCAAATGCCTTCACACACAATGTTATTTACACCTACACTGGCTATTAATAGAAGTATGTAAGGCAGACTCCCTGAGCCAGGCCTCGCACTAATCAGAACAATTAAGTACGCAGTAATTTTACTAACAAGATCAGTACACGTTGTAGCACATTAGTCTGAAGCTATTGTGTGCAACCCAGATGAACATAAGATAAATATGAATGCATGCACCAGTCGTAATGGCCATAAGCCTTTTGACCTCTGGGGACAAAAATGACACCGCCTGGTTTGACTGTTATTTAAAGCATATAGTTTTAAACCGTCAATCAGTTCTGTGTTACTCATTACTCAACTCATAACTGACACACAAAACATGTCAACATTAATTTCCAAGATATTTAACCTCCCGGTATCCTCAGCAATTTAAGCCTCAAGACAATTTCTATAATTAGAATTGTTTCCCAAGTTTATGTGTCAGGTATTTCAAGTGTCTTTGTATAGCCCTTTAAATAAAATAGGGCATTATTACACAATAGGGAACAATCTGAAAATCACCACACAATCTCACTGACTGACCTACAGTTGGAAAGATAGATCTTATGCGTGCTTAATGACTTTGTATTATTTCTAAGTACAGATTTTTTTGATTTATAACATTTCATTTCAGTCTTTAAATATGATGTAAAAAATTATAGAAATCATTTATGATGTAAATAATTTTTTAGAGACGTGAGACATTGGTGTATAGCAGTGTAATACACAAGTGACGTTCTATTTGAAGCTGAATATTCCTCACCTCACTCTTCCCTTCCAAGTGTGTTGGAGGACCTATGTAGTGACTTAAGCATCAAAACTCAAAACATATTTAATTGTGAAATACTGTAAAAACATGGTCGTCCAAAATGGCGGCCTCGGCATAGAGCTGATCTATATACATACTGTAGATATACATAAATGTCTCTTTCCTGGGTAATGGAAAAACGATTCATACAATCAGGTGATTTTACACTTTTACACAAATTCTGTTTGATTTTTTGTATCTTCAATTTCTGCCAAGGGAAATAATTAAATAATTCCACCTAAAATTAACACACTGGACCCTTTAAGTGCCAAAATGGCTGCTGTGAAAAGGTCCAGGTCACTCAGTTCTGGTGCTTATATTACTTTCCCATTTCCCTTTGCTATAGAGATTTAAGGGATAGTTAAGGGTTTTTTTTTCTTGGTGGTTTGTTTTGGGTTCTTTGGGGTGTGAGAGGGGCTTTGACTTAAGTGTTTTTTGTTACAGTATAATGTGCATATGAATAACAAACATACCCTCATTTACAGTATCAACTTGACCTCCATGCTGTCATGTCCTGTTTCCCATATGAACAGCCTGTTAAAGGTGGGAATGTGGCACTTTTTTTCTGCCTTTTTTTTTCTTTTTCTTTTAAAGGTTTTAACACCAGATGAGGAGGAGGAGGCGTCACTGTTGTACTGGAGATAAGGGATGTAGCAGATGTGGTCACAGAAGCGGATTCTGTAACCCGAGTTGACACGGTGGGGTGGGCATGCGCAACATACTGTGCTACATGTCACACCTCTGATATCAGAGCGCAGACATTGTCTCAAGTCAAACACATGTGGGCAGAATAATTCCACCTCTGTTTGCTTCAGTGTCAACAAGCAAAGCTGCAGTAATGGTGAGTCTTTTCAGAGTGAGCTCAGAGGTTTTACAGCAGCACATTACTCTCCTGTATGTACCTTTTCCACTCAATAGAAATGACAGAAGCATTAGTGATGAAATTAACTATGGCTCAGTCCTCTTCATATGTCCTATGAGCCAGCAGACTCTGGCACAATATGTGACATTACAGTATTTCTCCCTGTTAGAATGAAAGGCCTGAGACTTGAAATGATAGCTTGCAGAAAATTAACATAAAATGTTACTGACTCAGCTGCTACAATCCTGTGGTGACCTACACTATCAATCTCCTTTTATATGAACTCAAATGAAAGGATATGTAGCTCCAGGAAGTGACTGCAGTGGCACCAGAAACTTATTATTATCTCCTGAGTTTTATAATTACATAATTCAAGTTAGAGAAACGTTCAGATAGTCCAAAAGAACAACTTTTCTGTACTTTTACACCAATTTATAATTAGTATTGAATTGGTTTTGAGCAGAAAATGTGAACCATAAAGTTGGCACTTAACAAATGAGTAGCATTACTGAGATATTAAAATAATCTATAATTAGTTATTTACTTCCTATAAAACTTTTTTTTATTATTCACCATTGTTCTCAAATCTCAGATGGTCGTCCAGATGGGCGTTTGTTTTGATATTGAACGATGTATATTTTTTTATTTTTACAAAAAAAACAAAATTGATCCAAATGACAAAACCAGATAAAATAAAAAACATTAAACAAGTGTATGCATATAATTAATACAATTTTATTATTATTATTTTTGTTGTAACAATATAAACATATCACGTCAGCATATACCCACTGTGTTTATGAGGAAGAGATTTCATTATGACATGATATTAAGTGACCGGCTGCATAAAATCAATTTGGGGGCCACATATGGTCCTCGGGCCACAAGTTTGAGACCTCTGCTTTAATGGCTTATATTAGAAATACATTTGACCAGGTCTGAAACCCATTTCACACATATATTAAACACCTACCAGGCTATTATAATAAAATAACAAACGGAATCATTTAGATTTTGTGGGAAATATGGGGGATTATGAAGTTCACAGCTGGTGTGTTTATGCTGCAGTGATAAATGATAACAAGGTCTGTCCTACACGAGGAGATGGATGTGCTGAAACTTCTCTCCATGTTTCTATGTTTGGAAGGAAAACAGCGGTGATCTCCTCACAATATAATCAGAGCTAAAGCATCCGCGGGCTGGATCCCATTTAGCGGACTGTCCCCGCGCTAGATCCCTCAGAGAACTAGGGAGAGAGAGAGAGAGATAGCTGTGTGTGCGCGCGCTCTACCGCCACCTTCATCATCCTCCTGCCCTGTGTCCTCCCTTTATCCTGCAACAGGTTCCTAACACTTGAAATGACGAAGGTGAACAGAGAAGATATACAGGCCATATATTCCGAATTAACTGTTTCCAAAGGCCAAAAAAAAAACCACAATTTGAGTCAAGTCAAGCCACATGACCCTGAATATTGTATATATTCACTTTTAGATAAATGGATGCACTTAACTCATCACAAAACTGGGACATATTTGCGTTAAAGCAGGACACTTAAATCAGGCACTTTGCTAAACGTAAAATAATTTAAAAAAAAAGAAGTTTATTAAAGAAATATAAAAGAAGAACATAGTGGAAAACAATGTGGCCTATGCACATTCTGTGCTTTATTTAATGTAATGTTCAAAAGTTTAGAAGAAGAAACTGCGTATTATTAAGTGTTATCTAAGCCACATCGATGAACAGCTAAACTTTTTTAAAGCCTTCATTTTGCACAAACAGGACAAGAGCTGCGCAAAACTGCGTGGTGAATCATTTATACACTGTGTATGAATTACGCACGAGCATGTCAAAGACAGACAACTTTTCAGTCCACATGCTTATGTAGACTGCACTTAAAACACGGGGATTATTCCAAATGCTGTTTTAGAGATTTCTGAGCGATCATTTAATCTCAGATATTTTTGAATTTGATTGATTGATTTTAAAAAATAACCCAGGAAAGAAAGAAAGATAAGTAGGCTGTGAAACTTATAATATGTAAGCCGACACGTCCACTGAGCGACACGTCACTTTAAATCCACCTGTATTAAAAGTGCTTTTGTTGTCAAACAATATTAATCTATTTTAAATTTGACATTTTATAAAGGAGGTTAATAATGTTTCGCAACGCGCGCTGGTTCTATGGGGGTTATTTTTCGATTCACTTTGGGCCAGAGGTGAACATTCTCACCAGCAGCCAATTCCCATTCTGTGCGGGGCGTCTCTTTATATAGAGCAGCCAATAGAAATGCAGTCAGGGCGAGCTGCTGTCCAATCGAAGCAGAGCCTCTTGTAAGTGGGCGGGACTTTGAGGTTTTGGCAGCTGAGGAGAGTGTGGATGCGCAGCTTTCCCATTAAAGAAAAAACACACATGATGGAAGATATGCAAGAATCTACTGGGACACTTTGAAACCTTACAGCCACGACATCAATCAACTGTTTTTATGCGCTAAGGTAAGAGGACAAACACGTCCATGCTCATTTAGTCTGCGCAGGACGATGCAAACAAGTGTCTCCATGAGTTTGTGTTGCCTCATGCAAAAAGGTCTGTGTGATGGTTTTTCATTCTGTGTCCTCCACAGTTCGTTCTCGCTTGAAGCCGTGGTGGATGTAAGTGAGTACTGTACCTTCCTATGTATGGACTAAAACCAAAAAACAACGCCGCTTTAAATCTCCAGGAATCCAGGAATTAGACGCGTCCCGCTTGGCTCAAACCATTGGAAACACTTGGGAATATGGGAATGTGTTGACGCGGCGTCGTCGGCGGGTGGAGGAAGGAGGAGGCTGCGGGTTTCTAGGCCGGACAGCGCGTACAGGACGAGTCCCTGTCCATGTGTGGAGACGTCGCGGCTATGAGACACCTCCAGGGACAGTGACTGGAAGACACGCGGAGACTTGAGACAGTGAGAGTGACAAGAGACCATGAAAGAGAAGTCTAAAAATGCCGCGCGGACGCGGCGGGAAAAGGAGAATAGTGAATTTTATGAACTGGCCAAACTGTTGCCGCTGCCCTCCGCCATCACCTCCCAGCTGGACAAAGCCTCCATCATCCGCCTCACCACCAGCTACCTGAAGATGAGGATCGTCTTCCCTGAAGGTAAGACAGCTGCTTTTAAATTTATAATAAATGTGAACGAAAAAAAAAAAATAATAATAATTTTATGTGGATTATTGGAGATTATTAGATTTGTAGCAACATGAGCACAGCAAAGCGGATGAAAAGCGGTAAAAAAAAACGTTTATTTCACGGGAATGCAGCGTTTGCGTTAGTTTTTATTTAATTACTTTTAAACGTGCTGCATTTAACAAAAAAAGCTGTATAGTGTCATAATATTTTGTATTATTTAGTCTGTGTGTAATTTCAATGTAATTTCTAGATTTATAAATTATAATAGTGTTATATAATACTATTATCATGTCTGGAGTTTCAGTAAAATTTTACTACTATATCCAGTAATCGTAAAATAATACATATACAGTATGTATGTATGTATATATATACAATTTAAAATAGTATACATATAACATGCAACAGTATAATGCATGTAATCATTTAATTTCATATTCAAATGTACATTCATTTTCATCGACTGTATATATGTATACATATATACATATATGTACATATATGTGTGTGTGTTCATATTCTGTGTGTGTTTAATATTTATAAAAAGTGAATATTGATTATTACATGTAATATAATGTATAAGCATCCAAGTACTTTATTTTGTATAAGCATGCACTAAGGACACTAGTGCATAAACTATACACACACATACACACATGTGTATGTGTGTACATATATATATATATATATATATATATATATATATATATATATATATATACATATACATATATATATTGACTATGATTGAGAGATAGATAGATAGATAGATAGATAGATAGATAGATAGATAAGATAAGTCTGCTGTGTCCCTCGGTCAGTGTCTCCAGCCTGCAGTGATGTGGTTTCTCGGCAGCAGCAGCAGATTATCTGTGATGAGCTTCCATTGTGCGTGACTGTTGCAGAGCTGAACACATTAGTGTGATGTGAACACCTGATCACTCAGAATGTGCTGTTCCTCACAGCTGTGGTGCAGGTTGAGATGTAGGAACAGTGGAATTATGAGTAAGAGTCTGAAGGAAAAACATAAAAAAAACATGGACACTGACTAGTCCTGGGGTCACACAGATACACCTGCACATGTAATGTAACCTCACACGGATTATTCGACACAAATAGTGTTTGGTATTTCTTTTCTAATACTGTGATAATAACACACATTCACACCAACTACTGGACCTATGACATGTTTATTTCAGCTTGTTTAAAATTAGGTTTGGAGCAAAGATTTAACTGCTTTAGCTGAATACTAACATTGCTGCACAAATGTTACAATCATTTGGCTCCAAACTGGCCTCTGTAGATTATTCACATGATTACATAACTATGAGAGATTCTTATCTTAATTAGGCATTAAACATTGTTTTAAAACCATGGTTCTCAAACTATGTGCATGTACCAGCAGGGGTACATGCACATAGTACTTCCTCAGAAATACTGTTCTACTGTATATACCGGGGTTCGTGGAAAATGAAACGAATAAATAATAGAAGAGTCACCTCATCTTAACTATACCAGTGTGTGAAGTATATGTGAGGAAGAGGAGACAGCAAATTATCTTATTGGGATAAATCTGTCTCCTGTGAAAAGTCCAGAGCTGACCTTGCTCGGTCTATTTTAACGTTGGTGATAACGTTGTTACTTCAAGAGAATTGAATTTTTTCTCAAATGGTACTTGGCATCAAACAAGTTTGACAACCACTGGTGTAAAGTAGGTCGTCTTTCAACCGGGAGGTTGTGGGTTCGATCCCCCAGCTCGTTTTGAATCTGCATACCAATGTGTCCATGGGCAAGACACTTAACCCCAAGTTGCTTCTGAAGGCTGTGCCAGCAGGGTATGGACTATGATAGACATATGATAGAAAAAGTGCCAGTGAATGAAAACTGTCATTAAGACTTGAATTCCCTACATAAGTACAGACTAGTTACTATTTAAAAATCCACCAGGATGCACTCAGTTCTCCTAAGGCCACACACGTGCGTGTGTACACAGCACACAGCGACGTTTTCCATGAGTGACTGCAAACACACAGTGATAAGCTCAGCAGTCGTCTACAGTCTGCGTTTTCCTTTTTCATGACTGGAGAAAGTGTGCCTGTTGTCACATGTGTGCTGTTTTACATGCGTGTACATGCACACGGACACTCACTGAATAATTGAAAGGATCACGCTGCTGTTCCTGCAGACAGACATGCACACGCTTTTGTTTAACTCTTCTGTCCATCACAGGCTGTGTTGTGAAGTGTTTCCCCTCCATTAAATCTCCTGTGCTGTGTTAAAGGCTGGACCTCTCGCACCTTTTTACTCCAAGCACACACACACTGAAACACTTCATGTTTTAGTGGTTGTTATTTTTGTGCATAAGTGAGGATAAAGGTAACAGAGCTCTTAATTTTTCATGAGGTGAAACAAAGCATGTTTTCTTTCTTTTTTTCCCTCTCTGTGATTTTGAGAGACAGAGAGAGGTGTAGCAGCAGGACCTTTGGCCTCAGCCATGTTGTCCATCCTTGGTGAAATTACATGGCATCTCACACCATAACAAACATGTTGCTTCATTTTTTTTTCTCCAGAGATTTAAACTGGGACTCAGGATATAATTAATATTTATTTTACTCAATATCTGTTAAATGAAATTCACATTATGTGTCATTAGAGCTAATTCATTTCATTCATTTCATTTCAGTTGTACTCTTGTTTCACACGACAGTGACTGTTTTTCAGTCATTGCCTCAACAATATGTTGAATTATTATTATTACTATTGATATATATTTATTTTACTACGCTAAACATTTAGGATTTATACTGTTTTTCTAGTGTTTTTTTATGGTTTAGATTTTTTAAATGATTTTTGAATGATAATAATGATGATTTTAAAATATCGAATAGTAACATTGTTAATGTTTGAGAGCTAAAACGAAATACATAATTAACACAGTAAGACCCCTATTTACCAGCTCCTGTATTGCGAGTATCATGGCTACGGCGCTACAGGCCTCACAATATGTATTTATTTATTTATTTATTCGCATTCATTTTAATGTATTTTTTCTTGTTTGCGTGGAAGAATAAGGTCGAGCGAGTATGACGAACGCCTTTATACGTGGACATAAAAGTGCGCCCCCGATCACTAACAGATGTGCATTTTATTCACTGATTTATTTATTTAGCGCTGCAACTTTATTTTGTTCATAATTGATTAAATAATTCATTGATTGTCTTAATTAATCCACTACTAGTTTGGGCCATCAGGTCAGAAAATGTCGAATCCTGTTTCCCCCCCCAAACCTGGAAATGATGATGTTCTCAAAAGTGATATTTTGTCCACAAAGCAAAAATGATTCACTTCTACTGTTTTTTGGTGAAATAGAACAAAAAAAATAAATAAAAATAAATATGTAAAATATAAGAAGCTGAAGACTGTGTGAAAACAACACACAGCACTCAAACCGATTCATCCATCGAAATAGTGGACTATTCATTTAGTAATGATTCATAAATCGACTAATCGTTGCAGACCCATTTTAATGTATTTATTTATTCATGTATTTATTTTTAAGAAGCCACTTGCCATGCTTGAGTAAAAAAAATGATTGTAATGATTATGGACTGCTGCTGCTGTTGGAATAATCAATCAGTAAGCATGAATGGATGTGTTGAAGATTGCGTGCGTGCGTGTGTGTGTGTGTGTGTGTGAGAGAGAGAGACACTGCAGTGGTTTTTAAACAGTCTAAGGTATGCGGCTCATACCTCATCCTGCACTGTCATAATCTTGCGTGATTGTGTGTGTGTGTTTATATCGTTATCGTTGGGACCATGATTGTTCATGCTGTTGATGCTGTTTTTGTTTTTGTTTTTGTTTTTTTTTAATCACTACTGATGTTACAACGTGTCTGCTTCAGGTTCAGCTACGTCGAACCTGACAGTAACTAAGGGCAGTGAGAGAGACAGAAAAAACAACAGTTATGTGTTGGTCCTTGAACGCAACATTTAACAGCGAACAGCTCGTCATTAAATTAAACGAGAACTGTAGCCCTTTTATAAGAGCGTGTAAAGGTTTAATATTTGGTTATATGTGTGTGTGATAACAGTGAGGATTGAAAAGGTGCGCTGTTGTAATGTGACCGCGGCGCAGTCGTGAAGTCCGCATCAGCTCCATATGACGCAGTCAGAGAGGCGCAGAGGCCGCTGCGCTGCTCCCTGTGTGCCGCATGTTTGTACTGCAGAGCGGGATTTGCATTTCAATCAGCACACGCGCTCTCTCTTTTACACACACACAATAATGTGAATACATTTTCTCTCCAAGTCTATTTGCAGTGTTGGTGCATATTAATATTTTGGAACTGTACATCTCTACACAAATGAGACTCTGGAGAAGCTTATTCTGTTTATTAAAGCATTGACATGTAAGCTTCTACTTCCTATATTGTAGCCATTATCACATCAATGTTTTTCTTTTAAAGCAATTTTCTCAAATTTCTAGCACAGTTAAACAATTTCTAAGTGCTTTACAATAAAAAAAATGTGAGACAAAGTGAAGCAAAGCCGCAGAATAAAATACATCAAATGCATAATGAACACAACAAAAAAACGAAATTACAAGTTGCAGTTATGGCTGAGCTGCAGAGGTGATAATATATGTGTTTATATATATATTTATATATATACATATATATATATATTTTTTTTAAACACAGTGGCAAACAGGTAGGTTTTCAGGCTACATATGTGTGCAGTCCTGCAGTTTGTTCTCTTTTTATACCATAAGATCCACCTGAGGAAAATATTGAGCTCACGAAGTATGGTGGTAATTCAAGAGCTCAATATTTTATCAATATTTTATCACCATTGTTATAATACAGTGGTTCCCAATAAGATAATTTGTTCTCTCCTCCTCCTCCTCACTGGTATAGCCAAATTAGATTAAGATAATGTGACTGGCTTTCTTATTATTTAAATTATTATCTTTTTGTTTTTGTTATTTGTTTCATTTTCTACACACTGGTCAAAATTCCTCCACTCCACTCCAATCACATACCCTGGTATATAGAGTTTTTTTTTTCTCTCCAAGTACCACCAGAGGAAGCGCATGTACCACTGGTGGTACACGTACCCCAGTTTGAGAACCATGGATACAGAGCACCTCATACACGCGACCCACTTTATGAAGATGGCTGCAACCCAATTCATACTAAAAAGTTATGACAGGGGTACATTTGTGCACACAAAAACATTTCTACTCTTCACTATGAATACATACAGCGGACATTTATTTTTTTATTTGAATATTTAATCACAGTGTTAAATTTATTAATAAAAAGTCTATAAATCAATCTTTGATAATTATTTCACTCATGACGATCATTTTCTTTGTTCTTAGTTCCACTGATGAAGCAGATCTGGGTTGAGATTGTGACAGAGATTTGTTGTGCTTTTGTTGATCATCCTGTGTCCTGTGTTTGTGTTTGAGGAGCTCCATGCATTAAAAGGGATTTTTTATGATCCTCTGTTGAATTTTTTAAAATAAAAATATCACATAATTTAAAATCCAACATCTCATATTCACAAAATGATTTTGCTGCATTCCTGCTTTCACTGTAATAAGAAATGTTTTTTTTTCTGTGTGTGATTTGTCTTGTAGGCCTCGGGGAGTCCTGGGGTCATGTGAGTCGTAATAGTTCTCTGAATGGAATCAGCCAGGAATTAGGCTCCCATCTCTTACAGGTATTCACTGCTATGTTTTTATGTTTTCATAATGACGTAAAAAAAAAAAAGTGGGTTGAAATAATGCTACAAGGTCACATAAAAATGCCTTTAATTGTTGATTTAAAAAAAGAAGAAAAAAAAAGACACTAAAATGTTTAGCCATAGGTAGGCTGTGTTTGTGTGGTTTAGTGGCTGCTGCTGCTACTGCTGCTACTGCTGCTGCCGCTGCCATCTGCCTCCTGTTGCCTTCATTCTTGTAAAGAGTGAAATGAGCTGAACACATTCCTGGTCACGCACAGAGCCTCAGTCCGTCCTGCAGCCTCTCTCACATCAGCAGCAGCAGCGGCAGCAGCAGCAGCAGCAGCAACACAATGGAGCAGAGCTGCAGAAGCTGCAGAGACGCAGGCTGGACAAACACAGCCACACGGCGACAGAGTGGTCGTCAGAGCAGAGACACGTCGCGGTCGTCAGAGTAGCAGAGGACGGCCACAGTTTCGCTGTCAAATAGATGGACAGGTTTACAGTAGAGTTAAATATGGCAGCAGACTGGCCTGGTTTCTGCTCCCCGATCAGGGAAACAAGTGGCGACAGAGCACTTCATTTCTCTCAGCCTCAAATTATTATTGTCAAATACAGATTTTTATTAAAGTTATTATGATAATCACAAACACTAATATCAATGCACCAGTTGTGAAATTCTGGGGCAAAACTAACCAGAGTTTACATAAAATACAGTTGTTTGGGTTTTGTTTTAATGATTGTTTTTGTAGTAGGGACACAAATTAATTATTGTAATTGTTTAGTCTTTCAGCCCTTCACACTATAACACTATTTTTGAATATCGCAAATAGAGCTGCACTGGTTAGTCAAACTATGTTGGGTGTTTTTGCAATAATTAAACCGATATATCTTGTTTTCCAGCTTCTTAAATGTGAATATTTTCTGGTTTCTTTTGCTCCACATAAGAAATTAATAATTAAAACGGAATCATTTTGGTTTGTGGACAAATCAAGACATGTTTGGTAAACAAATAATCATAAGTTGCAGCCCTTAATCGCAAATTCAATCGTAAGCAAACTCCTTACCCTCAGAGTTTAGAGCCCTATTGTTCTCTTATTTAACTTCTAAACTAATAACTGATTACTGCTTAATTAATTGATTCCTTTACAGTTTATGCTTCATGTCATTGTTATTTTCTGCCTGTCCTCAAGTGATTATTTTGCCTGTAGCTCTGCACACAGTGATCTATTGGTAGAGTCATAACAATAAGACGACAGTAACATTAATATTAACTTTGAGAAAAAGGAGTTTCACTGTGGGAAATTCACAGGTGTAAATAATCAAATGAATGATGGATGAGTTCCATTTAGCTTCCTCAGTTTTGGGGGTGCATGCTCTTTCAAACTGTCCTGACTCGCGGAATTGCTATGACATTTTTATGTTTTATTATATTTTAATCAGGATTTCAGTATTTATTTTGATGTTTATTTGACACAACATTGTGATCTTTTAAAACAAATACACACTTTAGTTTGCCAAGAAAGTTTAAGAACATTTAAGAAACCTAAGACGATATTAAACTACTATATTAGACTACTTTTGACAGTATCAATCACAAGAGTAATCATGATAATTTCTTTGTTTCAGACGTTAGACGGCTTCATTTTTGTCGTGGCTCCGGATGGGAAGATAATGTACATATCAGAAACGGCGTCCGTCCACCTCGGCCTGTCGCAGGTTAGTTTGATGATTGAAGTCATGTGACCTGCTCTGGCTTGTGCCGCACCACAGGCGTCAGACAGATAGTTCTGAGGTGAACGTTTGTTTTTTAACAGGTAGAGTTGACAGGAAACAGCATTTACGAGTACGTCCACCCAGCAGACCATGACGAAATGACGGCCGTCCTCACAGCGCACCAGCCATACCACTCACACTTTGTCCAAGGTAATCATCAACCACGAACAAGCATGTTGTATTAAATATGATACGGACTCGTCAGTTAATAACCTTTTCTTTTTCTTTACGCTGCAGAGTATGAGATCGAGCGCTCCTTCTTTCTCAGGATGAAATGTGTCCTCGCTAAGAGAAACGCAGGTCTTACCTGTGGAGGCTACAAGGTAAGTTTGTTTGAATGTTCTGCTGCTTAAATGTGAATATTCTCTGGTTTCTTTGCTCCATATAATAAAGAAAATCATTAAAAATGACAAAACAAAACATTTGAGAATATCATCATTTCCCGGTTTGGTGATGAACACTGATCAGCATTTTCTGACATTTTCATGGACCAAACCATTACTCGATTAATCGATGGAACTGACAGATTCATCGATTATGAAAATAATAAATCTTTAGTTGCAGCCCTGCTAATGGTTTAACTGATCAAACATTAAAACCTTATGGTGAATTTGTTTCAGAATTTATTTTCACATGTGTGATTTTTTTTAAAGGGTTAGGGTTTAAAAACAGTGACCACAGAATTGCTCTAAATTTCAGACTTGGTCTAAAGAAAATCAGGGCTGGACATTCTCAGGAGTTTGTTGTTCACATATGGAGAATGCAGCAGGATATCGTCTGGGTCAACAGTAAACATTTTTGGAACATTCAGGCGGCGGGGGGGTTGGCAGCAGGACAGTCGCCAACTCACCCACTCTAAAATTATCTGCAGCTTTGCCTGTGGTGTTTGCCCCACTGAACTCACTCAGACTATATTCTGGAATTTGGACTATAGGGCGCTGGTAGCAGAATTTCCCCCCGAAAATGTATGGAACAATATGTGTGAATATTTGCATTCTCTCACAGACAGCCACTACTGGAACTTAACATGAATTGAAGTATCATATCTAAAGATAGAATAGATGAATAGATCTGAATAGATCACTCTATGTGCTTTGTTGTGAGGAAAATTTTAATTTTGTTCTGAAGATAGAAGACTTGGAGGGCCCACAATTTAGAAGGATAGCTTTCTAGGAAGGATGACTAAGTCAAATAAAAGTCATGATAACAAGGTATTGATTTTGTTTCTATAGAGATGGAAGTTACACTCTTTAACCCTTAGAACACAGAGCGTTTGGGCTGCTTTTTTCCATCACTATGTTTAAACGTACATTATATACAGAGGGTATAAGAATGTGCATTATTATAGTGTCTTTGGCAATCTGATGGTAAAAAAAAACAACTATATAAACACGCCTCAGCAAAAAGTACTCAATATGTCACAGTTCAAAGTTCACTTGGCTTGTTTTTATGAACAGAAAGAAAAAAGAAAAAATGCAATATCAAATGAATCATAACTTTGACTCAACAACACATGAGAAGAGGAAAGCCTTTATTAAAGCCTCAATATGTGACCGATAACACACACCCCCAGGATGTCCATATAAGGAGTTGTGTGTTATTCCCACGGCAAATTACCATGGGTGCACCGTGAGCACTAAGGGTTAAAATAACAGTGGAATTTAAGACTTTAGAACTGTTTTTTTTCTTTATACTCATGGTTCTCAAACTGTGGCTTCCACTGATGGTACATGGAGGAAAATCAAATCTCTTCTACTGTATAAACCTGGGTATGTGAACCTCTGTGTGTTATGCCTCTTGGTCCAGGTGATCCACTGCAGCGGCTACCTGAAGATCCGACAGTACAGCCTGGACATGTCTCCATTTGACGGCTGCTATCAGAACGTTGGGCTGGTGGCGGTCGGTCACTCGTTGCCGCCCAGCGCCGTCACTGAGATCAAACTGCACAGCAACATGTTCATGTTCAGAGCGAGCCTGGACATGAAGCTCATCTTCCTGGACTCGCGGTACGTTCCCGTTGGTTCGCTGACCCTGGATTCATCTTGTCTACGGGTTTGTGAGTGAATGAAATTGTAAATGCGAGAAGACTTAATGACCCCTGAGAGTATGTGTGTGTGTGTGTTGCTCAGGGTTGCAGAGTTGACAGGCTACGAGCCTCAGGATCTAATAGAGAAGACACTCTATCATCACGTCCACAGCTGTGACTCCTTCCACCTGCGCTGTGCTCATCATTTGTGTGAGTTAGGTTTGTTTTGCCTCATGACAAATTCTCTGCATGTGGATCTGCACACACACAGACATGATGTTATATTTAGTCATATTACAGTAGGATTTTATAACGTACATTATGATAAGTTACATGATGTTACCTCACATTACCTCAACCAAGGTGGTTATTTTTTGGTTTGTTCTTCAGTGAGCAGTATAACTTAAAAGAGATGATTTTTCTCTAAGTATACAGGTTATGGCCCAAGGAAGGCATTGATAGATTTTAGAAATAAATTCAAAACAGCTCATATTGGCTTTAACATGGGCTACAGTATAGTCACAACACAATAAGAAAAAACAAACAAACCTAGTGCTATACAATAGATTTACAATACTAGATTGTTTTACAGTTAATATATGCAGGATTTTTTCATACACCGGGTACCAAAATGCCAATTTGCAGTCTTGCTTTTAAAACGCCCCATAAAAACATCAAATTAATGCCAATAAACAATATTCGCTTTGAGTATAAAATGCATGATGACTTGAAAAATTGCTAAATTGTGGCAAATAGGCAGTCAGACAGCTTCACCAGCTTTGAAATCTGGTAATGCCGACTAGGTGTTGGAGATTTCATGTCCTTTAACTTTGGTGCTCGTTTATGGAGTTGTTTGAGCTTTTTAAAAAAATGTTTATTTAAACTTACTCTCTCATTTTTAAGGTAAATGCAAGAAGAAAATGCTCCCTTTAAAATTAAATAAATGAAGCTCTTCTGCAGCATCCTCCCCACTCCCTCACCATCAGTATTGCCCTTATACTCATTTATTTCCCTAGAAAAAACCCTGATATGTGTTCATTTGTAATAAATTTCTTCCATACATTAATCACCTATTGTGCATTCCCTCTCTTTTGATCTTGCAGTGTTGGTGAAAGGTCAGGTCACCACTAAGTATTACCGTTTCCTGGCCAAGCAAGGTGGCTGGGTGTGGGTCCAGAGTTATGCAACCATTGTACACAACAGCCGCTCATCCCGGCCTCACTGCATCGTCAGTGTCAACTACGTTCTCACGTGAGTAACTGTGTCTGTCTGCTCCTTAAACACTGCTGGATTTACCACTGTGACTCTATTACACAAACCCACTGACGGATGAGTCTGAGATTGTTTGTTGTCGCGTTCATGGCTCAGTGGCACGTTGTCACAGCTGTGGTGTCACTGTAAATGTACTGTACTTTCCCAGAGATCACAGTGTCAGTGGTTTGGCTTCATGTGTCGTCCATGGGAACTGTCGCTGCTCCCACTAACTACCATATGTAACAGAGGTTTTAGATTTGTTGATATGCACAGAAGTGTAGCTTTGATGCTGTACACAGGTACACAGGACACCTAATAAAGTGTCAGGAGTGGAACCTGGTGGTGTCTTCTTCTGCTGTAGCTCATCTGCTTCAAGGAGGAATGTATTGTGGTTTTCTGCAATTCTTTAGCGGTTTTAAGATACTGTTACCTTTGACCTCTGGCACCAACAAGGCATTTTCATTCACACAACTGTTGCTCACTTGATATTTTCTCTTTTTTGAACCCTCAAGATCATCGTCTGTGAAAATCCCAGTAGATCAGCAGTTTCTGAAATACTTACCAGGAGATGATGTGATGTGAGGTTTTGATTTTTGTTAGTTCACCCTTTAACACTGAGCGTATCGCAGAAGACACTTTTGCGCAAGTGCACTTTGCATTATCGTAATTACGCATTGGTTTGCGCTATCGGACAAATTGCAACGGTTTCTGAAAGTTGAGAAGTTGCAAGTCAAAGCAAACCTGTGGTTATTACAGTAATTTCACTCAAGCTGTTGCAGGAAACTGACGAATGAGCGTCTTTGTCACCAGAGAGGAGAGAATTGGAAAAGCGCCTGGATGTAGTTTCTATTTTTATGGCCTGTTTTTGGGCATTGAGACAAAAACTCAAACAAATGTTACTTTAAATATGTTTTATAAGATTCAGTTTTCAAATTTAACACGCATGATTTGGTGTTTATATACAACTACAGTGTTTTGGTTTGGTTTTTTTGTAAATAAAACATTTTAAATTGTTAATACACTACTTTAACATGCAGTACATTGTAAATAACTGCCAGATATTGGAAGTTTTTCTGGAAACATTTGCAAAAGCACTTACTCACAGGACATTTTTTGGCCCTTTTATGGTTAAAATGAGCAATAAAAAAGTCCAGATGGACATTTTGAGGCTTTTAGGTGTTAAAGGGTTAAAGCATAAAATATACTTTTAGTTGTAGAAAATACAGTTTCTTATGAAACACTGAGTTTATAGTTTGTTTGTATTAGGAAGTAATTTGTTGCGGTCACATTCCAATTCACTTGAGTTCTGTTCTTCTTTTTCCATCCAAACTGTAAACAAACAGAAAACCCTCAGTGCAGGCTATACCCCTGCTGTCTTTTCACTGTTGATACAGAAAAAGCAAAACTCAACATTTATTTATATGTAAATGTCATGGATAAAAGATTTACAGCAGCTTTGCGGATCGGCTTCGTCGTTGTTGCAGTACATTTAGAGTGGAGTGCGATGTGATTGAATTGTGGGGCGCAGAGAGAGGGGTCACTCACATCTCTGCGGGCGTTGTCATCTTCTGCTTTGATAAGATAATGAGTATTGATACTAGAGATTTACACAAATAGATCCTGTGAAGCAATTAACTGGAGGTTAATTGAAAATATGGCACGTGTTTGTTGAGGGATCTGGCAATCAAGAAACTTGGTCGATTCATAGCCGGAGTTGCGTTAGAAACAAAAGAGGCGGAACATGTTTTATTTCCATTGCTGATTAATATTGATAATTCATTTAGTTGTTTGGCCCATAAAAGTCCAAACCTCATATAAGATAATATAAGATATACAGCATGTCCTCATATAAGACATTCAATTTACGATTACTGAGGAGCAAAGAAATCCGAACCTATTCAAATTGAAGAGGCTGAGATCACAGAATCTATTTAGTTTTGGATGCTTTATAAAAAAGCACCCAGGGGCATAAGATTCAATTCAGCTCAATGTTATTTGTATAGCACCAAATCACAGCATTATCTCAAGATACACATAGTAAGGCAAGAACCTTTATAATATTATAGAGAGCAGAGAAACCCAACAGTTCACACATGAGCAATCATCAGTGGAGAGAAAAGACAGATAAAATAAGATAAAATGAGTCTACGTCCAAATTTTTGGTACCTCATAACCTTACTCACTCATGTTTCAGAGAACTGGGGTTTATTTTAATAACCTGATATTATTATTATTATTATTATATTATGTTACTATTATTATTATTTTTATTATATAACCTAATAACACTGCTGTCTCACTTTAGTCGTCGTGTAACTATTATACTTCTTTCTTTCTAGAGTCCATGAGGAGGTGATCGGCTTAATCAGGATTGTGGGAACTTTTGTTTGAATGGGTTTTAGTGCAATGCACATTTGTTGATATTTAAAAGTCACACTCTACAGCTTTTAATACCTGCTTAACTGTTGAGCTAATTCGTTTTGCAGCCCGAGATGGGTGATTATGATAATGATGTCTTTTTTTTAGGAAAATGCAACTGTCCTGCTTTTTTTACATTCCTCCCTCTCTGACTCTCCCGTGTGCCAGCTTCGTTGTCCGTTACCTGTGGCGGCCTCTCTGTGCTGGCGTCAGTCATCTGGTAGAGTTTATCTAAGACTGGCAGCTCTGCCTGCAGAGAATATAAACAGAAACAGAAGCTGAGGGTTACATCCAGAGCCTTCCTCGCACACTCACACTCCAACAGCACAAAACTGCCACTCCTTATTACAAACAGCTATTTTTCACCTCTGATACCGACTGCGATCACGACTCCACCTGCACGAGCCACATTCTTATATTAGTGAGTGAGGACGGCCGGCGATACTCACCGATCATCTCATTAATGTTTTGCCTCCGATGTGTGTGTTTCACAGATGTATGAGTGAGTGAGTGCGTGAAGGAATACAAGCTATAAAAATCTCCAGCGAGTAGCATGGCTGGCTGCATTTAAAGCCAAAGAACAGCTTGACACACATTTCCTCTTCCTCCTACATCACATCCACAACGGGTTTGTGTTTATGGCCTTTTAATTGATAGGCTGTAAACTTGATGAGTGTTTATGGGCACCAGCTTGCTGCCAGGGGAACAAAGCCTTACTCTGCCTCCCTCCTCTCCTCCCCTGTGTTCTCCTTATTTGTCCTGCTTTTGTAAATCTTTGTTCAACGCAGAGTATGGATTGAGCCACACAGTGAATGTTGAAAAGAGGCACACATGAGGCAGAATACAGTGTGAGGTATCGGCTGTGGCGTAGCGTTGTTATCAGGAGCAGAGGAGGTTTGCCCGACACCCTCGGTGTGTACAGCCGTGGATAACACAGGTGATACAGGCTCTTCACCTGCATGTGAACTCCCACTGTGTGCTCAGCTCTGATAACCTGTGAACCTCCTGTCCCGGGGTCTGTGGACCTTTCCATTGCTGCCACAGCCTGCCTGTGATTTAGCAACTTGTCAAGCGACGGCATGTCTGCAGCAGAGGCACGTAACTGCACTTTATTTGTCTCACTCTGTCGACAGTTCTGCTGCACGCTATTTTAGCGCTAAGTAAATGTGTCACCCCCTCTGTCTTACACATGCACTCCATTCTTCTTCTTTCTTTTTTTGTAAAGGGGAGACAACTTCAGTGTGCCACAAAAAAAACACATTTCCATTAATGAATCTTTATTTTTGACACATTTAGTGAGTGTAACAGATGTTTTCATACAAGATGAGATTTGTTGGCTTTAAATTAAAACCTGGTTGTAAAGAAAGCCTAATGCAGATGGCCTGTGAGGGAAAAACCAGCCACTAAGGCACAATCCTCAGGTGATATAAGAGTTTTTCATACTTGAAGACTGTGGTTCTTAAACTTTTTATACCATGTGAGAAAATATTGAGCTCTTGAAAGTCTGTGAGATACTAACACAATGTTCCATAATCCAAAATCCAGTGAAGATCTGGAGATGGAAAAAAGCCAAAATTGAGGCTCGGCTAAAATGATAAAACCTTGCATATGAGTCAGAGTTAGTTTTTGACTTGAATTTAAAACATTCAACAATTTTAGTTTCACTGTGAAGAACTAAAAGTGAAGACCCACAAGATCCGAGGGTCTTCCTGGTTCATAGGTCACAAGTGTTTTTGATTCCTCCATAGTTCATGCTCACAAATGAGTGTGTGAAATACACTCAGTGTTAATATTTCAAAATCTGTGTAAAACTATGAGGAAAAAAGAACTATAACTAACTATAAGTAAATAATTGTAGTCAAATGCTGCCAACATAATTTTTGAATATTATATTTTAGGGCTTGTAGCAGACACAAATCCTAGGAAATATGTCTTCTTGTTTTTTTGTTTGCTTGGAGAGACACTGAGACAAGAGACGTGTGTAGAAAATGGATCACTATTTGTCTCGGGTAAACCCTGTCCAGGTTTTAGACTCATCATCCTGTGAAAGATCTGCAGAACACTTAAGCGAGAAATCAATTCCAATTTCCCTGTAGTGAGACGTCCAAGCTTCTCCTGTGGGCCTGATTTAGCCAGACACAGCCTTTAATCTCTCCATGTATTTGATTGGACAGCTTTCCCTCTGTAGAGTGTTTGTTGAAGGCCTTGCTCCAATCCTTCTGGTAAAACAAGCATCCCAACAGCCGTCCCAGCCCATCACACACACACACACACACAAACACACACATCTCTCCACACCGTGGCCTTCTCGGCACCGTGATGAGGCTCTAATACCTAAACAGATGTTAATTGGTTTTTGTGCTAAGAGACAGAGCAAACACACAGGTACACACAAGCTGTGTATGTTTGTTAATAAACAGCATGTCTCGCTGAGAAGCGTCTCTACTTGTGTAATTGTAAACCATATTAAATCTGTGACATGCAAATGCAAATGTCAGTGGTATTGTGTTGAAAGCGCCACGTATAATTTATGCTTGCGTCTTCAGGGAGACGGAGTACAAAGGACTCCAGCTGTCTCTGGACCAGGCCGTGTCCAAGGCCCAGTTCCCCTACAGCAACAGCAGCAGCGCGGCCAGCAGCCTCGTGGACAGTTGCAGGACACCCAAGAGCAAAGTGTCCCGGCACAAAACCAAAGCTAGATTGTCACCGTACACACAGGTGAGGATCTTCAGCACTCTCAATTACATATGCAATGCGATCCTGTGTGTGAATGATACAAGAAAGTAAGAAAAACACTCATTTACAATTAAAGAAAAAAAAGTGTGTGTGTGCGTGTTGCTGTATAAGGGTTTCGGTTTGATAGTGACGCTTAGAACATGCAAAAGTCATAAGGTCAAAAGGCAGAAAAGAGGAGAATATATAAATCACAAGTAAACAAATCCCCCTTATTTTCTCTCTGACAATAAATACATGGAAAAACAAAAAATGTAAAATCCAACTCTAACAAAGTTGCAAGAACTGACCACGATGCATTCCTGCTGAAGTCACTCAGTGAAAAATGTCCTTTAGTTTCTTGTATTTTGGGGCCCACAGCTCATTGATGTCCTTCACTGACAGAGCTGGTTACTTCCCACAAATGGACAGAACAAAACATCACTACTGGTGGCTCTCTTTGCGTCTTCTTATTTTTTACTTGGCCTTTGTAATACAATAAATATAATAATCCATTTGTATTGTGTAGCTGATGTGGAGGTGATATGTACTCAGGGTTTGACAATATCTCAATCTCTGTCAGTATCTGTTCTATACTTTCTTTCCCTTTTTTTGGGTTGCTTTGCAGCATATGCAGTTGTTACGAATGCTGGAAAAGCAAACTTTCTAACTCTCTGTGAACTGCTGTTAGATTGGTCAGTCAGGGACCAGATTTCCCCGGCTTCAAACAGAGAGAACTAGACTTCTGCATCTCGTCTTGGCTCTGTCTCAGATCTCTGATTTACATTATGCTAAAAGGTTTTTTATTGATTGATAAAACCAGAAATACCTTGCCTACCCCAGCTCTAAGTGTCATTATGGCATTCGCAATCCGACTAATACTTGAGGAGAGATGAAATTAACTTTTTTGGAGGCCATGGTGCCTGCATTGTCTTCAACCGGTGTTTTCTTCAATTACAATTTTGTCAATCTCAAATCTTGCTCCCGGTGAGAGTGCCACCTCATTTCAAAGCCTTCTATGATCTCTTTCCTTAACCCTTACCCAAATTCCCCTCTGCAGTATCCCAGTTTCCAGACAGAGAGGTCAGAGTCTGACCAGGACAGTCCGTGGGGCAGCAGCCCTCTCACCGACTCAGCCTCCCCTCAGCTGCTGGAGCAGAGCGAAGGTCTGGACGCCTCCTGTGTGTACAAGCAGTTCACTGATCCCCGCACACTCTGCTACAGCCCGTCTGAAGAGCAGCATCACACACACCTCCACGCACACAGTCAAGGTCAGCGCTGTGAGCGGGGTCGATGCGAGGCGGGCAGATATTTTCTCGGAGCGCCTCCGCCTGGCAGCAACATGCTGTGGGGCACCACCCGGTCCATCCTGCCGCTGAGCAAGAGCTCTCTGGAGAACCATGATGGATACAACAACAGCATGCAGCACATCACAGCTGTCCACAGCTACAACGGTGAGACATGCGCGGTGACAGCCGTTCATTTTAAACGCTTACAAAGACAGCACATGACCACTCATGTACGTGTGTGCACTTGAAACTATAACACATGGGAATAAGTAATGATGATAGGTAAGAGCATGGATTCCTTTTCCTGGACTGATGAGAAGGTGGAGCTGTGACTGATTCTACTGTACGTCTTTAGGAAAGCTTTGCATTTAGCCATTCAGGAAGTGAATTTCTGTGACTGTGACATCATTTCCACAAGTCACAGTGACTTTCTGTCCAGGTTAAAATGCTGCCTCTGAGTTTTCAGTTGTGTGGATGTCCCAAGTCAGTGTTTCCCCAATCCTGGTCCTCAGGGACCCACTGTCATGCATGGTTTAGATGTTACCCATCAGTTGTGTTGGAGCAGGGACACATCTAAAACATGCAGGGCAGTGTGTCCCTGAGGACCAGGATTGGTAAACACTGCCCAAAGTAAATGTACTAAAAGAGATGTATGACACAAGATGAATTTCCAAAAGGATCATTAAACATTTTGTCTAGTTCTAGTCGTAGCACAATATATATAAAACATTTTAGTATAGACTTGGCCAGATGCCGATGACACAGAGTGACCTGAGTTTCTGCCAAAGTAAAAGCCAAAATAGCACAAGTTTATCCACACCAGAAGCACTGTTTTGTCCACGTGTGTGCCACTTTCTGCTTACAGAGATGTTTATATAGTAGATGGATGGAGAGGGACATGATTGTGGTGGAGAAAAGAAAGATATACGTCACATAAAATACATATTAATCTTTAATTGTTTGTTTTTTTCCTTGTAATTTCGTGTTTTCTCATCATATTATTCTCGTACCACACTGAAAATAGTCTGCGGTAAATCCCTTTATTGACTGTAGAGAATGAAAATGTGTATTGGAGGTGGAAGAACACAGGATTATGTGCAGATATTATGCTTGAAATTTCATGAGCCTCTGATAAATAGTTGTTGAGTGGTGATATCTTCTTCAGTAAGCACTCAGTTAATGTGTTATATGTAACAAGCATCAAGTGTGTTTACATGTGTTGATTCCACAAACGCTGTAGGATTAAGAGGATTAAGAGGAATGATATCAGTGCTTGCTAATGTTGCCACTGCCCTGATTGCGTTCCCTGTTTCCCTCTGCAGGCCAGGGCCACTGGGATGACGACAGTGTGGTCAGCTCTCCAGACGCAGGCTCAGCCAGTGACTCCGGGGATCGGTACCGAGCAGACCACTACCACTGCAGCCCACAGGAACCCAGCAAGATCGAGACGCTGATCCGAGCCACGCAGCAGATGATCAAGGAAGAGGAAAGTCGACTTCAGCTGCGCAAATGTCCTCCGGATTCTCCACTGGGACCAGCCAATGGACTGCCCAAGGGCCCCGGACCATGCTTCACTCCTGAGTACACTCAGGGGCAGCTGCCGCTTCAGTCTGTGGTGTGTCGAGGGTTGAATCAGGTGGTCAGCCCCGCAAATAGCCCCGCCCCCTTATCTCGGCACAGCAGTCCGGGATCTGAGCGCCTCCACAAGCCCAAAGACTACCTCCAGACGGACCTGCCACCCCTTTCTTTGCCACTACATCACCCACTGGGTCGCCCAGGTCCGTGTTCGGCGTCTCCCGCCTTGACCCCGTCCCTGTACCCCTCCCACAACCATCCACGGCCATATTTGGACAAGCATACAGCCTTCTCCCTGACAGGCTACGCCCTGGAGCACCTCTATGACCCTGAGAGCCTTCGGGGCTACTGCACGTCCAACAACACTGGCCCCACTCACTACGACATGACCCCACACCTCCGCATGCCGTCAGAGCAGCCCCCCGGACACAAAGGCACCTCCGTCATTATCACCAATAGCAGCTAACACCCACAGTGTGACTGAAGGCACACCGCCTGAGCTGGTTATCTCTGTTACAGCGTTAAGCTTTTTTTTTCATTCTGGATCCTGTTAGTTTGATTTTCCATCATACCAATCAATTCTGATCCCATTTGCTGCCTCATTATGGATCCACATTTCCACTCAAGAGTCTACAACAGCAAATGTTAAGCTGTGTATTTTCTCTAAACAGGTGCTATGTCTCAAGAGGAAGAGATTTGGCCTCATAATGCTGTTTCATTGCAGGTTCTGTAAGAGTAACGTCATCTCGCTTTATTTATTTCCTCAGTCCCAAATTAGGTACAGCACCAACTGAACCCAATTATACAGTAGATGCAGTTACAGGGGCTAAGATGGTGAGAATCTAATACCAGATCCATAGATGAGGATGAGGATTCCAAGTCAGGCAGACGATGAGGAGATGAGGAGACCATCAAGGATGGCAGGAACTGAGGGAACATGAAAATGAGACTTCTGTTGGTTTTTTTTACAACAGATTCTCACTCAGAAAAAGGGGTTTGAACATGTCACTGACAACAGCAGAGTTTACAATGTGGCAGCGTAGCGATGGGATGATGGATGAGCGGTGAGTCCTGGAAATGCAGTGATGAGATGCACCTGGTGGATCTGCCCTGACTCCTGACACCTGCAGACAATCACACACACACACACATATATATATGCAGCCATAAAGCAGGTTTACAGTAAGAGACTCATTTTCAAGATAGTGAGATTAAAGAAAGTTGGGAACTGAATTCTCTCAAAGAAAAATAAATCCCAGTCTAATATTTGTTTGAAACAAATAAATCCACAAACAAAGGCTTCACTTGCTAGAAAAATCGGTTTATATCTCTGTCAGTAACACCCCAGTTTCTCGCTGGATCTGCTGCATCTCTCACACAGCGAGCGTTTCTGCTGCAGCATGTTTAACATAGAGTTTGCCTTTGAAAATCATCATAAAACATACCTTTAAATACTAAATGTTCTCAACTTAATGCCAAAAGTCTGACCACAACCTACAACCAACGGCAGATACACGAACAGGGATATAAAACCAGAGAGAGGAAAAAGGAGGAATAACACAGCATTAAAACATGGCAGAGATCATGAACAGCAATACAACAACAAAAACACAACAGGAAACATTTGGGTATTGAACTGTGTTGTGTAACTGGTCTCAGGTACATGAGATGTGTGGCCTTCATTTGAATGATCTCATGAACAGCAAAATGGTGCATTTCAAGTCACGTTAAGTCAGTTTTATTGACGTAGCCCAACATCACAAACACAGTTCACCTCGAAGGGCTTTACAGTCTGTACAGCAGGTGACACCCTCTATCCTTAGACCCTCACATCGAGTGAGGAAAAACTTTATAAAATATCTGGTGGCATCACAGGGAGGACAGACCCAAAAATATACATCACAACAAAATGTGTGTTGGAAAGTATTAATTGATCCAAATTTGATGAGTATGATGGAAAACAGGACTGAGTAGAGAGAACAGTTTAGCATCTTGGCAACAGCTCCATCACTTTCAGTTTTGCCCCGTAACTTTTTGCACTATAAGAGACAGAGTTCTTGTCTTGTGAAGAGGTCTCCTTTCTTTTTCACTGCGTGCGGGCGACTCGGTCGGGTGTGGTGCACTTTTCTGTGATGCAGGCTGAAGCTGCCACGCATCAATTTCAAACCTCGCAGACTAATATGCAAAGCCATTCTCTAGACGTTTCCTTTCTCTTCACTTTTGTAATCTTTCACTAAAGTAAATGTAGTGACGCGAGGGTGATATATATGTGTATATATATATATACATATATATGTATCTCATCACAATATTAGAGTGCGTCGGGGGAAAAGGATCAAAAGGACCTGATTTATTTTCTGCGTCAGAAGATGAGGGAAGTATTTCCTCTGTGGACATCTGTGCGTATCGTGTCTGAGCGACTGTAGTGGACTGGAACTTGTGAACGTATGCAATTTGACCCGTTTGAATGCTAAGTAGGGCAGCTTAATTGCATCACAACCCTGAGGAAACTGTTCATTATTGTTATGTGGGCATGTTTGTACAACAGGATTGAAGTTTTCTCTGTCATTTTTTTCCCTCTCTGCGTCCTCTCTTCAGTCCATAGAAGAACCTATATTTATACGAGTTTTCCTTTTTTTCTTCTCCCTGTTTTGTCACTGCCTGAAATGTGCTCCATCTCTTAAATTTTATTTATGGTGTATTGTAAATATGCTCATAAAAGAAAATGGCACCACATTTAAGCACATGGGCAAAAACTGTATTTATTATTGAGTAAATGTTTCTTTGTGATTTTGAAATAGAGCTTCAATCAAATCCGGTCTAACTGCTTGTATGATGAGTGTATTTTTGACTAAGGCAGATGTTAAATGATGACTAAATAAAATCATTTTACAAACTTTGATTCAATGTTTAGAGAATTATAATTAAAATCACGGTTGAAAACATAACTTCACTTTCAATTAATGCACATATACTCTAGAACACTAGAATATCCAAAAAAGTATAACACTTAAACTGTGCTTGTTCAAAAACCTTAATATGTATCAAAAATTTCAGTTAGGTGAGAAAAGTCCCAAGTCTTGTGATCCGTTTAAGGTTTGAAACACGTCTCTACATTAAAGTATGACGACACTGTGAGGCTCCAAACTGGACTGGTGTGTGATCATTTCTTGGACCGTTTCCCATTCATGTGTATGTGGAAATTATTCAGTTTTTTGCTATTTTTGTCGCCATGGTTGATCGAAATGCTTAGAAAAATAAGAAAACGCCATTCCCGATCACACCGCATGATTAGGAGTGTGGGGGGTTTCTCAAAACTGTGGGAGGAGTTACACGCTCAACTTTTTGGTGGAAGAATAACAGTTCAATACAGAGAGACTCACAAGCCCCTCCCAAATTTTGGACGACATACTGAACTATGACATTTTTGTCAAATTTTGGACTACATACTGTACTATGACATTTTTGTCAAATTTTAGACGACATACTATACTGTGACATTTTTGTCAAATTTTGGACGACATACTAAAGTATGACATTTATGTGACTTTTTGGAACGACATACTGAGTCGCTTTTTAGTATGTTGTCCAAATTTTGACAAAAAAGTCATAGGTTAGTATGTCGTCCAAAATTTG